>NC_139346.1:135797102-136397102 GCF_055883805.1 Amblyomma maculatum
TTCAGCATGAACTGAACTTCCATTGCGCAAACAGATTATTCATTGGCTATAATGTATTAACGGCTACGCGCCGGAAACGTACATAAATTACGAAAATGTAATAACAGTCTTCAGCAGCATGAACAGAACTTTCATTGCTTAAACAGATTAGCCATTGGCTATAATCTATTAGCGTCTACGCGCTGAAAAAGTACACAAATTACGAAAATGTCGTTCACAGTGAAATAGTAAACCTAGGCATGGCTTCGACATTAACCACGGCCGCCCTATGGAGGCGCATTCAAAAAGAACGGCACCAGGCAACCACCGGGTCCGATTTTCGCCGTTCCGGTGATGTCATCGTGCTTATCTTGTTAAGACGAACGCCTTTCTTGCTTCATGCTTTGTGCGACTAGAAAATGCCCTTCGCTCCTGTCAGTCAACCAGAGATCGGTAAGAATAAATCAATCAATTGTAAATAATTATGATAATTTGGATTTGATTTGTCATACATCATCAGTGAGAGTCGTGGTAGGTAATAGCCATAGTTAGCCATGGCTACTCATAGTCATAGTCATGGTTACAGTGTCCTAACTCATAACAGCTCAATGTAGGTGGCGCCACTGCATGCCCATACATGTGTGAAAACGCCCGGCGTTGGCTGAACTTCGCGTACAACACAAGGCAATAGAAGTATGCACAGGCGCGCAGCCAAACCAATGACAGTGGAGTGTTGATCGTAAAAGTGCAAAGAAATCAAGGACAACAGCAAAAAACAGACATTTTCTGTCTTTTGCTGTTCTCGCCAGGTTTCGGCCCGCCGCGTAGTCCGTGACCGCAGTCACGGATGACCTTGAATAGCAGCGAAGAAGATGAAGACGAAGGACGCTAAGAAGAAGACGAAGAAGATGAAGACGAAGTATAAGAATACGACGAAAAAAGGGTAGAAGAAGAGGAAAAAGAACGCTCGGTCACCCGCCGCTAATGCTTTCGCTCTAAATTCGGTTCAGCAGCGTTGAACCATTCTCTTTTTTTTTTTGCGCTTTCACAATCAACATGGCCGACCAACTCGCCTAAACGAAGGCACTGTTAGGAAGTAGAGGAATGATTGCCACGCGTAAGCAGGCTTAAGCGCCCGCCGAAATTTTTACCCGTGACTGTAGAAACTGATTTGCAGGCGCGCACTTCTGAACGTCCCAATACTGCGCCAGATAAATATAGACTGCAATGGTTAATTATAAGATATTTTTACTGTATAGAGAACCTACGCTTGAGTTTTCCGCGTACTGCTAGCGCCTCATAGTGGCCGCTGTACCACTCGCTTAGCAGGAAGACAGAGGCTGCTGCGGCTTCAATAACGGAAGGACGGCTAAATAATCGCGAAACCGAAGGCATGTTACAGCGTTTAAAAGTTCTTGGCTAAGATTATAAGTTGGTTCTGTACACGATTCCGCCGTAGGCGTACAAAAAAAGAGGCGGCAGAGCTTCATTCATATATACCGGTAGGATGAGTAAGGTATCGTTCTCCTTCAGGATTGTGCTCTGCTTTATCAAGCTTCGTAATGCGCCTCCTCCTGTCGCACCGTACATATAAATAAAATATTGTTTACTCGCTTTTATCATCTGCGCAATATAAGGTGAGAACGTTGTTTGAAGGGCGCCTTTTTGAACTGTGCATGAGCTCGACCTTCGCGCTCGAGCATCAGACCTCAAAGTGTGGTTTGTGCGATTGCGTGGATCATCGCGGTTTGGACGTAAAGAAATTACAATAAAAACGAGCATGAAGGCTGATGTACGTGGCATTTCACTAAGAATGTTTCCACCATCTCATAAAACCCGAGGCTAGCAAGGACCTATCCGAATGCGCGATATTTTGTCCCAAGTGCGAAGAGTAGGGTACTTATGCACAAGCAAGCATGCGTCTACAATCCTCCCATCAATAAGCTATCCCAACTCACATAATGGCCACTTAAAATTTTCTGAGAGGCACAATGGGTGTAGTCCAGCTGATGATGGTTTGGTTTGTGGGTTTAACGTCCCAAAGCGACTCAGGCTATGAGAGACTCGGCTGATGATGATGAACTCAGTTATATATGGCCAATTTAGGGGGCCACCCCAAAAATGTGGCACCCGTCGATCCCCGCAATTTTACTTTGTCCGAATGACTAAAATCCACGTCTAACCTAATTTGATAATAGCCAACTCAATGGTGACTTTCAAATTTTTAGTGTGGCACCCAAAGATTTGCTTCCTTGACCCCCAAAATTTTACTTCGTCCGAATCTGAACATTAGAAACGACACCTATGTAACGGTACTGAGATTTCATCTGCGCGACCTTGGTCGTGGTACCTTTTTTTTTTATGTCTCTCGAATAATCTCCGCGCAAGGCGCGTTGGCGGAGCGTCGTATATCCTCGACGGAGGACCTTTTTTTGTTCCTGTTTTCGGTGCTGAGATCGGGCGGCGAGGCGGCCCGCGCTCTCGCTACCCGTCCAACTAGATATTTGTTTCGAGGGTGAGCCCGGCTCGGTGTAAAGTGTGCATGCATATATTGATGGTCTGCTATATTTTTTCCCGGTTATGCGTAGGTAATGCAGAGTGCTGGCCCCCTTCCCTTTGCAGACGCCATTGGGTCCGTCAATCTGGGCGCACAGCTCCAAACGCCTTCGGCAGAGCATGTCACCCGGACTTTGAGTGTCTGTCAATGCATATATTTTTTTACGGTAATGTGGAGTCACTTGTAAATTCTGTGCCCCTCTGCTGGAGTCTTTAATAATGTAGCAGAACAGCCGGGGTTTAGAAGCTCCGGCAAACTCATCCCGAGCATTTATACGAATTCCGTGAAGCCTTGCGAAAGGTGGGAACGTTGCTCCAATAATTGTTTCCCAGAGACATTGTACGACTGCCGTCAGTTGTGGGGCACGGAAAAATTAGTTGTGGGCGGAGAAAGGAAGGAGACGGACATCTTGCCCGTATGCTTCGCTTTAGACACCTGACTGCCCTAATTCTAAAGGCAGCTTAGCTCCCTGCTTCACATGCTGTCATCATTTCAGCTGTATTTTACTTAATATTTGCCGTAATGAAGTCTATTAATTAAATCAGTTCATCAATTTATTCCGTACTCATCGAGATGTTTACCAAAAAAAAATAGAAGAAACATCAATGTAAAAATAATCACAACGAAACAAACAATTTTACTGGTACTGAGCAATGAAACGTAGTATTCATAACGGAACTGGGCAAGGAACTCGCAATGCTCTTGCATTTCTATACGTAATGCCTGTGCATGCCTGTAATTTTTTGTTTGTTTTTTTTTTTCTCTATGTTTCAGCGACGATTAAAACAGACTTCCAATACGACACGACAAAACAGCCCTTTCCAACCGCCGAAACAAACTTCACGTCCAAAGCCATCTCTGAGTTCTTCAAGCATGTCTGGAACCCATACTCGCTTGAAGCACATTTATTGCCTGCCATAAATATAGCAGTTTGCGAAAAAAAAAAAAAAAAACTCGTAGCCAGTGACAGAAATACCTTTGCAAATATACCCCCCTGCCCACATTATGCCCCTAGCAGCATGGAGCATGAGCTGAAGGTTTTGGCTGTTTCAAAAGTCACGTGCAATCCCACGTTGGCAGAAAATTATTCCTTCTTCGCGCTTTTCAACCAGAGGTCACGGCTTAAAGCATAAAGCCACAGAGGTCGACAGCTGCACAGCTGGCAACAAGTGCAAAAGAGCGTCGTTTTTGAGACAAAGTACCTCTTTGTTTCGGGGGGCGCCTTGCGTATTAAGCCTCGTAGCTTAGAGAAGAAGGAGGGCTTCTCAGGAGGCTGGTCCTTGAAATCTGCGACCGGAAGTTGGGAGCTGGTCACCGGGTCGGCCGTCGACGTCCTGCGAAATGAGAGACGCGCTTACGTCGTGTAGGGTCCACGTCTTGCAGCCCATGCACTTTGAGATTTCGTTGTCTCATTAAAAAAAGTGAGAACATGAAACGATGGGCAATGGAAGAACACATTTCTCAACGCGAGCGCAGGTATTACCTAACTCCATTATTATTCATCCTGTGAAGCATTAACGCCTGGTAGCCTATTCGGGGGCATGGGTCAGGATAAGCGAGTTTCAAGCAATGTTATGCTAACAATAAATAGTTGCGAGTCCGCGAATCCGAAACTGCTGGCGATTTCAAGATTAGCGACAAATATATATTAGTGTCATCGGCTTAATACGTGTGTCCTTAAGAACTGCCCATACTATGACATATGAGTCCATTTGAAAAAGCTTCATGGGCGGTCGGAATTCACTTCTAGTGTTCCGAAGTGGCAAGTTTGGTTGCCCACTTTGTTGTTTGGGCCTTTGGGCACCTTATAACTTAATAACTTAATAATATAGAAACGTATTTAATAAAAAAACAGTTTTCAAAAATCGTTTTATTAGAAACGCAGATTTTTTCTGGCCTATAATTTATTGACAGCTGGTCACATCGTGAAAACTGGCCTCCGCCCATCATTTATTTATTCAACTATGATACTGTCGCTTCGTTATAAGCGCTAATGATAAGTGCGTTTCTTTTTAACAATCCATTTATACTGAGTCGCTTGCCACCCTATATTGCATTGTTTATTTTTGGCTAGTCACCAATTTCAGTGCCAAAAATGCCTAAGGACGATTACGGTACTCCCTACTGCGAAATTTCACCGCAGCTATGTAAGTTCTTGCGATATATTGAGGCAGGAATTTGAGAGATGCTTGTATGTACGCATATGCAGTTACAATGGCACCCTTCATTTTTCTAACGAGCAAAACAGAACTTCTCAGAAGAAGAGGAAGAAGAGCCACGAGCGATTAGAGCAAAGCTCGTGGCTATTCTTTCTCTTCTTCTGAGAAATTCCCTTCGGTTCGTGCCTCTCTCCTGATTATCTTTCGCTTGGTTACGCCGGCAATGGCACCAAAGCTGACGCGGCTCAACCAACAAACGAACACATCAGTGTCGCAAAGTTAGAGGCTTTCCTGGTAATCTTAGCGAAATTTTTGCACAGTATAGCGGGTGAAAATGTATTGTAGGAGGCGGAGTTTTTAGTGGTTTTTAGGTCTTGTCGGCTCCTTCTTCGGCGGTCTTGGATGGTCCTACAAATCTTGTGTAGTGCAAATTCTTTCAAGTCATATTCTTTTCTGGGAGAGAGCATCACTGTGAGCGCATGACATCACTCAGATGTCTCGGTGGCAGATATTGGAAAACGCAAAACAAACATCGAATTTATTTATGCGGATTTCTAATACGATCATCGAGTCAGCTGCTACCGGATATGCGGTTCTAGCAGCCTCATCATCATCATCAGCCTGACTATACCCATTTCAGGGCGAGAACATCTCTCATATTTCTCCAATTAACCCGGTTCAGTGCTAGCTGCATCCACTTGACTCCTACGAACTTCTTAATCCCATCCGCCCGCCTAACTTTCTGCCACCCCCTGCTACATTTCCTTTCCTTTGGAATCCAGTTTGTTACCCTAAGCGACCCTCGCTTATCCTCTCTTCGCACTACATGTCCTGCCCATGCCCATTTCTTCTTGCAGTCTATCAGTCTAGGATCTGTCAAGTAAGTGCAGAAAGGCAGAAAAGAGTAGCTGCAGGACACTGTCTCAGGACTGGATACAGGTAATTCCAAACGCAAATAACCGCTCATTGTGCAGGCAAAGATTAGTCGGTGCTTCCTATGGAACTCATAAGGACCACGAGAAAACAATCGCTGCCATTCTATTACACAGAAAGAAGCCAGTCTTGTAAGCTGTAACAGCCATGGGAGCGAAATTACATTCTGATACGTAGTGAACAAAAACAGCGACGCCTCCAAGAAAATCGCTTCTTCTAACTGGTCCAGTTTGCCATCTTCAAGCTAATGCTGCCCTTGTAGAATGCAGAGGTCGGGCGCATATTGAGCCAATTAAACATTATCAAATGCAAACAGGAAACGTCATGCGAACAAACATTGTAAATACCATTTTATTTATTCGAACCGAACCGCGAAGGCAGAAAACATGATGCTCTAGCTACTAACTTCTCGCAAATGTAATCCCGAAGATCGGCGCGCTATGAATGTATATACGTTGGCAGCAGTGCTAGAATCCAGCCTATAATCTGCTGTATAAGCGGACACTCGATAAAGTTACGACGTCTTTTTGCAAGCGAAAGTGCCTGCAGTCGGCTTTTTAAAGTGAGAAAATGCCTTAGCAACATTGAAATTAAACCAACAGAGTGATATTCCTGAAAATAAATATTTTTAGTCCGAAGCATTTATGCGATTTACTGGCGAATTAACAAAATAAAATGTGCAAAGCCCAGCTTCTTAATGCAAATATTGAATTTAGCGGCTTTTAGAGGGTTTGGCTGGAAAGGGTTTGGAGAGTGTTTGGAGGGTTGGAAACGTGAAGGCTAACCAAGAGGGTTCTACTTAAGTTGAGGACAACTCAGGGGGCTATGCAGCGAAAAATGGTAGGGGTAACATTAAGGGATAGGAAGCGTGCAGAGTGGGTCAGAGAAATAACTCAAGTTACCGACATTCTAGTGGAAATTAAGAAGAAGAAATGGGCATGGGCAGGACATGTAGTGCGAAGAGAGGATAACTGATAGTCGCTTATAGGGTAACAAACTGGATTCCAAGGGAAGGAAAGCGTAGCTGGGGGCGGCAGAAAGTTAGGTGGGCGGATGAGGTTAAGAAGTTCGCAGGGGTCAAGTGGATGTAGCTAGCAGAGAACCGGGTTAATTGGAGAAATATGATGATGATGATGATGATCATCATCATCATCATCATGCGAGGGTTTGGGGACTCCTGGTGAGGGTTTTCTACTTTAGAGCGCAGCTCTTTGGCACCCGTTCCTGGGTTTCGCGTCGGCCTGTGTAACCAACTCCGCCCCCCTTTGAGGACCCCATTTCGAGCCGGCGCTTCGGCAACCGCAGCCTCGCAGGAAGAAGGAGGGGGGAATGCACTCAGCGGCGAACGATGGGGGCAGGAGCGTGCGCAGCAACCGGAGAACAGGAGGACAGGAAGAGGGGGGGGGCAGCGCGTGTGCCCATAGGAAGGTTGCACGGCCAAGAGATAGCAACGACTGATTGATGCCGCTGATGCCGCTAGCGAGTCAGGAGAACGTGACTGCGTAGAACACCGTCGCCGCCATGCAGAAAGAGTAGGAGGGGGTCCCCCCCTCTTTCTGCATGGCGGAGAGGGTGCTCTCCGGTTGTCGAAACGCCGGCTCGCTATCAGCGGATCGCGGTGCGTGTATCCCGTTCTCACTCTCTTCACTCGCTAGCGGCGTCAGCGGCATCAGTCAGTCGCTGCTATCTGTTCGTCGCGCAACATTCCTATGGGCCCACACGCTGCCTCCCTCAGCCTCCCGATAACTCAGTTGCTCTCTTCATTTCTCGGACGACAAAGCTTATTTCATAACAGCCAAGAACTGTTAGTGGAGTGTTTGTTGAAGGAATACGCGCGAAAATTAAAAAAAGAAACGTTGTCTGTAATTGTACATAGATGTCTTGCTCGAATTATTTGCCTCAATCTATCGAAAAGGTGAAATAGCTGATGGGCTGCACTAAAATTTTGCATTAGGAAGTAACGTAATAGCGGGCAATATTTTTTTACTTGCCAAAGTGCGATAAAGCTGGGCTACTAAACGAGCCCTCATGAGCTGTGAATAAGATGCAGAGAATTATGGCTAAAGTTTTAATATCAGACGAAAGCGCTGTTGCACTCGGTGCTTTTAGTATTCACGTGAGGAGATCGATTCTGCTCATGCTATAGCTGCGTATCAAAAAGGGCGAAATGCGAAAGCAACCCATGCACTGAGCGATTTCAGTGCAAGTAAAATATAAAGCCAGGTGGTTAAAATCAATCTGGCGCACTCGACCCAAACGGTTATTCCACTATCTATCTTCGCACCCTCTTTGCCCCTCTCCTTTGCGAAATTCATGTTGAAACAAGCTAACTTAGACAATGTGTCCTTTCATAATAAAAACAAAACAAATAATGTTATTGAGCCATGGCTTCGGGCAATGGCTTCGGGCATTAATTCCTGCCTAACTTTACAAAATGTTATGTTCAATTTAACCGCATTTTTATTTCCTCGAACCACTTCATTTTGGCCGATTGAGCTGTGAAAGTGGAAGAGGAAAAGAAGTTTAAGACTAGATTATGACATCTTGGAAAGCGCAGCAAGAAAGGCAAGCTCAAAAACAATGTGACACCCCTGCGAAATGTGAAACTACACATAATGTAAAGCAAACAGTAACGAATAATACAGATGTTTCACTGAATACTGAATGAAAATATAGGGAAATGAAAAATTCGTAATGGACTTAACTAAATGTACAGCAATGAACTACAAAAAATAAACAAGATAAACGTCATACATTGGAAAGCTAAAAATACTTGTACTTTTGGTTTGACTAAATGCGCAGATGCTGCCACCTACAGGCACAAGAGGAAGTATATTCCAGAACTTTATCCCAGAAAGCGCAAAATGAAGTTTTACTAAACTTTTACACCTTAGACTAGTCTCCATCAAAGTGTATTAGTGTACTAAATGGCGTAAACATTTCGTACGTAAGTGCGGAGTCTTCGTGTAACCGGGAGGTGTTCGGCTAGCAATCCGACTCGAAATCCCAACTGTGACTATAGCAAAGCTTATTGAAGCCAATGCCGAACAGAAGCGCGCTACGAAAGGAGCAAATAATGTGCAACAATGCCAGGGTTTCCAGTTTGGCTCCATGCCTCTGAAACTGCAGTTATGTTTTTAATTGCGCAGAGCTTTGGACATTGTCAACAAACACTGAGAGAAGTAGCTAAACGCCGCCGACTTACGCAGGCTCTTCCGACTGCGGGGGTTGAGGGGGCGGCTCTCCACCGGTCTTGAAAAAGGGAAACCTGAAAAATCCTTTCTTCTGCTTCGGTTGCGGCTCATCGGTCACTGTACGAGGTGACGCTCCGGATGCGATGCCTTTGCGCTGTGGCGGCGGTAGGGGCATATCAAGGTCCAGAGGAGGAGGCAGTGGCAAGTCCATGTCAAGAAGAGGCATAGTGGCGGCAGTCTCCACATCATCAGGAAGCGGCATATCCAGGTCGAGAGGAGGAGGCAGCGCCAGTTCTTCGCTCTCCTGTTCGGTCTTTTTCCCGTCGGATTCGTGGCCACCGCTGCCAGCAGCGCTTGTGGTACCGCTGCCAGTACCAGTACCCTGGTGAAGGACGTACAACTGTGCATAAGGTCATTATGGTGCTTCGTGCAGGCGCGTAGCAGTTTTGTACGTCTCACGAAAACTACTACCGGTAACCGTATTCAGTGTAGTTCTTACTCCAGTATGCACATTAAAGAACAGCCACAGGATTTGCATTTTCTCCTTTGCGTGTGACAGGCACACATACACACCCCAAACTTACCCATGAAATTAGAAGGACTAGTTTGCTGGTTGGTAAAGTTAGCTTACAATATGAAACACCGTCCCCTTGCCAACAAAAAAACCTGTTTATGTAACGGTGTGGTACTGTATGGTATGGTATGGTATGGTATGGTATGGTATGGTATGGTATGGTATGGTATGGTATGGTATGGTATGGTATGGTATGGTATGGTATGGTATGGTATGGTATGGTATGGTATGATATGGTATGGTATAGTACGGTACGATATGGTATGGTACGGCCTAGTTTCGTATTTAGAGGTACGGACTGTCACGGTAACATTCAAAATAGCACGGTTTTACGATATGGTATGGTACGGCATGTTATCGTAAGGCATGGTACTCTATAGTACATTCATTTTAAGGTCCCAAAGCAGCGCATGGATTAGCGAAGACGCCACAGTTGCGGAATCTGCGTGAGTCCCGACCTTCTGGAGTCCCCTACATGCCCTAACATCGCACAGCGCTCGAGCTTTCTTGTAGTTCTCCTTCATAGGAATGCAGCATCCGCGAACGGTCATACTGCGTGCTTATCTGAGTGCAATGCATGACTAAGTTAAACAGAAGCCGACATGTGAAATCATCGGTAAAAGAAGTTTCATGTTATTTATAAACTGTTTCGTGAGAAACAACTTCAACTTACTCATATTTTGTAACACCATCTCAAGGACAGCTATGCTTGACATACTAACTTATCCCGGTGCAACCTTGATCGGCAGTTTGAAGGCAGGTACACTTTCAACTTCAGCATGGAGGCATTTTTGCAGCGAATTTTTGTGAGCAATGTGAAGGGTGCGACACCTGTAGGAATAGCGGGACTAGGAGTGAGTACATTCAAATGGAAAGACACGCTTTACTGCAACTGCTATAGCACATGGCAGAAGAGACTGTCATCCGATGCAGCGATACTTAAGTGAAAGCAAGGAGAAGTGGCATATAAACAAGGTGCATTTTTTATGCAAGAGTTGTAGCAATGTATACCGCTGGCCCTCTCGGCTCGCATACTCGGTCAATAAACTGTAGAAAACTGACGATGGATGACACCAAAACACAAGATCCTGTGTTTAGTATTGCATTAGCGTGTCTCCCATTTGTTTCATTGACTTTTTACTATCTAAATAAGGTTTGTGTGCCCTTCTGGATTTAATTGCGATGTTTTAAGTATTAATACGTACGGACGTGTTTTCTAAAGATGTCGCATCGAAGGCAAATAGCATGGTTAACGAGATCATTCTGTCAAGCTACTGAAGTGCATCATCGAAAAGGCAAAGTACGGCATTTACGTTGTAAACGATTAGGCTGAAAGCATTAATATTAACTCTCCTGAAGAACACGCTGAAATAGTCTAGAACCTATCGCGGTTGAAAACCTGCGCCCTAGTAGTCTCTTCCTATAATGCAGCTGGCACAAAAGTGTAAACGCACCAAAATGACGTCAGAAATACGTGCCTGCCATTCAGCCAAGGCTGGGAATAGCTGCGACTAGTTTTTAAGCCGTAAAATCTGTCCTCAAAATGTGTCGCTGGATGTGATGTCATCAATTGGTGACGCCACTAGCCATAATCTGAATGGTAGTGCGAAGTATATAAAGGCAGTGATTAATCAATACAAAGTCATAATCATTATTCATAAGGCATGATCACTTACACTAATTAACTCTCACTAATTTAAAATGGTTGATAACCACATTTATGATTAATTAATTGGTACATAATGGATTATTTGTGCAATTAAGGGATTGGCATTATTGAGTTAACAACACTATTTAAAGAGGCTTATTAGCGGGGGCTTATTACGTCATACCACACGTTTCATGACACCACACATACGACCGAAAAACCAGCGTGCATTAACAAAGGGGGTAATGAAAGTCAGTGTCCAAAGTCGACTAGGAGTTCCCTAAGTCGCTTAGATGTTCCTAAATTCATCTAAAAGCCACCAATGCCCGTGCTTTCGCATTTCTCCTATGCTGTCTCTGTAGTCGTTTCATTACTCAGCCCTCGAAATTAAGGTTTCCTGGCACTCTGGGTGTGCAGGCGGGTATGCATAAGTGACGAGGTCATATCATCATGCTGTCACTTCATGCGTCTTTGGCTATGCTCACATCAGTGGCCAAAACGATTTTCTTTTCTCTACTTGCGTATTTGCGAGGGAAGTTAGCGCACACATAACATTTGTGGCGGGACGTGACATCTTCACGTTTTCAAGCATAAGTCAGCGTCAGCTATTCTGGTATGTTCCTCACTACGGCGACAACCATCTAAACTCGTGGGGATGTCTTAACCGGGGTTATCTGTAAACGTAGCCTTGTTCAGGCGTGGAGAAATGCAACTTGCCTTCATCACAAACGAAACTTGTCAAAGTTAGTGCGAGTGACTTTCATGACTATCGATGCAGAGAAAAGAGCATTTCACAAAAAAAATGAAAATTCCGGCACACATATCTGTTCTCTGTCGCGGTCGTCTCCGAACAATGTTATTAAGAAATTGCAAGGAACCACCTTGCCAAACAACTTTGGAAATTTGTGCTGAGCAGTCGAATGCCAAGCCGTTGTGCCGTTGTAATGGGTAATATATTCTTTGTTGCATCAACCTTCAACACACGCACTGCAATGGTTGTGGATCAATCTTTAATGACAGAACACTTATACACTCCAGTCAGCTCGCGTAAAATCACCTAAGTTTGTCATATTTTCGAAAGGGCTAGCAGTGCAAGTGTGTCATCTGGTCACCGGTGTCTCCGGTATGAAATGCCTTTAACTCCCGTTGTCGGCACTCCGCCGATGGCCTTCGCACCAAAACAGGGGGGAGGAAATGATGCCGAACCGAAGGAGAACGTGAAGGCAAACTGAAAGAGCTCGAGATAGAACCCAAGCTTTCGTAAGTCGTCCCTTTGATGTATCCACCCTGCGCCGCTGCTGGAGCTGCGCCCGCGTCAACGGATGTCTTCCTAGTTCGATGGTGAGCAAAGCCAGCGCGTGCCACGAAGGAGCCTACGTTCTGTCCCGCAGCACGAGTGACGCCCACGCCTTCCTGGTGGGACGTGATGAGCGAGGAATCAGCTCCCCGTCAGTTGCCGTTGACACCTGATGCGCGCGCCGGCAACTACATATCACAGGCTCCATAGCACCACCATTGTCAAAGGCGCCAACGACAAAGAAATTAAACGCGCGCGCGGAAGTGATCTCGGAGGCCATGAAATTGTTCACCCTGTCACGGCTCGACGAAGCCCTTGCACTGCACTCGCGCACGTGCAATGAAATGAGGTTCAGTTTCAGTCAGGTGGCTTTCTATACGCCGGTTACGAATCAATTTTGTGCTTATAATTGCTCTCGTTAACTGGGGAGACGTTTTTTTTTTTTTTTTCAGTGCCTTTTTCTGCTAGTCTACAAGGTCATCCTAAAGCAACCTGCCCAAGAGATTCCTGTAATAAAAGGAGGAATCTCACATTTCATGGTGTCGACGAAAACCATTAGTGGCGCTGTATGATATTGATCGATCGGCCAGTTAGAACTCTCAAGAATTTGCTTTGAGTGGTTGAGGTGAGGCACGCTTTAGCTCAGGCACTCCACGAAACCTAGTCATCTTAGCGAAGCGACCAGCTCCACGCTAAATGCCTCGTGTTTTTTTTTTCCTTTCGTTATTTTGCAATACTTTACCCCCAAAATACCTTGTGTATACCGGGATGACCTTCTTTAATCGAGTTTTGTGCACACTCTACACGCGATGGCCCGCGTGTTCTTTATTACGACCTGATTAGACAAAAACTGAATTTTTAGTGCTTGATGATACACCGACGTAACTGTCACTAAAACAGTCGATGTGGCATCAGGAATCTTGGTAACTTCGGACTCTCTTAACTTGGTCTATTAAATCAAGCCAATAACTTGCTCCTTCCTTTAGCAACTACAAAGAGAACTGCTAAATAACTTGCGGACGTTTACGCCGAATAAACCTAGTTATCCAAGTATAAGCTCTGGTAAGCAAGGTTACGCATCAGTCCGGCGCCAGCACTAAAACATCGACGCACTCGGAGCGGCCCGCACCTACTTCATTCATGGCAAATCTGAGCAGTTAAGCGCCAACGAAAGAGTTTTAAACCCGCCTGCTAGTTACGTGGTACCACGACAAAGATCTTCCGAGCGTGCGCCGCAAATGCGTCTTTCCGCGCCGGGTCACTCGGGTGACGTCATTGACCACGCGACCGCTCCTGCGGCTCACAGAGTTAAAAGCGCCAAGGAATGACCTCGGCCGCTGCAGTGCAAAGAGTAGAGCTCGCGCCCTGTTAACAATATTTTGATGATATATTGGAATGAAATTACATGCGAAATGTGTGCCTTTCCTGGCCACAAATTTGCGTCGTTTCTTCCCGCTATGGCATTCGACATATCTACCGACTTGTAATCGCTTATGAGGGTTATCATGAAGCCGACATCCAAGCACACTGTCTTGCACCTCTCCCTGAAAGACGGTCGGGCGATCTCAAAGGTGGATCCTAAAGCCTCTTACTTTTCCTTCGTCCCTTGAGCCGGACATCGACGAGCGTTTGGGAGAGCTGGCCGAACCCGGTGCCTCATCATGTGGCGTCGAGCTTGTCTTTTTCGCCGAGGCCCCACTTCCAGCCGTTGTGCCATCTCTGGAACGTGACAGTACCGCAGTAACGTAACTGATGACATCAGAGTTTCGATAATGCCTCAAGCATGTAGTCACTCTCATTTACATTTCAGAAAAATGTGATTGCAGCGTGCTCCCTAAATGAAGGAGGGGAGGGGGGTGCATCACCCTGCGTGCCACGGTCGGATATGGACCCTTCCAAATTTAGAGTATTGTGCATCCCAAGCCCGAATAACCTGCCGTCCTGTAGCATTCAGCCTAACGCATCAAGTTTTGAATTTTGCGCGTTTCAGCTATAGCCCTTTTTGAGCGGTCAGGAAATTTGTCAGCAACTACTGTCCTTGACGCATAGATATTTTGCCGAGCACTGGAAAGCCGTGAAGATCCAATGACCGACCTTCACAAAGAGCGCACGCACGGGTTGGCAGTTTATTATAAAGACGGAAAATGCGTAAGTAATACGATACCCTTACCATTAAATCTGTGTAGCACTTGCCGAAGAGTGTCAATTGTTCTTATTGTCAGTTACTACTTGTATGTCAGCTTCTGTGAAGGGTATGAACCAGCGTTGGTTTCCTGAACCGCAGAACATTTTGTTTATTATATATGCTGCCATTTACACACGATGCTCGCGGATGACTTTGACATAAGGTATATCAAAAAACCTTAGCTAGCGCACTTCTTGCTATAAACAAACATTCTAAGTTGAATACCGTTAGTGCGCGGGTTGGTCGACTTCTACTTCCACAGAAAATTTTATAGATTCGCTTCTTTTTCCTTGAAGTCTTCGGTAGCATTAGATCATGATTCAAGATAGCCAGAAACGGTCAGCCCGACGCATCAAAATGAATACCGTTTGCGCCAGTAGTTGATCGCTGGCGTCATAGACACCATTATTTTTAAGCCATGCTTTCAAAAGTAACCCGTAGCCTTAAAAATGATTGCTGCCTCTTCTATTGCGGCGCCACCTGCGGCGCCACCTCTGGGGACGGCCCGGAGGCCGTTAGGCGCAGCGCCCCTCCCACCCTGTAACTGCCCTATCTCAAAGACCACTGACAGCTAACAGATGATAATGAAGTGTATGGTGACTTCTACCTCTCTTTTGCACAGCGTTATCAGAAATGACATTAAAATTCAGTGGATTTTAAATGCATGGCTTGAGTGACATCTCAAAGACCAATAAGAACAATGATTTTTAAACTCGTTTTGGCAGCACCTGACGTTTGCATGCCAGTCCGGTGCAAGGACGTAGAACTTGTCTCGTTAAATCTCATCAAGTGCCCGGATGTTCCCGTTTCAATTCCCGTATGACGGCTCTCGGTTTTATCCTGACACCACCTCAAGGTCGCCGACAAAGGAGCTAGAAGCATTTAGTGCTTAATGCTTAACGTCTGGCGAAGCTGCCTGGGTCATTCCCAACATAAATCTCGCGCCAGAGGCCAGACGCCTTTATGGATGCCAGTTCTGCAGATGCTGGAAATCGTTTGTGCTTGCTTACTGTTTATGACCCGTGAACAAGGTCAATGAGCAACTCGATGCTAAGTCTTCTCGACATTTAGGCTTCGACATTACGGCTATGACGCGACAACGGTGGCTTCCGTCTTGGGCTCCGCCTTCTGCTCCTTGTTCGCGCCCATGCACTTTGTTGCCTCTTCATAGCTAATTCCTTGATTTGTGACTATGTTATCCGAGACAGTATCATTAGCACAGGAACAAGCTGCCGAATGACATAAAGCACCTCTTAACAATGCCTTGCGTCCGTGCCTGTGTGGCCTAAGGGTAATGTGATGATCTGGGATTCAAAAATCCCAGTTTCGTTTCCCAACTCGCATTTTAGGAAACGTAGCGCAAAGAAGACAAGGACAAAAAAGAAGGATACACACACGAGCGCTTACTCACAACTGATGTTTTATTAGAAAAGCTAACAGAATATACAGGGTACAAAAAATTATCAAATACATGAAATAAAGGAGGTGAATTGACAAAAATTGACAAAAATGTGGAAAAGAGGCAAGTCTGCAAAGACACACAAAAAACACGTGAAAAAACTACTTGACCACTGATTCAAGGTATGTAATCTCTACTTTTGTTAAGTTAATGGATGCTTCGCTAACACACTTATCCCCTCCTTTCATGATATGATATGCCTCTATAATTTCTCTTGTATGTTCTAATAAAAAATCAGTTGTGAGTAAGCGCTCGTGTGTGTATCCTTTTTTGTCCTTGTCTTCTTTGCGCTACGTTTCCTAAAATGCGAATGCACCAACTCGCGCAATTCAGCATTCTTGTGTCGTTTCCCAACTCCTGCCAACTCGGCCATGTCTTGTTGTTTCGTGACGTCACATAATTCACCAACAAATTCGCGTGCGACCATGTAACTCGCACGTACCATCCACGTCGCCTGTCAATTACCAAAGATTCCGCTTAAAACTCCAACGTCGACTTCGGATTTTCTAGAAAACGAGGCCCCCAACGCTGACGCTCTGAATGATCTCTCCGCGGACCAATCTACGACAGTTCTTCATATTAGGAACAAACGCATGATCACTTAGCCAACACTAATCGATCTTGATTCCGAGACTATCTCACAACGATGCAGTGCACACTGACAAATCTACGGCGATGGCTTCACTGTGGCATATGGTCACTGATTCTTCACAGCTCTAGCTCTAAGAATCGTCATACGAACTGATGGCGAAACCAATCAATGAACATGGCTGACTACGTGGCTCTGTGCCAATTGCATTGTAGATTATTTGCTGCGTTCGCTAGTTGAAATGAAAAAGAAAACGTTTTGCAGCATGGCAGACTCAGTAGCTCATGTGCGAGTAAACCCCACAGAGAGAAACTCCCCATTTGAGAGAGGAAGAATGTTAAATTGCAAGGGTTGAAGAACGGGCTAGTTGGTAGTTCATCTTGGATGTTAAAGCTGTGGGAAAGGAAGAAACCAGCGCTAGCAAAACTCGTTCTGAGAAAAGGCCTGTAGCCTGCAGCATGGCGTTGTGAAGCAATGGTCGCCTGTTCATTGCAGCTACGTACAAAATAATGTAGGCAATCGCCTATAACGGCTGTGATTGTCATTCCCTTTTCTCGACTCCGTGTAGAGATACTCGTGGCTGTTGTTGCTTAGCGCTCGCAACGTAGCTTACATAGCTACCAGTACCATGAATGGGGCCTTCCACGCATCTAACTCTACAGACATTCCCATCGTAATCACCAACGGTGGCCTTATACAACATTAGCTCCAGAGAAAGGTTCTCTCCCACGCCTCTTAAATTAACCCCAATATATTCAAACTGCGAAGGCCTGATCCAAGCAAACTTTTATATCTTCCCCATATCACCTAACCTATATAACGGTGACCGCGCTTTCTTCTTTCCGATGTGCCTTGATATAGCATACGCCGTACGAAACATGTAAAGTCCCGCAGTCAAGTGCATCGATCGAACAAGTGTGATACGAAATTAACCTGCTGCTACGTTAGTTTTGAACCATCGAAAAAAAAAAAAGCTAGTAGTGAATCAGAGCCAAAACCTTTCCTGAAGCCCTGAAAATAAACTTGAGCCTTCGTGCCACTGAGCTTCACCGTTGCGCACACATAAGGACCTTTTAAATTGTCTTATAAGGAGATAACTCCCGTGCTCTCCTTGTGGGAATACCGAGTATGCATGTACGAATATATATATATATATATATATATATATATATATATATATATATATATATATATATATATATATATATATATATATATATATATATATATATAGAGAGAGAGAGAGAGAGAGAGAGAGAGAGCATAGAAATTCCCATACATGCGCTTAATTGTTGTTACCCTTATTTGGAGTAATGCAGCCACCACGCCTAAATCTCTAGTGTTCATTAAGGACTGTCCCCTCGCGTCATTTTTCTCGGCTAAGCACGTGTACACAACTTTTCCGCTTTTAGTCGCTTTCAACTAAGTCCACGTGCGTCCTATCCATGTTGCAGCGAATGATCGCAAAGCATTCAACGGCACCGCGGCTACAGTTGGTCCTGCTGAATAAGCTTCTGCCAGATGGCAGCATCGCCAAGGGTGGTAGCACAGCTGCACTACACGCCTTCACAGTAATTATTAGCTATACATCAAGCTCCGCACATATGTCAAGAATATCACTTGCTCTTATCCGAAAAAGCGCCTCATGCAGTTATCGTTTTGAGTCTGCATTCCAGACAATGGAACTGTACCGCTGGTTTTGATTTCTCCGTAGTGTATGTAGGATGCAGATGCAATATTTTACTTTCTACTTTCATGCTCAAAATCTCGCGGCCGTGAGATTTGTCCACGAGCTTCCACAAGTTCTGCTCGCGAGATGTGTCCGCCAGACATGGCAACAGGTTGTGATGCCGGCATAATTTCCCCGTTTGGCTAGCTAGGCCTGTAGGCCCCTACAAAGAGCCCCGTAGGGCCACGTGTAAGTCAGGTCAGTCCCCGCATGTCGAGCAGAGAAGCCCTGAAATAGCGATGTCGCCGACAACGAAAGCAAAGAAAAGAAAGAAACGAAATTATAACAAGTACACAAACATGCAATATAGAGGTAGAAAAGAAGGAGGAGGAAAGGCTTTTGCCATTAAGCTCCTAAGAAGCTAAATGCAATCTTGTAATTCTCTTGCATATGCGCAGTGTGTACAGGGACGTTTTCCAGCGATAACGTTAAGCTACTCTTTCTGCTTAAAAGCCACCTCTCTCACTCTAAACGCAGGTTGCTCTAATGAGCCTAAGTAAGGAAATAAACTAATTGCGCAATAAGGAAGACTCGGCAAGTAGCGGAAAGCGTGGAATGAGTGTCCCCGAAACGAGCACGCTAAGTCTAAATTACGGAAACACATGAGCTCATCAGTGACAAAAGGAAATAATGGAGCTAACAGAGCATCAAATCTCGCGTCGAAGATGGATGTGTAGATGTATTTGGCATACGGCGCCACGCTGCATGTGCGCGGCTGTGTGAGAACGCTGTGAGTGACGTGGAAAGTTCGAAAAGTGACATGCGAGGAAGAGGTTTCATGCTAGGGCTTGACGCATATTTGCAAATATTATCGCGTGCACAGCTCAATGGTGTCTACCAAGGCGTTCTCAGTGTTTTTTTTTTTTTTTATGCCCACCATCGTCACAAGCAGCTCTGTGGGCTTCAAGTTCTGACTTGCGATGCTTTTGTGCTGAAGAATGTCATACCTCGCGGATGCTTTGGAAGTGGCTTCCAAAAAGACTCGACAAAGACGAGGGGTATACATTTCACCAGCATTTGCTGACTTCGGTACTAAGATAAACAACGAGCCCCCTATTTGCAAGTATTTGAAATGAGATTTGCTGCCTTTAGGCAATTGTCACACGCAACTGGAGACCATCAGGTCACTATGGCTCACTTCCATTTGGCGACAAAGTGCGAGCTATAACCAGACGCTGATATTCAGACACGTTTCAGTCTTTCGCACCTGTAGAGCTTCGGTGGGACGCGGCCTCCAGTGGTGATGAAAATGCCCTATGAATGCTGGTACGCAGCAAACAGTTTCGAACTTGCCGCAGCATTTCTTATAACCCACTAACTTTAAATTGTTTTCAACAGAAGTGTGAAGAAATGATTTCGGCCTTTGCAATCATTCTGCAGTAAGGAACTATGTTGTCAGGGTAACCAGGGGATCGGTCTCTATACGCCTTTTATGATGCCTGGATATACGATATAAGGATATACGATTTCACGTGGAGAAGTTAAAATAGAAAAAGTTCCGTTAAACCATTCGCGATGGCATTAGGTGCTCCCGTTTCGAAAGTGGCACATCAGACACACAATGCAAGAGATAAAGAATCGTAGGTGAAAGGACGCGTACTTATGTTCTGAGTGGCTCTTCTCCGAATCTTCTGCAGTTGTGCCTTCTGTTCTGCTTCCATCAGCACCTCTGCGAAAGGTAATCGAAGATTCTTCATTATTATATCGTGATTGAATTAGGCATGAATATTACAGAATGAAAAATATCAAAAATATCAAAATATTACTAGGTACCTACAATATTGTGCAAGATAAAAACGTTTCAGAGCGCGTATGCCTAAAGGGATTCAGTATGATAACCCGCGTACCTTGCCAATAAGAACACACCAGCTGCAATCACCTGAAAGCTTATCTCTGTTGATGAATATGTCAGAAGGACGATCGTAAACAAAAAATATTTCGTTCCAGTTGCTTGAGACATTCGCCGGGTGCGTAATTTTTAACGGCCGACATATTACTCTTCTCTCTGTTGCAAGGAGATTTTGTGTCCTGCGTGAAGTTCCATGTCGTCATGCATGCTTGGTGCATAAACTATGTTTAGATGTTGACTTCACACTAAACTATATGTATTTATTTAGACACGTATGCTCTCCGGAATGCACCGCTTGTTGAATTACCGATAGTAGAACGTTACTAGTGGTGTGTTCAGTAATGTTTCAGGCAAGACTAATTTTTTAATAACGGTGGAGTTGAGTTTCCCCTTCAGGTGGCCAGCTGAGGAACACTTGATAATATCGATGTTCTTGATAACTTGAAGATTCAGACTCGCAACAATCACGTTACCTGATGGCACGACAAAGATTACCTGTTTATTTACATATAAATAAAACAAGAAGACACAAGCAAGAGAAAACGAGTTACATGACTGACCCGTTGGTCGGACGAAACCAGCCCTGGCTTAACCCAGAGCGCTTACTTTTAAGCCATCTGTCTCGCCCTTAGCGGGGACAACAATCAATAAGCGATAATGCAAGTTTTTTCACCAATCAAAAACTGGGGAAAGGATATTAACTAAACAAACAGTTAGGAAAGGAGAGGCCCCAACCAAACGTATGCGAACGGCACTGACGTCACCACATTCCGAACCTCTGCTTTCCCTTGTTTTCTTTCGCACACGTGCATGCGGGACCAACGTTTGCCGCGTGAACAACAGTTGAAGTTCTTTATAAAATACAAAAAAGAAACCTGTCACTGAAAGCTCAAACTCCAACTTGACCAAGCCCATCTCTTGAGCACCTGCAGCTCAATGACCCATTGCGCTTCATCGCGCACCGGTCAGCCACTGCACATCTGCTACCCCACAAGGCTGTATGCACATGAGCAGAGGGAAAGACGCGCACGTAGCAATACGAGAATGCATACAAAAGAAAACGTCCACTGGTCTCTGATATGACATTCAACACTGTACACTACACAAAAGTTGAGCGCTGGAGTGACAGCTATGGTAGGAAGGCAAGACAAGAAGAAAATGGGTGCTCTGCAGCGGCAGGTGACGCCGGCAACAAAATAAGCGTCATGTTTGTAAACAAAGGTGGCGCCGCGACCGGCGGCGACATGGGGTGTAGGCAAAAACGCAGCGTGCCTACACAGCGCCAAGCGACGCTGCCTTCGAAACCAGTTCGCGCGGGCGAATATTCTGAAGCGTAAGCTTCGCTTGTGCGTAGAAATAATGCCTGGAGAGTAGTTCAGCACTTCATCAGCCGATTACTTCTGGAATTACCTGGCGAAGAGCGCTGAATTGGCTTCCTTCTCCGTGGTATCAGCAGCGCGCGGCTACGGTGGGCGACTGTAGTGAGTGAGTTAAATGTAAACTAGAAAGCGCAATGTATATGAAAAACTAACAGACATTATTGTTCAACTCCTGTGCCTACTGCTAGCGTATGCAAAGACGACGACGAATGAATGAGTAGGAGTGTGTTTTTCATATGGCAACTCTTAATGGGCTTTCTGATGCTCCGAGCACCCCACACTAAAAAACAATATACTGCCGACAACTATCGTGAACTAGAAATCATATTTCTAGCTCATTGTACCGGCAACTTAAGTCAGAATTTTACTGAATAAGAAATCAGTCTTTTAATTATTTGTAGCATATTTGCCTATAGTGCGCACTGCCAATATGTTTTATCCTGCTCGATAAAAAAAACGTTTGACGTCTGTTTCATCGTATAGACGTAGCTAAGGTCATTCACAGGTTAATATGTACATAAAGGCCCGTAAGAATGTTCTCATTTTGATTTCTGATTTTTTTTTTTTTTTTTTGTATTTGGGAAAGGAGCACGAACGGAAATGCAACGTTCTCCACGATCGCTTGCAGCAAAATTTGCACGATCTGTTAAGCTTTTTTTTAATATACTCTGAAACTGTTTATTCAAAAGTTCGTCATCTTATCTGATTATTTTGCACCCTCATAGCCGATTAGTCTTTGAGACATTAAATTCCATGTATACCATATATAGCATACTTAAATATATCCTACGTTTTAGCTACGTTTTACGTGGATATTTAATTCGTTCGTCGAAATCTTGATGACCTTCAAAAAGAAAGTGTTGAGAAATGACGCTGCGTGAATTTGTCCGGATCCTAACAATATTTACTTGCTTTCTATGGGGCCGGTAGAGTCACTAGTTGAAACTCGCGAAAGTGATATCAGAGAAAACTACTTCACAAGACCTGTTTCGGCATTATCGCGCTGGAGTGAGCGCTTAAACTAACAGCAGTTACCTTCCCAGCAACTTTTGTGACCATTTCTGTACGAACATATGCACGAGCACATATATGTAACTCACAGTGCGGTTTCTTAACTTGATATATTATATATAACAAAACGTGCGCGAGCTATACAGGCATTTGTTATTGCGCTGTCACGACAATTAAGAGTTGCAAACAAACTGATCAAATTTCAGTGCAGACGTGCAACGCATGTTAGCCGCGAAGACAATCAGTCGCCGAAAGGTCTACCTCTTTCGCTCAACGCTGCTGCCCATCGCTCTCATACTTGTCTGACCGCAAGAAACATGTGAAAACAGGTGCTATTTTCCTTTTGTGCCTCGTGGCGCAACCAACCACACCACAGCATGCAGGAATATTGGGAATTATGCCCGAAACACAACAAGCGCCGCGCATCCAATGCAGACGACCCGAGCTTTCGCCTACACCACGAAAGTCACTGCTGTCGGCAGCGCCGCCGCATCTTCACTGACGTCACGGGCTGACATTGCGAATAGCTGCCATCATGTTTCCGTCGTGCGTCCGCGGTTCCACCAAACCGAATGGCACGAAAGTTCACCGAACTTCACAGGTGGGTTAAAAGCCGGAAAAACTATTTCGAGAAACAAACGCTCAGCCTAGAGACACAAAAGTTGCAAAACTCCTTTATTATTCAGCGAATATTTTGAAACTCAGTAAATAATTGAAAATTTTGGCAGTTAGGTGGTTTGTTTCAATGGACAGTTCGAAGCCATGAACAACACAATGCCATATCAGTTTTGGAAACGAACAAGATATTGTTTTATAAAGACCTGCAGCGTGAGGAAGAAGGCAAGACACACACAACGAGCTCGGTACATAAGCGACGTCTGGATGTGGCAGCGGTGCCAAATTCGAACTTCGTACTCCTGCTCTTCTGTGACTAGTCATGCACTTTATTTTTCTTCCTAGCTTTTTAAAAAGCGACCACGCAGCTGGAAATGACTGGCATTTCACTTGCACCAGTTGCGAGACAAAAGAATTCACACAATGCGGCGAAATACTGCTTGTAGTGGGCGCCATTGCCACGCGTCATTGCGCATCGCTTATGCACCAAGCTTCCTGCGCACCTCTTGCTCTCAATAGAGGGTTTACAAAAGTACGTCTGGCAACCGTGAGCGGCACCCTGATCCCGCGCTGGCCGCCATATTTTGCTCGCTCTATCCGTTCGCTTCGTGTCCGTCCGTCAGCGCTCGCCTTTCTGTTCGCGCTTTTCACGTTTTAACCTAGTGTGCTATGCTTGGACCTCTATTCGGTCCCTGGCGGTTTCTGTTAGAGACGCCTAGAAGCGTATTTTGACAGCCGAGACGTGGCGGAGCCCACCGGCTGCGCTGCCGAGCGCAGTTACAAATTGCTCTACGAGTCGTGCATGCCCCCCCCCCCTCCCTCGGCAATCCGCAGCGTCATCCCTATCCAGGTACAGTATCCAGAGTTCTGTAATGTGGATTTTTTTTTTGTCTGTGCGCCTTTGCTGTTTACTTAAATGCCTATGAGAGATCATCGCGAGTTTGTTTGCTTGGTTTGCGCAATCACCGTCGCTCATCCCACTGGAAGATACTTGGTTGGTGAAATGAGCGAGGATGCATTTTATTTTATGATAAAAGGATCATGCGTAATTTGACGTAAGTTGGACTGGCGCTTAGCACTTTCCTTCCCATGCCGTCGACGCAGCAGTTGGCATTAGTCTCGGAAATAATCGGGGGCTGCGTAAAAAAAAAGTGGCATGGTAATTTGTGCTTCCAGTGATTGAATATTGATTGGGGTGCGATAGGCGATGACGAGTTGTAATAATTGATCAATTGATGAAATAAAGAATCGAAAAAAAGGAAAAATTGGAAAGTAAGGGTTTAAGGTGTCAGAATGAAAAACTAGTGCTTGGTGATGCTAAGGAAGAAAATTTAGAATGTGTAATTGATTAATTGAAATAATTGAAGAATGTGTTCAAAGTGTCAAATTGCTCAAAATGGAAAGCCGATTCCCAGGCAGCACAGCGCATTGGGCCAATGTTGTAAGTACGACGGCAAGCAGTGGCCCTACATTGGGCCAGCCTAACCAGCATGCTCCCAACATAGGACATGCCAGTCAACACAATGTCCAACAATGGCCCAGTCTAGCCAGTGCTCTCCCAGTGTTGGCGCTGCCAGTAGCCAACACTGGCTAGCTTGGGCCAAGATGTACAGAGAGTTCCCGATATTGGCACTGCCGTACATACAGAATGTCTATGTTGGACCGAGATTGCCGTTGTTCCTCCAATAATGGTCGCACGGGTTTTAAAACTGGCTATAATGGGCCAAGCTGTCCTGCCTTCCTCCGTCATTGGGTTTTCCGTTTTTTAAAACTGGCTACAATGGACCAAGTTGTCCTGTGTTCTTCCGGCATTGGATGTTCCGGTTTTTAAACATGGCTACAATGGACAATGTTATCCTCTGTTCTTCCAGTATTGGATGTTCAGTTTTTTAAAGATGGCTGCAATGGACCAAGTTGTCCTGTGTTCCGCCGTCGTTGGCCGTTCCTTTTTTAAAAGTGGCTACAATGGACCATGTTGACCAGTGTTCTTCCGGCGTTGCCCGTTCAGTTTTTAAAACTGGCTACAATGGGCCAAGGTGTCCTGTGTTCTTCCGACGTTGACCGTTCCGTTGTTTTAAACTGGCTGTAATGGACCATTGCAATTTGTCTTGTGTTTTTCCAGTATTAGCTATCCCTGTATGAAAACTGCCCACGATGGACCACTTTTTCCCCTGATCTCGCAAATGTCATTGCCATCCTAAAAACGCAGCTTTAATGGACTGCCGAAGTGAATATTTTCCGTTGACCATTCAATCAAAACAAATTCTCCATTTTTATGGTTGAATACACTTGCGCTGGACGCCAAACCGCGGCATTTAATTCCGACAACATTTCAGCCGATCGTTCGGACCTCACCAAGTACCACGTACGGGACGACAATTACTATAACGCATTCAAGCACGTACCGCTGCAACTGTCTGGATTCGTCATATGCGGCGCACCTTTGGGGGTCAGCTATATGTGTTTATGGTTTTAGCCTATTGGCATGCATGCAGATTTCGTCGCAGGCGCATACGTTTGTCGCACAATTATATCTAATGATAGCACGACCGTGCGACCACATATGTATACCCCAGACCGGCTAGCACTCACGACCCAATATGCCTGTATTGGACGCCGATTACATCCCTGCATCTATACGTAACCTATAGTACAAATCCAGTTGTCAGTGAGAACGCGCATAAAAACGAAATCGTGTCGCCATAGCATGTTCATGTGACATTAAATTAGTGATTAGAAGGTAGCTTTTTCATTGCCGAGAAGGAAAACGTTGCCTCAAGTTGAAGGAACAATTGACCATTTTCTCAGCGATGTTTTTGTTCTAGTGCTTTTGTATTATCCATAAGGAACTACGCGCAGCATCGTCTGTTTACCTGGAGAAAGGACCGAATACGATGTGTGTACTTTCTAGACGCAATCACTGGAAAATGAAAAGCCGGAAGACTCGCGAGGTTACCATTTTAGTTTTGGGCATTCACACGGTGGTAAAAAAAAAAATGACAGTTTTTCGTGCAGACAGCGAGCATGAAGGCCCCGGTACATTTATATGGCGCACAACATATATATCGCCAATAAACAAAAAATAAATAGTTTTTTCCGCCTATTAGTTTAGAGTTTGACCATTCCAACCGCGCTAGGCGGTGGCGAAGGAATAAAAAAAAAACTGTACAGGAATGAAAATAATGTGCGCTGTCGAGTCATTCGAAAAAACGAATGCAGCCTACAAACACTGTTTTAATGAGGCAGTTTTCCATGCCCTTTCCAATTCTTTCATTCTACTAAAATGATTTGGAATACGTTGCTTGCTCATTGAACGTTATCGTCTTTTTGTGCAATCCGCGTCAAGGTGAAGGTGATTGCGAAAAACGTCTGTGTATTGCCTGATGCCACAGCGCTTCAGGACCTCGACGCGCACAAAATTGATTCTGAATCATTCATTGCTGTGTCTGTCACCGTCGATTTGCGAAGTCGAGACAAAACATGAGCGAAGAAATATTGTTACAGCTGGAGAATGATGAGGACGATGTGGCGCGCTCGTTTGTGGAAGATTAAGAAAAAGAAGTGCGTCGAATGGGCGGCCCTCGTAGCCTGGCTCCTTGGCTGTTCCTCAATGTATATATCTTTAATCCTCTTTTGTAAATATATTTCTCCCTGTTACAAAATTATATGCCAAAATTTAAAAACCTTGAACAATTCACAAATTCCGTAGAATGTTCAGAACAGCGCGGTGCGCTATAATTGGACAAAGGCTTTATTGATGTGGCCATAATTACTTGCGCAACAAAATTATGCAAGGTGTTTTAATGGTTTTGAAAGCTGAGGTAGTGTAGAATAGGTGGAAAAAGTTTAAACAATGTGAAAACTGTTTTTGTTTTCCTAAAAATTTTCAATGTTCGCTGTTTTCTGTAAATTAGCGCGATCGTATCTCTGTATTAAAATGTCATAAAAATATGAGCTTTAGCTGTTTGCGGATAATTATGCTGAGAACATATTGTGGAATTATTGCTGCTCTACCATGAACCTTTTCTGAAATAAAGGCCTGCAAATTAGGAAAATTTTCGTTTCCTGGGCCGATGTTTAGAATTTTTATAAAAACATCTACTCATACCCGAAAAGCGAACATTAACTGAATACAAATAAAAACATGTATATATTTAGTCGGATAATTTTCAGCTAGCTAACTTGAGCATAATTTGTATAATCTATAACCAAAGTTGGCCAGAATAGAAGAGAAGCTCGGAACTCCACCTCTTTGACATTAATAATCAGTCATCACGCAACAGTATATAATATTTTGAAGTAAATATAAAAGGTCGAACGACCATCCTTTGTTCGATCATAGGTGGCGAAAGGGAGGGGACGCGCGCATTTGTCGATGCACCAGCTGTATGGATTTACGCAAGAATGTGGATGGCAGATGGGGAGGCTTTCTATTTTTTTAGAAAATGTTTGTCCGTGGTTGGCTTAAAGAAACAATGCGTTTGCGAACACACAAAACAAAACTATTTATTAGAACTCGACTCGAGCGGTGCGCGCTGGCGGCCGCTCATCGGCACGGTCCGAAGTCACGGCTGGCCGGTGCAAGCAGAAGAGGGCTGGGTAAAGGACGAATGGAATGTTGAGAGGGTCGTTGGTCCTTCGTTCCCACGCGCAGCCCTTGCGAACACAACACCGCGGCGGGAATCACGCGCTGGTTGAGCGGGTCGTTGTTCCCCCTCGCCTACGCGTCTACGTGCAAGACACAACAGACAGCATCCCCAGCTGCGCTGCTGTGCGGCCTCCTCCCGAAGCGTTCATTTCAGAGCTTGTTGGAGACGCTACAAGACTTGTGACAGCTTCCCTCATTAATATTCTTTTTCATTGTGCTGTGCATAATTTTCTCTTGCGCCTATACATGTCCATGTGCTCCGGTTGGTGCTTGCTACATATCAGCGAATAGCTGAGCTGTGAAATGTCGCCGGAGTACGGATTACAGCAAC
Source organism: Amblyomma maculatum (assembly GCF_055883805.1). Classification (NCBI taxonomy): domain Eukaryota; kingdom Metazoa; phylum Arthropoda; class Arachnida; order Ixodida; family Ixodidae; genus Amblyomma; species Amblyomma maculatum. Next base: position 135,825,239 of record NC_139346.1, read on the forward strand.
GGCGGGATACCATCGGCATTATCAGACTCAGTGAACGCCGTCATCTTAGACCGTGAGTATATATCTTTGCAGCATGCCATTGCTTCATAATTGGTTCTATATAATCTCCTACCAGTCCCAAATGTTCTCTTTCCTTATTCTCCTCGAAACAACTGCGCGAAGCATGACTTCAAGAACTAAGCGAATTTTCGTCCGGGTTACATGCAAGCAATAAGTGCGTGGACTTATTTGCTGGCTGCGATATGAATAGCATTTGCGCCGAAAATAGAGGAGCCGTGCGTAACAGGTGTGTATGCCACTAACACGTGACAGAACACTGCAGGCAGCCATTTGCGCAGTTTTTTGACTGTGCAGCGCGCCGCAATCAATTAGTAACCAGATACTATGCGCCCGGCTTTGTACATATATTTTGGACAGCCTCTCTTCTGCGCGCAGGAAGCCATGTTCACACAGTTTTTGGATTTTGTTAAGAGTTAAGGGCAGTTTTTTGTTTTCAGATGTACAGACGAAGTTTTGAAAACTGTTCGTGCCGTCTGTGCAAGGGAATTTTACAGTGGGTCAGACATGTGCGTGATGCCGCTTGATAACTAGGCTATAATTAAGTCGTAATGAACCTCCACTTTTATAATGGTTAATATCATATTGAGGAATTGAAAGCCGTGAACAGCGCAAGTGAGCCCCTTTTCAAAATTTTCTTAATCGACGCCCCCCTTCTGAGCATGTGCCTTCAGGTGAGGGCGTTATCAGAAAGCGGCGACAATAGGAGAGCGATTTCGCAGACGCGCTTCGAGGGCGGGGGAAAATAACAATACAAGCAAAAAGGCACATCAGCCGTGTGTGCACTGCGTCCCTGTCACTGCAAAGTAAACAACGTGCACGCGGGACACAATGTACAAAACATTGAACGCCGGTATGAGGCAACCATATCGTCCGAAATATTGCTCGCGAAGCGCTCGATGACGGCGCGCACTTTCAGGCGAAATGGGACAGGACGTCAGGTCCGCCTGTTCGGCAATTACAGCTCTTTGTACCTCACGTGCCGTACCGTATGCATGAAGTGCACGCCATAGCCATCGTGCAAGAATGTTGAAACCGAAGCAGCGATCCACGTATTCTAATTCTATAGGAAATCATTTGGGAGTAGAAAAGAGCAACTTAATATGATGTGCATGGTTCTTTAATGAACGATATGTATAAATGGACGGTTGAATAGTTACAGTAATGGAGTGTTCCGCTAGAATTGTTTACGGCCGTGACCGCAATAAACATTACTCATATTGCTCTTAGCTTTAAGCTCTGGCATTGATAAGCCTATCTAAAGAACCGACTGGCAGTGACAGGTTGTTTACAGCTGTTGATCAAAAGGTAGGCCATCATGCTATTATTGCAGGCATATTTGCTTCTTTTTGTACCTCTGTTTACTAAAACTTAATTTTGTTCCCCATTCCTAGGGACGCTGCACCTCTTACAACACTCACTGTTCAGTCGCTTTTATTCAAGTATACAAAAAAGAGGAAATGCGCATGCACTCATAGGATAGCCTGTCTTTCCGTTAACAGCTGCAAATAACACGCCACTGCTCCTCGGTACTTTGGATGAAGGTTTCAATGGGGTTACCTGAGATGCCTAGCAATTGCTGTAATATTTATACCAATCACTGCAGTGAAACAGAAAGGTAACACTGCATCACTTTAACTGCTACATGCACCTATAAACGTGCCTTAATTTATTGCCTATTCTTATAGACGCAGGACCTCTTACTATAGGCTTTGTTCAGTAAGCAACCCTCTTTCATTGCTTCAATTTCTATCTCTCCACCACTTTCTTGTTGCTCTGGGTGTGATCATTTGATTTCATTGTTCAAATCATATTGTTTTATCATGTGTGAATGATTTAGCCTGCACATACATGCTTTCATTTTTTTAGATGCGCATCGGGAGCGTTTTCTACGTAGAAATGGATCGATTGAGTTGTATCACTGGTGCGAAAACAGACAACCCCCAGAAGATATGTGTCCTGTGGTTGGAAGGGCAATAAAGAAGAAAATCAGCGGAAAAGCCTGCCTAAAAAAAGGTAGCACTGCATCACTGTAACTGTTGCATGCACCTTTAAATATGCCTTATTTTTATTGCCTATTCTTAGACGGTGGACCTCTTGCTATTGGCTTTTTGCAGAAAGCAACCACCTTTCATTGCTTCAATTCCTATCTCTCCACCACTTTTTTGTTACTTCGAGTGTGATCCTTTGATTTTATTGTTCAAATCATATTATTAAATCGCCGGTGAATGATTTCGCCTACACATACATGCTTTCATTTTTTTTTTAGGTGCGCATCGAGAGTGTTTTCTACGTATAAATGGATCGATTAAGTTGTATCACTGGTGCGAAAACCAACAGTTCGGTACCCCCAGAAGATTTGTGTCCTGTGGGTGGCAGGGGTATAAAGAAGAGGATAATCAGTGGAAAAGCCTGCCTAAAAACTTACAAAGATGGCGCAAAAGCGAAATGCTGATCAGGGTTAGAGTCTGATTACTTCTGTTATCCCATTTCACTTGCTAGGTGATGTGACATATATGAAGCACCTTAGTATAATTTGTGGTATACTCACTGAAAATTGTGTAGACATTAACTTTTTTCTCGTTCAATTATTTTGAGTGACGCACGAATTGGAATAAAACGAAGTCATCCACACGTCTAATGCCCATAGACATTAGATGCGTGGATGAGCTCATTAATTGTGTTCCTATGTGAGCATGCAATAGTTTGTCGAATATATTAATATGTTAAAAGTTGATTTTTTTACTGTTAACCGGAGTAATACATATGCTCCATATCATAGCATTATTCGTCTGTAGTTTGTATCTGCTCTTTCCTAAATTGTATTCTACAAAGTATGCGTGTGTCATCTCGTACGTCTATTTAACTAGCGAACAATTTGCAATCGAATCCCTTTTGTGATGTTTCAGCTACAAATAATGTATGACAGTTGTGACAATATAGGTAGCTTTAGGTATAACATATAGCGCGAAAATATTTAATATATGCGATGATATTTTTATTCACCGCATTGGCTAAATCAGCCTGTTGAAGAGACGAAATGAAAAACAATATGGATGTCTTCGGACAGGAACAGTAATCGTGGTGCCATGACCATTTTTTTAATTAAATCTTCATATGTCGTGGGCTAATGTCTCGACACAAAGGAATGACCCTTAGGTTTGCCAGATGCGGCGTAGTATTCTCGAAAAAAAAAAAAAACGCCTATCACTAAAGCTGGAAAACGCCGTTTTTGTCGTTTCAAAAAGTTTCACGTTTGGAGGCCGGCTGGTTGCGTAAAATTTTGTCATCCACTGTTTTTTACTCACCGCATTTGGGTAACGTTTACTTGTATAAGAAGTATTAAAAGTGTGTTTCATTGATGCAGTTGATTTAGTAAAAAATCGCAAACTTTGCTTCAAGAACAACGCGCTACAAAAATGTTAATGTTCAACCTTACATACTGGCGTGACGCATTGCGTTGTTTGCACTAAAATATTCTGTGTTTATTACGCAGGTCATATTGTTAATTTAAGGCAGAATTTGGAGCTCTAAGCTGCTATGTGTGTTCTCTGTAACGCCACCAAAAGTATTATGGTGGAAAGCGATTGCTTTCCACCATAATCCAAAAGATTGTAATTATAAAAATTACACATTGAAAAATCAACTTCAAAAATATAGTATTGTTAGTGGTGGTCAAAGCTGACAAATGGAATAATATATTAATAACCTAGATTGAATACTATTGCACCTAGCAATAAAAAAGAATGCAGGACAGAGAAAAAGTTCAGCCTTCACTTGCGTTCTGCCATGAAATTGACAGAAATAGTGAATTAATACCATTTTAAGCTATATTAAGTATTTGTCCCAGAAGCAGAAAAACGGTGTTAAGCGCTGACAATGTTTTAAATTTTACTTAAGGTAAAATGTAACTAAATTAAGCAAATACTAAATTGAAGTTTTGATGCCTATTCCATAAGGGGGAGCCATATAAGTACATCTATAGAACAAAAACAAGCATTTTTATATTTCTAATATTACATTTTGCAGAATTCAATATATTTACTGACTCAAATTAACAAAGTACTTTGCATTGTTTCCACAGATTTTGATAAAAATTGATGTTGCGGCCGTTTCTTCAATTCTAATCAGTTTTCCTTATTTTACCATTTTCTTACTTTTGTCCAATTTCAAAATAATATGCAGATACACACACAAATCTAGAGCTTCAAATTTTTTCAGAAATAAAGAATGGAACCTAGATAATGTAGAAAAATAGTTTCTGTGCCAAGATATTATTGGATCTTGCAAGAATGCAGGCTGAGTTTGGCCATTATCAGCACAAGCACTCGGTTTAATATTTTATGTTACATTTTTAAACAGTATAACGCAACACTTTTTAGTCCGTGATATTTTTGAGGTACTGAAGATTTTTGAGAGGGATTTGAATGAAAATCGAAGATGATCTTTTTTTAATTGCAGCAAATTTGCCCTTTACTGCTGTTTTCGAATTCTGAGCAATTTTGATGCGTTGTGGAGAACACACCTAGTGGTCTGGAGCTCCAGATACTGCCTGGAATTAAGAACATGCGTCAGGAAGTGAAAACATATTTAGTGCAACCAACCTAATGCATCATATGCCAGTACATAAGGTTAAAAATGAATATTATTTTTCCAGCATATCGCTCCTGAAGCAAAGTTTGTGATTTTTTAATAACACAACTGCAAAAACAAAATAGGTTTCTAATAGTGTTTGTAAATATAAAACCTGCATATATTTAGTGAGTAAAAAAGAGCAGATGACAAAATCATGGCATCCAAACTTGCAACATTTTGAAATGGCAAAAACAGCGTTTTCTACCTCTAGAGATATACCATACAATTGTTTTTTTTTTCGAGGAAACTACGCGTATCTTGAAAAACTAAGGTTAATTTTTTTGTGCCTAGATACTTGCCCACCACATATAAGAATTTCATTGGAAACGAAAGATGGCCATGGGACCTCGATTATGTTTCTTATCTAAGGCACCCATAATACGCTGTGAGAAAGCCAATATCAAGGGCTTTTTTTAATATTCCATATTTCGAACGGTTGTCCCATCTAAGAAAATTAGAAAGCTAGGCACACCTTAGGTGTAGCCAGCCCTCACTTTCTGTTACAGCTGCATTTGCTAAGCTGAATTAATGCGTTGATTACTTTATTTTAGCCACGAATATAGCGCTATTACGTGTCAATTTTAAAGAAAGGCCGCAGTGACGCGATTCCTGTAGAATTTGTAAGTGAAATCTGTAAACCTTACAAATCTACCCATATATATGATCTCTTGCAGGTTTTATACAAGCTACATTACACCTGCTGCGCCCCATACCTTGAGCCAAGGGTTATAAATAAACCATTGGAAACACGATGGAAACTGGTGGTGCATTGCTGGCAGCCACTTAGGACAGCGCAGAAAATTTTTATTTTGTACGTGGGGAAGTGAGGTTATTCGCTTCAAGTACTAAATATTCACTTTAGACAATAAATAGGACTTACAGAGTCGGTGAGCACGTTCGGAAACCCCTGTTTCAATATTTGCGGTTAGAAACCTCATGTGTACCTTTTTTTCCAGCTGTAGATAAATTCCGGGTTATGTAGATACCGAAACCGTAACCAGCCCATTCGCGCACCTCAACTGTGCTGCTCACAACATGATTTTGAGCGGACAAAACAACCTGCCGCTAAGATTGCTAGCCCCATGCATGAGTAAGGGTGATATGCTGGCGATGGTTGCTTCGCGTCGGCCCTTTGGCGCACATGAAGGCTCGAGTTACAATGAGCGCGCCGAACTTTGCAATGCGGATAATGACTACAAAGCGGTAAGGATATAAATGAGTTTAACAGTATTTTTCAGCTGTAAAATACAAATACAGTCTTGTTGGACGATGTGCTGGCGCGGACGAAGAAACCATAGGCAACTTGTAGGTCTAACGCTACACAGGGCTGTCGAGCCAAGCCAAGTCCTCAATTGTATTGTCCGGGAATCAGATTTCTGTATTTTCGTGGTTTCCTATTGTATCTGGCGTTCAAAATGCAGACGTGAGGGTTCTTTATCACAAATAATCAAACGTGGATTGTGCCGGTACTCTTCAAAGTAGCAACACCATTTATCGTGTAAGTCATTAATCAGTAATTTAGGTAAATAATGTCAATAAGGATTCTAAACAAAACCTTTTCTGTGGCGCTCAAGGTAGCTTCCAGCAATATATATCTGGTTTCCTTTGCCTGGCTCCGAAATTTTTTTTTTATCCCTTGGATCAAATTTGCTTCGACAAGCAGTATATGTGTAAAAATGATGCACCTGTGAGCTACCCGTTTAAGTGAGCTCCCGTTTAAGTGAACTACCCACAAAACCAGTCAAAAGCGTATATCAGCTAACCAGCGGCCAGTGCAGCAGTCGTGGGCTTAGATCGCTTGTGTATATTATATCTAGCCATTTAAAAAAAAATGAAAATGGTCGCCGAACATTCTCTTGGTAACGATTATTAGTATAAACTGTTTGCACATCGCAGAAAGCGTAGGAGCGGCAAAAAACTAGCGCGCCAGTCATATGCGGAGACAGCCGATAATCAAGCACTACTTCCTAGTGTGTGATGAAACACTGGCTGTCTCAGCCGTATTGCTGTGGAGGCGATCAAAATGCAACAGGGCACATGCTATGCAATGTATATGCGTCTTTCATCCTAATAAACCCAAGGCAGCTGAAACTAGTCTGGAACTCATCAGTATAGTGTTTCTCATTGGCCATAAATTTCGGTACATGAATCCTGGAATTTTCTACATCTTCCTAAAATAATGCGCGCGATTTTATATGCCTCGTAATAGTGTTGTAAATTTTGTTTCCTCATTGTTATTGTGCAGGTGCCATTTGCGAAAAAGTTGGGGTGGACGATTTGGAGGCACACGCATTTATTCGCAGGTGGCTGCCTGGTTCCTGTGACAGGGGGGGTGGAAGAAAAAGGCGTTATGCTGAAACCTCCCCTGGCGAACCAGGCATGCCACCTGTGAATGCAATTGCATGGTCAGCCCCCTCACTACGCCTATGAGTGTGCCCTCCAGCTCCCTGGCCCCTTCCACTTCCCGAGAGCCCGCCCTGCCTTGACCAACCCTGCCACTGCCCCGCTAACTGCTGCTGTGTGTGCCCTCAGCGCTGGCTAGTAACAACTGCCGTCTATAGTAACAATTGCAATAAATATTATCTTTTTGTGAACCATGCCCTTGTTTTGTGAATATCTACTGGTTGCTCATGAGCAACAATTTGAATTTATATGGCCACTCCTATTTGTAAGGCCATTATTGTCCCAGCAAGTTCGATGTGCTGTCACGAATATGGCTAGAATGAAAAAGGCTGCATTTTATGGCCTGCACAGGCAGTGCCACAAAATGTGTAATCTTGACATCATCAATGGCACATGAATGGAGTAGCCGGTGTACCATAAGCCATTGGATTAATATTGGTATCGACAATATGCGGCATGAATGGAGTAGCCAGTGCACCTGCAATGGCTAACCATTGGTATGATATTGGCATTGGCAATGGGCCATCAATGGAATAGCTGGTATTAAACAAATATTGGTAATACAATGATGGTATAAAGCTGGACAGTATTGGCAAGAATCATGGTGCATGAATGGAAAGTCTAATATTGTGCCTACATTGGTGGCTCCAGCTTGGTTGAACACTGGACCAATCTTGGAACAAAAGATGGGCCAAGAATGGAGAATGTAGTAAAATGCCCAAATGCCAATATCAGTCCAATATTGATGCCATTCTTTTCCAGTGATGAACCATTGTTGGACCAATGCTGGTGTGCTGCTTGGGTTGTTGCTGACGCATGCGTATTGGTGTATAAAAATATAAAACGTCAAATAAAATAAAAATTAAGAAATTATAGAAATATAACATAACATACATAACAACATATAACATACTACACTTGTGTGTAGTATGTTACTTTTGATGAATTCATATTTCACTGCATTGTATTCTTTTCGCCCCTCCTGCTAGGGCCTAGTTAGGGCCTGCAGTATTTGGTAAATAAATAAATAAATAAATAAATAAATAAATAAATAAATAAATAAATAAATAAATAAATAAATAAATAAATAAATAAATAAATAAATAAATAAATAAAAGAGCTAAAATATAACACGCGAAGAGTGAGTGAATGAGTGAAAACTTTATTGAATATTTCAAGGGTTTCGCGGTTGTGAACTCTCCGTCGTCTTCTCTGGCGCTGGCGACTTGAGACTTCTCGTCAGCAAGGGTGGGCCCCTATTCCAAGGCTCCACTGAGTCGTGCTGCATCAGTCGCGTGCTGCACTAAGGCCCTTTGGGTCGCGAGCTCGCCGCTGGTGAGCCGACTCTCCCAATGCTCCGCACTCGGGTCTTCGTGTTGGTGGAATGCTTTATTGCGTTCGCATTCCCACGTGATATGATAAAGTGTAGGTGTGGCATCGCACCAAGGGCAGGTGGCTCTGTATTGTGTCGGGAACATTTTATTAAGTATGTGTAGGTTAGGAAAGGAGTTGGTCTGTAATCTGCGCCAGCCGGTCGCTTCCTCCTTTGTTAGGGCTTTGTGTGGTGGTGGATATCTAATTCTAGCTCCCCTATGCAAGTGCAAGATCTCTGCGTATGCCCCCTCGCAAGCCTGTAGGCGGAGCTCCGGAGCATTTGACTGCCCTGCTCGGAATGCGTAACCTCGAGCTAGGCTGTCTGCTCTTTCGTTCCCCCCTATGCCCGTGTGACCCGGGATCCAGATTAGGTTATGCCTGGGTTTCTCGTCGGCGGAGGTTGCCCCGCTGAGTATTTTAAGGGCTGTTCTGCTGATCCTGCCCCTCGTGTAGTTCGAAAAAAAAAAACATCGTGCGCGTGTGTGTATGAGAGAGAGGCACTATCGCGTTATACCTTTAACGGCGGAGCTTAAGTGACCCCCTAATTTTTCTATAACGATATGATATAATATAAATCTGATTTTATGAACACAGCCAGTTGCACAAAGCACAAACAATTCGCAGTAATGTGAGTTGACTTTTCAAATTTCTTTTCGTTTCAGCCGAGTTCTTCCTCCCCCGAGTTCCTCGAAGCTTCCAATGTCAGCGCTTTCATATGAGATTACGGCTTCAAATGTTTACTTTCTGAGAGAGGGAATAAACAAGAAATCGACATATTTAAAAATTCCAGTGAATTTCAGGTAGCTGTGAATTAGCGATCCATCGGGTGACTCGAAAAAACACAAAAGTGAAGCGCACGCTTCGTTATTTTATCGGCCGCGCAGGCAGGTATAAAACCTGAGCTGCGCGCTCTGGACGTGGACCGGTCGAAACGGGCTGTACGTGAGAATGTTACAACACACTAGTGGGATGTCATCTTTTCCTGCTTTTCTAGACGCCGCGGGTTTGGCAGCCGCTTGCTTTTGCGTTTGCAGCGTGAAACACGCACCTCGGGCACACTAGACAACCGTATTGCTCTCTGCATCAAGCACTACCATTTCGTACGACTGTAAAAAGCAGTTTCGGTAATCATGCCCGTGTCTTAAATCAAATACACAATGGTAAATGTAACCTACGTACAAAATGTTTCAAAGAACGTATTTGCACAATAGCATTCGTTACACATGCATTGCTCCTTCTCCCGTGTCCTCCATCGCAGCATAAGTTTATCCTTCAAGTTCACAAGGATCCATAGCGCGCAAAACAACCTTGCTGTTTTAGGTGATAGCACATTCTGTGAGCTAGCTCCCAGTCAGAGGGACGTGCAGTAATGCTTTACATGATGCAAGTGACCCTTGTAAAGCCGATTAGGACTGCAAACGAACGGTCGCATACAAGCGTATACCTTCATTCCGTGCGCGTCTACGACGGTGCGCTGGCTGCAGAAGGGCACGCAACAACATGCTGGCATCATTTCGAATAGAGCTTGGAGCTAACAGCGACTGCTGTGATGTTAAAAAATGAAACAATCGCTTGTGAGCATTCCAACGCACCTTTCGGTGCATGCACGGGTTCTACGAAGGCGCGCGTTGACAGCGTACTCGATGGGAGGCGCGGGCGGACTGAGCAAAACATGGCCGCCGCGCACAGTTTGTTTCTTTCACTAGATGGCGCTAACTTTTGTAAAGCCTCTATTTCAATTTCGTACGAGAAAACAGCAACGGAATTCCATGGGCTGCAACGCTTTAGAAAATAAGTTTTTATCAGTTTCAAAAACTGCTATGGCATGATAAATTGTTCACGCCTTCGAACTCGCCATTAGCGCTAAGCACCCAACTGCAACCATTAAGGTTAGCTAGTGTGCTTGGTTAATTTCGGTTTAATTAGAGGGCTTTACAGCTTATTGTGTCCGTCACAGTGGAGAGCTTGCGGGAAACGAGGCGGCTGACAGGATAGCCCGAGGGTATACTTTCCGGGCTCCTGCACCAGATGCCCCAGAGTCATCAAACCATTTCACATACGGGGAACTAATCTAATATTTAAAATCTTGAAGGAAACGATACGCAGACCCACGCAAAAAACACGGCAGACCGGAGGCAATAGCGTGGAGGAACAAACAGGCTAGGACCTTCTCAAACCTAGCAAAGTATACACAACATATGGCCAGGGAAATTCAAGAACGACACATGTATATCACATGTACCACATGCGGAGAAGTCTCTGACATCATTCACATGATATGGAATTGTAAACAACAACTAGACAAATAGGAAACTCGAGCATTCAGCCAAACAGAATGGGAGGCGGAGATGGTCCACGCGGGTCTCTCTGAGCAGCGCAAGCTCCTCACCAAGGCCCCGGGAGACAGCACAAGACCTTAAAATCCTGGACTAAGGATACCACCATGCAATTGCGTCAACCAATTAAAGTTTATTCTCTCTCTCTCTCTCTCTCTCTCTCTCTCTCTCTCAGTCTGTCACCTTGCAAATATTTCGTAGAGGAGGGTGCTAGAATAGTTTACTTAACTTGCTGACATGAAAGCCATCGTGAAGACCTTTTCATGATACGAATGCCTGCTTTAGCAAGATGATCCACAAATGGGCGCACAGTCCAATTTGTAAATACTGCCAAGCCGATTCGTTCACTCAGTCGGACCAATGAAAAACATAGCCCATCATGCGTTACTCTTTGGTGTCAGGGTGCTCAGTGTACCTATATCATCATCATCATCATCATCATCAGCCTGATTATACCCACTGCAGGGCAAAGGCCTCTCCCATATTTCTCCACTTAACCCGGTTCTGTGCTAGCTGCATCCACTTGACCCCTGCGAACTTCTTAATCTCATCCGCCCACCTAACTTTCTGCCGCCCCCTGCTACGCTTTCCTTCCCTTGGAACCCAGTTTGTTACCCTTAGCGACCATCGGTTATCCTCTCTTCGCACTACATGTCCTGCCCATGTCCATTTCTTCTTCTTAATTTCTACTAGAATGTCGGTAACTTGAGTTATTTCTCTGACCCACTCTGCACGCTTTCTATCTCTTAATGTTACCCCTACCATTTTTCGTTCCATAACCCTCTGGGTTGTCCTCAACTTAAGTAGAACTCTCTTGGTTAGCCTCCACGTTTCAGCCCCATAGGTGAGTACAGGCAAGATGCAACTGTTGTATACTTTCCTCTTGAGCGATACCGGTAAGCTGCTAGTCATAATCTGCGAGTGCTTGCCAAATGCGCTCCATCCCAATCGTATTATTCTTGTTATTTCCTTTTCGTGGTCCGGATCTGCGGTTACTACCTGTCCTAAGTAGACATATTCGCCTACTACCTAATGTAAACTGCTGTTCCTTCCCGAGGCTGTTGAACATTACCTTAGTCTTCTGCATATTGATTTTCAAGCCTACCTTTCTACTTTTCCTGTCTAGGTAATCAATCATTATTTGCAGTTCATCCCCTGAGTTGCTTTGCAAGGCAATGTCATCAGCAAATCGCACATTACTGAGGTATTCTCCATCTACCCTTATCCCTAGCTGCTCCCATTCCAAGTTTCTGAATACTTCCTGTAAACAAGCTGTGAATAGTACTGGGGAGATTGTGTCTCCTTGCCTAACACCTTTCTTTATGGGAATTTTGTTACTTTCTTTATGCAGAACTATGGTTGCTGTGCAGCCACTATATATATCTTCCAGCACTTTCACGTACGGCTCGTCTACCCCCTGATTTCGCAATGCCTGCATCACCGCCGAGGTTTCAACTGAGTCAAATGCTTTTTCGTAATCAATGAATGCTATGTATAAGGGCTGGTTATATTCCGAGCATTTTTCTATCACCTGATTGATGGTATGGATATGATCGATAGTAGAGTACCGTTTCCGAAACCCTGCTTGATCCTTTGCTTGATTGCAGTCTAAGGTTGTCCTGATTCTATTAGCGATTACCTTAGTAAATACCTTATACGTAACAGACAGTAAGCTGATTGGTCTGTAATTTTTAAGGTCCTTAGAGTCCCCTTTCTTGTGAATGAGGATAATGTTTGCATTCTTCCATGGTTGCGGTACCGTTGATGACACCAGGCACTGCGTGTACAGGGTGGCCAGTTTTTCTAGCACGATATCCCCCCCGTCCTTCAGCAAATCTGTAGTTATCTGATCCTCTCCAGCTGATTTCCCCCTTTTCATAGTTTCTAGTGCTTTCTTGACCTCGTCCTTCGTCACTGGTGGAACGTCTGATTGTTTTTCCCTACCGCCAATCTCATTACGGTCCTGACTACTATTGCTACTGTAGAGAGCTGTATAGAACTCCTCGGCTACTTTGACTATCTTTTCCATATTAGTGATGACGTTGCCCGCCTTGTCCCTTATCGCATACATCTGCTTTTTGCCTATGCCCAATTTCTTCTTTACCGCTTTAAGGCTTCCCCCGTTCTTTACAGCATGCTCAATTTTCTCCATGTTATACTTCCTTATATCGGCCACCTTGCGCTTATTGATTAGCTTTGATATCTCGGCCAATTCGATCTGGTCTGTTGGATTGGAAGCTTTCATACTCTGGCGTTTCTTAATCAAATCTTTCGTCTCCTTAGACAGCTTGCCGGTATCCTCTCTAACTATCCTACCGCCTACTTCTACCGCGCACTCAGTAATGACATCTCTGAAATTATTGTTCCTTGCCTCTAGGGTAATGTCGCCATCCTCAGTTAGAGCTAAAAACCTATTCTGTAGCGAGATCCTGAACTCTTCTGGCATCCCCCTCACCGCTAATTCGTTGATGGGTTTCTTTCTTACTAATCTGTTGCGTTCCTTCTTCAGATTTAGGCTAATTCGGGACCTCACCAACCTGTGGTCACTGCATCGCACTTTCCCGATTACCTCTACATCTTGCATAATGGCGGGGGTTGAACACATTATGAAGTCGATTTCATTTTTAGTACCTATATATTCAAAACATATGACGACCCCAAATACTTACGACTCCTCAGCAGAGCTGCTCGCCTCTTGGGATAATGGCTTTTTTCTCATGGCCGAAACACCCTAGAAAGAAGACGTTAAGGAAAAGGTTTATAAGATGATTCAGTCCTCGAAAAGCGCATGCATGTTCCATTCTCCTGTATTTAGGATTCACGAAATTTTTATTTGTTCGGAATTGTTAGTAGCTCGAACACACGTGAGAAAAAAAAAACGGGGTTTCAGAGCACAGGGTGCCGGACCTCAAGTTCTGTCTACTGAAGGTGGCACGGTAAAACTCTAGAACGAAACAGAACTGTAAAAGAGTGTTTGATTTGTCATTATCCTGCACAAGGCAATAATGCATGTGTTTTCTCAAATATACAAACTCTTCTTTAGTGCGAGAGCAATGTAGAGCATGCATCATCTTGCCCCACTTTTGCTCACTGTTGTTACACTCATACTTGGTTAGGCTGCTTATCCAAACAAGCTCAGCGCGTTCCTTTGTACTGTTACCAAAAACGCAGCGAAATGTTGAAGTTATCGGGATAATTTCTGCTCTTTCATCCTTATGATAAGCTATACGAACAAGCCCCTGGAGCAGGCCATGCTTTGTTATATATATTAACATCACCGACGGCCCTTTACCAGTCATTCAGCAGAACAATATACAACCGGAAGGGGGCTCCCGCGTGAAGAACACGGAAGTGGCTACTGAGGAAGTGCGCATAACCTGGTACTAAGAGAATTAAGAAGCCCAATGGGGACTATCATGAAAATGAAACATTGTCGCGAGAGTGGAAGAATGCATCGAATTAGGACGAAAATAAAAAGCAGATGAGGAGGAGGATGCGGCTGTAGAGTGAGGAGGGAAGCAGCGGGCAAGACAACAGCGGAATCGTAAGTTGGAAAGCGGAGGAGGAGGATGGTGCGGCAACGACAAGGAAGAGGATTCGCGCTGAGTTTGCAATGGCGTTAGGGTTGCTGAGCGTTAAGGTTCGCGTTCATAACGAATATAGCGTCAATGTTGTAGATGGCGTTATGAGCGAAAATTCACGAGAAAGACTTTGTTTGGTGGAAATTAGTATAGGTGACATGGATTACAGCGGTGAATGTGTCTTGGATTGTTACCTGAGTTGGAGGAGCAGGTTTTTATTATATGGGCGGGTGTATTAAATGGGTATCGAAACCTGCGGGACCCTTGGATCCCGATCCAGACACGGTATTCCTAAACCGCGCGGGCCTGTTCTAACAGCTCGGCTAAATCGGAGCTTCATATCTCTGTCAGTCGATCATTCAAATAATTTTGTACTACTTTACGACTGTGTCCTAATGAGTTTGCGTAAAATTATAGAGGCGCAAATTAAGAAATAAGTGGCCAAGCGAGTAGCAAAGTATATGTAGGCAAACATAGATTTGAAAATAACCCGAAGGTCGGAGCTATCAACGCGTGCGAAAATATAGAGTACACTTTAACTGCGCGTGTATATACATATATGTCACTCAATTTTATTTTACTAAAATACCTCTGGAGCTGCATTCAGAATTCACATTACCGAGTACCGTAACTATAGGACAATTTCTTTTTTTAGAGTGCTGCATTCGCAATTGGATTGCATAATATAGGCTGTTTATATTTAACCTTTGTAAATGGTTGGCACAGCCCCGATGCCCTGACCTTATGAAGGTAGCACGGGAAAAAAATATATGCACACGCCCATGACCGCATTAGGACAGACAAGTTGATCAACGTGCGCAGAACACGGATAGCGGAGATTGGTATAAAAGGCTCGCGTACTGATCACGGTCCCGTTAGACTGTGGTAAACCGCGCATGCTCAAGTAAACACTAAAAGCAGACATCGGATCGAGGTGTTCAGGCCATTATAACCACACGATGCACAATCGTGCTTAGCCGGTGGAGGAAGGGGGGGGAGGCAGTACGCTTAAATAACAAGCGTTCTTTCCCCAACACGGTTTAATAAATGAGAGTTTTCTTTCAGTGAGATAATGGCGAGTAGAACGCAACCACAGCTGCAGACAGAATCAACACGACGTTTTAACTAGGCGAGTTCCGAACATAATGGTTTAATACCACAGAGCGTGGTCTTATCCACTTCTTGTCTGCGAGTAGCGTAAATATGAATAACCAAAAATGCGAATGAAGTGGCGCAAACAGTGAATGCGCGGCTGCATCACTTAGCGCTCGTCAAATTAATATTAACTGTATAGTTCGGAATGAAAAGTGTGCTGCGTATTATCCCACCAGTTCATCAGCTGACCAAGCCATATGCCTTCTATTGGCGCTCGGTTCTGCTTTGGCATCCAAAGTATTCCAGCTTCCCTGGCTGCAGTCTAACGAATTAAACATGGTAGGCGCATTCTTCTGCAGAACGTTAGCACTGTGCATACATTTAAGCAAAAGTAAACAAAGTACTAAATTCCTGGAAGATACAGGTTTTTCAGGACACGATAGATGTTGCACCTTCTGTTTACGAATTTTGATTCTTTAAAGGACACTGTAGTTTTCGTGACAACGGTCAAAGGCACAGATAATGGCTGTAGCCATGGCTTTAGATATACAGCTATAGCCTGAGCGCAGTAAAAAATGGATAAAACCAGGTGAATTAACATCTACGTAGACGCATCCAGCGAACAGCGCGCCCTAAGCGCCGTTCGGAGTTGGCATTACATAGTTAACTTGGTTTTTCGCAGCTACAAAAAAAAAAAAAAAGGGAAATGCAAATGACTGGTAATTGCGCAACAAAAGCAGCTTTGGTTCGAAAGCAGCTAATCAACTTTCTCGATAATTACGCGCATTTTAAGTACCAAGGAAAACAAGGCCTATCGGTAAGCCTTTGGCGCGCATTTGAGGTTCCGTGTACATTCGCGTTGTACTAGCATCGAAATTAGGTCGCAGGATGTACTAAGCTACGCGAATATAGCTCAGAAATCGGAAAACCTGAAAATGCGCAAGGAGGTGGAAGCGAAAAATTGGCAGCTTACCGCAATGCCGATCACCGTGCTGTTGTCTCTTCCTTCTTCTCTTGCACGAGAGGCGATGTGCTCGAGCACTGTGGAGAATCTTCGCTGCATGTGGCACGCATGGCAATTAATATTGGCAGTCGACGTCGCCACTGTCCTACCTAAATTTTGCGTCCCATTATAAGGGAAATTCCAGCTTGCGCCTTCTATTAAATATCTCAGGATGTGCGCATGACTCGAAGAAAAGTGAAATTATATCTTTGGTACTTTGAGACTTGATGAAAAGTGAAGGTGAAAAAAAAGACAAAACCGATGCACGAAAATCGTTGTGAGCGGACGTATCCAAACAAGCATCCGTGGCAAAGTACCTCCGAAGCAAACAGCTGTTTTTTCCCCTAGAAGCCCCACCACGTTGCAAAGCAAGAAGTAACCACAGGCATCTCAATGTTTGTCTGGCTTGATACAAAATTGGAGTTGCGTAGAAATAGCGCCCTAATATTTTGTACAATTCTATATCTAACCTTCTCAGTAGCACCATGAGCACATGAGCACTAACTGCATCGAATTATATATTGATCGAGTGCGGTAGTAATGTACACATTTTAGACCCATTGTTGGAACATGAATCTACAAGGCTCCCATTGCTCAACAAAGAGGTGGCACGTGCTGATATATATATATATATATATATATATATATATATATATATATATATATATATATATATATATATATATATATATATATATATATATATATATATATATGGCAGGTCGGGAGGAAGATAAAACATCTTTATTTAGTCAGCGATGGGGGAACCCTCAGTCCAGGGTCCCGTTGGCCGTGGCTGCAGTAACAGCGCGGCGAGCCAGCCATTGCTGGCGTTCCGGGCAGGGGTCCTGCAGGGCGGCCTCCCAATTTTCTATGCAGGAGTGGGGGAGAGGGCTTAAAGAAGGGGTAACTTGGCACGCCCAAACCATGTGTTAGAGCGTTGCCCGCTCACCGAAATGTGGGCAGTCATGGGGAATAGAGGGAGGAGTACCAGAGGTAGGAGAAATGGTGTACTGAAGGTATTAGTTTGCAGGCGGCGGTAAGTTGCTGCTTCTTGAGTAGACAGGGTGGGAGAAGGGGGAGGTAATGTACGGCGAGATAGCCTTTAGTGTTCGAGCAGTTCTGTGTATGTAAGGATCGGGGAGGCATACGTGTGATCCAGGAGAGCGGAGGCTCAAGGAAGGAGCGCGCGAGCGTGTCGATGGGCAGCTTCATTGCCGGCATCGACTGGTGTCCCGGAATCCATATCACACTGATCCTTTTCGGAGGATTAGCGGCGAGGATTCGGCGGCTAGCGGCACCGATGCGTCCGTGAAGATAGTTACGGCAGGCGGTGCGGGAATCTGACATGATGGTAGCTTGTGCATTAGTGGCGGCGGCCAGAGCGATGGCTGCTTCTTCGGCAATACTCGGTTCAGTGGTGCGAAGTGAGGCATAGTTGAGGAGAACGCCCGCTGGAGATGTCACGGTAATGGCCATGTGTCCGTAAACAGGGCCAGCAGCGTCTACGTAAAGAGTATTCGGTTAGCTGTCCCATATTCGAGAGAGGTGAGTGGCTCTTGCCTGTCGGCGGTCTTGGTGATATTCTGCATGCATTTGTTTGGGGAGAGGTTTGACGGTAATGGCTCGGCGGATATTCTGTGCCAGATCTTCGCGGTTTTGGGTGTTATAAGGCGGGGCAATATTGAGAGTTTGAAGGACATGTCTTCCAGTAGACGAGGCCGCTCAGCGGACAAGTTGCGCCAAGCAATGTGCTTCATATGCAACTCTTCAATGGTGATATGAACGCCAAGTTGGAGCAAGCGGTCAGCAGACGTTCATTGGGGAAGCCCCAGGGCTGTCTTGACCGCTTTTCTGACAAGAGTGTTCAACCGATTGAGCTCCTGCTTACGAAGCGGAAGGTAAGGCGTGCCGTAGGTAATGCGGACGATAATGAATGCGTTGGCCAGCTGCAGTGCGTCTCGCTCCCTAATGCCGTAGTTTCGATGTTTAACTTTGAAGCATTCGTATAATTTTATCGGTAGAGTTGACTAAATGATTGAGAGTAGAGGAATGCGAGCGGAGGGATAACGAGGCCGAGGATCTTGCTTCACTTCTATCATTTGGCCGTCCAGGATGACCTCAATGGGCGAGGTGGCACTGTAAGGGGGATGTCGCCGGCGGTCAATAATAAGAATTTCCGATCTCTCAGGGGCACAGGCAAGGCCACGAGAAGCGGCATAGGCACTGACCAGATCTGTCGCCGCTTGGAGGTTGTCTCGAATTTCGCCTTCATTACCATGGGCAGTCCAAATGGTCACATCGTCCGCGTAGATGGCGTGTCGAACTCCCGGAAATCTTTTGAGCTTATTGGGAAGGTCCGCTATAATGAGTTTGAAAAGCAGTGGTGAAAGTATCGCGCCTTGAGGTGTGCCCCTAAGGCCCAGACTGATGGGTGTGAAAGTAGCTCCGTCCACATTAAGGATGGCTTTCCTACTGGTTAGAAAAGCTCGTACATAGTTGTAGGTGCGATAACCACAGTTGGTGGAGTTCAGGCTGGAAAGAATTCTTTCCAGCCTGAACTCCACCTGTGGCAGGTCGAGACGAGCGTTGCTGTGTGTCCATGAATGGTTTCCGGTACCTGCAGTCTGAGGTCCCAATGGGCTGTTCGTGATGACTGGAGCCAAATAGAATGTTTAACTCTTTGGTACAAAATACATTCTAATGAGCAGACTCTCGAATCAGAACGACTGCAAGGATTCACGGAGTCGTTCACTTCGGCATTCATTTCTGGTACATTTCAAAGAGGAGGCAGCCCTCGCGCATGTATATCGAAAACGTTGAATGGACAATAGTGCGACACCAAACCATATAGAACTTCGGTTCCGCAAGCGCTAACTATATATACTCTGGAATTCCCAACGCTCCAGGTAATCTCGGAAGCACGGCCTGCAAGTTCGTGTTTAGAGCCGCCAAAATTGTATCCATGGAGGGCGCTTTGCGTAAATATGCTATCATCGAATGGCGCAACAACTTATCCAAGACATCGCTAAGCACTTGCGACTGCAAGTGCGCCGCCGTGGCGGGTAGTATACACGGGGCATGACAGTGGACAAAATTAAAAGTTAGTGGTAGTCTTTCATTAAAATTTCACAGGTATAAAAACCACACATTAGAGTAGCGGCACACATGGTGATCATTTTCTGTATGCAGTATTTGTAAATAAGGACACACGTCTGGATATCCCCAACTCGTCTTCGAAGCCCAACTCCGGCCAATTTGCAGAACTTTCTTTCGCCTAGAAGCCGAGGTTTCTTCCACCATAACCAGCTAGGGACGATGTTTTCCTTCGCATATATGCCCTTCATCTGGTGTTGATAAGTAGAATATTAGAACGGCACTTTCAGAAAAACAAGGGATCGTCACTCTACTTAGATGCTTTGTTTGGAAATAACTGCGCTCCATTTTGTGGGGTTTAGCTTGGCTAATCCCGGTTATGCAAGCGAAAGCTTCAAGAGTTAGTCGAAGCTCCCGTCCTTCGTCGGCCTCTACTGCTACCTTGGCACGTTTGCGTTCCCTATATACATCTGGCTACATACTTCGTATGTCTGGAAACGTCAGCTGGATGATCTGACTCAGCCCGTCGTCTATAAGGTCGTCTTGACGACGATGAGGGTTCTGGCCAGCTCGCTTCATTCATAACGAAAGACTTAACTAGGCGAGAGCTAGAGAGAGAAACAACTTTATTTCCAAGTATTGGAAGATCCTGGACGACAGTACCTCAGTCTGACTTCCTACAGGGCTACGTCCAAGGCCCAGTTAACAAGAGCTTCCTGTGTTGTTTTCTCCTGCTTGAGCTGAAATTAGTTTTATTTGTCATCGGAGGGAGCTGGCAGAAGCACCCTAGGTGGAGGCTTGACCTCAAATCCTACATGTTATCTGGGTTCCGAGTTCCTGGCAATTTAGGCATGCGAGGTTATACTCCTCGTTTCTAATAAACGATAACTTGTTGGGATTTATAATGGACCAAGTCTGGATCCTTTTTAGCATCGTAACCTGTGTTTTGCTAACGTCTGTATGCGGAGACGGATAATTCAGTCCTCTATCCTACTAGGTGAGCAGCGCCGTCTCCTTTTCAAGCGAACAGTGAGCCATGTGGTACTTCACGTGATCACATCTGACAAACAGCGGTCGGCGCAGCGGCCATAAGTCAAGCGCAATATCACCTGGAACGTCACGTTGTACGCCATATGGTTGTCACACCTCTGCTACACTGTACTTCTGCTCCTCCGCTTGAAAGTCGAACACAGGAGCCGATGACCTTAGATCAACTACACCAGTGACGCTTTCGCTTCAAAATAAAGGGGCGTCATAGTGGAGGGCTTCATTATATTTTCGACTACTTGGATATCATTAATGTACACTTACACTGCACAGCACACGGACGAATTTTGCGTTTCTACTCCAACGAAACGCTGACCGGGTTCGAAGCCGGGAACACCGGTTCACTAGCCGACGTTTTAACCACTCAGCCACCTCGGTGGGTAGGCGGATGGATTTTAACAATTTTAGATAAATAATAGTTCTAGGTACTAACTTCTTATTATTATTTTTTTTTTTGACGTCGAACATATGACATCAACCTCATACTGGAGTTTGAGGCGAAGTTGAGTTAAGACGCTAGCGCCGTCTCCGAATTGGGGGCGAGGAAGAATAATTAACACGTACAGCTAGTGGTTAAAGTAGCCTAAGTTGTAAAAGCCGAAGAGGTGTCTTTGAGCTACTCATCACGGATACATCGACGCGCACAGTCTTAAATGACTCCAAGAGGACTATTACAAATGTCTGTAAAGGCGTGGTAGGAAAGGCGGTAACACGTATACCTTGCGGGATTGCACTCCGTAACATTTATTCGAATTGGTATGGAACCCAGCTCTGTCAAAGAATCCGGGGAACGAGGAGACAGATCGTATAGCCCGAGGTCTGACAAACCAGGAGATCAGCTGCTCAGACTCGGGCGCCCTGGGGGAAGCACTGACCCCGTGCCCTAACGTACAACTAGCTACTCCATGACCAAAAGACAGATTTGTCCACATCCGCATACAGACTTTAGCAAAGCACCGGCAACGATGCTGAGGAGGATCCGGACTCGTTTGATTATAAGCCCAACAGGTTGTCGTTTATTATGAACGGGGAGTATAAACCCGCATGCCTGCCAGGAACTGGGAACCGAAGATTATATCTTATGGGGATGTGAGGTGAAGCCTCCACCTCGCATGCTCCTTCGAGCTCCCTCCTAAGAGAGCTGCAATCAACTGCTGCTCAAGCAGGAGCAAAAAAAAAAAACATAATTCGAAGGAACTCTTGTTAACGGGGCCTTGGAGATCCCCTCTGTATGGGGTCACACTGATATGCAGCTGCCCACGACCTTTAAATCTTTGGAAAATTTTTCTTTGGCTCACGCCCAGGTGGTCGAAATTATTCTGTAGCCCTCCAGTACGGCACCTTTTTTTTTCTTTCAATTTTCAATTCCATCTTCCTCTTTTCTCTTTATTTAACAGCATCGCGCTTATGCCAAGTTCAAGATAACTTTATTGCTGTCGATATAGAGGCCCCCCAGCTCCCTCAGCCAAACCTTAGAAGGCCTCCAAAGGAGAGGGAACCCCGCAGGGGGACGTCTTTAGCAAATTGTCTCATGCCAGACAGGTTGCTCGAGCTTGCTGCTTCGGAGCCCGGCTCTAGAGGAGAGCATCCCAGGTTTATTTAACTGTGATTCCATCATATGCCAGGGAGAATTGGGCCATCTCCAAATAAGATCTAAATAAGAAATAGCGGTTATCCCTCATTTGGTTTCCCTCCCTTTCCGTACAGATTAAGGGTGAATAATTGGTTTGGTTTGTAATCTTCTCCAGTCTCTGCACTCCTTAAGTGTGATAGGCGGATCTGGAGGCTGGAGGTCTAGCCTGCCATCCGTGTTCAGTTGCGATTTACGTTTACGTAATGAGTGGTTAACCCGGGCATCCCCACGGCCACCCGGGTGTAGATATATCTCGAGCGAGACTGTTAACAACCTCATTGCCTCGAATACCCCTATGAGCCGGGAAACATATGATGGATAGCTCTTTACCCAATAACGGTTGGCCAAGTACCTTAACAGCTTAGCAATCTCCTTTTTAAACATTACGCTAAAACAGCGCTAGAAACACGGACATATAGAAAGACAAACACACATTGCGCTGAACTGACAACTGAGGTTTTATTCATGAAGCATGTCTTTATATAGACAGACATTGATAGAAAATGGACAACCAGCTCCGTCGCGTGACATAAAACGTCACCCTCTTCCTTCCAAAAAAGCCCTTCCTTCGCATAAAGTATGAGGGAAGTGCTGCTTACGCATGTTTCTTTACCATTTGCTGTTTACTGCCTCAATAATTTTTCTTGTTGTTTGGTCTCGGTTTAGGCCTTTTACTTCCGTCTTTCGGATGCATGGTTCACAGTTGCAGTCCTGGCAATTGATCATCAAGATTCCCGTCCCTTTTCCGCTCTAAACTGTTCTTGTGCTCACGGATCCTATTATTTAAAGAGCACCCCGTTTGACCAACGTATGTCCTTCCACATGCCAACGGAATCCTATATACACAACTGCTTTTGAGGACATGCGTTGGTCGAACTGTTGGCTGTTAAAATGATAGGATTCGTGAGCACATGTACAATTTAGAGCGGAAAAGGGACGGGAATCTAATTGACTATTGCCAGGACTGCAACTGTGAACCGTGCTTCCAAAAGAAGGAATAGGCCGAAACCGAGACCAAACAGCAAGACAAATTATTAAGCAGTAGACATGGCAGATGGTAAAGAAACTTCCTTCATACTTCATGCGAAGGAAAGGGCTTTCTTGGAAGGGAGAGGGTGGCGTTTTATGTCACACGACGGAACTGGTTGTCCACTTTATATCACTCTCTGTCTATATAAAAACATGCTTCATGAATAAAACCTCAGTCTTCAGTTCACCGCAGTGTGTTTGCCTTGCTATCTGTACGTGTTTCTAGCGCTGTGTTAACATAATGCCCAACCAACTCGCCCAACAAGCCACTTTACACACCACTTTCCTTATTAAAGTTTCTTACTGCTATCTTGCTGTCGCAAAGTACGAATTTGGCTTTGGTACTCCTGCAGGTTAACGCCAGAGCGGCCTCTTCCGCTATGAGCGAGTTTCTAGTGTTGAGGGCTTCAATACGGCGGTAATGGCAGTAATCGATGGGGACTACGAGACGGTGGTCGTGCTTGTGCCGTAGATTGGATTAGAAAACATTTATTGTCAGCAATGAGCAATTTGTGGGCGCTACACATAGATGGCCTCAAGTCCGTTGCTCTCGGCGATCTTTTGAGCCCACTCAGACTCAGTAGCCGAAAGAGCCATTCAAATCCAGCGCGCAGTTAGCGAGAAGGCAAGGGCGACGCTCCACGACGAGCAACGGCTCTACCACGGTACGGTAGACTCCACTTGGCCTCCAAGATCACAAGCATGCGCGCGGAGGCAATCTTGGAGGCCATACGCTTGCAAAGCAAAGCCAACAAAGCCGAGTTTTGAGCTAGCCCGCTAGCCAGCCTTAGCCTAGCCAGCGCCTAGCCGAGCGTAGATGGCGGGATTGTTGCGAGTGTATCGGTGGCGTGTTTCTGCACGTGGTACGAAAAGTTTGTGACACTTGTGGATTTGAGCAAAGTGCGAAATAACTTTGTTGACCGCAGGGGTCTAGTTCCCGCCATGTTACATCAAAGGTATTCCTGGTGCGTTCGGTCCACGTGTTTTCACTTCGCAGTCCCTGTGCCACTGTAACCAAAGCGCACTGTGCTGGACAAAGAAATTCAAAGAAAGGTAACCTTTCCTAATCCTGCTAGTGTGTCGCTGTCTACGGCATGTTACTGATATTGCAGATGTGCTAAACGGAGTATTCACCACAATCGTTAGCTAATCTCGCCGGGTTGCAGCGGGGCTCTGGATATTTTCTCCGTTGTGCCCGTTACACACAAGCGCACTGAAGGCAGCACCAGTAATTGAAAACAAAACCAAACATGACATGCTATTTTGTGTCTGAGCCAAAGGTGCGAATTGCTGAACCTCTGTACCATGCTGGCGTTGAAACTAAACGTCTGTTTTTTTTGTTTTTTTGCTCTGCTGTGCGTGCATAATGTCGGCGATTATTACGGTGACAGTCCGATATGGTTGTGGGTTGCAGGTGAGTTTGTTGTTTTTCAGGTTGTGGTTTCATAGGTCTATACGGGCAGTTTTGTAGTTATTGCTGGATGTGCGTGGGACAATGTTATCTGTGGATGAGCTAATGTGGGCGCCGATTCAAGACCAAACGGTGCACCAACACGCACTCCGCAGTTGTGTGGCATAGCGGGGCATTCGTCCTGTACATCGAACTCTACTAGGCTATAAAAAGTATCGATCTAGGGGCTGGAGAATGCACAGTTTATCAGTGGCATGGGAAGTCAATTTTGATTTGTTTTTTTTTTTTGTTTTTTTTTCAAGTCCACAGGTGTACAGTAATATGGCTGATGATAGGTATTCTACTTTCACATTGGATGGCTGACTTTAACAACCTTTGAATTGGTAGCTTGAATTTCTTGTGTCGTAGACATTTTGGAGTGCTTTTGCTGCTCACGCAATTTTTGTTTTCATGCTGACCTGTCTTGTGCTGCTACAGAGGTGGATGCAATGTTGTGGTGCAGGTGACATTGTGATGAATGCAGAATCCTGCATGAATGGAGTATGTGTCGCTTACCCTGCGATGCGAGATGCATGAAAATGTCATTATGAAGGAGGTTGAAGTCTTCAGATAATTATTTGTTTGGTCTTCCGTGAAATGTGTTCTGTATGCTTGGCTTATATAAGATAAAAGCATAGAAGAGGATCAAGGACTCCATGAAATATGCTGTCGATGATGAAATGCTAAAACTTCATATGTGGATAATCTTCTCGGTGTTGATTGTGCAGCTGTTCCAAGTCGTTGCCTTTCTAATCCTGAGTAGTTTCCAAAGCAGTGATATATTTTTTTTTGCTTTTTGTGCACCTTACTTTTTAACGAGTCTTTTGGCATGTTTTTCTGGATAGCAAAGTTCATGTTTTCTGATATATGCTAAGTGTAGATAAGGAGGAAACTGTCAGCTTTGTTTCTTGTGCCCGCTGCAGTTTTTGATGCGATAGAGCTAAAGGCCTTGTTTTTCAGAAAATCCACCGGCATTGTAAGTGAAAAATGACCGGCATTGCTCTGGCAGGTGGTAGTTAAGAATCGACATTACTGAGCATTGATTTCTTGATGGATTGTGGGATGATTGTGATGGGAATCAACCTGGGAATCAATCAGCAGACTACTCCTGGGTCATGCAGGTACATCCATACGACTTGATCAAAATGTAGATTATATCTATTTTCGGTTGTTGGCTATGGCCAGCTGCTGGATAACATGACAGCTGAGGAGACGCTGCTAATAAGAATGCATGAGATATTAGAGGCGCAATTTAAGTAATTAAAGTTTGGTTTGTGGGGTTTAATGTACCAAATCAACTCAGGCTATGAGAGACGCCGTAGTGGACTCCGGAAATTTCGTCCACCTGGGGTTCTTTAACGTGCACTGACATTGGGCGCCTTGCTTTTCGCCACCATCGAAAAGCGGCTGCTGAGGCCGGGATTCGATCCCGCATCCTTGGGAACAGTAGTCGAGTGCCGTAACCACTGCGCCACCCTGACGGGGCTTAAGTAATTAAGGGATTAGTAATAAAAGGAACAGAGGCTATATGTACACGGGTGGAAGTGTTGCTCCATACTGCTCCAAACCGCTGTTCCTGCTCCAAAGCACAATATTGTTCCAAAGCAGCTCCAAACCGGCTGCGTCATTGTTTTGCTGTCAAATTTAGCAGAACAAGGGTTTTTGCAACACAGTGCACCATTGTATTGCCTACAAAAAAAATGCAATCTTATGTAGTTCATTCAGTCAACTTTGCCACAAGGCGGTTGCATGTCGTGGGTCGTGTGTACTCGCTATATTGGCCACCATACAAGTTACCGTGTTTCACGGGGTTCTAAACTGAAAACTAGTCGTGTCCTGCACATGCGAAAACTCGGAAAAGCCTTGAATTTTCAAGTGCGAAATGCTCTAAACCAGCGTTTCGAAAGACGTAAAGGTTCACTGTCACTGATGAAGTTCACTTTTCAGAGAATGACTGCAGTCCTGGGCAAGTCCGGATTTCCGGCTATCTGACTTTGCGAGAAAAAAAAAAATGGTAGCAGACCGGTAGGTGGAAGAGGTATAACACAACTTGCATTAGTCATAATACAAATAAGCATTTTATACTCTAGAAAAGAATGGAGCATAATATATGTTTGTTTGCAAGTAAATTTAAGATGTGCCACAAGCAGTTGGTGGGAATTCATTCCGAAAATCTGATCAGTCCACATGACGTAGCACCTTCTCTATGCTTTTGAATCGCCAGTGGCGAGAGAAATGAGAGCAGCGAGGAAAGTGGACACTGCAAACTACCGTGAGCTGTTAAAAAAAACTTGTCCGGATACAAAGAACTGCATGAGTTGATCTAATGGTTGTGCTGTGAAAATGAGCTAGTACTTTATCATCGAGCCTCCTTGTTAATAAAAAGCATGCAAGCACATTTCAGACAAATGCTGCATACTTTAAGCATTACAGTGGTGATGACACCAAGATGCCAGTCACTAGAAATGTTTTCCAGAGTGTTAGAAAGCCATACAAGAACAATGGCCAACATATTGAAACAAAAGAAACTCCAGCGTCGCTGAAGAAACAAACAAAATCAAAACATGTGACATCGCTGGCAGAAAAGCAGTGAAGTAAAGAACTTGAAGAAGGAAAAGACTGCCATTCATTGTCAGCTGTCCTCGCTGAAGGCACTATTCACCAGTGCTCAGAAATGTATCAGCAGAGGCGTAGGGTCAAAAAGGATATGCATAAAATAGAGCAGAAACGTGCAGCTCATTGATGTGAGTTCCAAACAGTGGCTGTTCATGAGCGCATCAAAGTTGTGGACTCCACCTTTGAATCAATCAAGTAAAAAAAGATGTGTAAAGTTTTCAATCAAGCTTAATGTTCAGTTACGAAATGTGTAAGCAAGCATTCCGCTTACTGCTACTCTGTTACAAATTGTTTTGCAGGCCATTTGTGTTATTTTAAGCCTGTGTGAATGTTTTTTTTTGTTTGTTTTGTCATGTGTGAATAATCATCAATGCATTGAATGTAAGAGTGTAATTAAGTTTTTTTTTTAAGAGAAAGCTAATTATTGTAAGCATTTGACCTTAGAAGCATCCTCCTGAACTTGTTTTTATTGCTTCAAAGCTGCTCCGGAATGGCTTTATTACTGCTCCATGAGGGGCTCCAAAATGCTTGAGCTTGTTTCCACCCCATGTACAGTACATGAACGAGGAGCCCCAATGGGAGCTGCAGACAGGAGGCTATCACATCATACCCATGAAGGCGGGGCTTAAATGTCCCTTATAATTTCCTTTTAATTTTCATTCTTTCAGTTCTTTTAATAGTACCGAGCTTGATAGTTCAGAAGGGTTGTGTGGTAATTTTGAACTGGAACCCCGATAGCTAGGATAGTTTGCCAGTTGCTTGTCCAAATCTTGAAAGTGATTAGGAGAGGATGCAAGGAGTGCTGCTTTCAAGTTGGAGCCTGTTGAGAGCCACCCCTGAAAACACACTAATGAAATTTTCTCCCAAATTTAGTTTTTTCTAAGCCCCCTACTGTCATCATTTTTGCTGATTAGGATTGCTCTCCTTTTTTTTTATTTCTTTTTATAAGTGTATTTTTCTGAACTCCCCTCCTGCAATGCTGCTTAAAGGGCTGGCTGCAGTATGTACTAATAAATTGTGCGCTGACTTCACGGTGGAAGTAACAGGTGCAGAATGATCGTGATGGCTTTGAATTGCAGCACTGCTTCCTCAGTGGCTCCTATTTCTGCCAGTGTGTGCTGATTTAAATTGAGCATGTGGTGTGACGAAGGCTGTACACTGAGCCATGGAGCACACTTTGCAACAGAATGGCCTTGGGTCAGCCACTGTAGAGGTTTCCAGATTCGTCGTGTGGCCGGAAGGTAGCAGCTGCTGGTTTCTCTCCACTGAGATTTGAAAACATTTCCCAGATGCATCATCCTAGGTAGGAAATTACAAGTGAGCTGTGTCTGTGCAGGGGTGGCAACAGGCCCTACACACAGTGGAGTCCCCGTCTACAGTCGGTGTGGATTGGTGCTGGGGGGTGTCGGTGCGTCACGGGTGAGTGAGCTTCATTGAGAGACAGTGTCAGGTGAGTGTGCCTCCTTTTATCAATCTTGACATTGGCACAGACTTGCCGGTAATGGACGATGCTGTGGTAATGCCTGCTAGGTGCTTTCTATGTAGCACTCCTTCCTTGTGTGGGTTGAGAACCAAGTTTAGTACCACGCCTCTCTCTTGTTTGTTTTGAAATAGAGTCGATAAAATAATGTCCTGCTTTCTGCCTTCATTTGGCTGGAACATGCTGGTTTGGTTCACAGCATGCCGGTCCTAATGTATGTGGGGGTGCAGCCATCCCGAAGCTGCCAGACGTCACCGCACCGGGCTGTCTTCTTCCATGCGATATCCTTTAACTCTTATGGGAAGCAGCGACAGTCTTTGCATGTTGTGCCACATACAAATTTTGTGCTCAAGAGGGTGCTTGAAGAGTTTGGTTAAAGTGTAGAAATTATCCATGCAAATACGGCTTCGGTCAACATACCCCGCACATAGTTTGCTGGCTACATCTGATGCTAGACCATGTGGTGCTGCTACCTCACATTTGCCATTATGGACAGAATACTCTATTTTGGAGTCTGCTAGTAACCAGAGCGTCTACCTCTATTTAATCGCTTTGTCGCGCATGTATGCCTAATTCCTGGCCTTCCTTTAGATTTCACCATTCATTCATCAATGGATGTAGCAGGATGTGCTTCGGTAAGCACGAACGCCATATGACACACACCGCCGCTCAGCAGGCCAAAGACCATCAGGTTTTATTGAACCCAAATATATAGCCGGGGAAGCAGTGGTGCCACCTAGCGGAACTCACACAAAGTACATCCCCCTTTGTTTAAGAAGGAGCAGTATGCACAACACAGCCCCTCACAAGTCCAGTCTTTTCGGCCTCCGGATCGGTCTTCCAAACCGAGACATGCGAATGGGTGAAGTAGATTGGGACTTAGGTGAAGCAGACGAAGTCGAGGTGGTGGGCCCTGCAGTAGTAGACTCGCTACCGGATGGCTTCATTTCGGGCGGTCCTCTCTGGCGACAGGTTCGGCACGGCCGTCGGACCCTGAGGAGTTGGTCATTGGGATAAGGTGCAGACAACTACGTTGGGGGACACGCTTCGAGGTCTCCACGGCATACGACTGGGGGCAGACCAGACACTACAGCGGAGAAATCTTGTTCTGGTTGAAATAATTTGTCGGCATTTAATCACTGTGCTTCAAAGCCAGGACACTTTCCAAGCCTTGCCAAAAGGCGCAGCTGTCACTGAGCCCTCTGTGTCTGCCACGTGCAAAAAAAAAGCTAGTGAAGCGAAAAAGTGGTTTTAGGGCATGCTTTTTGATGTTGGAAAGGTGATTCTCCTATTCTATACTCCGTTTCATACATCAAGTGCAACACTACCAAAGCTACAGCTCTTGTTCGCGCTCTCCGCATCCGCGATAAAAAATAGTGCCTGCACTTGACGAGACAAAATAATAGTTGCTTTGTCTGCAAGCTTAATACATTTTACATTTGCCATCAACTTCATAAAAAGCACCTTTTTTAGGGAGAAAAGGTCAGATTCGGCTAATTTGTATGTTTTTTTATGTCGTTTTTGTTCGTGCCGCGTTTTGCTACCCCGCAACCTTGCCAGCTGTGCCACCAGATGGCGCTGGCTGTGCCCTCCGCGCTGCGCATCTCTTTTCGAGAAAGTGGTTCTTTGGTGCGCATTTTAAGATCCACTAAGATCCACTCTGTGAAGATGTCTAAGCATGCGAAGCATGTTATTGCAAACGTGTATGCTTGGAATAGAGCCCGTCTCGGCAGGAACCACTCGCCTACAGAACGAGCGCGTAGTGATACGCCTCCTGTTTTTTTTTCTTGCGGACTACTTGCGTAGCTTTCGCTGCGTTGCACCTGATGTATGAAACGGAGTATAGTGGTTAGTCGCAGCACGTCACCAATTCGCATGTTTCATTTCATTTATTATTATTTGGATGCAAGCTCACAACGTGAAGTATGCGCGCAAGGAAAGGCAAAAGGAGACTGCAGTGCCTCCTGGCAGATTCTTACCCTGGAGTTTCACATCTGATAGCAGGCGCTAATCACAGAAGTATCCTCGTCACAATAGATTAGAGAACTAATTACTTGGGTATGCACGAAACAATACAAGTAGAAAAACGGGTGCACGGATATTTATAAAGCTATACGTATTCTAGCTCTACACATAACAGCATTTAGATAAGCATCCAGGAAGGTAGCAATGCATTTTGAAGCATGCAGTGCAAATTATGTTGTGCAGATTTTTACGATTATCTTTCAGCACATCAGAAATAAAAGCTATTCTAGCTTTGACGAAGGCGGGGGGAGTAGCTTTACTTGGTAGTAACATTTTTTTTTTTTTTGTCGGAGCCATCATGGGCGTGTATGCTCGGCGCAGTGCTATTGTTTGATTAGCTGCGGTTTTAGCCCCTTGTCTTCGTTGGTGAAAAGTATGTAGGTCATGGGCCACTGATCTGTTAAAATATGTTTGAAAATGCATCATAATCGTGTTTAACTGCACAGAAAATCACTGTGGCTAAGCAAAAATTATATAAGTGTGGAAATGGCTATATATTCAAAGTCTCGCCCAGCCAGTTGGTGAAGTCGGATTTAAAGGTATAATTTGTAATTTTCCTGTTGTGTTTGCACGTAGGCAGTGCAGCGAAGACGTACGCGGTGCTGTTAACTGTCTTTATTTAACTCTTCTGGGACCGCCCCATAGGCCATCATGCAAAAATGCATGATGATTTTGAGCGTGCCGCCAAGCAGCAATTTTCACCGCCTTGGAACACGTATTGTCATCAGATGGCTACTTTGGCAACTAAAGTTTCAGTTTCGGCATAGTATGTTTTTGGCACGAGAGATCTTTTTCTAAGGCGCGACGGTGGTTCGTATGAGAGCGATGTCGTCGAGCTCGCGTCAGGTCACGCAAAGAGGCAGAAGTCCGTCCCGCGATTCAGCCACTTTGGCTGATACAGGTAGTGAAGAATCCGAAGACGACTTTCCGAGCTCAGATTTCAGCTCAGATAGTGATTTTGCACTGCAGCTTGCTAGGCCAATAACTACTATCCGAAGGGGAGGTAGTTTTGTTTTCACGTTCACTCTTGAGTTAGGTACATGCGATGCACACAAGAAAGTGCGACCAGCGTTGGCCGAGGCAAAAGCCAAACTTGCTGGCCAAAGAATAGAGGGAGCGCTGGAAACATTCACAGATGGGAGTCGCTTCCCAGAACAAAGGGAGGGTAAGGGAGCTTGTCGTGGGGGGTGTCTCGCTATGCGTGGACACGGGTGAGTTCTCGTGGCGACGCACAGAGAAGGGAGAGAGGCTCGCCATTAAGGCACACTGCACTAGTGACACAGAATGGAGAAAGTACGAGAACACGGTAGTTCTTCTTTGTGGGAAGAGAGAAGCTCAAAATTCGTCTTATTGATGATTCAAGTGAACTTTAGCCTTTTCGGTAGATTCACCTCTTCTTATTAACAGTCATGCTTTATGTATGTTTTCTTGTCCGAAATCTTAATCCCTGCATGCTTATTTTTCCACATGATCTTCATCGCATCCGCCATGAAAAGCATCAGGTCGAGCGAATGTGCAGCAAGAATGTTCAAGCCGAATGTGCAATAGACATCTGGGAATCATCTTGATTGAAATATAATGAGACTCTGAGCATTTGGCAGATTGTCTTGGCTATGTGTTTTTAAAGCACAGAAATAAACCACTATTCTCGATTACAAAATGCATTCACTGCATAAAACACGGGGAACGAAGAAGAAACTTTATATGCGAGTATGCGCTGACGTTGTGGACCTGTGAGCCAAAGTCGTGCTGTCAGAACTACTAAATTCCTACCGAGGTCCTTCGGTACCCTATATTAAACTTCAAGACTGCTTCTGCAACTGCGGCCTCAACACTGAAGAGGGATGAGTGCCTTTCTTTTGGTGCCAGTGCCCATGTGAGAGAGTGCAGGCTCTCATTATTATTTTGGGTTTTTCCCCTTGCACATCGCTCAAGGAGCTTCTTATCAGAGAGGCGCTCATAAATTGGTCGCAATGCCTTGCATACATGACTAGGAAGGCTGTAGCGGTGCCTTGGGGCTGGCTCTCCTTTGGCACTGGCAGCATTTTGCCGGCACCAGGAACTTGAACCTGTTGGGCAAAGGCTGTGATCCGACTCCTGATCATTTGATGTCACATGATAATAGGTAGCCATCACCACTTTTGCCATTTCTTCTATGTTGCCACTGTGGGACTTGAGTGCCCAGCCATAGTAAGAACTTAGCTTGTTGACTAGATCACCAGTTAGTCTGCCTTTACCACCAAGTGGTTCCGAGCCTGACCCTTCTTGTTTTGACAGCAGATTGTGGAGAGCTGTCCCCATCCGTTTTTGAACATGGGTAATGCAATCTTCTTTGGTGACCTCAACGTAGCCATACACTTGGTCATATTTCAGGGCGAGGAAGGACCGGCTGTCGCCGTCTGACAGCACCGTTGTATATCGGAGGTTGTGCTTCTGGAGCGATCTTCTAAATAGGATTAGGGCTGCTTCTACTTCCATCTCACCAGCTATTTATCAGTATTTTTCTGGCAGACGTGGCTTGCTCTCCATTCTTGGTACGTGGGGTCGTCCACTTTCGGTCCCCGCTCACAACCTGCGCAAAAATTGCTCAGGACAACGTAGTCTAGGACAAGCCCCGTAAAAAGCTCGATGACAGTGCCGACTCCGATGTGGGAAGAATGCCCACGAGTCATCCAAGTCCCATCTTAGGACACGGCTACGTTGCCAGGATTGTCAGCGTTCAGTTCATCGTACAGCTTCCGGACTGACTCCGCGCATTCAACGGTCACTTTCTCGGCTGCACGCGTTGCGGCAGGCGTCAGCTTTTCTTTTACGTAGCTCTGCCACGTTTCCGTGTGCAGTCCACGATGGGAAATATTCATCGCGGCAAAGATGTCGTTGAATGCAGTCCGCCGGTTGCCGGTACTTTGCATCGCGCGCGCAGCCAGAATGTTCACAGCGAAAGGATTTACACTTTGCTTTCCGTCCACACGCGGCGAACTCCACGCCGATGCCTTGTCGCCGCAGTTGACACATGTCAAGAAAAGCTTGACAGCGAGGCCGTATTCGCGATCACCTCGGCCGATTTTAACACTCCCTCCACACGTTTTACACTTTGCACCGTCAAGAAGGCTGTTGATCGACTCGATGCAAATCACGGCGAAGCTCGTCTCATCAAGCGGGCAGATCGCGGCATCGCTGGCGGCAAAATCTGTCTTACGTTTCGTTGCTGGCGTTGAATCCAACTCCCGCAGTTTGGCGTTGGCTTTTCTCTTTTCACTTGCCAGATCGGAAGGCGTCAGAAGCGTTGTATCGTGACGAACGCAGCTGACGACGTCTGAAGTGTGCTCGCTTGACGGGCCCGCTAGGCCTAGCTGATCGGTAGGTTCGTCGACACGGTCACTGGACGCAGGAATCTGCTCGTTTTCGGCGTCTCGCAACACCAAAGCACCTTTCTTAGCATTGCCGATCGACGACTTTTTCCTTTTTTTGCCGTATTTATGACGCATCGCAAACTTTATCGTTGGCGTAGACATCGCTGCGAGATCTCCGAGGCGTTCGAGGCTGACAGCACTAGGCAAGATGGCGTCTAAGGGCACGGCTCTGACTGCCCTGACGCGCGCAGCAGACGACGCGAGACGCGAACGGCCAATCACAGGGTCCCTTTTTGTCACGTGCACCGAAGCAATGAATAGGAACGTGTGCTGTGGCTTTTGTTCTTTTCTTTGTTTGTATCGAACCAATGAGCGAAACGAAACGCAGGAGCGCGAAATTTGAAGGCGAAAAGCCACTCTTTCGAAAGAGACCAAGATCGCCGTGAGCGCGGCCGTGGAATGGAAGCTATACTTTTTTGAAAATGCGCTATTTTAGTGAAAACATCAGCTTGAAATGAGCCAGCCGACTTGTTATAAATTGATATTACGCCTCAAATATTGACACGAGAGGTGAGAAACTTGGTGGAATCAGAGAATAATAGTTGTAATTCTAATACTTCAGTTTTCTAAAAATTGATTTTTGGGCGATTTTTCCGCCTTCAAGACCCGTGTCCCCCCTTAAAACGAGCGTCGTACTGAGCATGACGCGTTGCCATCGTGTGCACTGAATCAACACCGCGAAAGACGCCACAAGAACACCACGCGTTGAGCGCAAGATTGCAACGAACACAAAGAACGGTTTGGCTTTGGATGGATGGGGATCTGGCCTAATTTGGCTTCCGTGGTACCCATGTTGCCAACATAAGATAGCAAAACTGCGGAAACCGAAACCGAGCTGATAGCTTCGAAATGGCTGCACCGCGGCACTGCTTTAAGCCATTCGAAGAGCAGTATTCGATTAAAACTCGAGGGTAGACTTAAGCGGAATAAATCTTGGAAAAAACTCGCGTTACATTCGAGTAAATATGGTAACTTCTCTGTTGAATCCTGGCTTAGGCATGAAGTTAGAAGGTATTTGTAGCCCACTTTTTCTGTTAAGTACGTCAGAAGCTCCAACGTTGCTTGCAGGGTCACCTTCAATCCCGCTGCCGTACTTGATGACAAAAAGCCTGCTTTTGTGAGGCCTGTGATGGCTTCCCATTCGCTGATGTAAAACAGTGAACCTTTCAGCACCCGCTCCTCTGCAGAATTCGGTCGTAGGTCATTGATGTCATGATGTCATGTCGGCAATCAGCTTCTGCATGAATGTAATGAAATGTTCTCTCTGCTGCCGATAGTCACAGGTCTTGTCACTTTGGATCTTGTAGAAAAAGAGGCCACGCAGCACTTCAAAACTCAAAAGATGGAAGGCATAGTTGACTTTCATCTTCTCAAAATGATTACGGCTAAGATGCACATAATTAATCTTATGCATAGCTTTGAGTGTTGTAGCACATTTGTTCAGTTTGTGCGCTATTTTAACTGTTTTACATTCACATGGCCTGCTGAAGTCATATAGTCTGCATTTATATACCCATTTCTTACACGTTTCACCAAATATGGGAAATCTGAAATAAAAAACAAGCGTCTGTCATCATCAGAGGGATGAGACGCTGATGGCTTTGATAGATTTTCCTTTTGCCGGTACTCCAAATTGTTTACACATTGCACAGTTCCAAGACGCTGCATCAGATGTCGCATTGTCAGCTCTTAGTCCAGTATTCTCAGCTAGCATCATCGTTTCCAGAATTATCTTTGGAAACAATGGCATCTTAACATTGCCCCTAGACGCGAACACACCGAGAACTTTGTGCCACGAGCCTGACAAAGGCTGAAACATTACCACTAATCCATGGTCGCATGGGACAGCTTTGTCAGAGTCAGTGCTAAAGAGGCCAAGATCCACAAAAACCGTCAACTTTTCCACTGCCTCCTGCAACACCCAAGTTTTCAGCAAGCTTCAGCTTGTCAATTATAAGTCCCCCATGGCACTCAAAATCAGACATTTCTCATGTCTTCTTCTTGATGCCTTATAAAACATGAGCATTGAATCCGAAGCTACTCTCATATTGCCTCTTGTATTTTTCAAGGCAGCATCGGCTGGGCAGGGCAAGTATTTTTTTTTTTTTTTTTCTGTGGGCATGTTCATAAGCGGCGGGCTCTTCATGTGCATGATTATGCATTCCAGCAACCACTCTTGGCTGTAGCGCATGCCCTTTGGAGACTTGCATCTCTCAGCTTCAAAGCCCTGCATGATAGCTGCCTTTTGTTTAGACGAAAGCGTGTCAATCTTCTTCTGAACTACAGATTCTTCAATCTCTTTCTTCTGCTCTTACAGCCGAGAAATTACCTGTTCTAAAGTTTTTACCTTGGTCCTGAGGTAGCGCAGTGCTTCAGCTTTTGTCTTCATTTTCCTGTGTTTTCCACCGCATTTGGAACACCTCGCACAAACACACCACACCGTCTTTGGAAACAAAAACCACCATTTTCTTGGCGCTCAGAACGCTCATGTTGTTTGCCACTGCTAGGCGCACACTATAGATGACCATTAGTAGTTTTTCGCTCAACACGTGCTTCCCCCAACGACTGGACGGAAGACGTGGTCTTGTAGTCATACGAGTGTGTGTCGTTGACGGGTATAGACAGATTGTCTTTCTGCGAAGGCGGTCGCTGCGGCCCACCCTTTCGTGACCTTCGACGGGTATAGATAGATTGTCTTCCTGCGAAAGCAGTCGCTGCGGCCCATTCTTTTGTGACCTTTTTGATGGCACCGGGGGCTGCAAGTCGCTTTAGGTGTCCTTTTCTTTGGAACCAGCTTTGAAAGGTACTTAGGCACATTGGAGAATATTGTCACAACAGCGTTTGGTCGAAGAATAGGTCTGCTACAGTCCAAGCACACTGTTTGGCCATCAATGCAATGCAATGTTCGAAGTGCCGTGACACAAACTGCTCATTGAAATGCTGGTCGGAGACAGCGGCGTTGCGATCAAGCGACTTGTCCGCTGTCAGTGTGTTCCATTGCCACTGCTGAAAACTGATTCCTCCTTCGGAACTCCGAACAGCTACAACTTCTTCTTGCAAGACTTGTACCCGCTGGTACATCTGAACAAAGTAATGAAAGATGGAAGCACATTGTGCATCATTGACACAGAGTTCGAAATAAAGTGCAGCAACCAAGCTTAGCTTGGGAAACACGGACAGCTCACCGCAGTCTGTTTTTCAGAGTATAACTGAAGTTCACGATTCGACAAGAAAAAAAAAAAAACTCGGAAAGCACTGCGCTCACAATGCCCTTCTGCTTCCATTCCCGAACAATTTCTCTCATCGTCTCTCTCTCTTCTAAGTTCGTCTTGTAGGGACGCACTGCCACAGGCGAACTTTCGGGGGCCTCCTGGATGTCCATTTCAAGCAGATTTGTGCACCCCAGCTTTTTGAGGCTCATTGCAAAACAGTTTCTGTGTTCATTTCGCAGCTCCACTAGCTCTGACTTCTGTTCGGCGGTGACACACTCTCCAACATCAACTTCACGCTCCAGGATTGGCCGCCTTTCTGAGATTGTGCGCGCTTCCTCTCTGTTTTCGCTCGATGATTCATACACATCGCTCAGTGCATCTTTGTTTTCCTCGGTTAAATCAACTGGCACCGCACGCCCAAAGGTTCGTCCTTTCTTCATGACTGTCATATCACGGTCGAACGGACAGAGTGGCAGCATCACCTTACCGCCTACTATATCGACAAGGACATCGCGTCCCAAACGGCTCATGACAGCTGGTCCTGTAAAGTCACCTTCTGTTGAGAGAGTGACCCAGTTCACGAATTCACCTTCTAGCTGGGTGTCTTCGGATGTTACGAGCCAGAGCCACTCTCTCGGTGCTGCCTCCAGGTGGGTGAAGGGGCATTGGTTTCTCGACCGAAAAGCGGAAACAATCATCCGCACTCCCTTAGGTGACATGCGGACGTTCCGTGAATGTTCTTCCTATATTATCAAGCCAATTGATAGTGCCTCGTCCGCAACAACAAGAATGGGGACAGCTCTCGCAACAACGCCATCTACTACTTG
Organism: Amblyomma maculatum; assembly: GCF_055883805.1. Lineage (NCBI taxonomy): Eukaryota > Metazoa > Arthropoda > Arachnida > Ixodida > Ixodidae > Amblyomma > Amblyomma maculatum. Next base: position 135,863,551 of record NC_139346.1, read on the forward strand.
ATCTGCCTTGCAGGTACCAATGGTGCACGCAGCGGATGAGTTAGTATTCCCCAGATCTATAAAGCGGCTTGTTTTCCGCCCTTAGTTCGACGCTGCAATGGGAAGCAGCAGAAACGCACATTATGCAGCTTGAGCTTCCGATGTCTACCATCCCAATTAACATAATTTTGCCCTTGATGGTCACATATTTTAGCAGGAGCCCTCGCCGTACAGCACTGTCGTCAACTACGCTGATTTGTTGCCCGCAGTGCCTCTGCATGTGTCCAGCCCGTTCACAGCGTAGGCATGTTACCTCATGCTTAGGTTCTGGGCAATCCGTGGAAATGTGTCCAAATGCGCTGCAGTTGTTGCATTTGGGCTCTCCCTTGTCGTTCCGTAAGGGTGGTCTTATGTCATGCATCATAGGCCTTGTTGAAAATTTTTGGTCCTCTTGCCTTGCAGTGCTCTTCAGATACCTGTAGCCCGCCTCAAACCCCCTCTTGTGTACATGTCGCTCCTGCCTGTCTTTCCACTCTCATAATCCTGGATGTCATGAATTAGGTCGTCCTCATCATCATGCGTGTGCCCCATTGACATTGAGCACAGCTGGCTTGACCTCTGGCCTATCAACAGCTGCTCACAAGTTTCATTAAAGTCCAGGTGAGCCTCTGAGCACCAAAGTACTTTAGCGTTAAGTATGTTAGCATTAAAAGTACTTTAGCGTTAGCATTTAGCTGGAACTCTCATTCCTCTGTTGCATGCGCTCCTTCATTCGCTGGTATCAATCTGCCGCACTCGACTAGCTGATCAAGGTCCGGCGGAAAAATCTTAGAAATCTTTTCATGACTTTATGCATGCATGACTGCTCTGGTACCAATCCAAAGCCGGTCTAAAGAGGTGCGATTTTGCCGTTTCGAGCTTAAATTACGGAGGTCAATTGTGTAGAGTCGCTGTCCCCTTTAGATTTTTGAGCCAATTTTGTATCTCCGTCTGCAGAAAAGTCCTTGATCGATTTGCTCATGTCGGGCATTAACTGAAACGTCAAGACTGTTGGCTGAGTCGGTATGCTTAATTTCTTAAGCAGCTCATTGGTAATCTCATTCTTCTCATTGACTATCTTTCAGCAAATCGGTCATAGCAGGTGAGCTTTCCCCTTCAGCCATAGCTTGCCTTTAACTTATAGCTCAGCAATTAGCAATTTTCATCGAGAGACCTCTGAAAACACTCATTACACACGAACATTACACACTCATTACACACATTACATTAGAACGAAACAAAGAGCATTATACGTAATGAGGCAATACACAAAACACATGTGAAAGGTTACAATCTTAAACAAGACAGTTGGCAGCTCAAACCAAAAAAGGTACAGTGAAACGTCTGCACAGCTACGCTAAGAACAGAAATTTCGTTAAGCGGTTGAAATTGTTCAAATTTGCGTCGGATCAGTCCACTCAGGGTAAATCGCTCAGATTACTCACTCACGTCTTGCTGTTCTGCCGCTAGTCAATTTCGGTGTGTTGTCGCTCTCGTCGTTCTTCACGCTTTCTAATCGTTGTCCGGAAGCTTGAAGACGCCATCAAGCTTGAAGATTTCGCGCAGGTTAACGATCGATCCCATTTCTAAGTTAAAGCTAGCTTTACAGTCGCTAACGCGGAAAAGAATGGTAGAAAAGGATAGGACTGTTTACTAGTTACAGTTAATGAAGTTTAATACCGTATTTACTCGAATCTAACGCGCCCTCGATTGTAACGCGCACCCGTTTTTCGTGACCCCCAACCCCGAAAAAAAAAAAAAAGCTCCGATTGTAACGCGCACCCGTTCTCCGCGAAAAAGAGTACCGCGCACCTAACGCTTTCATACAGCAATACAACTTTGTCTCTTTTGGAAAAGCAAAGATTTAATCTCGGTGCACTAAAAAACACACACACAAAAGGAAACGGCTTATCTTGCCAAGATTGTCACTATGCCGGCACAAGGTTCACTCGTCGTCGCTGTCAGACAACTCCTTGTCACTGCTGACGGACCAAAGCATCTCATCCTCGGTGCCGTCCATGGCATTCGATATGCCACATTTTTTAAAGGCCTTGATGACCATGGCAGACGGTATCGTGCACCACGCATCTTTCGCCCATCCAGTGAACTCTTGCAGCGAGGCACGCTTCATTCTGTTGCTGGGAGTGAATTCATGGCAGCCACTCACAAGCCATTCGTTGTACAGCGCCCGAATCCTATCTTTCACTGGCTTGTTCAAGCAAACATCGAGCGGCTGGAGCTGCGATGTCATGCCACCTGGTATCATGACAAGGTCGGTGTTGCACGCAGCGAGCTTGTCCTTGATGCGTTGGTCGAGATGGCACTTGAGAGCGTCGAGCACAAGCATCGCACGCAGGCCCAAACTGCCGCCGGGTCTCTTGCGCCAGACGTTTTCGATCCAGTCGGCGACCAAGTCCGTTGTCATCCAACCTTTTTCATTGGCGCGCACAATCACGCCACTCGGAAACACGATTCCTTTCGGGAGCGTCTTGCGCCTGAATATGAGATACGGGGGCAGCTTGTGTCCATCCGCGGTGCAACAAAGCATTGCGGTGACGCGTGTTTTTTCGTGGCCGGAAGACAACACGCGCACTTGCTTCGCCCCCTTCTTTTCAACGGTTGTGGTGGCAGGCATGTCAAAGTACAGCGGTGTCTGATCGGCATTTCCAATCTGGCCGAGGTGGTAGCCGTACTTGCGGCGCAAACTTAGAACGAACCGCTGAAAACTGTGCAGCTTTTCTTCGTACTCTTCTGGCAACTTCTGGCATATCCCTGTCCACCTTCGAAGAGAAAAGCCTTTTCTCTTCATAAAATTAGACAGCCAGCACCTGCTCGCTTTAAAGTCGCTCCGCGTTAGCCCTGTTTGTAGGGCTAGCTGCATCGCCCGGACTTTGAGCAGGTCCGTTGTCACTGGCCGCTGCGCCGCTCGCTGCTCTAGAACATATTCTGCGAGCCGCTCTTCTATTTCGTTGAACCGGCCCTGCTTCGGTCCACTGAAACCTTTTCGTGTAGCCTTGCTGCCGAAAATCTTTTCCTTCTGCTTGCGCCAGTCCCGCACGCATGTTTCCGGAACTCCGAATGCGCGTGATGCGGCCCGATTTCCGTCCGTCTCTGCACACACGATGACTTTCCGTTTAAATGCGGCATCATGATGAACTCGACGAATCTTCGGCACGTCCATACTGGTCGGTCAATCGCAGAAAACGGGTAGGCTAACCAAAGCACATGTACCAGAGCACACGAAGGACGCTACTGCAGCTAGGCATAGACAGCTAGACCAGCTGGTAGGCTCGAAGTGCATACCAGGCGGCCATTTTGAAATGCCGATGGCGATATGATATCGGAGATTTAGGGTCGTACTCGATTTTAGCGCGCACCCAATTTTTGGACACGATATATCGGAAAAAAGGTGCGCGTTAGATTCGAGTAAATACGATATATAAATTACACACAATCTGCAAGGGTTGGTTACAGGAAAATACTAGGCGCGATTCCGCACAACTAACTGTTCGGACACACACTGCCCGCTTCACCCGTTTCCCGTACTGCTTTCTCCCCACAAAGAGGGTGCTCTGTCCTTCGTCAGAGTTGGCAGTCTCGCAGTTGAAAGAAACACATAAACACGCCCCGAAAACACAGAAACACACAGAGAAAAATGGGCACACGCAAGCAAATGCCCTCTTCCAAGAAACGTCGGGGTGAGAGCCATCCCGCGTTTGAGCCAAGGTCGTTTCCTCGGAATTGGCAACACTGCGTTGGGCCCTCGTGCATATGGGCTTTCATACAAAGAGGAACCTCACTCTCCTTGGCCATAAAGTAAGAGGAATGGCCATTGAGAAAGGTGCACACACAATACGGATGCCTGCTAGACTTGCTTACATGCTTGAGTATGCAACGTGCAGCAGCTACTTCTCATGACAGCAGCTACTTCACACTTGGTGCGTCGTCATCCATGACCATTGTGTATGTTGATGACATGGTTGAGCATGCCTAAAAGTTGTTCAATAATTTTAGATACAACACACTGAGTGATGAAAAAAGGTGACATTTCCAATCCCTGTGATCTGGAAATGAACTTGCCCACTACATTGCACGAAAAAATTATATGATCAGCAGCGAAGTAGTAGCCATGTCCGCACGGGCCAACAGCCCCTTTTGCATCTTTTCAGATAACTGTGTCAGGTGGTGCAGGTTTACCACTGCAGACTTTCTAACCTGACCTGCCCACTAAGCATTTTACAGATTCCTACAACATAGTCCTTCTATTAATGGCGGAAGAATTGAAATCTATCAAATTAAGCGACCAGCTCTCAATTTGCCTTCCTGCCAAATGCCATTGCCTATTTCTTCTTAATTTTTGGCTTGAGAGATACATTTGGAATACTACTTGTGATGCGTACCTGCTTGCCAGACTCCATTCAATTCTTACTCTCCTAATTATATCAGCTTCATGATAAAAATTGTCGTAATACCTGCACAAAATAGACATATTCCCTCACAAACTCAACACTGCAATGCTGGCATGCTTGCTAAGGTTTGAGGAGAAATAAAGAGGAATGTTGGGTAGAGGCTACACGTTTTTCCAGTGAGTGGTCACTGGGCATCAACATATTGCTGACTGGACCACTTTGTGCACTTGGTAATAGCATGGTGGAACTGGCTTCGAGTAGTCCAGAGAGGAAAGTTTAGACATTTTCCTCGCCCAATGTGAAGGATAACATTCACATTAATGCTTCACTTATTCCTCTATCACCTGATTACTAGTATTCACATAGTCCATTACCAAGTTCAAATAACCAGCCTGGCAAACACTTATTTGGGTGAATAGCTGCAGATTGCAAAAAAGAATATCGCTGGTAATATTCAGTAGATGGCCTAAACAGGTAACAGTGATATTCTATAGATTAGAATGTCGTTTTACTCTTTTAGCAGCAACATAGAAAGCTCCAGAAGTTTTTAAATCAAGAACAGTTACAAATTTCATCAAATGTGCTTACTTTTTTATATGCCTACCAGCAGCTGTCCATCACCAGTACTAACCAGTACAGGTGGTTTAGAACTGGCCGTATCCACAACTGAATTGCAGCACAGGCAGATTTTTTGCTCTCTGCTGTGAGCCGTTTCTTGATCACTGGCAATGAAATTGTGAGATATAAGGTACACTAAGCGTCGCAAAATATGAGGCTGTAATGTCTCTTTTTATTCTCAGTCTGCAGTACTGCACCAGGAAACAACTGTCGTGATGGAACAGGTATGTTTATTCTTTGAGGAATTCAGCAGGCATTGAACCATATCACCATTAATTACCACATATATTGGCACAATCGAAACTAAGCAATAAAGACATTCCTAAGAAATTAAATTTTAGGAGTGGTAGCAAAAGTTCTTTTTGGCAAAGAACGCAAGTAAAAGATCAGCTTCGTTACTTACTCTTGGCAACATGCCACGTGTCAGATTTGTGGCTGATGCCAGGCTCGTTGGTTCGCACGTGCTTTTTAATAGCACGGTGCCGATAGTGGTCAAGGTTGCGACTACAACACCATGAGACTTATGGAGGTTATTCTCGCGAGATTGCGCCACGGGGGGGCTAGACGCTACAGTCGTCTTCTAGCCCTGACGTGCAGCCCTAACAGACAGAGCTGCAACCCCCAACCCACGGTGCGAAAAGTCGCTACTGCGGCGGGTTCGAGCCAGAGGGGACAGACGCCAAGTTACGTAGTCTAACAGTTTATTATGCTCGAGTAACGGCAAGAAAAGTGCACTCAAGAACAACCGCCGTGTAGCGAGCGAAAGCTGCGTACAGGGGTGAAATAAAACTGCCTAAGGGGGAAGCACGCGCAGGGAGGTGAGAAGTACTCTGCTCACCTGGCGCGGCTTCGTGCTCATGGCCCGCGGCGGTAAGTGCGCGCTGAGCCGGGAGCAGAGGGTGATGGCGGCGGTCTCCCCGATGGAAAACGCTAACTGTGCACGTGCACACTGAACCGCCAAAAGACACCAAAGGAGTTGCGGTCGGGGAGAGGAGGTTTCCGGGGTAGGTGGGGAGGAGAGAAGGAAACCCGTGCGGTGTCGCCGCGGGAGCCTGGGAGGTTGGGAGGGTGGCCAGTGTGCCCTCTCCTCGCGGTCCTCCCCAAGAGCGTGCGTAATCAAGCGTGTTAACTACTCGCAGCTCTTTATAATGGGCAGGGGATTATGAATCCCCACATCCCCCCCTCCTTAAAACCGCTGTATCACCGTTTCGGAAGTAGGGGTAGGTAGGTTCTTATTCTGCCATCAAGTCCACGAAGTCCATCAGCGGGTCCGCCAGTGATGCCGTCGAGGGCGATGACGGGGTCTACTCGGGCGCACTCGGGGACAGTCGGGACCGACCTGGCCGGGGAGATGAGCAAGGCGCTGGCGCCTGACTCATTTCTCTTATCGCACCACAAGCCGAACGGCACCGCTCGCGTGCGCTGTGCCGCTGGTTGCTTTTTCGCAATCGGATCCAACTCGGACGAAGATGCTCGCATGCCTAGTCACCAAACAAGACAGCGGACGCTCCTGTGTCTAGCAAAGCCACGAATTGACGCCGGAAGGAGTTCGTGTGACTCATTGAGCACCGCTGTTGATGCCGCCCTGTGCAGTCGTGCTTAGCGGCGGCTCCGCTCGTTTCCCGAAAGCACGTGTTCTAGGCAGCGGGGCGCCTGCATTCCCTGGCGTAGTGCCCTGGTCGGTTGCACCGGTAGCAGAGGGTAGTCAGCCATTGTCGGGCGGGGCTGCTGTCGCTGCGCGCCGATTGACCGTACCTCCCTGCCGGGTTTACCGTTGCAAATGCACGTTGCACTTGAATCCCGGACACGAGGACTGCGTATATTGGCCAGGCGTAGCTAAAGTCCCTAGATCCGTTTTTTAACAAAAACTAAGTAGCGACAAGTACCTCCTCCCCTAACCTCCTTTCCAGCACGTCTCGCGTCGTCCGCCATGTTCTTCCTAACGCGCTCCAGCGGCGCGGCTGGGTTTGCTGGGTTATAGCTGGGTCCATCACAGCGGCGCGTCGGGAAACCTAGTGGAGTCATGGTTTTGCAGCCAAAGACGGTAAACATTATGGCAAATGAACTCGGTACAGACAAGTAACAAAAAAACGTGCCACTAGTGCGCTCCAATAGTTTAATTTACGCTGTTTGTGGCAGACGGCAAGGGCGACGAAAGTGCGTAGCGCGGTGACCGATTCTCAGGAAGGTTTCTGGCGTGTAGCATGCACTGTATTCTCTTGTTCAAGCTATATCTTTGCACTAGCTTCAAAAGAGGTTCTGCTTGACGTGTTGCCTCGTTCGGCTCCAGACCTCGCGAGCCTCATACATTTGTAGGCACACCTAAGGTCGCGAGTATTCGGTTCTCCGCGCGCAACTTTGCCTTGGGCTACGATTGAGGTACATAGTACGTGGGCCCTGGATTGTTCTCGAAATATCTGCAGTATGCTTAACGTATACTTAAACTGCAAAGCAAACGCGAGGTACGGAGTCCCACCGAGGGGCACCTGCCGCGGTCGCGATCGTACCCGTGACGTCCGGATACCTCGCGAGCGATGCTGGGATAATGGGATTCATGCTTTTGAGACTTTAATGCCGGCCTTTGTGAAGCGTGCGGCGTGCACGCATTTGCACTATATATGCCACTATTTCCAGATCGATTAGTGCACCTGCAGCAAACACCCAGCATTTAAGAATGACAACAGTAGGAAAATACTGACTACTACATGCGAAGTTGCAGGTTTTCACAGAAACATACTGGAAGCACTCAAAGATTTATAAACAGTTTATTTCAAGCAAAAATTCACATGAACTAGGGTCGAGCATAGACCAGTAGTGGAAGCAGGCTCGAGCATTTTGGAGCAATAAAGCCACAGTTCTGGAGCATCCTAATGTTTTGGAACATCTTTCTAAGGCCTAAACAGCTCTAATAATTTAAATTTTATATTCCTGGCACACGAAAAACCTCAATTTCATTCCTGTTCAATCAACGTTCAATGCTTTGCTGACTACGCACACATCTCTGACTAGACAGAACATTTACAGAATAGCACAGCCTAAGCTACCATTCGGAACAGACTTGTAGCTCATAAGTGAACATCGTTTAACTAAAAGCTTTTGCCTATTTTGACTTCATAGATTCAAATATGGAGTGTGCCACTTCGACGCGCTCAAGCATTGCCACTAATTTGGAGTTTGGTTTGGTTTGGTTTATGGGGTTTGACGTCCCAAAGTGACTCAGGCTATGAGAGATGCTTATTTGGAGTTCAGATCAAAGAGCAGGACATTTCTGCTTTCCTTCTTGTGCATATCCTTTTTGATCCTACATACAGGTGCTGTTAAAATTCCTCAGCATTGGTCAGTAGTGCCTTCAGGGAGGATGGACTGCACTGAATGGTAGCCTTTTTCCCCTTCAGCTTCTTTACTTCACTTCCTTCTGCCAGTGGCTCATGTTTTTGCTTGAGTAACGCTAGGGTTTCAATTTTAACATGTTGACAATAGGCCTGTGTAACACTCTTGAGAAGGTTTCCAATAAATGACCCCTTTGTGGCATCACGCCCATAATGCTTCAAGTATGCTTTTGCCTGACATAGCTTGAACACGCCTGTTGCCAAAAATGTGGCTCAAGAATGAAGCACCTGCTTGTTTTCCCAGCAGAAGCATTAGAATGGGTGCAGTTCTTTGTAGCCGTACAAGTTTCCTATGGCCCGCAGTAGTTTGCAATATCTGCTTTGCTTGTTCCTCCTGCTTCTCTCTCCACCGACAAATCAAAATGCTGGGAGGAGTTTCTATGTCAAATGCACAAAGCATTTTTCCACATTTAATTACCTTCCATGCCTCTCTAGTTTACGAAAATTTTATATGTACTAGGCCCCATTGCCAGATCCATTATACCTCTGCCACCAATGCACTGCCAAACCGCCGCGGTAGCACAGTGGTTAAGGCACTCTGCTACTGAACCCAAGGATGCGGAATTGAATCCCGGCCGTGGCGTCCGCTTTTCAATGGAGGCGAAAAGCAAATCGCCAGTGTTCTGTGCAATGTCAGCGCACGTTAAAGAACCCCAGGCGGTCGAAATTTCCAGAGCCCTCCACTGCGGCGTCTCGCATAGCCTGAGTCGCTTTGGGACGTTAAACCACATAAACCAAACTAAACCAATACACTACCATTCTTTCGACTATGGCGGCCCCCAAAGTATGGATGTGCAACTCACAACACGCTACCGGCCTGCCCTGCTTCTGACAGTCACTGGATTGGATCTGATCGCATTTTTTGTAGGCAATACAATGGCTGACTGTGCAGCAAAAACTTGTGTTCCACTAAATATGAAGGCAAAACACTTAGGCAGCCGGTTCGAGGCAGTTTAGGTGCAATAGCATTTTGGAGCAGGATGGCACAGCGAAAGCAGTTTAGAGCAGAATGGGGTAAATGGGGCAGCATTTCCACCCAATAGACATCATATCACATCCTATCGGGCAAAACAGGCAGGCACGTCAAAATATAACATTGCATAAAAATCAGCATAATTGAAAACATACAAGCCAGTAACATTGCTTACAGTACAAGTAGCAGTGACAGACTACGTACCGAAAATATACCCTGCCATCCTGCACAATAAGAAACACTACAGAGAAAATCTGTTCAAAAATCTGCATCAGTTTGAACAGTACTCAAACTCTGGGAATTAAGACGAACATTAGTCAGCAGATGGAAAAGACAACAACAACATGAACAGTACTAAAGAACAATTAACGCTTGCCCAGCCAATAAGTGGATTGTATTTCATGCCTATAAAAGCAGTTTGAAAAGAAAAAAAAAGGCACTAGAAGAGACTCAATGTGCGCTGATACAGCCCGACTCCAACACATCCACATAATTCAAGAAAAAGAGGTGATGTGTCATGCTAAAAGTGCATACTCTTGTCATTTTGGCTCCATGGTTAAATTTTTCCCTGGCAGAAAGAGGTGCAGATGTTAATGGAGAGACCTGAAAGAGTGCACTGATGTAAGGTGGCTAACAAAACTGAGGTCAGCAGCTAGGGCTAAACGGTACCAAGACCTTTGGCAAGACAACCCCTTTTCCAAAATGAAGTGAAGAACATAACAAATGCAGCTTATTTGCAAAGAATGGGTACGAAGGTAGAATGGTGTAAAACCAAACATGCTTTGCCAAGGACCATACTAGAATGTTTCTGTACAGACTAACTCAATTTTTGCTGAAGCAGCACACCACTGCCTCCACAGCAAGAGGCAAACCACTAGCTTCTCTCACACTAAACTGGGAGCTCTCCAAGGGAATCACATGCCTGCCAGGATGAAAGGAAAGACCTCAGACAGACGATAGGGATGTAGAATCACTTTCAGTTGTAGAAAAAGGATATGGTTTAACGCACAGTTTTATGGGGATTAGCACGTATACAAGGAAGAGTAAGGCAGGCTTCCACAGTGTGCTAAAGTGTGGGAATGAAACAGCAAAGCAGCACCTGCAATCCCAGCCGTGGCGGCCACTTTTCGATGGAGGCGAAAAGCAAGGCGCGTGGGTGCTGTGCGATGTCAATGCATGTTAAAGAACTCTTGGACGAAATTGTCGGAGCCCTCCACTATGGCGTCCCTCATAGTCTGAGTCGCTTTGGGACATTAAACCCCATAATCCATCCTATTTAGCAGACTAAAGCTTCACAAAACTGAGACATCAACACTAACCTTGCGTGCATGAACAAACAGACGTTGATACTCCTCCTGTGCAGCCAGGTTCATCTGTTCGTAGCTTTTTTCTTGGAGGCTCACTGATGCAGCTCTCCACATGTGCACATTTTCCAGCGCTGGGCACCTGTTCTCTACAACCATGTGTCTGGTTATCACTTAGTTGGAGCTGCATGTCAGTGTCTGCAAAATAAGAACGTATTTCCCACATTTGGAGTTAATTGTGGAGGCCAAATTAGAGCACTTTCGTGATATGAAAATTGCATGATATAGTTCACTTACGCTGTAAGGTAGGCGCATTTCCTATTGATGGTTGGGAATGGCTGACAGACGACAGTGTGGTTGTGACAGGTTTCTTCTGGGAGTTGAGAAGCGAATGGCTGACAGTGCCTGCAAATAATGATTATTTTACCAGTTGCTGAGCCTTGCCATTTGTGGAAATGCATACAAAATGTAATAAACATTTACCTTGCATGTGTGTTGGAGCCACTGTAATCGTCAGTTCTGCATTGTCAGATGTGCAGAGCAGTACTGTCTTCCCCGGAGGCTCAATTACAACACTCTGCATAACACAGGCATTTGTGCATGGATTCTCCTCAGTGTCAAATGGAACCTCCTGTGCCGTGTTTCTATCTGTAAGAAAAGAAAAGTGTCATCACCGAGGCCGCCTTGTACACAGGTTTGCAATACCACACAGCTGTAAAATAATAATACACAGCTATCTCACCGAAGCATCCAGCACACCTTCTGCAGATGACCCTGAAGAACAGGCCGCAGGCGTAACTGTGTGGAAGCAACAATGCAGTCTCAATTAAAATCCTGCGTAATGGAGGCTTAATAGGTAAATCACTGGTTAGACTAAAACAATTAAGGAATTCGGCACTATGTAACTTGTAATTTTTCAAATTTTCAAAGCGCACTCACCCAAGGTGGGGTCAGTACCGCGAGCATGTGGTGGTTTGCGGGACGGTTTGGCTGGCCGATGTGAAAATACTGATGGAACAGCAGTACATTTCAGCTTCTTTACTCCAAAATTCCTTAGAATCACTGGCTCGAACTGATCTTCAGTAAAATGAAGCTGTAAAGGGCAATAGTACTAATATTAGGTATGAAGACGAAACATAAAAAATCTAGCTGTGCGGTCGGTCAGAATAAAGCAATTTAGGCTTTTAAGATAGATCGGTGGGCATGAAATAATTTATTACAGGCTGTCTTGTGGATTAGTCGTGTCGCGGAAATGAGAGCACACGAATGTTATAGACACTTTACGTTGAGACTGCCCTTCGGTGCAGCATGAAAATATAACACTTTTGTACCCGCGTCCCCGTGAACTTTTGCCATGCAGCCAGTGCACATGTGCACCTAACACTGCAAACAGCAATTCGCTCATGCGCTATGTGCGAGAACGAATAAATGTAAATGCATCAGTTTGGAGCGCGTTATATACTGCACAACACTTCGCAAGAGGCTACAATTTCGGAGCGCATTACTGGGCGAAACGTCGTGGTGCACGCATGAAATGGTTTTCGTTAAATTTATCTCAATTAATTAGCTGCAGTTCGAGCCGGAAGAGTTCCGGGCATTGCGGAGGCTGAAATATGCCCACATTCTTCAACTGGCATACTTTTACAACGCGCGTTATCAACAAACACACCCCTTACCAAATCTCGCACGCTAGCCAGCGCTCGCTATTAGATCAGCGAATCTACATTGGAAAGCATTACTAGAACTTACCTCGCATAGCTTGCTAGACTTCGTTGGCTTGAAATCTTTTCTCGCAATCCTATGGAGCCACACTTTCTGTCTTGCAATATCACTCTTCCCAAGCGGCACTGTGAACATCGCCAACCCTTTTCCCGACTGGGGTTGTGCACCCGAAGGCACAACAGCCCGGCATTTCGGCTTCTGCTGCAGGCAGCAAGAAGCGCCCGGGACCGTAATTCGACTTGCATCAAACGGCGACAAACATACAAGTGGCCACCGCTGAAAATATGTCGCCGAATGAACTTCACGAGCAAGAAATCAAGCGCGACACGCTGCCAAGCCGGCCGAGCTATGCACCGCTGGTACTGCGTAGGAAGAACATGGCCGACGGAAGAAGCTCCCAACCGGAAGTGCGTTCTGTCCAATAAAATGCGTCGGCGGCACCGCAAACATTTTCGCTACTTAGTTTTTGTTAAAAAACGGATCTAGGGACTTGAGGCGTAGCGTGTGCTGTACGCATGGCATACGTGTACGGGTCGTGAGCTCGGTCAGACAAGTCCCAACAGTTTCTCGTTTGTCCGTCACTGAATGCAACCGTTTCGGCTCCCCGGGAGTGTGGGTGGAGAGTGCCTCCGTTCCAGGCGCATCGCGGCTCAAGTGCATGCGACGCCGGCGGGGGTGGCCGATAGGTGCGCGAAGCGGGTATGTCTGCCTGTATGCGCTTGGCTGCCGAGGCGAGCTCGTCCAAATCTCTGAACTGAACTCCTCGTAGGTAGGCTGCAAAGGTAGGGTGAGCTTGTCGCGTGACACGCTCTACCTTCTCGCCGTTCGGAGCCGAGGGTTATGCGAGACAATACAACTCGTCCATCGCCCTCACGTACTCGAGCAAGGACTCGTCCGGATGCTGAGTACAGAGCTCCAGCTCGTGCCACAGACGCTGTTCGTAATCTGTGGGCAAGAATTCCTCGCGAAACCCGTTCAGAACTCCTCCAGCGTGCTTGTCCGGTAGCCAGTGAGGCGGAACCAGTGGGCAGCCTGATCGGTCAGTGAGACTGGCACGACGCGTGCTAGAATCTCGCCATCGGTAAGCCCTGTCGCCTGCTGGTAAGCCAGCATGCGGTCCAGGTACTCGTTGGCACTGATACAATAATGATAGCCGCAATAACTGGGCAAATCCACCTCTAACCTCGGTCTCGCAGCTAGCGTGGATGCATGCAGAGTCGTCTGCACGACACCCGTGAGGCTTTCTATGAGGCGCAAAGTGTCGCGCAGCATAGCCTCTTGGGGATTGGTGTGGCCCGAGAAATCTGGCTGAACGACCGGCTGGGATGTGCAGGGTAGCGGCCACTCCGTGCACTCCATACTTAGCGGCATAGCGCGCGGCGAAAAGTGCCCTACGTTGTCGCGCATCTGAGTGAGTACGTCGCGTGAAGCACAACTCGGCTCAATTGATGTGAGATCACTGGGGCTAGCTTCAACCTGTGACCGGACCGGCTGTAGCAGATACAGCCGCGCCAATAGGTTGCCGTTGAGAAGCCATATCGGAAAGCATTAGCAGGGACTGGAAGTCAGACCTGCTCGCTTCCTTGGCCTGTCTGTGTCAAAAACTTAATACACAGACACTCGGTTTGTTGCACCTCTGGCCCCACGTTGGGCGCCAAGAATATGGGGGTTACTCGTACGAATGCGCCACAGGGAGGCTAGACGCTACAGTCACCTTCTAGCCCTGACGTGCAGCCCTAACGGACAGAGTTGTGACCCCCATCCACGATGCGAGAAGTCGCTACTACGGCAGTGTCGAACCAGAGGGGACAGACACTGAGTTACGTACTCAAACAGTTTAATATGCTCGAGTAACGGCAAGAAAAATGTGACAGCCGCCGTGTAGCGAGCGAACGCCGCGTACGGGAGTGAAATAAAACCACCTAAAAGGGAAGCACACGCAGGGAGATGAGAGGTAGTCTGCTCACCTGGTGCGGTTTCGTGCTCACAGCCTGCAGCGATAGGTGCGCGCTGAACCGGGAGCAGAGGGTGAAAGCTGCGGTCTCCCCGATGGAAAATGCTAACCGTGTGTGTGCGCGCTCAACCGCCGAGAGCCGCCAAGGGAGTTGCGGCAGACGCGCTCATCGTCTCGGGTCGGGGAGAGGAGGTTTCCCGGGTAGGCCGGGAGGAGAAAAGGAAACCCGTGCGGTGTCGCTGCAGTAGCCTGGGAGGATGGCCAGTGTGCCCTCTCCTCGCGGTCCTCCCCAAGAGCGCGCGCAATCACATGTCTTAACTACGCGCAGCCCTTGATAATGGGGCAGGGGATTATGAATCCCCACAGACTTGAGCCCTTCAAAGCCCCTGCACCAGGCTGTACTTTTCCATTGTGTTGCTCGTCTTACCTTGGTTATTCTGTGTAGTATTCGCACCAAATCACTGTTTAGCACAAGAATGCAAGTGGAAGCTGCCAGTCGAAAATGTTTGTGAGCTCCAACCTTTCCAAGTTGGACTTGCATGAAATGAGTGACTTTGTTCGACTGGAAATCCATGAAACTAGAAGTCGTATATTTGGCACAGAATTCAGGAGAGTCACGGTGCCCATCTCCTGCCAACTCTGCTTGCCCTTTCCCATTAAGTCTTTTATTATGTCACTTTGTTCTGCCTCCCACACCTGTAGCATAATTCAGTAACTTGTGAATGCCCATGCCTGAATTTTCCCTATGCCTAATGACCTTCTGCAGATATGCAACAAAAAGATAGTAATTCGCCTAATAAGCAGTGAGCTTAATAACTGGCTGCATTTCAATTAGGACTAGGCATTGTGCATTGCATTACTACTCAGCACAAAATCCCGGACATCCACTTTTACATAGCTTGTTGTGCTAGGCATACCTTGTGCTCGCTCGAAGCTCATTTCCAAATGGTATTCTGATAAAAAGTGCAGGGCTAATTGATGAGCCAAAACTACCCAATCCCTCTTGGCAAACCTTGAAATGCAAGCATTGGCAATCAGTGAACTGTCAACAAAAAACAATAGCTTTGAAGAAAATTTGTTATACGATACCATAAAAATCTCAAATATGCTTGTTTTAAAACTTCAAATCAGCACCAATTGAAGGCCAGAACAAAATATGCACATTTTTGTAGTTACATACTTGTCGGATGGCAGGCTGGAAGAGTACACGCTGGTAGATGTAGTACATTTCAGCTGATGGGACTTGAATGGTGACCTGCTTCAACAATCTCGCT
Organism: Amblyomma maculatum; assembly: GCF_055883805.1. Lineage (NCBI taxonomy): Eukaryota > Metazoa > Arthropoda > Arachnida > Ixodida > Ixodidae > Amblyomma > Amblyomma maculatum. The sequence goes on from NC_139346.1 coordinate 135,879,212, forward strand.
GTCTTCTCTAGGCTTGAGCCAGAGAATTATATGGCAGCATGCAAAAGTATGCTTCTAACTGGCTTCCTCTTGAGCCTAAGCTGGTTATGCCAGGTTTGTTCACGCATGTAGGTGCTGATGGAAATCAAGGACCCTTTTGGCACACACCGCACTCTTTAAATGGCATCAGGAGCCAGCTCTCAAGAACAATAAACTTCCTCTCTACTACTGCAGGTTCAGGTGATGGCTCGGCTCTGCAAATACAAAACGTTAAATGCAATTAGCACCAGAGCAGCATATCTATAGGCTTCAGAAATATGGAATAACAGCACAACAGAACACATATCACAAAATTTAATATGCCAGGAGGTGAAGTCTTACATGAATGAGTCGCCAAATGAAAGCTCGCAAGTTTTGTCGCCTTTCACTGCAGATGGCCCTGGAGCATCTGAAGCAGGTTCACTGCTGTAAATACAAAAGTTTTAAATACTTTGCTTAATGGTTGCAGACTGGCAGGTGCCGCGGGTTCAGTAATTCTTGGCAAGTGGCACCATTTCATGTGCAAACATGCAGTCTTACATGAATGACTGAATGAAGGCTTTTGTGAGCATTCAGTCTCCTGGTCGACTTAATACAGCTGGCTCAGATGCAGGATCAATTCTGTTTAAGTAAAATCCTGTTAATACTTAGCAGAATAATTGCATTTAATGGTGGGACAATATATTTAAGACAAACGGGCAAACGGTTTGGTAATCCTTCGTAAGTGATGTAGTTACGTTAATAAAGTACAAAAATGAAGCCTTACATAGACGACTCTCCAAATAAGGGCCCAGGTAGTGCATGAACAGCAGGATTCGGTGTAGAGCACCTACGGGTACCATGCCTGCTCGTAACGTGCAGGTCATCCTCTATGCTAGACTTAGTGCAGGAAAGAATGTCAATGGTGGCTCTGTCTGTGTTAACCTGGAGACTACCCTCTTTAATATGAGGCTAGTTGGCACACCTGCAAATAAATGAATAGTGGCACAAGCTTGTTTTTAAAGCAGTGAAAAGTAGGCTGCATTCCTTTTCAAGTACACACATGATAAAATAAAAAGAATGATCAAATAAACAGCAAGGTAAACAGAAGCAACCGTGCTTTTATTGGAAGGCTTAGCCGGCGTATTGCCTTAAAGTTTCGCAAATGGGATCAGTCTACAACCTGGGTAAGAATGCCTTGGTTTTGCCTGCAGGGGAATAGTTGAAATATGGCTGCATAGCCTTTTTGTTTTTCCAAAAGCAGTAGAGGATGAAAGAACTTAATTTTCATTTAGCTTTTTTCACTACAGTAGCAAAAGCCGGTGACAGTGAATACCACGTATAGGAATGAGCACCTACTTTTGGATGACAGCTTTCATGCAAGTGTCATAAGTCTGAGTGCCTTTATGATGGTTGACCTTGCAATATGTATGGTCTCCTATGACAGTTTGGATTTATGTATACTGAAAACAATGATCAGTGTAAAGGAGGATGAATACCAAATGCTATATTGAAGTTACTTGGTGAATCAAAGAATGCACCTGGTTTGTGCCAGGCGATGAACACAGCGTGCCAAAGCCTGGAACATGTTCTGCCAAGATTTGCACATTAGCACCAACTTCAAGGTAAAATATCTCGTAACCATCCTCCTGTTAGAAAAAAAAAAAGCCCCAAGATAAAAATTTTGTTGCTCCAAGAATAATTATACGACGCCTCACATGAAAACCTACAGATGACATATCCCTTTATTTATTATTTCCAGTACTCCTAAAAGCCCTTTTGTGAGGGTATTACATGGGGGGCACACAAACATACAACAGAAACACAGAAAATACACACAACACACATGATACCAAAATATATCAGAAAAGCACAAAATATTACAATAGTCAATATTAATAAGCTATTATACAGTGTTGTTCCAAAAGATGAAAGTTTTCTTCAGTAGCATTGTAAGCTGGTAGGTTATTCCAGTCTATTGTGTGCGGAATGAATGATCTTGTGTAAAAATATTAGCGGCAAGTCACGCTTTGTACTTTGTTATTGTGATCTCGGCATGGGAATAGTGCAGGGGGCGGCAAAAAGAAGTCATCATGGAGGGTGGAATGATGATAAAGTTTATGAAATATTAGGCGAGCAAAATGACATCAACATGGTAGTGGTTCCAACTCGGCATGTTTTTTCCTCTTCATACAGTTCTGCTGCCACACGAGACTCCTGCAAAATAACCCCATAAGTATCTACCACACCATATAGAATCACAAACATAAATGGAATAATACTTTACATAAAATATGCACTGATACTGTTTCATCATGCTGAAAGACTTTAATTTCTCAATGCTCTAAAATTATCACAGAAGAATGTTTTAATGTGCGAATTGGATTTGTGGAGGACCATTGGGTTTTCATAAGATTAATGGTGATATACAATTATCTCTGTGCAGCTACTGACTGTAGCACAGAAGACTAACATTCACCATTTGGTCATGATGAGTTAACAACTTAACTACGCCAAATGTGGCCATCAATCTTTTGGAGAATCCCCATACGACTTCATTGATAACATCTGCTCTTGATACGGCTAGAAAGCACGCAGAATTGTGATTCTAAATGTCTCACAAACCATGCGGATGCCCCTAAACGTTTTTGGACTAGCACATTTTCCCACTTTGAGTTATTGATCAATTCGCTCTCGCCCTACCATCTCATCTGCTGACCATTCTGGTTAGCTCAGTTGGTGGTAGAGCGACTGACCTAGAATGGCAGTGGTCTATGTTCGATCCCCAGACCACGATGAATTTTTCTTTAACTATGAAGTTTCTGAGAAACCTGTATAGCTTTCCTTTGTAGCTGTACGGCTGTGCTTAGGTGGATGCCAATGAGTAATCACTTCCTTGCAAAAACTATATTCTCTTGGTTCATATCTTCAGAATGTTGCTCAGCAGATGCACCTGTAGTTGGCACAGCATCACAACAAAGCCGTTGGCGCTTTATACCAGCATTTTTTGAGAAACTGGGCCTGAAGACACTTACTGGGTTTCAATCAGTTTAGTTACCAGACATGTGGCACCTTGAGAAATCAAGTGTTGACAGAAGCTTGTTCCCAAGCATGTCAGCTGCTCGCCGTAGGAGTTCATACTCACGCATGAATCCATAAAAAATGTGAGCTGATTGCTGCCCCCGTTTCTTTAGCTGTAGTCGCTGAAACAGATTTCTGCCTTTGTTCGGCATACTTTTCCATAAATTTAGAAGTCGTGTGCTAGTCCCAGTAACGGCCTGAGCGGGGACGGTTACTCAGAGTTGCCTCTGATGCCAGATGTCAGTGAAGCATATTGAGTGACATACCAGTGTCGTGAACGCCATTGTGTCCATTTTTTTTTTAACAAGGCAGCATTATATCCCCGAAGGTAAGGTTTTTTTCATTACTGTGACAAGCGTGGACATTTGCCAGTGATAAAAGGCATCATTTTTCTTCTTAAAAGTCAACCAAAACTCATTTAGGTACAGACATGGTATTGAACTGAGTTTGCATGAACTACTGGCAGTGTGTCATATTGATTTCTTTTAATGTTTCAGAGTTGGTAGAAATGGGCTTTTTCTTTGGATAGCAGATAACAGCCCTCTGAGTAGATGAATGCGTCTTTTACAATGGCGGAGTCTAGATATGCAAGTATGTGTTGACAGTACAGACAGTTCACGAAAGGACACAAGCCTGAGACCCCATCGTAATTTAGTTGCATGGAAATAGTTGCTTCATTATCATTGCCTATGGAGAATTGTACATAGGGAAACAGATCACTATTCTGCAGACAGGTGCAGTTGCAGGTTGTATCAATGCATCTAGCAAAAGTGTAATAATGCAATCTTTGTCCCCTTCTGCCTTCATGGCCCGTATCTCCACTCTAACATTTCTCGTCATAGACTCTAAAATGTTGACGAGGCTAGTCTGCGTATCAAAGCATAAGTGTTTCTAGCTGGGGACCACTTAAGTTTGTAGTAACTGCCACACATGCACACATTTCCTTTATGACAGATAACAGGACTGGTGGTAGTGGTGGCTGCAGCATTTTTCCCAGTGGCAGTAATCTGAACATCCATTGATGTTTCCATGGATGCTTTGGCCATGGAGAATAGTAGTATCTGCACATAAACAACTGCATGTGTCTCGGTTTATTTCTCTTGTTAATATGAATATATAGTCTAAGACCATCTGGTAAAGAATTCCGATAAAATTTTGACGCTGTAAGTTAGTGCTAACAAGAAATGTGGTACAATAATCTATCTGGCACTGAAAGATATTCATGCATTGTCAAGGTCATCTGTATGTGGCCTTGACGTCTCTTGCTATTTGTTAAGTCTAGCTGCATGCGACCATATGTTTAAGCCGCACTGACAGTCAGTACTGAATTTGTAAGCCAAGCACTGAGCATGCCAGTGGTGCAGAACACAGCTGGAGAATGAGGGAAAAGTACAGAAGTTAATCGCAAAGCACGCTAGTATGGTTTCCAGTCAGTTTTGGTATGACATCGCCATGTAGCAAAGAGAAGTTGGCAGAACAAAACAGTGGTCATTTATGGTTTACAGGAGCCCATGAATGCTGATATGATGCCACATAAAGCCAGTATAGGTTGGGTTTTCCCAGGCTGTCATTTTCAGTTCATGGGCTTTCATACAGCTATGGTGAGATGGGGGAGGAGGGGAGGGGGGCATTTTGTTTTGTTTTGTAGGCAGAAAGGAGGCACTTTATTTGACATGCGCTGGCAGTATTACATTCGGAAGGTGGAAGGTGACAGGAGCGCGCGACGTCGATGCCATGATGTAAACAAGAGCACCGATCACCTGACTCCAGAGACCACTTGGGCTAGTGCGGCATGGCAGAAAAAATAAAACCAAAAGCAAAAGGGTTCTTCTTTTTCCCGCTGAATGGTGCCACTCATCAAGAAGCGCTTTGAAAGTGGGAAAATTCAACCATCGATAGCAGGCGACACTTATCGGAGCATGGCTGTCGACGTTCCGGGTCAGTTTGACGCAGTTTCGCTGTCTGTGCTAAATCTGAAGAGCTGAATTCGTCTTCCGAGTCATCACTGCTGCTGTTCGCATCCAAAAACGAGCTTTCCGATGCGTCAACTTCCACGGAAATGCCCGTTTCTGCAAGAGCTGAATTCGTCTTCCGAGTCATCACTGCTGCTGTTCGCATCCAAAAACGAGCTTTCCAAAGCGTCAACTTCCACGGAAATGCCCGTTTCCGCATAGCGGGAGCGTGCGACGTCGACGCCATAATGTAAACAAGGAGCGTCGATCACCAGAATTCGGAGACCATCTGGATGGCCGCGGCACGATGTAAAAGCTAAATCAAAAGCAAAACTGAAAAACAAAAAGGGTTCCTATATTTCCCATTGGATGACGGCACTTGTCAAAGAGCGCCTTGAAAGTGGGAAAATTCGAATCCTAAAATCATCGATAGCGGGCTATCAATGGGAATAGGCGCAGACAGGAAAGTGTTAAGGAAAGTCATGATTACATGTATCAATTCCAAGCAGAGATGGCATGCGCTGATGTTTCGTACTGACTTTGTCTGTTGGACTAAAAAAAGGTTTTGTTGTGCGCATCCAAAGTGGTGAGGATTTTCTCGATTGACACATGCCAGCTTTGGAGTGCTTTACCAGGAGCATGCTTCCACAGCTGCTCACAAGAAAGCAAGCAGATGCTTACGAAGGTAATGTTATGAACAGACATGTGCTTCACAAGGTTTATAGGGGCTTACACACTTAATTTCTTGCTGTTTGTTTTCATCAGCTTAACAGTGGCTGCTACTTGTTGTTTGTGTTCAGGTCATATGCGGCATGAAAAAAAACTGCATTATAATCCGACACCTAGACAGGACAACAGTATGCGGGAGTTATATTGCACTTTTTTATGCCTCACCTGACGTGAACACAACTACATGCCATAGCCGTCATTCAGTTGATGAAGCTGAAACATCAAGATAAAATAATAAATTTTTTAGTGGTCTTAGATGAGGAATAGCATGATGTAAATCATGCTGGGATTTGGAAACCCCCCTCTTTAATCATTACATAAGTTTCTTGTCACCGATTACAGTGGGAAAATAAGGAAACACTATTTGTCTACTCCTTTGACTTTATAGCAGTTTGGTTTATGGGGTTTAACATCTCGAACACTGCCCTCTAGTGTTCACACTCCATCCAAATATTGCTGCTGCAGTTAGCATGGAACCCACATTTGTTGGGTTAGCAGTTGAACATCGAAGTCACGGAGCCTCAGTGGAGGGATGAACTTCCAACACACCTACCACTGTACATCAATAGGGAATGGGATAATTTGGAATGCAGTATTTAGACACTTCAGATTGCAGGCTCATTATTAAAGGTGCTTACAGCATGTAAGCGTGACCATTACCCAACCCCACCTTTTTTTGTTCAGGCATTTGGCTACTTCATTATCCATTGCCATCATTATTCTTGCACGGCCACCTGGTTACTGTGCATTACATCGAAGTGTGCAAGGTTGGAGCTGTTACATCGAAGTATGCAAGGTTGGAGCTGTTGCTACTGCCTTTCCAGAAAGCACCCAGGCTACAGATTAGGTCACATTGGTGGGCCACGAAAGCTAGAGAGTGCTTGTGAAACAAGTGCTACCGATACATATGGTGCCCCTTATTGAGATGCTATCTGTCTGTTCAGGACCAAGATAGGAGCACTAAGGTACTACAGAAAACAAAAGGGGAACGCAATAACGAAACGTAAGCACCCATTGTCTTTCTTCAAGCATCCTTGCTCTTGCATTTCTGTAGCACGCCATATACTGTACAGCTTCCCATTCAGTATCGGCAGCAAATAATGCTGCTGGGGCGCTTTGCTGAAGCGTGTGTTACTTTTCTTTGTTGGTTTTGAATTGTTCAATACCATTGTAGGTTTCACTTATTTTTGCACTTTGACATCTATATGTGGGAACACACCCAAATTTCAGCTTTAATTCTTTTGTCATTTGCAAACAGTATGAAACAATATCACCATTGTGAAATAATTTGTAAATCAGAATTGAGTTTTGTCATGCATGTGTAATCATGTGATGTTTTTCATGCTGAAACAAAGTGATGCAAGTTTCTAATAAATTGTAATTTGAGTTTTGCTATAATGACTTGGTGTGTGGTTGCTGAACTCAGATTGGCAATTTTTGTATACCTTGATGCCTGCAGTTGTACTGTTTTTAGGTTTACTTATAAAGAATGGTATATTTTCTCATCATAGCATCCACAGCAGAGTACATTGTTGTATATTCAAACCGCTTTGTTCTTTCCACTACATGCACACTGGCAAATGCATTATTTTATTTACAAATCTTTACAGATTATAGATTTTTCCAGTAGCTGAAATGGGCGAGGAAAAATCAACAGCAGTTCTGGGGGACAGTGGAGCCATGGTGCTAAGAAATGTTTCCATGTAGTGCCTCACAACCTAGTTCTAGTTGAAGCTTGGCATTAAATTTGTTAGTGCAGCAGTGAGTACATTGATGTCATCAATGTAGTCATTCATAAGATAAGGTACCAAATTTTTTAAGGTTCCAAACCTTTTCATTCGGTCAGATAACCTGTTCGACTGTTATGCGGCGGCAAGATATCTCGCTTGAATTTGTCACTTCTCTTTCAGTCTTTCTGACAGCTCTCGCTTTGCTTTGGTGCAGGCAGGCACTAGTCCTAAGAACTTCCAGCTCCTGGTTTTCTGCCATCACATCATTCCCATAGTCTTTGTTGTGAAATCGGACCAGATTGGGCTGTTTATCACTTATCTTCCCACCCCAGCAGTCAGATGCATAGATCAATTCATTTGGAGTGATTCCAACAAGGAAGTTCAAAGTGTTTGTGTTTGTACGGAGACCACGTGGCACTGAGCAGTTGTGGCACTTGCCATATCAATGCGAATCTCTGTGCTATCTATTATTACACTGACACATCTGAATGCTCTCTGTCTGAGCAGCGTTGGCATCGCTTGTCAAATGACTCATCGTCCGGCCACATAATGAGACCCCTGAGCTGGGTCACCAATACTGTTACTCCAACCTCAAATAGTTCGGAAATAGCATTTTTGGCCAATTCCAAACATCTGCGAGAAAGCAGAGGTGTAAGTCAAGACGCAGTCTCATGAGTACGAGCGGCACATGGCCTTCTGAGCTAGTAGGTTCTTTCCCTTGCCCCTCGGCTGCATTCTTGAAGAGAGGCTTACTACACAGTGAAATGCTTCCTCATTAGGAAGCCATATGTAATAGTTTACCTTCTCTGAACACCCAGCAATAACATAGCCCCATAGGGCAGGAAGTAGCCATTATTGGGCCATTATATCTACTTGCCTTTTCATTCATATACGTCATGACATTTGTTAGGTACCTTTCTTGCAAGTGTGCGTGCAGGTTCATAGTCAAGCTATGCTCTGGTCCATGTATGTTTGAACTTAAGGGCCTTGATGTAACTTCTGAAAAAGAAAGTGCTAGCGGTTTCAAGCTAGCCACTGGCTTGCTTTGCTTTGTTTATACTTGGTAAACATGCTTCAGTTTTACTTGATTATAAAGAAGTGCAGCAGGAAAACACACAGGCCCGTCTTTGTCTTTTCCTGGTGCGCTGCATCACAATCAATGGCAAACCAATCAGCTCAATTCTGCACTTTTGTGCTTCTGTTTTACAAAGTGTGACAAATGTAGACAAAGTACACATTGTAAAAAAAAAAAGGAATAAAAAACCTAAAAGTAAAGCTAGTCATTACAGCAATACCTCACTATAGGCGGACAACTTGTATACAAAGTGGCAGATGCTCATCGAAAGACTCCCCTGCAGCTAATAGCATCGCACAATTTTCATTACAATGTGATTAATTTAATATAACCACGGTTATTCACTTTTCATCCACCACCTCCTGCAGTGTCATGCTGCATGCCCAAGGGATTAGCCGAGACATCATGAAAACCTGTCGATGCTATTGGCTTGTGGGGGCCCTTTGAGAGAAATACATTTTTCTTTAGTTATATCCGACTATAGCTTACATATTGTAATCGCATTGCCGTGTCTATGGCATGCCAACTGAATACCTGTATAAAATGCCCAAACATGCACATGACTTAGCTGTTCAGATAACGATTCAGTAAAAGTGTTAATGCATATAAATTTGGATCTCTTGTCAGGCATAATAAGGTGCAGACTGATAGGTTTATCCTACTCATGTCCTGCACGGAAGCACCCACATTAATTACAGTGAAATTATCAAGAGAGCCTGTGCAGAAACAAATGATCAAATTCAGAAATGGTGCAGAAATGATCAAATTCTGTGAAGCAACTATCAGCATACAGAACCAACAAAAGCAGTTGTGCTTCAGGCAACTATTCTGCAGTCTGTGCTGCCATGTGCGTCTTGTAGCGAAAGTTGTGCACGTCGAATTAGCTCATATCTAAATGCTGAGACCTTATCGCCTGCTGAAATGTTTTGGGTTACTGCGGAAGGGCAACATATGTTAATGCTGTTATTAACTTTCACATGCATGCTCATGAACTGCTCTTACAGACAGAGCGAAGAAAAGCTCCTAGGAATAGAGACCTTATAGCTTACACTATAAGTAGCCGAGAACAAGGAATGCCATTATTGCACACGCCATAGCAAACTCTGCAATACATTGTGATCATTGCTCATGTGTATAAAAGCAGGGGAATACTAGCACATATGGGCATTCAAGCAGTGAGCCTTGCATTTTCCTTGCACCATGAAGCAACTATCAGCTTTAGCCTGGGAACTTGTATATGAAATTAGTCTTTCCGTCAAGCCTTTCCTCACCATCTAAATGAGCAGATAGGCCCTGTTTTTTAGCGCAGGCCCTCATATCCCCGACCAGCTGTTCGATCAGGTTACGGCGGTACTGCAGATGTCGCTGCTCCTTTAGGCCTTGTTTGAGCTGCTGCAGTCGCATCAAAACGAAACTGTTCACTATCGAAACCCTCAAAAGTCAGAAAAACAGCTTCCTCCACCATTTCATGGTTTTCCGAGTAAAGGCATAGCTGGCACAGTAGTGGTCAACCCTGTCGACTGCTCCCGTGTTTTCTGTGTAGTCACAGATAAAAATTGGCTTTTGAAGGGTAACTTTCTTCCCTCCTGCTTTTGTTCGCGTGTTTTCTTTCATTGATGCATTGTGAGCCGAACTCGGCATCGTAACATGACGTTTGTCATGCCAGGCAAGCGCCATGTATCAATCCCCTTGGCGGTAAACCGCCACTTCTTTCTTCAGTTTTTCTGTTAGTTGCGGCGGCATTTTCTTCCTGTTGATCATAACAGTGCCAGTTAGAATTACGGTTTTCTGGAGTAATAAGGCTCAATGGCAGAAATATAGCCCGTTTGGCAGTCAGCCAGTGCAGCCCCATGCTCCATTTCTTTGGCATCTGGGATTTATAACACTTGAACGAAATTCGCCTCTTGAAGCCAATAGTAATCTCGTAGCAAGTTCAAGAGAATGCAAAACACGGGCAGTGTTACGCCACATATCTCTTGTAATGCATCTTCGTTTTGCTTGAGAGATTCGTAGCCTTGATAGCCGCAACTCCTCTTGTAGGTCCTATCCATGCCAGTAACCTTTCGAGATAGTAATATTTGCCATTAGAAACTGATAATCGAAACCGAATTACCTTGAGAAGCAAAAATTACAATGCTTCAGGGGGCAATTCTACGATGGGTACAGATTTGTTTAACAGCACTGTTATCGTCTTGAAAGAAATTGGTCACAACAGAAACCGTCATTATTATTATTATTCTCAAAAACATCAATAATGGGAGCACACCACATGTGCCAGTCGGGCGCACGGGTTTCATGTAGTTACCAATCAAGGTAACCCACATCGCGTCGCAGGATGGGACGTCCTTCATCTGGAAGACGTAGGTTGTTCTGAGCAAGCCCAGATTCGACACCACGACCGGGTGGACTTTGCTTGGACTCGTGTCTCGACTCGGATAAAATTCACCATCCTGGCATATAATGTCGGGCGTTTCATGAAGGCTTGCTATTTGGCAATGTCCTCAGAGGGCCACTTGTTGTAGTCTGCAGTGGATGAATCCTCTGGTTGCACGACGTAGTGATGGCCTGTCGTAAGGCCTTTGTCATTCCCCAGAAGCTTGAAAGCTTCCACAATGGGCTGGGAGAGGATGAACAGCGTTGGTAACCGTGTGAGGGCACATTTATTGATGTCCCCGTGCTGTTCTCCTAAGCCTGAGAACAGGCCTTTAAATAAGCGAGGCGCTGAAATGTTAGCACCACCTCCTCTGTGGTCTGCGTTACAGCAAATGGGACGTGCTCTATGACCACATAATAAAATGTCTCACGCAAGTACTTGAAGGTGGACATGTTGACCGTGCAAGAAAAGGGCTCTATGGTGGAGTCCGAACTGCTAAATTGGAGATGCCTTCCTGAAAGCCAGGCGACGTTGTAGCCGGAGGGCAAATCTTCTCCCGTGGGTGCAGGGAAGGGGTCTGCACCTATAACAGAAAGCGTGGCCTTTAGTTACGCCGTCAAGGCTTCGAGCCACCTTGACTCTTCGGTCTCTCCAGCCGCGGGTAGCGACTTGTGAGGGCCAAAGATCTCAGTGACGGAAATCTCGGACAGGATGACTGTGAGGGGTTATTTGACGAGAGCAAAGAAAGGTTTGCTAGAACAAACTCTAGCTAGTCTATTTCGGTGGAGAAAGAGACTGGGACCACTACGAGTACAGTGAAAACTACATTATCACGTTAGTCGGCTCTCAATGATGCGACAGTGTCCGATCCCTTTCGAGTTTAAGGACACGAGTGTTCTTCCAAAACGGTGAACAGTTTAGGTCGATGGGTTACTAACTCTGACGGAATGAAGCTGGAACGGTGAATGCGAAGCGGAAAGAGCGGTGTCTACAACGCAAGCAAGCGAACAAAGCTAGGATTAGGATTCGAGGATCTTAATCCTAAAAAAGGGGCCACATAAGGGCTTCTGCCGCGCGAGACGGACTTACAGTTGGCCGATGGCGGAACGAATCACTGTCCCATCGGTGCAACTTTTCAGGTCATGACCCCTTTCCCAAGCATTCCACCCTGTAATAGCCGAGTACCAGGCCGGGGTATAGCTGTACCCATTGAAAGACCGGTGGGTACCCGCCGGCACCAGGAATCGAACCTGGTGCCTCCCGAATACAAGGCGGATGCTCTACCACAAGGCCACGCTTCGGTTGTTTTGGTTTATGGGGTTTAACATACCAAAATGACTCAGGCTGAGACCCCATACTAAAGGGCTCCAGAAATTTCGACCACCTAGGTTCCTTAACGTGTGCTGATATCCCACAGCACACGAGTGCCTTGCTTTTCGCCTCCATCAAGAAGCAGCAGCAGCGGCCAGGATTCGATCATGTAACCCTGATGGAAAACGGCGTCAGTGTGCTGTACGATATCGGCACAAATTCAAGGATGAACCCTGAGTAGTCTAAATATTTTTGAGTTCTCCACTGTGATGTTCCCTACTGGCCCATGGAATGTTAAATAGCGCAAATAATGTAATGTGAACATTGACCATACTGCCCGATTATAAATGCTTACATCTATACAAGAGCAGCACACAAAGGCACCCTGTTCGACAAAATTTGATAGATTTTTATCCTTTTTTTCGTGCTCATCGTGAATCCAGACGCTATTTCATACATCTCATCCATGTCCTGCGAAAACTGACCTCCTCCCCATAATCCTTCAAATTAAAAGAGGGCCTAAGCAGCACTGTTCCTTGCTGTTCTATATATCTGTCCTTATAGTAGGGAATTCTTTGTCACTAAGGACTAAATCACCCGACCTTATTAGTTCCAAGAAGCCAGAGTCCTGAGTTATGAAAGAATCTGTATTTTCCTTTATACGCTTTAGGTTCAAAAGCTGTGATCCCATTGGGAATGATCCCCCACCAGGAACTTCGTGTATCTTCCATTGTAGTGCTGGTAGTCTGGGTGCAAAGGCATCTCTGTCCTCACTTCAGTACAGTCTATAATAAACGTGCAATCGGAGTAGTTCCACTTATTACAACTGGCAAAGCTAGCTTAATAATTTCTCTAGATGGCACAAACACCCACTCAGTCAATCCTATGCTTAGTGTGTCGAGTGTTTTTTTGAATATGTTTGATGCAGTTGTAGACGTTACTCCAAATGTTGCTGCGAGAGCACTGTATGTTATACCTAGACGGAGTTTAGCAGAAAAAAGGACAACCTTGTCTTTGTCACGTCTATGCGCAATGCACTTCAGCAAGTACGTTAAACCTAGACCACGTCTGTGCGCGATACCTCTAAGCTAGCTGCAGCAAGTACGTTAAACCTAGACAGAGTTTATCGAGAAAAAGGACAAGCTTGTCTTTGTCACGTCTGTGCTCCGATACCTTGAAGTTGGCTGCAGCAAGTTCAAGAGAATGCAAAACACGGGCAGTGTTATGCCACATACCTCTTGTAATGCATCTTCATTTTGCTTGAGAGATTCGAAGCCTTGATAGCCGCAGCTCCTCTTGTAGGTCCTATCCATGCCAGTAACCTTTCGAGATAGTAATATTTGCCATTAGAAACTGATAATCGAAACCGAATTACCTTGAGAAGCAAAAATTACAATGCTTCAGGGGGCAATTCTACGATGGGTACAGATTTGTTTAACAGCACTCTTATCATCTTGAAAGAAATTGGTCACAACAGAAATCGTCATTATTATTATTATTCTCAAAAACAAAGCTTCCATTTAATAATGGGAGCACACCACATGTGCCAGTTGGGCGCACGGGTTACATGTAGTTACCAATCAAGGTAACCCACATCGCATCGCGGGATGGGGCGTCCTCCATCTGAAAGACGTCAGTTGTTCTGATCAAGCCCAGATTTGACACCACAACCTGGTGGACTTTGCTCAGACTCGTGTCTCGACTCGGATAAAATTCCACCATCCTGGCATATAATGTCAGGCGGTTCATGAAGGTTTGCTATTTGGCAATGTCCTCAGAGGGCCACTTGCGGTAGTCTGCAGTGGATGAATCCTCTGGTTGCACGACGTAGTGATGGCCTGTCGTAAGGCCTTTTTCATTCCCCAGAAGCACGAAAGCTTCCACAGTGGGCTGGGGGAGGATGAACAGCTAACAGTGTGAGGGCACATTTATTTATGTCCCCGTGTTGTTGTAGGCCTGTGTAAGAGGCCCTTAAATAAGCAAGGCGCTGAAATGTTAGCACCACGTCCTCTCTGGTCTGCGTTACAGTGAATGGGACGCTCCCTATGACCACGTCATAAAATGTCTCACCCAAGTACTTGAAGGTGGGCATGTTGACCGTGCAAGGAAAGGGCTCCATAGTGGAGTCCGACCTGCTGAATTGGAGATGCCTTCCTGAAAGCCAGGCGACGTCGTAGCCGGAGGGCGAACCTTCTCCCGTGGGTGCGGAGAATAGGTCTGCACCTATAAGAGAAAGCATGGCCTTTCGGTACGTCTTCAAGGCTTCGAGCTGCGCCGCCTTTGACTGTTCGGTCTCTCCCGCCGCGGGTAGTGACTTGTGAGAGCCAAAGATCTCGGTGATGGGAATCTCGGACATGATGACTGTGAGGGGTTATTTGATGAGAGCAAAGAAAGGTTATGGGGATTAATCTCGCAAGAATGTGCCATGGGGGGACTAGACGCTACAGTCGCCTTCCAGCCCCGACGTGCAGCCCTAACAGACAGAGCTGTGACCCCCAGCCCGCGATGCGAGAAATCGCTACTGCGGCGGGTTCGAGCCAGAGGGTACAAACACCGAGTTACGTACTCGAACAGTTTATTGTGCTCGACTAACGGCAAGGAAAATACACTAAAGAACAACCATTGTGTAGCGAGCGAACGCCGCGTACGGGGGTGAAATAGAACCACCTAAGGGAGAAGCACGCACGAGGAGTGAGAGGTAGTCTGGTCACCTGCGTGCGGCTTCGTGCTCACGGCCCGCAGCAGTCAGTGCGCGCTGGACCGGGAGCAGAGGGTGCAGGCGGCGGTCTCCCGACGGGAATGCTGATCCGTGCGCGTGCACGCCCTACCGTCAAAAGACCCCGAGGGAGCTGCGACAGACGCGCTCATCGTCTCGGGTCGGGGAGAGGAGGTTTTCCGGGTATGCCGGTAGGAAAGAAGGAAACCCGTGCGGTGTCGCCGCGGGAGCCTGGGAGGATGGGAGGGTGGCCAGTGTGCCCTCTCCTCGTGGTCCTCCCCAAGAGCGCACATAATCACGTGTGTTAACTACGCGCGGCCCTTTCTAATGGGGGCAGGGGATTATGAATCCCCGCATCCCCCCTCCTTAAAACCGCCGTATCACCTTTTACGAAGTGGGGGAGGGGGGGGCTGTTGGTTCTTAATCTCCCATCAACTCCGCGAAATCCATCAGCGGGTCCGCCGATGATGTCGTCGAGGGCGATGACGGGGTCCATTCTGGCGCTCTCGGGGACAGTTGGGACCGACCCGGCCGCGCTGGGGAAGGGCCACCAGGAACACCGCTGCAGGCAGGCCCCTCCGCTGCTCCGGTGGCGCTCAGCTGGCTCGGCCCCGGCAGCGGTGACGCCGACGCCCCAGGACCGGTGCGAGCGATCGCCAGCAACCGCTGCACGTACGCCGGGTCCTTGGCGAGCCGACGCATCATCTCCGCCGCCGCGGAGCCGAGCTGTGGCATGAATGATGACGGCGGTGTAGCAGTCTCCGCCCGGTTCCTCTCGTCCCAGCCGCGGTGAAGTCTGGAGCCACGGTGACTTACGCTGGACAACACCAGGCCTCCGCATACACAAAACACGGAGCCGGGCGCCGGAGGCAGAGAGGCGCCGTTAGCGCGGCAATCTTCGTCCTCCACGGTCCGGCCCTGGAACATGCTCAGCAGCCTGTGGTTGTTCTTGCTGCGGGGCGTTCGTTCTTGCACTCTCCAGGGCCGGTCCGAGAAATAACTCACCGGCGCCTCCGTGCCCCTCTGGTGTGTCCAGGTTGCAACCGAGCGTGTCTCCGGCGCGGCGACCGCCGTCGCAGTACCGGAGCGGCCCGAGCGTCCCCCAGCATTGAGGGTAGTCGGTCCCGGGCGGGCGTTCTTCTTCGGGGGGCCTCCTGGAGTCCCGTGCTCCGGATAGTAGCGCCTCTTTCCAGCGGGTCCCGTACTGGCCGGGCGGTGGTGATCATTGCGTCCCTGCCCCTTATGGCCGATGGAATTGGGCTGTTGGGCCTGCATTGCTTCGGGGTTTGCGTCGAGCAGTTAAAATTTGCCTCCGGCTTGCTCAGTGGTCTCGTGACAAGTACGCTGTCCGCGGGGCTTGCAGAGCGGCGCAATCTGGGATAAACTGGCGATAAAAGTTCACCATCCCCAGAAAGCGTCTTAGTCCGCCTACATCTGTCGGCGAGGGGAACTTCCGAATCGCCCGGAGGTTTTCCTCGCACGGCAAAAGGCGTCCATTGTCTAGTGTGAACCCTAACAAGGTTATTCGGGTCGCCGCTATCTGAGTCTTATTTGGGTTCAAAGTGATTCCCGCAGACCTCAGTCTTTCCAGTATGTCCCTGAGATGGCGTAAGTGCTCATCAATGGTTGCCGAATACACCACAATGTCATCTAGGTAGGCAAGAGCGTAGTGCCACCTTGCATCACCTAGGACACGGTCCATAAGACGCTGGTACGTCGCCGGAGCTCCAACCAGGCCAAATGGCATTTGGGTAAACTGGAAAAGACCCCTGTGACAGGTGAATGCAGTCTTCTCTCTGTCACCGGGATCCATCTCCACCTGAAAGTATCCTCTACTGGCATCGAGCGTAGTAAAGTACTTCGCTCCGCCAACATTGGACACGGTCGAGGGAATACTCGGAAGTGGATAGGCATCCTTCCGCGTCACCTCGTTCAGGCGGCGATAATCCACACAAAGGCGGGTAGTTTTGTCCTTTTTGGGCACCAGCACCACTGGAAAACCCCAGGGGCTGTTTGAACGTTCCACGACGCCTGTATTGACAAGTTCATCCAGAGTGTCATCAAGCGCTTTCCTCTTAGCCAAGCTGACTGGCCGGGGATTGCACTTCCAAGGAACGGCGTCGCCTGTCTCAATTTTGTGCCTTACTAGCGTAGTACAGCCAGGCTGCTCAGTGAATACTGCGTCGTACTCGTTCAAGAGCTGAGACAAGCGCGCCTTTTCCTCTCTTGACAAACTGCTCAAGTTCAGCAGAGGGTGGAGAGGCCTGCCTTCCCCCACGGCGCAGAGGGCAACCACAAAAGGGGCAGGGGGTCGCGCGGGAGGGGAGTCAGTCCCCTCCGCACCTTTTCTCTCGGCGCGGTTGACCGGCGAATTTGTCTGCCCGGCCGAAGGCGTTTCGAGGAGGTTTTTCGGGCGCTTGTTGCGTACGTCTGCGCGCGTAGAATCTGATAGCAAGGGTACTTCTGATGCTTTTTGAGGTTGAACGAAAGGTTTCAGGGTGCCACATGCTCGCTCCCTATATCCTCCGTTGCAGACGTCAATAACAATGCCCGTCTTAGCGAGGAAGTCTCTACCAAGAATGATTGGGACCGACAGGCCGGGGAGGTGGGTGAGGCGCTGGCGCCTGACTCGTTTCTCCCATCGCACCACAAGCCGCGTGGCACCGCTCGCGTACGCCGTGCCGCTGGCTAGTCGGAAGGCGAGGTTGCTCTCTCGCAATCGGATCCCACTCTGACGGAGATGCTCGCATACCTCGTCGCCAAACAACGAAGCGGACGCTCCTGTGTCTAGTAAAGCCATGAACTTACGCCGGACGACAGTAAGCTCAATAAGTGGCACTGGCGTGTCGCTGGGGGGACCAAAACGACAAGCCAACGGGGCCAGGAGTTCGTGTGACTCAGTGAGCACCGCTCTTGACGTCGCCGGCTGTGCAGTCGTGCTCAGCGGCGGCTCCGCTCGTTTCCCGAAAGCGCGTGCTCTCGGCAGGGTGCGCACAGGTGCTTGAAAACCTTGAATACCATTGAATTACGGAAGTCTGTTTTCAAGGCCCTTAAAAACTTTGAATTTATGACTGGTCCTTGAAGATTCTTGAATTCCTTGAATACTAAATTTGAACTGGTGTTTTTCGTCATGAAAACGTTTTTGTTGCTAAACTTTTATTCTTGACTGAGTTCTGAATGAACTGCGGGGAAGGAAACGTATCGATTTTTAGTCTATTTAGCGCATTCTCGTTAGGCGGCTGGCAACACTGCAGTGGGCGCGCGGCTCCGCCGTCCCATCGCTATCGCATCGCCATCACTCACCGAGCCCAACGTTTTTAGATAGGTTTACCGAGCCGTGCGGCCGTGTCTACGCTGGCGTTGCCCTAGTGCTTGCATTTTTGGAATGAGCGTGGCTTCTGCCTGTCAGCGCACGTGATATTTTCATGTGACACAATGCCCGGAAAGTGCAAGTTTCAGGCTACGTGGCTCCACCATGACGAATACAAGCAGTGGATTGCGCCTGATACAAGGAGTCCACAACGGGCTAAGTGCAAGCTTTGCGGTAAAACTATGAATGTGACTGCCATGGGTGAATCCGCTTTAAAAAGTCACATGAAAAGCGGCAAGCATATTTGCGCAATGAAGGTAGCGCAAGGGAGCGCGTTTTTTACCAATTTTTTACTTTTCTGCGGGATATGACCAAACTTTCACTGTGATATTTTATAAAGCTATATTTAATTTTTTTCTGTGCAATAGCAGCAAATCTGCGTAGTGATGTTTTTTTTTGTGGAATAAATATTTCAGACGTTTTGAGAGCACTGTTTGAAGATCTTTGACATGGAAAAAAAAATTAAGCCCTCGAAGGGGGCCTTGAAAATCCTCCTATGGGGGTTTGAAATTCCTTGAATATCCTTGAATTTTTTTCTTTGCAATCTGTACGAACCCTGCTCGGGCAGAGGGGCGCCTGCATTCCCTGGCGTAGCGCCCTGGTTGGTTGCACCGGTAGCAGAGGGCAGTCGGCCGTTGTCGGGCGGGGCTGCTGTCGCCGCGCGCCGATTGACCATACCTCCCTGCCGGGTTTACCGTTGCAGGTGCGTGTTGCACTTGCGTCCTCGTGTCGGGATGCCGACCACGATTCTGCGTGTCTTGGCCGGGCGTAGCGTGTGCTGTACGCATGGCATACGTGTACTGGTCGAGAGCTCGGTCAGACAAGTCCCAACCATTTCTCATTTGTCCATCACTGAATGCAACCATTTCGGCTCCCCGGGAACGAGGTTGAAAAAGGCCTCCGTTCCAGGCGCATCGCGGCTCAAGTGCGTGCGACGCCGGCGGGGGTGGCCGATAGGTGCGCGAAGCGAGTATGTCCGCCTGTATGCGCTTGGCTGCCGAGGCGAGCTCGTCCAAATCTCTGAACTGAACTCCTCGTAGGTAGGCTGCGAAGGTAGGGTGAGCTTGTCGCGTGACACGCTCTACCTTCTCGCCGTTCGGAGCCAAGGGGTATGCGAGACGATACAACTCGTCCATCGCCCTCACATACTCGAGCAAGGACTCGTCCGGATGCTGAGTACAGAGCTCCAGCTCGCGCCGCAGACGCCGTTCGTAATCTGCGGGCAAGAATTCCTCGCGAAACCGCGTTTGGAACTCATCCAGTGAGCTTGACCGGTGGCCAGTGAGGCGGAACCAGCGGGCAGCCTGATCGGTCAGTGAGACTGGCACACCGCATGTCAGAATCTCGCCATCGGGAAGCCCTGTCGCCTGCTGGTAAGTCAGCATGCGGTCCAGGTACTCGTTGGTACTCATACGATCATGATAACCGCTATAACTGGGCAAAACCACCTCTAGCCTCGGTCTCACAGCTGGCGCGGATGTGTGCAGCGTCGTCTGCACGACACCCGTGAGGCTTTCTATGAGGCGCAAAGCATCGCATAGCATAGCCTCTTGGGGATTGGTCTGGCCAGAGAAATCTGGCTGAACGACTGGCTGGGATGTGCAGGGTAGCGGCCGCTCCGTGCACTCCATACCTCGCGGCATAGCGCTTGGCGAAAACTGCCCTGCGTCGCCGCGCGTCTCAGTGAGTGTGTCGTGTGAAGCACAGCTCGGCTCAAACGATATGAGGTCACTGGGGGTAGCGTCAGCCTCTGTGAATGGACCGGCTGTAGCAGATATGGCCGCGCCAATAGGTTGTCGTTGGGAAGCCATATCGGAAAGCATTAGCAGAGACTGAAAGTCGGACATGCTCGCTTCCATGGCCTGTCTGTGTCGAAAACCCGATACACAGACACTCGGTTTGTCGCACCTCTGGCCCCACGTTCGGGCGGCAAGATATGGAGGTTAATCTCGCAAGAATGCGCCACGGGGGACTAGACGCTACAGTCGCCTTCTAGCCCCGACGTGCAGCCCTGACAGAGCTGTGACCCCCAACCCGCGGTGCGAGAAATCTCTACTGCGGCGGGTTCGAGTCAGAGGGGACAAACACCGAGTTACGTACTCGAACAGTTTATTGTGCTCGAGTAACGGCAAGGAAAATACATTAAAGAACAATAGTCGTGTAGCGAGCGAACGCCGCGTACGGGGGTGAAATAGAACCACCTAAGGGAGAAGCACGCACGAGGAGTGAGAGGTAGTCTGCTCACCTGCGTGCGGCTTCGTGCTCACGGCCCGCGGCAGTCAGTGCGCGCTGGACTGGGAGCAGAGGGTGAAGGCGGTGGTCTCCCGACGGGAATGCTGATCCGTGCGCGTGCACGCCCAACCATCAAAAGACCTCGAGGGAGCTGCGACAGATGCGCATCTCACCTCGGCTCGGGGAGAGGAGGTTTCCCGGGTATGCCGGTAGGAAAGAAGAAAACCCGTGCGGTGTCGCCGCGGGAGCCTGGGAGGGTGGCCAGTGTGCCCTCTCCTCGCGGTCCTCCCCAAGAGCGCACGTAATCAAGCGTGTTAACTACGCGCGGCCCTTTATAATGGGGGCAGGGGATTATGAATCCCCACAAGGTTTGCTAGAACAAACTAGCTAGTCTATTTCGGTGGAGAAAGAGACTGCGACCACTACGAGCACAGTGAAAACTATGTTATCAAGTTAGTCGGCTCTCAATGACGCGACATTGTCCGATCCCTTTCGGGTTCAAAGACACGAGTGTTCTTTCAAAACGGTGAACAGTTTAGGTCAATGGGTTACTAACTCTGACGGAATGAAGCTGGAATGGGGAATGCCAAGCAGAAAGAGCGGTATCTACAACGCAAGCAAGCGAACAAAACTAGGATTAGGATTCGAGGATCTTAATCTTAAAGAAGGGACCACATAAGGGCTTCTGCAGCGCGAGACGGACTTACGGTTGGCCGATGGCGGAACGAATCTCCCATCGGCACAACTTTTCGGGCCATGGCCCCTTTCCCAAGCATTCCACCCTGTAAGTGCCGAGCACCAGGGCGTGGTATAGCTTTACCCATTGAAAGACCGGTGGGTACCCGCTAGCACCAGGAATTGAACCTGGTACCTCCCGAATACGAGGCGGATGCTCTGCCACAAGGCCACACTTCGGTTGTTTTGGTTTATGGGGTTTAACATGCCAAAATGACTCAGGCTGAGACCCCATACTAAAGGGCTCCAGAAATTTCGACCACCTCGGTTCCTTAACGTGTGCTGACATCGCACAGCACACGAGTGCCTTGCTTTTCGTCTCCATCAAGAAGCAGCAGCAGTGGCCAGGATTCGATCATGCAATCCTGATGGAAAAAGGCGTCAGTGTGCTGTACGATATCAGCACAAATTCAAGGATGAACCCTGAGTAGTCTAAATATTTTTGAGTTTTCCACTGCGATGTTCCCCACTGACCCATGGAATGTTAAATAGCGCAAATAATGTAATGTGAACATTGACCTTACTGCCCGATTATAAATGCTTACATATATACAAGAGCAGCACACAAAGGCACCCTGTTCGACAAAATTTTATAGATTTTTATCCTTTGTATCGTGCTCATCGTGAATCCAGACGCGATTTCATACATCTTGTCCATGTCCTGCGAAAACTGACATCTTGTCCATGTCCTGCGAAAACTGACCTCCCCCCCCCCCCCTCTCTCCCACCTCCCCCAGCCACCCCGTGCGCCGACTGCGACTAGAGATCGGCGTATTTAGACCCGATACGCCGATCTCGATCGGTTTTGATAGAAAGATTGATATATTTCATGCCCAAATAAAAGGCTCAAGCAGTCATGGTGACTTAGTAGCATACGTGCCATACAACAATCATTCATCCTGAATAAGCTAGATCGTGCATCGTGATATTTACAATGCGCAAGTTGTTCTGGATTGACCATGAAGGCTATCTACCTATAGATTTGCACGTGTGGTATAATTGCACGATGTTTTCAGCGATATGTCTGCCATCAAACTAAAATATTCAACTTAAACGCAAAAAGTGCTTTCTGTGCTGCTGAAGCTATACATCTTTTATTCGAAGTAAATTACGAATAAATTAATTCTCTTATTGGGGAGTGGTTTTTAAAACCCGGCTCACTTACTGACCCATTGGGAAGGTTTTGAAGGGATACTAGGGATTTGCGATAGTCTAAATCAGGAAGCCTGAAAGCATGCCGGTTATGGCATTACCGGACTCCTTGCACTTCCGACAAAATACTGCATATTCGGTTAGGTGCTTAACTCTCTCAGTTTTTCATCTATAGATGATCGCAATACGCACACCAGGATGCCACTTACTTTCAGCCTTTGTCGACTTTGAGTTGCCGTCCATCTTGCAACGGCCCCACTCAAGTTCCAACGCTCAACGATTCGATGCTCGCACGTGAACCTCAAGCTCAGGTCCGCTCTAAAAGGTGCCCTTCACAACACGTTTTCATCGGACTGTGCAAATGATAAAAGCGAATAAACAAAACTTTATATGTACGCTATGGCAGGCGAAGCCACGTTATGAAGCGTAATAAGTAGCGCTCAAACGAGAAACTCAACAATCCTGCCAACAATCCAGTCTCCTGAATACAGCTGAGTTCTACCGTCACTGTGGCTTGTGCGACTGCTGCGGAATGGAATACAGGGCAGTATTTTTATCGTAACCGAGTGCTTCTAAATGCAGCAGCATGCTTTTGGTTTCACGGTAAATTTGCCGTTCTTCAGTGCCTCGAGCCAACACCTCCTATATATTCTCAAGGCCTGCGCCCAAAGTGTCATGACGTCAGCGACGTCACGTGACGGCAGCCGACCCGCTCGCTCGAGCGCGGTGCGTGCCGAATCTCCGAATACGTTATAGTGCCCGGTTTCAGCAAGTGTCCTCTTTCTCTTTACATGCAATTCAGTTTCCTAGTTGCTAACATTTAATGAAAAGTATTGCACGCTAGCATTGAGAATGCTGAACGGTCTGGACAATTAAATTATCAGAACTGCAAAGCACAATACGCGCTACTTCCTTCAAAATGGACGCAGTAGACCTAGGTTTGTTTGCTTAGCGGTGGTCACTGAATTAGCGGAAATATCAACCCAAATGTTACAATACATACAGAAACTGCAATGCGCAGCATTTATTTGAAATGATTCACAAGGCTTTAGTGATACAGCATTAACAGATTGTAAGGGGAGCATACAAGAGGGTAGTTTGCAAAATAAGCACAAAAGAACAAGTACCGTGAACTGTAATGTCTCTGAAATTCAAATTATTGCGATGTGTAACCCATACATACAAGGCAGTTAAAATAGAGTGTGGGCCAGGATATCAGCAAAGAATACTCACAAGTATGTACAGCATAAATTAGGTAGGCAAAAGCTTTTTATTGCAATAGTCAATTATTGCTCTTCATGCGATTAATTGAATTCACCAGATCTTTAAACACTACACTGACATTGAAGTATTCACAAGGAGCGTATAGATTTGCAGCAGAAAAAGAAAATGGTGTACACAAACTTAAATTAAAAGAGTGCTCGATTACACAAAATAAGCAGGTTTAGTTACAAGCAGCAGCACACAATACACAATGTACATGGCACATGAAAACAAGTCAGAAGCAGTGCATACATAACATTCAGAATCATTCATTTTGAACAACAGCTAACAGAATGGAAAGACATCAGTGTAGTACTAAAGCACAAATGCTCATTTCTCAGTAAAGATACGAGCTTTCCTTTTTTTTTCATTTTGTTTTGCAACACGTGCAAGGTCATTTTTCTGCTTGCAGAGGTTATTCAAAAGTATGTTTGTTGCACAGTTTGCTAGCAAACTGGTTAATTGTTCATATGTGTGCCCTTTCATGCATGTTATCATTTCCTCACTTTCCGGAAGAGATTCCACTATGAGTTTGCTGACCAGCTTCTTTTGGTTAGAGCCACTCAGGAACTCTGCACAATTTTCTTTCTCGGCAAGCTTCTTCACTATCACTTCTGCATGCATTACAAGGGTGACAACAAATAGTGATGGAAATTTTAAACCACCTCGATCCAATTGTCTAATTAATGAATTAATGTCATCATCATCATTCTCTGTTTGAGCCTGCTCTCTGGCAGTGACCAGATTTTCCCAGCAAGTGTCGCACTTGAGTGCTTTCAATGCAGCATGCGCACAGTATCCCGCAACGTAGGCAACAACAGGCATGCGAGAACTTAAAGCATTTAGGTCATTCTCACTGACAGAAATAGAGAAAGTGCTCTCCACGCTGCTCGAAGTACTGCTTTCTATGTTCTGCAAGTCATCAGCAGTTATTACAGGTAGAGTGTTCTGCAGGCGTATTCTGCCCTCACTTTCATAGAGCTGCCGCACTGATATATGATATTGGCTGCCTGCCAGCTGTCTATATTGCCCGAAGCGGCTCTCCAAGCAGTCGGTCTGAATTTTGCCGAGCAACACATATCTGTGGCCGAGCTCCTGCAAACAGTACTTTGCAAACTCCGAGAGTGAGTACACGGATAACCTCAATGCACTGAGCGTTTCTTTGGTGAGAATTCCAGCGTCATGTTTAAGGAATTCCCAAACATCCAGCCATGTGATTATGGCATTCAGAAAAAGAATTTTGGGATCATTCTCAGTTCTTGAAATTGGCTCTTCAAAAATGTTGCGGTGGTGGATGCCCTTCAAAGGTGTCTTTACATTTACGATGCTTCACCACCGAACAATAATCGAGATGAAATCTGCTGTTGATTCCGCGTGGTGTAAAGCTGGTTCACTCTTATTAGCCCTCAAGGTTTCCGCTACAAATGGGCTGAAAACCTGCAATGCCAACTTGACATTTTGGCGCTCAAAATTGCTGAGATTTAGTGCCCTAGAGCACTTCCCATATCCGCACTTCAAAAGTTCTGCTGCTTCTTGTTTATACAGCTCTCGTACATCCTTAAATGATGCCCAATCGATACGATCAGGATGGATGCTGTTGTTGGACAGGTCAAAATGGGGGTAAAAAAGACAGGTGCCTGGGTTTTTTTGATTGATCCAATTATTCCGTATGCTTTTCAAAAGGTGTACCGCATCAACCACATAAAAAAGTGGTCGTGAAGGGTCTGCAGGATGTGGGTAAAGAATTCTTAATTTATATGGTTTTGAAAACATCATCATAGTTTTTCTGTTCAGTGAATTGTTGTCGGAGACAACTGCCAAAACCTTGTAGCCTGTATGCTCCAAGCGTAGAATAACCTTCTTTAGAATGTAATGCAGCTGGTCAGCAGTCATCGTTTTCACAGGAACAATGTGTGCCACTTCTTTAAAACTACTGAGAAGACTCTGAATCATGAACACATGAGCTGACGTTGCAGCATCACTAGAATTGACTGCAGCACCACAAATGTTTTTATATATAATCTTTATAATCTAGCCTTTATAATCTAGCCAAGGTTTAATGTGTATTTCGTCTAGCATCAAAATGACATGGTGCTCGTGGGGCTTCAGCTGCTTGAATCTCTGCACCACATACTGTAAAAAAGTATTGTCTGAGGACTCGGCTTCAGGAGACATTTGGAATGAGGAGCAAACTTTCCTTATGGTGCTCGGATGGGGCAAGGTCAGTGTTCCCGTACTTCTGAAGAACTTATAAGCATGAGCTGATATTGTGTACAGAATGCACGTAGACACCATCAGCTGTGCATTGTACTGAATGCGACTTGTACTAAGCAGCAATAACTGATCTTTTAAAAATTTTACAGTCTCTATTTTTTTATCTGCAATACTAATCTCCAGCTTCTCAAGAAGCACACTTATAGCAATGAATAAGTGCTCACAGCTTTGGTTTTCAGCGGCCTTGTTTTCAGTGGATAACAAGCACAGATTTTCCAAAATCAACAGCAGTGAACGTACATGATGAACCTTTTCGGGTACAACACTGCTCCCAAGCCTCGTGATAGAAGCTCCCTGAAAACATGCGCAAACGCAAAGATCAAACACTGTCACAGAAGCTTTCAGGCACGGTTCACTTCTGTCCACTATGTTCAAAAACATTGTACACTTTCTCTCATAGATTACAGTCCAGGGTTCTGGCACTGATTGTGCTGGAAGGCATGTTTTCATTTCTTCGAATGTTGAAAAACAAAACTTTTTCTTCTCGGCTGCGAACGAAGCAAGAGAGTCTTGTGCGAGATGAGAAGCTTCTTCCCTGCTCCTTTTCACATCGGGCGCCTCTCTCGACGTCTGCTGCACCTTCGAAAAATACGAAGGGCAGCCTGGAAATATAGTGGGTACTGAACCATGGCGTAAACGAGGCACCCCATTGGGAATGATCCCCCACCAGAAACTTCGTGTATCCTCCCTTGTAATGCTGGTAGTCTGGGTGCAAAGGCATCTCTGTCCTCACCTCAGTACAGTCTGTAATAAACGTGCAATCGGGGTAGTTCCCCTTAATACAACTGGCAAAACTAGCTTAATAATTTCTCTAGATGGCACGAACACCCACTCAGTCAATCCTATGCTTAGTGTGTCGAGTGTTTTTTTGAATATGTTTGATGCAGTTGTAGACGTTACTCCAAATGTTGCTGTGAGAGCACTGTATGTTATACCTAGACGGAGTTTAGCAGAAAAAAGGACAACCTTGTCTTTGTCACGTCTATGCGCAATGCACTTCAGCAAGTACGTTAAACCTAGACCACGTCTGTGCGCGATACCTCTAAGCTAGCTGCAGCAAGTACGTTAAACCTAGACAGAGTTTATCGAGAAAAAGGACAAGCTTGTCTTTGTCACGTCTGTGCTCCGATACCTTGAAGTTGGCTGCAGCAAGTTCAAGAGAATGCAAAACACGGGCAGTGTTATGCCACATACCTCTTGTAATGCATCTTCATTTTGCTTGAGAGATTTGAAGCCTTGATAGCCGCAGCTCCTCTTATAGGTCCTATCCATGCCAGTAACCTTTCGAGATAGTAATATTTGCCATTAGAAACTGATAATCGAAACCGAATTACCTTGAGAAGCAAAAATTACAATGCTTCAGGGGCAATTCTACTGATTTCATGCCTGCAGGCTTGTGAATAAAACAACATGCTTACAACATCGGCTTTTGCCGTCAAGAGATCATTTTTGCTGCCTGTAACTGATTCATCTCTCAGAAATGGATCACCGCAGTCAGTTGGCAGCTCATGTTGTTTGCCCAGCTTGACATTATCTTGAGGTTGTTCATTTGAAGTTGGCCCTATACTTGTTTGTGACAATCCCCTCTTTCCTGAGGTGCACTGGTCTTTCTTAATTAAGCACTTTTGCAATTGACATTAAACAAGGTATATATAAACGGCATAAGTATTAATCGATCTAGCTCTCATATGGCTAGTTTAGGTACATAGTAACTTCACGTAAAAATTTATAGCCATAAGTGTTGCAAATCTATGTTTTAAACTTTGCATTTCAATAGAATTAATACCTGAGTGCCCTTTCTTCTTCAGGTGATTTCTTTTTGTAACCGGGGGAAAAAATGGTCGGATTCTAAGATGGATAGTTGGCGAAGGTGGCCACTTGAGGTCTGCAGGAAAGAGGACAATATGAGCGATCACCTTGAACCCACCTTGTGCCACCGAGCCATATTAATTGCGCAATATTGATGACATATTTGTCAGCTGAAGCGATGGTGTCTGTTTCAGTATGTCGGACCTATGAGATGCACACAACCAAATACTACTCTATGAAGCTGCGAAAAAAATCCGACCCGCAGGGAACATCTGACAAAGCAGATGTTTGCGTGCATGGTATCGCTGTGTCTAGGGAAAAGGGGATCCTGGTGGTAGAGCGAACGCCGTGTATTTGTACCCTTAAGGCCCCTCGGCATAGGCAACACACTACTTTGTCCCAAGCTTCCCACAGACAGTATCTCCAGCCCGACCCAACCGGAGGAAATCGGCAGTCACTTTTTCCTGTTCTCCCCTGCATCTTTCACTTTCCTGATTTCTGTCCTACAACTGTCCTGTCTTCTATTTTCGTACGTTTTTCCCTTTTCCAGGCAGCGAGGGTTAACCTTGAGTGGCTGGCCACGCAGGTGGCATAGGCAGGACTTATGTTTTAATTTCCTGTCACGTCCCCTTGTTGGACTCCATGGTGGGTGGCTGACACCATGGCCAAATAATAAACGAAATGGCTTCTTCTTCTTCAACCAATCGCCCTCCCACCAAAAGAAGGTGCACTGAAATGACCTGCATGTCTTTCCCGAAAAATGCAACGAGCTTTCCACGCTTCCATGTGATTCATTCTGAAAACCCAGGGAAAGCACAAGACTAATATCACCTTTCGTAGTAGCAAAGACTCTGACAGGCATTGTAGGACAAGTCTACAAGATAAAAAACTGGCGAGTGGTGAGCTCCTTTTGGAGGTACTCTACACGCTCAATATGAAAAACTGACAACCATCACATCCTTCTCAGAGATCCCCGTGACAGTCAGTCCACACCGATCGCTGAATACCGTTTGCAGAGTAATATCCAACAATGACTTGAAATACCTCACTGCAGAACTGTTAGACGGAATGAAAGAATTAAAATCAGCCAAGACGCAAGGAAATCCAAACCAAACATTGTGCTTACCTATGCCTCAAGCACCCTCCCAGAATCTGTCATAATGGACCTTTGCGGGAAGAAAGTAAACTCTTCAACTATCACCTGTTGAAGACAAGAAGGATTGTAGAAAATGCTTTCGGGAGGTTGAAAGCTCGATTTCGCTCAACTATGAAAAGAATGGAGTGCAACATAAGGCATCTTCCCATGATCATCAGAGCCTGCTGCACACTAAACATCTGTGAGCATTTCAGGGCCCGACTACAACCACAATGGTTGGATAAAGTTGCTTGACACGACAAAGCTTTTGAGCAGCCTGCTCACACGACAGAAATGGAAGTTGACAGGGGAGCTAATGTTCGGGCAGCACTCGTGCATCATTTTCATCACCAGCAGTTGTAAGGAGACTAGACGTGATGAGTGCTGTCTGCTATAGACCTTGTTGAGCTGCCAGCATCGCAGCAAAAAATCTGCCTTGAGTCCATGCAGGATGTGGATCAATAGTAGCATGTATGTAACAATAACACAAACTGACTTTGAAATACTCTTTCATTACATCGACAAGCTCTTCGGCCTTCATTTGGCACTCCCGAAGCACAAGCTTTTGCTTCCTGTAGTCTTCCAATCCTTGTCGCAGGAGGCACTGTTCTGCTATCATTGAGAGCTGACTTTCTTCTGCTGTAGTCAGTGGTCGCTTCCGCTTTGGCTGCTGTTGGGTAGTGGCAACAACAGCAGGTGGCTGTGGTTGGCTACTGCCAACCACAGCTTGCGGCATGCTCGTTTGAATATCTGCTGCATGCACTTCTGCAGCAGTAGATGCACTACCTTCATCATCAAGATGAAATGAACACTCATCTCCGCTGCCTGTCTCCATGGCAGTGATGATCTGCATGAAAACAGTTTGAAGCAAGATGAAACATGAACAGCATTCAAGGCTGTCGATGTAGTAGGGTAGCGCTTTTAAGTAATAAAAACATCCAGATAGAGACAGCTAGCAAAGAAATTAAACAGTTCAACCAACAAGCAGTCCTCTTTTTATTTTCAGTGAGCTCAAAGTGTTCAACATGAAAACCATGTTTACTTGTATAATTGCAAGACATCTTCGTAGCTACCACAAGAGTTTACATAATCTTCTGTCTGCCTTATACTTTTGTGTATAACAGCTGTGATCACCTGCTAATGTTTTAACTTGGTCCTTGGCATGACTTCCCAACCTTGTATCCTTACGTTTAATAAACTTGTCATATTACATCTGCAGAGTTATCTGAAATAGAAATTCAAGCCTTTGCTGAGCCAGACATGAAGTTATTTGTTGAGCAGTCGGGCTTCAGATTTGAAGCAATGACATTTCATCCTAACCGCATGATCTGAGCCTAGCCGTATTTCTGGCTGGAATGCAGGGTACTGAATTTTCCCATTAGCACTTTTCTACTTTGTGTATTTAGCCTGTCATATATATTTGTTGAGATATTAAGGGTTGAAATGCCGTCTATGTAGATGGAGATAGATGGAGATGCATATTATTCCATGGAAGTTACCTTCTCGACTGTGCCAAGAGGGTTGCAGTTGCTTTCCTCCACGAAAGAACGGTCGTTTACGAACAAGCTGCCCAGGAACCTGTTTATTTCCCAATAAAAAATCCAAGGTATGGCACCTTGGCCGCTGTGCTTCCGTGACCACCTCCTGTAAGTAATCAGAGTTCAGAGAGCACTAGGCTCCTAGCAACTGGACAAACCAAAGAATTTTTTCATCCGTTGCCCATTTTAGCTGCTGCGATTGAGTTATCAAGGCTACTGCGGTAAGTACGCATTTCTGCATGCTAGCTCCAAACCAATGCACTAGCCCTTTTTTTTCATGAGGGTTGAAATGAGATCAGCAGTGTAGGACAAAATGTCGAGAAACTTAATGCGTTAACGTGATTCCGTGGTATATAAGCAAATGAGACTATATGCACGACGTAGCCTGCAAGAACAAAAACGCAGTACTTCGCGCAACTAAAAAAAAAGGGGGGGGGGGATTTGATCTATTCGACTCCAGCAGATTGTAGCTTGTGATCAGCGGCCGGCACTATGTAAACACTGGCTTGTTTAGCTACATTTTATCCACATTTCAATACAGGCGCCGAGTAATATTCAGCAGCATGCCCATCTGTAAAAGTGCTTGCATAAGTAGTTAAAATTGGTGAACTAAAATTTAACATGAAGCTTCATCATACCAGCCGATTCACACTCACCGCTACGTGCCATAGCTCGTTCTGATATAAAAAATTTTTAAAGCGTGCAAAGTTGCCAAAATGCCTCCGTACAAAACACATCAGTACACAATTCAGGCCTGTCAAATCTTCTGAGGTCGAAGAAGCGCGCGAAGTGGTGCTCAACTTGCGCCAGGCCTCAGTTTGGTGAATACGACGTCGTACCTGTGCAATCACTCATCCAAGAGAATAGTCCGATATTCCGTTGTGAGGTTCTCAATCTTCGAATGGACTTGCTCTTTTGTTTTGATAATGCCTTGTTCGGCCAGTGCACGGGCAATGGCCTCGTAGGGCCTGTTCCTCTTGGCACCTCGAAGAGCTGAAATGTGGTCCTCCCACAAGCGGATAAGGGCCCAGATTTCGCGCTATGGCCAATGCACATGTGGCCCTCTGGCCGCATTTCTCGGCGCAGACTTTTGCGTGCCCGCCTGACAGGCCTCATCAACCGGCTCCATCAACATTTGGTCGAAAATTAAAATACAGGAAATTTTAAAAATCAGAGTAAATATTGAAAACAGCTGAATAAAGTGTGGCAAAAGGAAATAAATAGTAAAAAGCAAGCAAACAACAAATGGCGCAAGAAAAAGCAACAAAGAAAGAAGACGCACATCACAACAGACGTATGTCGATGCGGCTGCTGAAATTGTTCAAAGTCTTCTATCAACACTCGAGATTTTTAAGTTCATTGAAATGCATAGTTAATGCTAAATAGAATCGTGTAGGCTTAAATATAATATTAAAATTACATTTGTGTCAACATTTGTTTTTCTTTTTTTTTTTAGCCCGCTCGGTGGCACTTAGGTTTGGGCTGCACCTTTACGAAGCTAAAGGCCGCTTATGACCGCCTTTCCCACTACGGTCCTTTATCGCAAAGGGCGCACGTGCGACTTTGCCGCGTAGCTGCGCGTCAACTGCCTTTGCAGAAAAGAACCTTAATTCTTAAGACCTTAAAGCCTGTGTTACAGAGGTATTAGCTACCACACATCGAGTCATCCCTCAATCTACTGGAGTAGTGCGAGAACTGTAAAGTGTGGTGGGCATAAGATTGCAGGGAGGTAAAGAAAAAACAAATGGCATGGAGTGTATTTCGCAGGTACCCGACACAAGAAAATCATAATTTTCAAAAAGGCTAGAGCTAAAGCGTGCTATGTATGTCGTAATGCTGAAAAATTTTATGGCACATTACATCTCTTCTATAAACAGCCATATAACATCCAAGGATATGTGGGCGCAAGTAAATAAATTAAATGGCAAGTACTCCCCGTTTATAGTTCCTCTTCTTACAGACCCAAATATCCAGACAAGCATTGAAGAGCAAGCGGACATTTCAGGTGAACATATTTTCATGGTATCTAGCCCATCACATTATTTAAAATCATTTTTAAAGTGTAAAAGCCTAGTGGAAGGACAGAAAAACCTACAGTCCCCTTACACTACAGGAAATAAACAGTTCTTCCGGCAAACAGAGCACCAAGCCCAGATGAAATACACTATCAAATGCTAGCTCATGTTTCTGAATCCGCAGCTGAAGCATCTCTTAAAATTTTTTAACACAGTATAGATGTCGAGAGAAATACCACAGGCCTGGAAGAAACTCATTATTGCTCCTTTAATGAAACATGGAAAGCCACCAACATCCCCAAGCATTTATAGGCTCATAGCTCTAACCAGTTGCTTCGCTAAATCGTTTGAAAGTGTTCTAAATATCAGGCTTATGTTTACACTTCAATCTCGCGAACTTCTCGACACCTGCCAATGTGGATTTAGAAAAGGATGTTCGATGACTGACCATCTTGCGCGCTTGGAAAATATGGTACGAGAAGCATTTATACACAGACAACACTGCCTTGCCGTATTTTTTTATTTAGAAAAGGTTATGACACGACGTGGAGGTATGGAATCCTACGGTACCTGGGAGGCATCCGCAGTAGAATGTTAGAATGCTTGAAAGATTTTGTCCAACCGTTCATTCCAAGTTCATCTCGGTGCTACTCTGTCAAAACATTTCACTCAAGAGAATGGAGTCCCTCAGGGGTGCATCTTGAGCACAACGCTGTTTGTAGTAAAAATGAACTCTATAGCAAAAATGATCCCAATGACCATCATGCATTCAGTCTATGTCGAACTACAAATAGCGTGTACTCCTCTAATGTATCAACATGCGAAAGAAAAATTCAATTAACAGTTAATAAACTAACGACATGGGCAGATAGAATTGGTTTCAGGTTCTCTGCACAGAAATAGGTAGCCGTTTTATTCTCACTTAGATGAGGTTTGCAAGTGGACCCTACAGTTTACCTCAATGACATTGCGCTACCAGTAAAACACGAACATAAATTTCTAGGCATTACTTTCAACAGAAAGCTGACTTTCCTGCCACACATAAACACTCTTAAAAAGAAAGCCTCCCGATCTTTGAATATACTTAAAGTGCTGTCACATAAACACTGGGGATCCGACAGGACATGCCTTCTGCAGATTTATCGTTCAGTTTTACATTCAAGCTTGGACTATGGTTGCATAGTTTACGGGTCTGCAAGACCCTCATGCCTAAAACGACTAGACCGAGCCCACAACTTAGGTTAGCATCTTTCGGCTGGGGCATGCAGTACGTCACCTGTTAAAAGTGTATGTAGAAACCAACAAGCCATCTCTTGAGGACAGAAAAACCATGATATATTGTTAATACATCCTTAATATCATTTCACTACCAACACACCTTTGGTACCCCACAAATTGCCCATCCAAAACCTTGTTTAACAACAAACCACGAGTAGTCAGACTTCCTCCTTTGCTTTGAACAGATGTGCCAAGAATTGTGCAATATCGGGGAGTCTATCGAGTATTTTTAATGTCCTGATCCTTTACCACCTTGGTATAAATTTTC
The DNA here is from genome assembly GCF_055883805.1 of Amblyomma maculatum. Classification (NCBI taxonomy): domain Eukaryota; kingdom Metazoa; phylum Arthropoda; class Arachnida; order Ixodida; family Ixodidae; genus Amblyomma; species Amblyomma maculatum. The sequence continues at coordinate 135,913,246 of NC_139346.1, forward strand.
TTCTGTATGCAACCTTACTTTAGCACAGTTTGACAAACAGTGAACTCCACACGAACACACATTACAAGAATTCCTGACCTTAGAGGAAAAATATAGAGCACAAAACATTTTATACTGATGGTTCCAAAACAACCTCGTATTTTGGTAGTGGTGTCGTAGAAAACAATCGCCAAAAAACAGGTTGCCCAATTGTGGATCAGTGTTAACTGCGGAATGTTACGCCATATCCATAGCTGTAGAAAAAATAATGCAATATTAAAGAGTATAATCTACATTGAATCCCTCAGCTCAACCACAGCATTACACTCTAAAAATGCAACAGAACCCTTAATGGGAAAAATAATGCATTGCATAATAGCAGCCAAAACACGAGGTTACAAAATAGTGCTGGGTACCTAGCCATGTCAGAATCAGAGGTAACAAGACAGCTGATGCATGTGCAGCAGCTGCCTGAAAAGCAAAAATAGGAGAAGGAAATGTAACCTAAAGATGTTTTGAAATTCATATAAAGAAAACTCAGGAAAAAGTCACAAGCCTCATGGAAAAATGAAATAAACAACAAACTGCACCTCGTGAAACCAGTTGTTGAAGAATGGAAGTCATGCAGTCACCAGAAACGCTTCATGGAGGTAATATTATGTTGCCTTCGAAACCTGAAACCTGTATTAGCAGTGTTTAGTTAACTACTCTAGTGAACAATTCATTTCAGGTGTTTTCTCACACCTTCCTAAGGCTTTTGATCTCAAAAAAGCTTTGATTTAAAAATTATAGGCTTCGCTTTTTCACATCACTTTCACTTTGGTGTGCTCCAGGAACCATGTATTTTCTTCAGTAAGGTGTTGCTTATTTTAATGCATGTTATGGTGGTATCTTGTAAAGCTTAAATTTTTGGCTTTATCTACTGAAACGGTGTTGAATTCATTTTTAAAAACGCTTCTATTTGGCACCCATTCTATGAAAGAGTGTGTTGCAGTAACGTGCAATGAATATGTGATATAGGTAATAACTTGCAATGCAGGCATCTGAAATCAGAAGTCAAGCTAGCGGCAAATGTGAACGTATGTCTATTTCACATTTATACTTCCCTCCTTTCATCACCTGCTCCAGCTAAGCCACACCTTGCCTTTGCTGTCTGTCATTCCCAGAGGCTAAGGCACGGTACTGCTTCAGCTCACACCGAAGGGAGGGCAGTGAGGAGTAGAATGGAATCACTACTTACATAGGTCTTTTTCAGTACAGAAAAAAAAACATGTCAACGCATTTAAAGCAAGTTCCTCATCAGGTAGTTATGATAGACAAAGCACTTGATATATTGTTATGCCACAAAGTTTTTATGTGGCTTGCCTTACCTTGAGCTGCATACTATGCTGATTTTTCTTGCAGCTTTAGTAAGGGATTACCTAACGGTCCAAACTTGGCAGCTTTCCACTGGTTGTGCCACAAGTATACAGTCCTCCGTAGTGGATTAACAGCTGCATTTTCCAATAAAACATAGCTGTTGTCATTTTGCACCAGCACATCTTTATGGTGTCGAAATTTCTGGACTCCACCACTGTGGCGTCTATCATAGCCTGTGTCGCTTTCGGATGTTAAACCCCACAAACCAAACATCCTGGCATGTTGGTTGTTGCAATATCTCCTTAGTGGTGAGCGGGCAGAACAGCTTAGTCTTACTCTGTGGCTTTGCTCATGGCTCTTGGGGTGGCCGTGCTTGCATACCGGCTTTTTTTGGTGGCTATGAGATCAGCTTTGTCTGGCCTTTCATACATTGCAACCATGCGATGAGGAGTGGGCTGGGGCCTCTTCTGAAAGCTTTCTTTGTATGAGCTTTGTGCACGCTCCAACGTGTCCTGCAGCAGTGCTTCAACATAGTCTGTGCAAAAAGAAGGAAGCAGTCCTCTCAGCATACATCTTAGAACTGCCTATATACTACATCGTATTCCTGTTTAGTAAGCATACCACATAAAAACACATTAGCCCCTGGAGAGGAAATACAAATGAGATTGAATAACACTTCTAAACAAAAAGCGTGGTTTATTCAAGGGGAAAATCGTCAAAATACCCATTAGAGCTATTGCAGTGTCTAACATGAAATGCACAGCTGTGACCACTTTGCTTGGTTACAGTGAACAAGGAAGCACAATTAACATCCCCACAGGCCAAAAAGCATGGGCTTCCCACCAGTGCTGAGCTTGCTGGGCACCCATGATCCCTCAAAAAAAGTGTTGTTAATCTCCCCCCCCCCTCCCGCAGAAAAAAAAATATGGACATAGAGTTGTCCAAGTGCACCTGACAGGCTGTACAAGATCACTGGTTGCATTCGTATGTGCCAAACTGGAAAAAGCATGTAAATTGAATTCAAAGAAGTTTAGTAAACAGCGACAGGAGTAGCACAGAAAGTGAAGCTACTGCACAGAGACGATGATAAACCTGTGGCAGTGATCTGCAGTCTCAGTATGAGCCATGAGTAATGCATTTGCAACCCATTCTGATGTTCACCTTCTGCGATGCTTGCACGTGCAGGCCACACACAAACAGAAGTGCTTCTGTCAGCCTTGGGTGGAGTGGCCAAGAAGTGCGGAGCAAAAGGATAGAGAACTCAAGCAGCAAGCGAAGGTTTTCAGTTGAAGTCTAGCCGCTTTCTGCTTTTAGGTTTAAAAGGTCTAACTTCCGAACAAGAACATAGCAGAAGTGAATTGTCACTATTAGAATCGCAGTTTGCTGCTGTGGCGTTTTGCACTAGGGTGACACAGTCTGCATGAACGTACGCTACTTATAGCTTTGCCCCTGCATCCTTACAACTTTGTCAACAATCAAGAAGATTCTCAAGCTACCACCAATGCACATGTCAGGTACACCTCAACCTCCATTTGTATTATCACATCCCTAAAATGAATTGTCCACAGGTAGGGTATCGGTCAGACTACGCTGAAGAGCTTAGAAAGTGGCTGATAGGGTCCACTTTAAGGGAACAGGTGTGTTCAACTTTGGATATGACAAATACAATATGCATGATGTCATGTTCACTTTAGCGGGCTCGGCTGTTGCATTGTGAATCATATTTGCACAACCTAGTGATCAGCTTTCATTGCTGGGCTTACTGTACCTTAGCTCCTCCTTCACTTGACTCACAGTGAAGTGACTTGCTTTTGAAGTTTTCAGTTTCCACCTTTCCTTGCCAGCCCGGGTGGAAGCTTGTTGTCTTGAAACATTTTCGTTGAAATGGATCACAATGAGGTGAGTCCTGAAGAATGAAGCAGGCAGTGTGACTTGTTTTGTCGCTGCTCTTTGTAGCTTATGTACCTTTCTTGCATCTCCTCTTCTGAAAAAGCATTTGACTTTGGGGCAAATTGGTTGAGCACGCTGTAAAATGAATCCATTGAAAACATCTGTGCATTTGGAGAGATTTGCCTCGTCTCGAAGCAGCAGTGGGCTCTCTCCACAATTTTCTTCAGCTCCAGGAACGCTTGTGTTGCTACAAATGGATTGTTTACATTGGGTTATTAGCCAATACGCTTGAATGCCATGTTATCACTACAGTAGTGGGAATACTGCGCCGATTGTGCCAAACTACCTTTGCAATAAGCCTGTTACATACTGCTACAGATTAACAGGTTTTGATTAAATTACACCAAGGCTGCCCTAAAATACTATTCCAGGTACCTAGGGCTGAGAACGCAAGAAGGCCGAGGCTGCTGCCAAGTGTTCACAGGCTACCTACCGGCTAATGTGCACAGGCATGACTGGCTTCTTCACCTGATGTGTGCTGAAAAGAGACACACAGCCTACTACTGGAGGTCCATCACCAATCCCACCACTGTCATGCGAAAAGGGCTGTATAGACATTCTATATAGGATCTGAAATGCTACATACTTGGTTTCAGCCATTTTCTGTCCTGAAGTGGCTTATGTAGGCACTGCTTGTAAGGACCATCATGTCCGTGATTCTTGTTACATACATGATTTAGCAAGCTTCACCACATGCCGATCACCACTTCCTCATTTCTCTTGCTCAATCGAGCCACATAGTAGAGGTGATTTATAATGCACTGAATCCATCTTGCGAGAATCACATGCTTGTGGCTGGCAGCAAGTAGTTTCTTCTTGAGACCTACATTTCACGAGGAAAGAGATGCTTACAAGCTTGTCAAGGAGAGGAGAAAATATGGTTCCTTACCTTTAGCAATATGCCAGACATCGAATAAGTGCTTCATGCCTGGTCTGCTTGTACTGCAGTACCGCAGACCGCAGCAGCTGGGCACTGGTCTAAGAAAAAAAAATTTTAAAAAGGAGAACAGGAACTCTGTGACGCCCATTCAAAATGGTAAGAGCAGAGGTAAACATAGCACTTTTAATGGTGGTACATTAATCTCAATCAGACTATTTGTGTAATCACAGCTATAAATTGGGCCAGTTGGTACCTATCTGCAAGGGTAAGACAAGCTTAATATTTATTCTGCTTGCTTAATTCTTGCCACTTACAGAGCCAGGAGACCCATGTTTACTCCCAACTGCAGCTGCCGTGTTTCGGTGGAGGATAAATGTAAATCATCTAGGTTACTTCAGGGCACATTAAATAACCCAGGGAGTCAAAATTATTCTGTATTCTTTAGTATGGCACCACTTATAGCCATAGACTTGGAGTTTTGGTTCATTGGACCCCCATAAGTCAGACTAAACACTTGATGAAATGATAGTGACATATATATTATTGTAATGAAGATTAACATGTGCAAGAAAATTAGATGATACCTGTAGTCAGTGAAGAAATGCCAATTCCCATCTCTGCCACTGTGGTCAAGCACTTGATCAGACCTTATTTGGCCATCGAAACAATCTGGTACCTCTGGTGACTGCACAGGTGAACAGTAGTTAGCATATTATAAAAATAGTTAGAAATTATAACGATTCCAAAACCAGTTCTGTGCCATGTTTGAATTTCTCTTGTTCATTGGCCTTGCACTTGCTCTTTATTATTGGCTGAAGTTTAGGGTGTGGCATCACTTTAGCCATTGAAGCAGGGCAGGAAATTCAAGCATGGAATTGATTTGGGAAAGAATCAGACTCGGGCTTACCTCGTCGACTTGAACTTGTGCAGTGTGTAAAATGGCTCCATTTTGCATAGCTAGTACACTGGAAGTCATATACTTTGCGCTGTAGCCTGGTGAGTCACAGCGACCATCTCCTGCCAGGTCTGTTGTGCCTACAAGCTCACTAACAAGTTCTGCTTGTCCTTGCTGAAAAAGCTGCAAAGGAGGATATGTTCAATTTAGAGGCTGCAAACTTGCAGTCATATGGTTGCCTTAATGCATATTAGGATGAGGGGGGCAGGTTTCAAGTGCTGCATTGCCTTTCATGCTTCTCGCAGCACATTTACTAAAAAAAAATGATTGCAAAAATGATGTCTTCAGTACTAGAGCATGCAGCTGGTCTATTAAACATGTAGCCAAAGGCAACAGAGATGTGCAACAGCAGGTGCATTGCACTGCAATGCCACTGCTGTTGCTTATGTGCTGCATTGTATATGTTTTATCGTAGCTTCAAGTTTTTATCATGAAAGGATGCGACATCTAGTTATGGAGTTAATAATGCATACTTTGGCTTGTACGAGAGATATCCTTATCGTCAAACCTCATTTATGGCAGGTAGCAAGTATGCCTGTTGATAGTTGTAGTAGGTCCTCTCTGTGATGCCTTGCACCCCTATGGATAGCAGGAACCGAAGAACTGAAGCTATACCGCAGCCAGAGAAGATGTGTGCAGCCAGGAGGACGTTTCCTGCTGCCTTTGCTTCAACGAGTGGTTGGCTTTTCCAGAGGAAAAAATGCTGCAGTGAGCATGTCCCCTTCACAGTGAGAAGACTTCCCACTATGCTGAAGTGAAGGGTTCTTGTTTGCCCGCACGTGCAGTTCTGAAGAAGCTGCCGCAGGCAACCCTCGAACACAAGGAATTTTCGCTCCTTGTAGAGGGGTTCCTCAATCGCTGACTGGCCTGTTTCATCTTGATGGTCACTGAAAAAGAAGTGCAGTGACATCAGCGATTGGTGCCATGTGATTGTTAATATTATGAACTAATATGTGGCAGCTGTGGATGTTCATCTCGGAGTGTCTTGACTGTAAAATGTTGTGCTCAATGAAGCTGCTGTCAAAGTTAATAGTAGGTATGCAGTTTTTTTTTTCTTTCTATCAACAGGAAGCAGAAAAAGTGTAATGCACTATAAAATGTGTCTGCAGCTGGGGCTTCTGGTTTTAAATAATGAGACTCTATTGAAGTGGAAATACCAACACCTGCAGAAGCTGGCATCAGACGGCAGCACATAACGGATGTCCTTGTCTGCAGTTAGCGGCTCGTTTTCGTTTTTGGTGCACACAGTCATCCACTTCCATCGGGATGGGTGTTGAGCCAGGAGGAGGTTGAAAATGCCCTGGCACAGGTGGTAGCGGATCAAGGACCATTGCAGTTAGGTGTGTTTTTCTAGCTGTACAGGCTCCCTGGTCAGCCTTTATCCCGACTTCTCTGTTGGCAGGCTTCTCTGTTTCAACCTTTGTGCTGACTAGAGATTTCAGTCCAATAGACACCTGTGTACCTGGAAAATTTTCATGTATTTAGAATTATTGGCAAGCACCCCATCTGTGTTTAATGTAATCAGTCATATAGTCCTTTTTAATGCATTTTCCTAACGCTATTACAGCTTTATCAGTAATGACACAATCAGAATGGCATTCCCACATTGTCTGTGTTGCCACAGTATGCGTGCGAGTAGCTGAAGGCCCCGCTTGCGATGCTTTCTGCAGACAGATATTCATAATTATAAGGATGATTGCAGATTTGAAATTTTTCCTGATTTCATTTTCTGGTGCTGTATAGAGTGAACTGCCCGTAACAAAATGCAAACATTGTCAACCTACTACACATTCACAAATATTCTAAAAGTGGAGAACTGATATGTCTAAAAAAATTGCATAGACAAGCTGTAGTTTGATGAGTTTAAAGACCTCTGCGAAATTTGGAGGCATGTTAGCAGCACGAACAAAAGACACAATGCAGGAGAGTAGACTAATACACTGTTCCATGAACCTATCCAGCAGCTCATTAATTTTGAACGTCTGGTCTCCCATGTTAATCCAGTTAATATATGTGCTCTGAGAGTTTCTTTTTTTTGGTGTGCCAGTGCACACCAAAGCCTTGCATCAACCACTAAACAAAATTAACTATTTGAACTCCAAAATAATCTCATGTCTACAGGAAGGACTACACTTGAATTGGTTTCAGAAGGTTTCTCAAGCAATGATCGAATGTGTGCATGGAAGTAGACATAACACTTGTACTAATTTGCATAGCTTACTCAGGCAATAGAGCCATCATATGCAATATAATACAAAGCTGTTCAGTACAGTTGAAAATTAATCATGGATGTACATATGTCAAAAGACTTCATCATCCACTGGACAAAACGAACTATCCAAAATATTCTCACCTCTACAGGAAAAGCTGTGGTATTCGGACCACTTCCAGTAGGTGCCTGAAGCAATGGTTGAGCACATAACTGCATGAAAGCATAAAGCCATATCAACAGTTCTAGTTTATATAGTAGCTTGTAGCAATAGAGCCATCATATATGTGTGCAACATATTGCAAAGTTTTATATGCAGCATAAATTTAACCCTTTGATGCCCAAACCTGCAATTCGCAATTCAGGCTGCTGATTTTGCTAATACAAGTTAAAATAGCATCCAAAAGCACGAAACAGGTGAAAGAAAAAATATTTCTTTATTCATTACTTCGTAATAAATTGTTGCTCCTGGGCAACATCGGGCATTTGCGGTTCTACTTGGAGTGGAAGGAGTGGAAGCAATTCCTTGTCGGTAGCAGGCACAAATGCATCCTGCACTTCTCCATAGAAGAGGTAGGTGTAGCCTGTTTTGCAAAACTTGCACGCAATTCAGGCTGCTGATTTTGCTAATACAAGTTAAAATAGCATCCAAAAGCACGAAACAGGTGAAAGAAAAAATATTTCTTTATTCATTACTTCGTAATGAATTGTTGCTCCTGGGCAACATCGGGCATTTGCAGTTCTACTTGGAGTGGAAGGAGTGGAAGCAATTCCTTGTCGGTAGCAGGCACAAATGCATCCTGCACTTCTCACAGAAGAGGTAGGTGTAGCCTGTTTTGCAAAACTTGCACCTGTTCTTCTTTTTGCCGTACTGAGGCCAATGGTGCGTACCATCGTAACGGACATCCGCTACTAGCCGTGGTGCCAGAGGTCACGTGATTGGCTTCGGAGGTGCATGTTGACTTCCTGCTGCCATGCTGGACTTTCTTTTCAGAGGCTTTGTGTTTATTTGAGCCAGGGCTTGCCCAATGTGTCCGCGGAAGGTGAGCAGAGGCAGTCTCTTCTTGATGCCCAATTGCATGCAGTGCCGCTTGTAGAGAAGCCACCCATTCACAATGGAGACGTCTATGAACCAGAAAAATATCCTCATGTACCATTTTTTTTTATTTGTGGTCGGTGCGGTACAGTTCTATAAGCATGTCAGCAAGGTCCACACCACCCATAAAGGCATTGTATTCTTTGACTGAAAAAGGTCGAGGAACCTCAATGGTGCGTTTTTCCTTGGCACTCCATCGTTTGCATGTGTCGGTCGGCTGAACCCCTGCGTAGCTCGACACGAGGACAACAGAGCTGTTGTCATACCATTTTGTGACTTCAATCTCTGTTTTGGAGTCTGTCCGGAAATCGACGGATCCTCTGCCTTGGCTCTTCAGTGTTGCTTCGGCGGCAAGAGGGCATTTCTCTGTCCGGTCAGCTCGTACTGTTCCAACGCTGTGAAATCCTCTCGACTTCAACTCCTCCACAAGCCGCAGACTGCTGAACCAATTATCAAAATATAATTTATGATTGACATGCGGTTCCAAGTCCTGTACCAAGTCGATTACGATATCTCCAGATATGCCGAATCCATGTTCATTCGTTGTGGTTGTACCTTCATTAATTCGGAAGTCGTGAATAATTCCAGAGGAACCTGCGCGCGTGAAGACTTTGTATCCCCACTTGTGGGGTTTTGATTTCATGTATTCTTTTAGAGGGGATCTTCCTTTGAAAGGGATAATTTGTTCGTCAATACTTTGGCGCTCTTCTGGTGCCACCTTTTTCATATTTTGTTTCAGAAGGTCTACAATGGGGCGCACCTTGTACAGACGATCGTAGCCCTCTGCATCTCTCGGCTTCGCTAGAAAGTTGTCATTCATGTGCAAACTCTGGTGAATGGCCTCGAAGCGATTTCTTGACATCAAGTCAGCCACCACAGCAAAACGGGTTCCGTTCTGCCAGAACATGCGGAAGTGGGGCATGCGTACTGTTCCCGATATCACAAGGATTGACAAATACTTCCGCATCTCCTCGGGTGTGACGCCAATAGAAGTACCATTCTTTTGTGTAGAGAACAAATTCGTTTGGAAGCACAAAGAATCCACCATTCGGGCGTCAAAGAATGCTGAAAAGTACTCGTAAGGAGTCAGCACATCAGCAGGTGGGGGTGGCAGCTCACCTTTCCATGAAATATCCATGAGTGGCAAGTCTTTGCGTTGCCAATTCCGCGTTGGCTTCTTTTTTTTTGGCTTCTTAGTGCCCCTAGGTTTTTGAGCGGTGCTTGACAGAGCCTCAGGGGACGCGCTTGGAACTTCGTTGTTTTCGCCTTCTGGTGCATTGTCGCTCCGAAGGTTGGTGACAAATTCCAAAGGGCAGTTATGAAGAAAAGAATCTTCTTTAGTTGGTTCGTAGTCTGGATCATCGGGGTCGCTGTCTGTGTCTATATCAGACACTTCTCCATCAGGCAAAAAAATTATCTCCTGGATCTCCTCGTCCGTGAGGGCCCGTCGTCTTGATTTCTCCATCTGAATATAAAGGCATTATTCTTTTCTCTCACTTCATGCAAGCACAAAAAAAGGCAAATCCAATGAAATTCTGCCCCCTGTGAGCAGTTCGTCAATTGCAAGAGCTCGGCGCCCTAAGCTTGCTCATTATTACATGCCACCCACACGTGCCCGATGTTGCTCCTGAGCAACATAATAGTTTGCACGCCTTGCGCCAGGCCACTCTAAACTTTTCTATCGATTTGATTGCGCACAAACAGTTCCCGTCTCATAATCGATGAGCTTCACATACTATAAAGTTTGCAAATAGCGCCTAGTTGCTGATCAAAATAAAAATATCTCACCTCGCGTAGCAATGTACACGTTGCTCCTCGGAGTCCAAAAACTTGTCTGCTGTTGTAGCTACTGGATGAGTGCTGCCCTCTGTTTTTTAGCTACAGAAGCAAATGCTTCTGTATAGACACACTAGATGGCGCTGCCATACCAAAAGCGCAAGATGCGCAACAGAAAAAAAAAAATGTTTGAATTGTTGCCCGAGAGCAACGTTGGGCATCAAAGGGTTAAGTGTATACATGTGTAATACCGTGATCACAGTGCTAACCTGTCCAGAAGAAACCTGTGTAGTGCTGAAGTCTTTCGGGCTTCGTGGCGATGATGGTTTGCCATGCAAGGAAAAGGAAGGAAATTTGTGCATAATCAACATTGCGTTAATGGCAGTTTCATTATTCTGCACATGAATGAGAATAAAAGGAGCCAACAGTCTGCAAGTACAAGGTAAACATAGGGGATATCTTATTTTTATCTATATACTGCATGTTATTTTTCCTTCCACTTTGCATTTAATTATCTTTCTCCCTAAACTCATTACAGAACTAATTCTGGTCAATATCAACCACAAAAGTATTACAAAAAAGAAACCTACATTTACCTTGGATTCGGACTGTCGGCTCCTTTCATCAATTGTATCATAACGAGCCCATTTTCCCTTCAATTTTCTGCTTCATGAATGAGAAAGACATGCATATAAAGGTGTTCAAAGATCAAGAGTAGACTGGACGCACTGTAAACTAAATATTTTTTTAGGTGGTTGAGGGGATGCAGGGGTAGGGTGCAGTTCGTCTGTATTGAAGTGTGCTATGTTAGTTTTTATTATAAGTCAGATTTGGTTTTGGAGTTCGTCCCAAATTCAACTCAGGCGAGACGCTGCACAGCACTGAATGACATTGCACAGCACATATACAGGTGTGGACATAAGTAAACGGAGCACGCTTTTTCAGTCAAATTAAAATAACACCTTCTGCACTCGAGATAAAGAAATATTTGTTCAAGTGAAAGGACACTTGCATCTACTTCCGGTTCACACGCACCACGACTACCAGTTTCAAATATGCACAGAGTGAAAAAGGGTAAAAGAAAAAGCATGCTCCGTTTAATTTTGTTTACAGAAATTATAAAATATCCTATACCGATAGTTTTGAAACAGCATTTTGTGTAGGCAGCGCCGTAATAGAAGATAAAAGAGAAAATGTTGTAGCACCAAACCCGCGTGCGAATTCGTTGAGATACCCACAGGGTTGTTTGACGTTTGGTAGAAAACACATGCACAGAACATATTTAATTATTATACTCACATGTATTTTTATTCTAAATATTTACGAAAACAGGCAGTCTCACTATACAAAAAGAGCTCTGCTGTGCCGAATGAATCCACTCGGACATGAAAGTAGCACCGGCTGCCTAGGTGTCAATATAGCTCCGCACCCGCTCTGTGGCTTTGTTTTGCTATAATCTCTCCATCCAGATGTCAGAATTCTGCTTCTGTACGAATAATATGCACTGGAGAAAAAGAAGATACTCCTCGGTACTCATTCTGAAAAGTACAGCGACGCCGAAGAGGATGAAGACGTCGATATGCCGGCGCTCAGCGCTTCTGTAGAGCCGGAAGATGTCCGGCTATTGCTGTTAAAGGAGTATTTCCTTCTGGAAAAGCAGAAGCTGTTAGACAGCTCGCCGACGACGAGACGGGGTGGGTGCGCCCAATCTGGGAGAACAGGAAGGCACAGTCAGAATTTTACACGGCGATAAGTTGAAAGGTTTTGATTTTCGCTTAGCGTGCTTCTTCACGTTGGGCTGTTTTCTCGCCATGATCTCACTGTGCAGATGCCGCTTTTGATATTGGAAGATCCGGATTACTTCCGGAAGTATTACCGGAAGTTGCCGGAGCGTTTTGAAAATCTGCATGCTCTCCTAGAAGAGGCACTCGCCAAAGAGTATATCATACGTGAGCCACTTCCTTCCCAGATGAGGCTCGCGATTACCCTCAGGTAATCCCTCAGGCAAGCTTGGCTGTGCACAAGTTTGTGTGTCTACTGCTATTTATGATGTCGGATGCCCACTTGCATCACAATAATTTTCATTCTTGTTATCAGTGATCGTGATCACTATACGCAAGTACTTACTGAACCCCAGATATCCGTAATCTTGTTGCCACAGCATTCGTAAAGCTTGAGTGCAATTTCTACTGAAAGAAATTGAGTGGATTGAGCCCAGGTTATTTTCCCTTATTTTAATCCAGTCAGAAGGTAGTAAGGATGCATGTTCATGACAACCACTTGGGAAAAACCACTGCAGTTTCAGGGAACGTAACCTAATTTTAGGAAAAGAATTGTTGGATGTGTACTTTGTTTCTCGGCATTAAAGTGGAATACAGTGGCAAACATCTTGCATTAGCATAAACCTTCCATTCCACTCTTTAGATACTTTGCATCAGGGATGCACATGCAGGATGTGGCCATGGGCTTCAGGGTTGGCATCTCCAGAGCTCCAGGGGTTGTTCATTTCACTTGCCGGCTCCTCTGGAAGGTGCTGCAAACCCTCTGCTTAAAGGTATGATGCAAGGCATGCCTACCTAAAGATTATATGGTTTAGCAATAATGCATGTTTTTTTCTTGGGGAAGGAAGCAGTATATCACCCGAACTTTGTTGGCATATTTTTATACGAACTTGTATGCATTCACTACAGACAGTTCAGTGGTTTAGCTGTAGAAAAGCTCTCAAGAGTTGCGAGTTATGACATGAATAAAAACTAAGCAGATTTCTATTCCAGGTTCCATAGTATGTGGTATGAATGAATGTGCTGTGGGTATTTTAATCAAGAATAAAAAAAGTGGAGGGCAGTAAATACAGTAGAATCTCGGTGATACGAACTCGGTTGATACGAAATTCGGTGTTATACGAATTCATAAAATTCCCCGGCCGAATTGCATTGCGTTCAGTGGGCAAAAAATCAGATGTTCAGAACACTTTTTCTTTTCGCTACGGGTGATACGAACTTCGGTATGAAGACCGGTCGAGGCCCACGCACACACGCACAGTGAGAAAAGAGCGCGCAGCGGCGCAGCACTGATAGCACGGATCACGCACACGCGCGCGAAAGAAGAAAAAAAAATACAGCAGGAAAAAACCGGCTTGGCAACCCGCCCGCGGCAGCAGCGAAGTTGGCGAAGGAAGGCGGCGTTATCTTGCCCCCCCCCCCCCCCACCGCTCTCTCTTTCTCTCCCCTCCCCCCCCCCCCGCATTTTTTTTTATCTCGTTGTTGCTTTCTGCTATTGGTGTTGTGTGCACGGCCTGCGGCGATATCTTGCCCCCCCCCCCTTCCCGTTCTCTTTCTTTCTCTCCCCTCCCCCCGCATTTTTTTTTATCTCGTTGCTTTCTGCTATTGTTGTTGTTGTGGGCACGGCCTGGCGGCCCTCTCCACATTTCTCCGCCGCCCCGCAGGCCACGCTCTTCCGCTTTCCGGAGTCTCCGCTGCAGCGGCAATACGTTGCTTCGTTTTCTCATTTGTTGAGGCTGATAACGCGTTGATAGAGCGTCGTTTGTGATCATCTCGGCAACGCGAAAAGATACATCATACTGCAATGTCACGGAAGAGAAAGGCGCTGACCTTTAAAGACAAATTGGAAATTTTAAAAGGTGGACAAAGAGCCCAAGAAAAGGCACACTGACATGGCCAAGGAGCTAGGCCTGCCGCTGTCAACGATCGTTGGTCAGCGCGACCAAATTATGCAGAATGTGCAGCACTTCGCGATGAATTCTAAAGAAGCCAAAACTGCCCACCATGTGAAGTTGGAAGAGGCTCTTCTAATGTGGTTCAGAGAGGTCACGGCGGCCGGCGTCAACATCGACGAAAAAGTGCTTCGTGAGAAGGCAGCGGACATCGCACTCACACTTGGAATTGATGACTTTCAGGCCTCCGGTGGATGGATTCACCGGTTCAAGGTGCGTCATAATCTTTCCTACAAGACCGTTTGTGGCGAAGGAAAAAAAGTCGACGCCTCCGCCGTGGAACACTGGATGACAACCACACTGCCGTCTTACATAGCGGGATATGAGGCACGTGATGTTTTTAATGTAGATGAAGCAGGGCTGTTTTACAATCTCCAGCCCGAAAAAAGTTTGTGCTTTATAGGTGATGCCTTCCGGGGCGGACAAAAGAGCAAGCAGCGGATCACAGTTTTGTTTTGTTGCAATGCCGATGGATCGGAAAAGATGCCACTGACAGTCATTGGCAAATATCAAAAGCCCCGATGCTAGACAGCCGGTCGATTGCCCTGCGTCTACAAGGCGAACAAAAAAGCATGGATGACGTCTTCTTTATGGAATTTGTCACATACCTCGACCGCAAGATGTCTTGCCACAACAGAAAAATAGTTTTGCTGCTAGACCAGTGCACCGCCCATCCAAAACAAATGACACTACAGAGTGTTAAGGTGGTGTTCCTGCCCCCGAACGCAACAAGTCATTTGCAACCACTAGGTGCTGGGATTATAAGGAATGTTAAGCACCATTTTAAAGCTTTGTTGGTGCGCCGCCTCCTCGCGAAGATTGAAAGTAAGGACACGAATCTCCAGATCACTCTTCCTGACGCTGTGTATTGTCTTGCAATTGCCTGGGATCGCGTCGTTCCTACGACCGTTGCCAATTGTTTCGCAAAGTGTGGGGTTTAGAAATCCGCTGTGGCTACTGCCTCACAAGTGCCAGACCCGATTCCCATCGATGTCTGGAATCAACTTGACGTCGACTGTTGCGAGTCGACGATTTCGTCACCGCGGACGACGACCTCGCCACCTGTGGTCTCCGCATGGTTGAAGATATTGCGGAGGAAGCGTCATCACAGCCTGGCATTCCATGCAGTGATGAAGATGACGACAACCAAAGCGTTGATAACCCACCGCCGACGGCAGCAGAAACGATGCACGCCATCGATGTTCTGCGGCGCGCCGTGACCTCCAAGTCTGTGCGGGAGAAGACAGCGGCCCAATTTTTCAGTTTTCAAAACTCTCTGTTATCAGATCTCGCGGAAAAGAAGGTGCAGAAGGATATACGCGATTTCTTTCAACGAAAATAAATATTTCGTACCTGTTGGAAGGCTTGAAAACGGATTTTGCTCGTTTTTTGGTGATACGAAATTTCGGGTGATACGAAAATTTTCGTCTCCCTTTGAATTTCGTATCACCGAGATTCTACTGTACTATGTGTTAATATTTGCCAATATATAAGTGCTAAATTTATGGTGTTGTATCAGGATTCTTTGTTATCGAATTATTTTTGTTGCCAATTGTGGTTGACAGACCAAATAAAAGACATTGCACACATACTGCATTTATTGTGTCTGGTCTGGCAGCCTCACTATAAAATAAGGGGGATATGTTCCTTGACTGTAATGCCCACAATTATTGACGGTTTCAAGCTCTAAGTGATGGCGCATATTTTCTGGTGTTTTTACTAACTACTTCTTTAATCACAGCAAAAATAGTCATCACTATCCATTAGCTTCCGGACAATATGGGCACTGCGCACAGAATTCAATTCCAAATTCACAGCATCAAGTTATTCTTGTGCCTTGTGCCACTTTGGTGCCTTCTTTGGGCCATTCACGACCGCCACTTGCTTCAGTGGTGGACGTCTGTGAAGTAGTTGGCTGTGGGCAGTACGGTAACGAAAAATCCGCAATTGAGACCACTGCATTGCTGGGCTCTGGCAATTGCGGCTGGGATGTTGTGTCATCTAGATCAAAAGTTTCATCCTCAACACTGGTGTGTGTTCTGCAGGGTTGAATAAATATGCATCAGCTGAACGTGCTGACAAAGGCAGTAATGTAAAAAACATTGGCAAGTACAGCTAGAACGAAACACAATTGGACTAAAAACCTAGAAATTGTGAAATCATAACTATAATGAAAGTACCAAATGAAGTTGATGGAAATCATCACTATAAGCAGTTATAGCACGAAATGCACAAATTGCAGTGAACGTGCAGGTTATGTATACAGCTAAAACTCGATTTAACGAAGTTGAGGGGAGCCGTGAATTATTTCGTTAAATCGAGAACTTCGTTAAATTGAATGAGGCATTTCTTGGGCACATAATTCAGTACATTCAATTACAGTAAAACCTCGTTAAAACATACCTGCTTAAACAGTACTTTCGTTTTAAAAGTAGTAAAGTCAAGTCCCCGACTGAGCATCCATTGAACATAATGCATTTTGCATCCGCATAAACCGTACCAGCTTATCGCGGTCATATCAGTTAGCACGTACCATTTTCACTTTTCGTCGCAGTCGCGCGTGACGAATTCACGCCGGTAGCACCGACCCAAAGGACGGTTCGGCTAGCGGCGCAACAATCTTCCCTAAATACCGCCGACGGGACGGCAAGCCACACAGCTAATGACAAATTGGCGCCAAAGTTGGTAATCATACAACTATTGCAATCTTTGGCGGTCCGTACATTGTCATGACCCCCCGCGCTACTTTCGAGTGGGTAGCGCCAACACCACGACCGGCGCTGCTAGCGCGCTAGCTTTTTGTTGGAGCAGGTCTCCATTCACGGGAATACTATTCTTCGCCCGCAAATCCATAAACCAGGCGAAGAGGGCCTCTTCCATTTTGCTTTGAGGAGTGGTCTTCAGCGTATTTTTTTTGCGCAAGAGATTCCCCGACGAAGTGGCGCGGAGGATGTCATCTTTCCCTTTCAATATTGTGGAGAGAGTACTCGCTGGAATGCCATGTATGCAGCCACGTCACATTTCTTCTGTCCACTTGTCACAGCACGAATTATGTCCGCTTTCTCGTCCAGGGTAAGCCTTTTTCGTTTCTTGCAGGGCTCCATCTGCTAGTCAGGAGGGTTAGCGGCGCGCTTGCTCGCACACACCACGTCCGTGTTCACGATAGCAAGGCTAGACTGATGGAGGCCTAACAAGCTGAGCTTGACAAAGACGTGCGTTCAAAGGCACGGGGAAATCCGCACAAGAGCGAACACAGAGCACAACACACAAAGACACACAAAAAAACACGCGAACTGCAACAGCACCATCTATGAAATGTGGCACGAAACTTTTTTACTGCTGGCGCCATCTCGTGAGCTCGACTCAAAATTAAAACTCGTTTTGCGCCGCACAGTTTGAAAAAAGCGACGGGATGAAGATGCTCCGCGCTGTTACCGCTGACTCACAATCAATAAATTTTGGGGTGCTGTCTACAAAATAGACCAAAAATTAACACTTTTTCACCTTTATTTCTCGAAAAAAGGTTCGTTAAATCGGGACAGATCATGGAATCGGTTTCGTTATTTCGGGTTAGTCAAAGCATTGAACCCTATGGGCGTCTGAGGGGGAATTAGGATACCTTCGTTAAATCGGGTTTCGTTAAATCGAGTTTTGACTGTGTATATATATATATAGAATTTAAAGGAGCAGTCTTTGAGTCCAAGGCAAACATGCGGGATAGTTTTTTTGTTTTGTTGTTTGTATTGACAAGAATTAGTCATGATGATTTTAGGAATAAAGAATATTAAATGCAAAGCGTTAGGAAAAAGCCGCCGATGGTGGGAGTCGAACCTACAGCCTCCTATTCGACTGCCATCATCGGCACTATCCTGCACGTTTGCCTTGGACTCATATACTGTTTGCTCCTTTAAATTCTGTAATAACAAGCCCTTCATTTTCCCTTCAATTGTCTGCTTATATATATATATTTTTTTTTAATCATTGCAGTACTACATTTGGGGGCAGAAATAGGGTGCAGCGCAAGCGACGTCTCTTTTGACAATAATGGCGTCCTCCATTTCCTGCATTCCTCTTCATATTGGGACACCAGGTGTACACCATTGTGTATAAATCTGGCCAGAAGCACGAAGATGCTGTCGCGCGCACCCGTCGGTTTAGTCGATGAGAGCACGGACGATGAGAGCGGTTTTCTTGGACTGGTGAGTGCTTCAGACATAATGACCCGACAGCGAGCTGACCCGGACCTTCGACCTGTCATTGACCACCTGCAGGGTCGCGCTGCTGATATCCCTCGGCAATTTGCTCGAAACCTGTCTGCTTTCTGTGTCCGGAATGGCGTTCTATACAAACAGAACTCCAGCACTGTTGACCGAGCGTTCCTCCTCGTAGTGCCAGCCGACCTCCGTGCCGATATCCTTTTTGCCTGCCATGATGAGCCCACCTCCGGCCACTTGGGCTTTACACGCACACTCGCCCGAGTTCGTCAAGCCTATTATTGGCCTAAACTCGCTGACGCCGTTCATCGCTACGTCAGAGGCTGTCGTGAGTGTCAACGTCGAAAGGCGCCACCTCTCAAGCCAGCGGGTTTGCTCCAACCTATTGCGCCTCCCCGAACACCGTTTGACCAAATCGGCATCGACCTTCTGGGCCCATTTCCGCTGACATCGGTCGGTAACAAATGGATTATAGTTGCGACCGACTATCTCACACGGTATGCGGAAACCAAGGCGGTGAAGCGTGGCACGTCATCTGAGATCGCCCAGTTTTTTATGCAGCAGATCGTGTTGCGCCATGGCGCACCGTCCCAAGTAATCACCGATCGAGGCACGGCGTTTACGGCACAACTTATGCACGACGTATTTGAGCTGAGTCACACGAGCCATCGCAAAACCACTGCTTATCACCCACAGACGAACGGCCTCACGGAGAGACTCAATAAAACGATCGCCGACATGATTGCAATGTACATAGACTCCCAGCACAAGACCTGGGACGAGATTCTCCCGTACGTCACGTATGCCTACAACACTGCCATCCAAGAGACTACGCGTTTTATGCCATTTCGCCTGCTCTATGGACGCGACGTTCAGACGATGTCAGATGCCATGCTTCCGTGCTGCACGGATAATCCTCTCATCCCAGACGCTGAGCAGTTTGCTCAGCGCGCCGAGGAAGCTTGTCAACTTGCCCGCATCCACATTCAGCAACAGCAGGGAAAGGATACGCGTCGCTACAACCTCCGTCATCGACACGTCACATACCAACCAGGAGAGCAAGTTTGGGTGTGGACACCGGTGCGCCGGCCCGGCTTGTCTGAAAAACTGATGTCGCGATACTTTGGACCTTACAAGGTTCTGCGCCGTGTCACAGAAGTGACATACGAAGTCCTTCCAGCGGGTACTGTGCAGACCTCGCGTCGACAACCACGCTCCGAGGTGGTGCACGTTGTCCGCATGAAACCGTATTTCACGCAGTAATGTGCGGTGTACTATGCACTTGTTTAGTTGTGTAGGGCACCGCCTCTGTTTTATATTCGTTTTCTGTACTGACTTGCATCGCCCATCGCTCGCGCCCAGTCTGTGCTTTCGTTTTTTTTAGGAGGGGGAGTAATGCCACCTGGTGTCCCAGATGTTTTTAGGTGACACCTGGTAGAAGAGGACGCCGAAGTTGTCTCGCGTGCTGTGCGCGGAACTTTGCCGGCTGGTTGAGCTTCGTCCCGTCGTCTTAGTCACATCTAGCCCTCTTGTCCGTGACAATATTGTTGCCGTTGCTGCTGTACCATTCATGAGCCCCCCTCCATTCCTTCTCTCCCACCATTCAATAGAGAATGAATCATCAGGTTCGTGCATGATGTGCTGTACCTAACTTTTACATTGACGATGGGTGCGCGGACATGGTAGTGGGGTTTTTCTTGTGCGGGAAAGCTGACTTTCGGAGTTTTGCGAGGTTCCACTGGAGACAAATTTACAAGCGTTCTCCTGCCGAGCTCATTGCTGTTTGCTTTTAACAGATGAACTACTGCTTCCGCTCTGATTAATAAAATCACTGCTTACGAACAGATAGAGGACGAGACAAAACAAACTAAAGGCGCTGAACAAATTACATCTAAGTTGTAAGTTCAGTGCCTTCTGTTTGTTTTGCCTCGTCCGGTCTGTGTTCGTAAACACCGGTTTTTATATGATGGATCAGCACAAACTCGCCCAGTCCTCAGTTCTTCAGATTCTACGTTGACAAGAAAAAAAAGAAAAGAACAAACAGGCATTCTTTATCGAACAAAGAGATGGCGCAAGACAAACTTGTGCTATCGATTACCCTCAGAACATTACGCACTTCCTCCCACAGGCTGGCTTTACAAGTCTTTTTTCGGTAGTCGTTAGACTTGGTGTTCCACAAAAGTGGACGCCTCGACATTTCCTCTATAAGCAGCTTATTAAAAGAGGCGCGGGTAAGCTCCTGGTGAACCGACGACATGCTCATCTGTGCAGCTCCACTAACAATCTGCTTTGCATTTGCCACACAAAGCCATCACGTGCATTTGTTTACCCCTGAGGCGACTCCACAGCTGGCAGTATGCTGCCAGCTGGGATGGAAGCCATATCCAAAACTAGCCAAAACTATAGCTGTGCTATAGCCGCGCCAAGTCGTTTCATGTGGACAGACGTCACGTGACGTCACGACGCTCCTCATTGGTCGCAGAACTAGCACGCCGATGCTGTGACTGAATTGGAACCTCCTCTGCGGCTAGACCGACAAGAATCGCGGCTTCGTAGGGCGAAAATCGCATCATGTGAGATGGACCTTACGCTGTCTCCCTAGCAGTTGAAACAGCTGTAAATGAGAATGCAAAGAACAGTATCAATTACACTGGTTGCCTGAGTGTACTCACCGCCCTTCACCCTAGAAATGCAGCTAATCCATTAATAGGCAATATCACGCACAACAGCAAATGCCATTGCACAGGGACTAAACATAAAACTGTTGGGTACGAAGTCACGTAGGAATCAAAAGGAATGAGAGAGTAGATGCATGTGTGGCTAAAGCTCAAGAGCAGCATATAAAGTATGTTTACCATTTAAAGATTGCATGAAGTTAGCACATTCTAAACACAGATATATGGTGGTCCACTTGCAATAATGCAGTAAGTAAACTTCATTTGATAAAGCCTCTGTTGGGAGAATAGGAGGTGCCAGAAATGTTTTAAAGAAGTGATATGTCACTTTCGTATAGGCCACACATATCTCACACAAATTTCCTACTCACAAACCCCTATGTGATGTATGCAGTGATCGCCTCACTGTAAACCATGTCTTATACTCATGTAAAAAATTTGAAACACCAAGGCAAGAACAGTTCACAAAGTTCTACAACGAACTTTCCTTTTCACCAAGCATTGGCTTTAAGTGAAAGTACCCTTGTCAACTTATCCTGCATTATTGGTTTTTAAAAGAAGCCAACATCATGCATACATACAGTATAACCCAGAACAAATTACAATCCATAAATACACCAAACTGGTTTTTTAACCTCGAGCTTGGCGCATGATAGCCTCAGTTGCTTATGGCCAGTAAACAGAAAATCTGCATCATTAACACGCTTAAAGGCCCTTTCTGTTTTAATAGGCTACCTTTGAGGATAGCATCTGCACGAGCAATTTCGCAGAAAGGTGCTGGCAGGCCTTCCGGGTGCACAAGCCTATTTAGACGACGTGCTTATCAAAAAGAAAAACGCTAGCAGCGAGTTATTAAGAAACATGCAACGCTTCCATGAACGCAAAGTGAAACTTCGATACGATCAGTGTGAACTGCGCAGACCGACTATCTTATCTGGGGCACCAAATTGACCGAGATGGCTTCACCCAACCGAAAAGAATGTCGAGGAACTGCATACATTTCTCTGAATACTCACTTTTATATGAAGTCTTCATGTTGTCTACTCTTTTCCTGTCATATCAACTCTTAAAAAGAATGCATGCTGGCATTGGAAACAGGCACAGGAAAATGCATTTATAACAGCTAAACAAAGGCTTACATCTACCCTGAGTCTTGTAATGCAACACCTCTTTTCACAATATGGCAGCAGTTCTGTTAAATGTAGGAACGTTCATAAGCCAATTGAGTTCCATTCAAGAACAATAACACAAGGTGAATGGAACTGTTTCCAAATAGAACAAGAGGCCCTGGCACTTATTTTTGGTGCAATGAAATTTCGTGACTACCTTCTAGGTGAGAATTCACACTGGTAACTGACCACCAGCTCCTTCTGGGCCTGCTGAGACCAGATGCCAACAATGGCCACTGCATGCATTCAGAACTCTGCCTCGGGGGGCCTACCACTACAAGCTGCAGTGTACTCCGGGAAGGCTCAACTCCGAAGCCCTAAGCCACCTACCACACACTCCGGAACCTGTCTTCAATGATAAGCCTCCAGAATACATCTTTTCTCTGAAAAGACTGGGCGAGGGTGGCATGAAAAGTGAGCTAAAGGCCTTGATAGTCACAAACCTTTTAATTTAGGTTAAATGTTACATAATGACGGGTGGCCGAAAACTGCAAACTCCTTACACAACTTCCTACTGCCATTCTTTGACTGGAAACTGAAATTGTCAGTGGTGCATGAGCTAGTGTACTGGGACAATTGTGATAGCACCAAAAAAAAGCTCGTACTAGAGTATTGCATGAAACGGATCAGGGGTCGGCTACGGAAGCAGTTGTGCGATCTGTTCTGGTGGCCAGGGTTGGGAAAAGACATTAGGCAAATATCAGCTACTTGTGAGAGTTGCATCTGAACTTGCCGATGCCAACGGCCACTTCACCAGTCAACTGGTCACCAATCAATGAAAAAGGGTCACATATTCACATAAATTTTGTCGGTCCGATTAAAAGACTAGTGATCCTGGTCTCACATACTAAATGGATCGAAGCCATACCTCTTTCAGATGTTAACACTTGAAACAACAACCTGCGAGCCATATTAAGGTTAAAGCCTTTAATGCCTCATCATTGTCGACAGAGGCCGTCAGCAGAGGTGTCACGCTTTCGGGAGCAATAGTTAAAAATAAGGTAATAAACCTTGCCTCCATAGGGATTCAAATCTCTATTCCTTGGATCCCCAGCCGAGCACTTTACCACTGGCTATGTCCTGAATCGTGAAACGCTCAGTGATGTTTAGCTCCTTCGTTGCCAATCTTCGGAGGGGCTGAAGCCTCTCCAAACGTGGTCATTCGGCAGTGAAGAAGCAGAAGACGATGATCTGATGATGGTCAGGAGGAGATATATATTTACAGAAGCAAAATAGTATACATAGGCAAAGCAAAGTTACAGCAACAAGTCACACAGACAACTGTAACTTAAAAGAAAATGAAGACTCTCACACAGAGAAGTCACTTTACAGGCCCTTACTTTCCTACCGAGCGTTTAGGTTAAAGCCTAGGGGGTGTAAATACGTGCTAAGCACGGAGCCTCAATCTTGACTGTCGAACATGGTCCGAGGACCGCTTTTTGATACCAGACATCAACAAAGACCCAAGGGCGGTCACCTTAGGTGATCCGCCCCGAAAATGAAGCAGCCAATCAAATTATTTAAGAACATGCCACAATCCCCATGGGTTGGGAATAATCTTGGACCCAGGTCCTTAATTACGCCAAATAAAAATACAACATTCAAAACACACACTCTCTCCACTCGCTGGTCCCCAAACCCTCTCACACGGCACCTGTCTTTGCCTCCCCTCCTCAGTGTGTTTGCGACGCGACCTTGCAGCTGGCGCCTTTGTGAAAGAAACGCCGCGAGGGATCTGAGGACTAGGCCACCCAGCCGTCCCGTTCGAGGAAAGGGGGGGGGGGGGGCACTGTCTCAGAGCAGTGTACAGTCGCTGTTGCTCGGACCCAATGTCTCGCGACACAGCGGGAGGCCGCTGGGCTGATTGCCTACTTGGGAGGGCCGAGGGTCGCGCCTATTGTCGTTTTTTGCAGAACATTTAGTGAGCGCTTGTGGCAGTGCAAAAAGCTTCATTAACGGCGTCTCCCTGCACCCATGCTTGGCGCCATGGCGGGGCATCGCTGGACGAGCTGGCCGTAAAGTGGTTCGCAGAAGCGTGCTGCCGTTGTTCCCGGCTGATAAGGATGCGTCTGCCGTTCGCTTCTTGGCGACGCCTCGGGGCGAAGGGGCGAAACAAACCAAGCCTCCCGCGCGCCCACGCCCAAGAAAAGGGGAGAAAAGGAGAAAAAAAACAACAGCGCTCGCTCCTTGGCCTCGGCGCGTGGGGTGTTCGACCGCCAGCTCGACTCCACGTGCGAGTCGCTTTTCACTGTGGCCTTACACGTCCCTCCTAAGAGGGTAAATGAGCTTGGAATCCGGTCATTTCAGCCTAATACAACAAAGGCCGCAACAACCCGCGAAGAAAACAAAACATGTGACACTTCGCATGTGAATGGAACACCAAATGAATCTCGCGACATAAGATGGGTATAACACAAAACAAATCACACATTCGCATCGGCGGACCGGACAGTGTTCGTGAAAGTCCCGTGCGCGAGCAATTGGATGTCCTCACGCCAAGTTCACGCGCACTCCACCGTTCACATCACACATTGCACCGGGTACGCGGGAACATTCACGCGTCGCCGAAATGCCATGGCTCAAGCGTGTGCTTGCTCTACGCCCCAAGTCACATTGGGGACACGGGTTAACGCGTCGACGTTACCATTGCTTGACCCTTTCCTGTGGGTCACCGTCACATTGTAGCGCTGTAGGGCCAGCGCCCACCGCGCGAGTTTTGCCCCATGAGGCGTACTAGTAGTGAGATAGGAGAGGGGGTTGTGGTCAGACACCACGTTAATTTCTGCCCCGTAGACCCAATGATCAAATTTCTTTAGGGCCCAGATAATGGCGAATGCTTCCCGCTCGATCGTAGACCAGCGCGGTCTGCGTTGGCGTGAATCGGTGGCTGTCAAACGCTATCGGCCTTTCCCGTCCCTCGTCTCCCATCTGCGCCTAACAAGCCCCCACTGCAACGTCGGACGCGTCGGTGAACAGCCAATATGGCTTTTTAATGTCGGGGGTGTTCAACGATGCAGCTTCGCACAGAGCTAACTTGAACCTGTCGAGCGCGTTTTGCGCTTCCTGGCTCCACGGAATCGTGTTAGGTACACCTCGCCTCGTCAAAGACGTGAGTGGTGCTGCCACCTCGGCGTATCCTTCAACGTAATCGCGGTAGTAACCACATAAGCCTAGCAGACTCCGTAGCTGTCTCTGTTGTGGGGGGCACGAGCCCACGAATGGCCGATATCTTTTCTGGGTCGGGCCCATGGGTTCCGCCTCCCACTGTGTGTCCTAGGTACTTAATGTGGGCCTGTGCGACCTGACACTTTTCCCAGCTCACTTTAAGCTTGGCGTCGCGCAACAAATAAAAAATTATTTCTAAGTGCCGCAAGTGTTCAGTCCACGAGGAAGAGAAAATGGCGATGTCATCGAGGTATGCGGCCGCATAAGCCTGATGTTTCGAGAGGAGGGTGTTCATTATCCGCTGAAAGGTGGCCGCGGCGTTCTTTAGCCCGAACGGCATGACGCGCCAAGCATATTGTCCCTCGTGAGTTACGAAGGCGGTCAGATGTTGGCTCTCCGGAGCTACCGGCACCTGCCAGTATCCGCGTCGCAAGTCGATAAGAGTGATATACCTAGCGCGGCCCACCCTCATGATGAGCTCTTTAGGGGGTGACATTGGAAAGGCATCCGTGCGCGTCGCTGCGTTTAAAGCGCGATAGTCAACACACATGCGCACCGATCCATCCCTCTTACCCATCGGCGCACTCGCTTTCCACCGGATACGCCAGCCCGAGGTCTAGCAACTCGTTTACCTGGCGGCTCACCTCACTCCTTAATAACTCCGGCACGCGATATTGGAAAGTGCGTTTGAGCTGGTGGCCTTTGTGCAGCTCTACCTTATGTGCCCCAACTCGTGCGACTCCCGGCGTTTCGCTGAACAAATCAGCGTAAGCGGCAAACACCTCCGAGATCTTGAGGCGGTCCTGAGTAGTTAGGTGTGCAGGTTTCTCCGCATCTATCAGACAACCACCACATCTATCAGGCACAGACCGAGGGGTGTACTCGACTTCACCAAACTCCTCGTCTTCCTCGAAAACTACTCCGACATGGCTGACACGTGCGTAGTGGGGTCGCAGCCTGTTCGCATGCGCTAGTGCTGTAGCCTTTTTTCCCTTGTCGATTCTGTACGAGTTCTGCCTCTCTTGCGCGGTTACGACGAATGGACCGAGCCATTTGGGGGCCATTTTACTGCCAGGGTCTGTGTCAAAGAGCAATACCTGGTCTCCGACGACAAACGTCTTGCTCCGTGCGCGCCTGTTATACGCCTGCGCATAACTTCCCTGACGTGCGCTCGCCGTCAAACCCGCTACTTCTGCTGCTCACGTAGCTCTCGCAAATACTTCGCGGGTTCTTCCCTGAGTGTGTTCGCGAGGGGTTGCTGGCCTGTCCATGTTCGCTGCAGAATTGCTAGCGGTCCGATAGGGTTTCTACCGAATAAGAGCCGGAACGGCGCCATGCCTGTAGTGTCATGGGGGACTTCCCTGTACGCCCAGAGAACGAACAGGACCAGTCTATCCCAGTTCTTGGGATCTTTCTCAATAACATGGAACAACATGTTCTTCAAAACGTGGTTCCACCTTTCCACTGTCCCGTTGCTCTCCGGATGCTCAGGAGTCGAAAAACTCGGTGCGCATCTTAGTCTTGCTAACATCTCGCGCGTCAGCTGCGCCGTGAAGTTCGTTCCCTGATCTGAACAGACTACCTCAGGTATGCCTGTGCGGCTGAAAATCGTAAGCAAGGCGTCACATGTTGCCCTAGCGGTTAGGGATCGCAAACAGACTAGTTCCGGCCACCGCGTGCACAAGTCAACGAGGCAGAGAGCGTACCTATGACCCCTGCTCGACGGAACATCGAGCGGCCCGATTATATCGACATTTACGACCTGAAACGGATGGTCAGGTCTGGTGAAAGGTGTGATGGGAACCCTATCTTTAATTTGCCTGTCTGAGCGGACTTGACTGCCGTGACATGTCCTGCAGTGTCGCTTTACGTCCCCTTCTAAGTCTGGCCAGAAAAAGCTGTACTTAATTCTGGTCTTTGTCTTCCGTGGCCCCAAATGGCCTCCCCAAAGGGACTCATGCGCAAGGCAGAGTACCTCTTCACGCCTGCTAAGGGGGAGCACAAGCTGCTTCACTTTGCTACCGGAGATCGAGTCCCAGTGATACAACAAGCCGTCTGAAACAAACATGCCTGTCTTTGCGTCAGCCCACGCTTTCTTTAAGGTTTCGTCTGATACTTGGTCGGATCTGAATACCTGGCGCTGTTTTAGGGCTGCGTCCGCGTCATCCTGGATCGAGATTACATCTTCCTTCTCGCTTTCTTCCAGATCTACTTCACAGGGCTGTTCCGTCGCCACACCCTGCTCACCACTCATTAGTTTGTCTGCCTCAGGCCCCGCCGCTTGCTCCTTGTGTGATGTAGAGCTCAGCTTTGCACTCTGCTCCGCCATGGTGACAGACACGTTAACTGCTTCAGACAGAGGGCAGGCCTTATTCATAACAAGTGCCTCGTAACGACTGTCTATCTCCGAAAGCAGTTCCCAATCCTCCCTGGAGAGCAAACAATCCACTCCCTCCGCCAGCTTATCAGAAAGCGCGCATACAATGTCTACTGCCTCGGGCCCTGCTATGTGTGTGGTGGGCCGCCTGATGCTTACTGCAAGAATGACCAGTTTTGCGTTAACCGTCTCCCCAAAAGCCGAAACTAGCTTTATCAAGCCGGATGGCTCCCGACATATACTTGGCACGAGGCCTTCCCTAACCAGGTTATCTCGCTACCGGTATCAATTATAGCTGTCGCCGGTATCCCTGCGCACTCAATCTCCACCTGCTGTAGCTTCGATTTGCATACCTCGTCGAATGACTGGGGTGTTTTCATCTCTGCTACTAGGGTTGTCTGGGAGGTTACTGACGCCGGTGTTTCGCATGCCTTTACGTTGGCTACAGCTACTTTTTGAGCTCGAGCGCGTGTCTCCTTCTTCTGCACGTTTTGTGAAGCGCGAGGGCATTCCTTGGCTCGGTGGCCAGATGCGCGGCACTCATAACACTGAATTGGCTGTTTGCTATCATTGTTCGCCGCTTGCGGGGGTCCCTTCGGTTTTTCCGCATACACAATTTGTTTCGCTGCGCGCCCCTTGCCCTTAGCCTGTTCGAACGTTTGGAGAATGTCGGATATTTCATCCGGTTTTAGCCACCTCTCCTCCTCACGAAGACGCACATACTGTAAGCCCTCGGGGCTCAAGCTACCCTTTATGCGATCTGCGATGATCAATGATACCAGGTCGTCTTTGGTTTCTACGTCCCGTGACCGAAGGTAGTACTGAAAGTACGTCTTAGTGCGCGAGGTGAACTGCGCCCAAGTTTCATCACGGCGTTTCGTCGCGCGCTCAAAGCGTTCGAGGTATTCTGAGGGGTTAAGCTTCAGCTCCTTTAAAACGGCTGTTTTTACCGACTCTTAGCTGCCACACTCATCGTCCCCGAGGTTACGGAGAAGGTACCTGACACGCTCATCTAGTGCTGGCATGATTAAGTGAACGCGGCTTTCGTTTGGCACCTTGTACGTCGTGAAAATTCTCTCGACTTCCTCGAACCATAACGGCACGTCCGCTTCAGTCCCTTAAAGGGACACTAAAGAGAGAAAGGAAGTGGGTTTGCATCGATAGAATACCAGTTCCTGATTACAAAAGACCACTCTTACTGAAAACAGAGCTGTTATAAGGTAGTAAAGAAGAATAGCAGAAATACAGGTATCGCCACCACAGCCAAACGCGGCGAGGCTCGCAACTACAAATCACGTGACGCGCTAGGGATCCCGGAGGCTGACAAATGCGAATTACGTTGCATGTTTGAATGCGGTAGTACGTTTTTTCTCAAACATGATAACACGCTTTTATCATACGTAAACGACGGCGAAAAGGCAACGTAAACGTTGCAAGGCAAATACAAAAATATACTTGGAGGCGCCACAGGCGCCCACTTCAGTTTTGGTTATGTTTCGGCTCAGGCATTTCGTGCGCACTCGGATAGTTTGTTTGAACCTGCAGCGCCTGAATTATGAGCTTGGAGCAGCAGATGCGCCTTGATGGTTCCCATTTGAGCATTCGGAGGCACGAGCGAGCGAAATCCGCTACCGCCGACACATTCCTTCGTTCACACTTCTGCGCCAACAAATCGCCGCCGTTGCCGCTTCGACTGCGACCTGACCGCTTGACTGCAGCTACGTACGCCACGAAAAGCATACATATGCTAAGTACTGAAGGAAAAACGCATTATCATTCAATTGTTCACTAAATCATGGCACATCTGACCAACATATACTGCGTCAACAAGACCTTCAACGTGCTATTGCAGGCGTCGTAAACAAAAGGGGTGCATACTTGCCGCTCATACCAAGGAGAGCGTCGATATATATTAATTGCGCTCGTCGCCCGGCGAAAAAAAGGGCCTCGGGTAAAAAGTAAAAACTAAAAATAACGAAGCACCAGAAATACATTACAAAAAGTTAAAAAAAAATCGATTTGTAAAAAAAAAAAAAACCGCCAAAAGCGGTGAGACTCGAACTCGTTACCGCCTGCTCCGTAACGTTCGGCGCTAACCGCTCGGCCACGCCGCGCCACGAGAACCTTGCAAATATTTTTAGTTTTTATGTCATGGCCCCATTTACAATAAAGTGTTTCTGCTGCCTGTCTAAAAATTACAACTTCTTGATCACCGGCGCATGCTGCCTGCTCTCACGTCTTGCAACTAATGTTCTGGATGCCTATGCGCACTATATTGTGCACTGGATCCATTTTAACATGTGGAATTTCACAGCGCTGGCAAATGTAGTGGCGCCGGCACTTCGGTCATGTTCTGCTACCGTGGACGTAATTTTCGCTGAACACGGAGCTGTAGCACAAACCTTGAAGGAAAAAAGTGCGACGAAGCTTCAAAACTGACAAGCGCAGCAGCGAGGACACTATTTTGCTGGTAACTAAATCTTATTTGTATGTAAACATGTCAGGAAGCGTTGCGATGACAGAGGGCTCGGTTTGTTTATACACAGTGCAAGAAGGAGCGCAAAAGCTTGAGAAACATGTAAAGTATTGTGCAATACAAGCGCTCTATGTTTTGTTTTTCTTCCTTTATGGGCCCATCGATCGGTAGATTACTCTCTTGCATCGTTTTATTTATTTCGGCTGAGGCCGTCATTGCGAGTACGCTGTTGCCAAGTTGGCCCTTGAGGGATGCGACGCCGCGGGCCGCGCCGGCTCGCTAGCTATCACGGAGTCTCCGCTTACGTCATAGTGTGCGTCACTCAACTCCAACTACGTAGTTGGAGGCCACAGTTTGAATTCGACCGGCGGGAACAAGAAAAAACCTCAACTTCTTATCGCAATATCTCAGCAATTATAAGATTTTTTGCTGCCGGATATGCGGCGACAGTGTCACCATATGTAGTTTATTAGATTTTCATACCATCTTTGGCTGTCTTTAGTGTCCCTTTAAGGACTAGCGCATTGGGAGACTGGATCGGGCCCCATTCGACGCTGATCGTCAATGTCTGACCTTACAGACGTCTGCCCGCTTCCCGCTATCGCTATTGCAACCGCTGGATCTAGCCCAAGTTTCTGTAACTCTAGGCGTTCCTGTGAAAGAATTTTCAATTTTTCCAGCTCAAAATCTAGTTCCATGCGGCGAATTACAACCGCATCGGACACCGACATCTCCGCTACTTCACGTAGCGCTTATGCTACAGGCTGAGTTGTCGCTTGCTGCGACTGCTCGCTGTCATCTGTTATATCTCCCCCTGTCTCTTTACAGTTACAGCAACAAGTCACACAGACAACTGTAACTTAAAAGAAAATGAAGACTCTCACACAGAGAAGTCACTTTACAGGCCCTTACTTTCCTACCGAGCATTTCGGTTAAAGCCTAGGGGGTGCAAATACGTGCTAAGCACGGAGCCTCAATCTTGACTGTCGAACATGGTCCGAGGACCGCTTTTTGATACCAGACATCAACAAAGACCCAAGGGCGGTCACCTTAGGTGATCCGCCCCGAAAATGAAGCAGCCAATCAAATTATTTAAAAACATGCCACAACGCCCGTGGGTTGGGAATAATCTTGGACCCAGGTCCTTAATTACGCCAAATAAAAATACAACATTCAAAACACACACTCTCTCTACTCGCTGGTCCCCAAACCCTCTCACACGGCGCCTGTCTTTGCCTCCCCTCCTCAGCGTGTTTGCGACACGACCTTGCAGCTGGCGCCTTTGTGAAAGAAACGCCGCGGAGGATCTGGAGACTAGGCCACCCAGCCGTCCCTTTCGAGGAAAAGGGGGGGGAGTAGTGTACAGTCGCCGTTGCTCGGACCCAATGTCTCGCGACACAGCGGGAGGCCGCTGGGCTGATTGCCTACTTGGGAGGGCCAAGGGTCGCGCCTATTGTCGCCTTCTGCAGGACATTTAGTGAGCGCTTGCGGCAGTGCAAAAAGCTTCATTAACGGCATCTCCCTGCACCCATGCTTGGCGCCACGGCGGGACATCGCTGGACGAGCTGGCCGTAAAGTGGTTCGCAGAAGCGTGCTGCTGTTGTTCCCGGCCGATAAGGATGCGTCTGCCGTTCGCTTCTTGGCGATGCCTCGGGGCGAAGGGGCGAAACAAACCAAGCCTCCCGCGCGCCGGCGCCAAAGAAAAGGGGAGAAAAGGAGAAAAAAAAACAACAGCGCTCGCTCCTTGGCCTCGGCACGTGGGGGGTTCGACCTCCAGCTCGACTCCACGTGCGAGTCGCTTTTCACTGCGGCCTTACACGCTCTTCATAATTTCGCTTGTCTGCCGTGAGTATGATAGCGGGATTCTGCAAGTGACAGCTGCTAGCTTTCTGCAGTTTTTGTATAAAACTACCTAGAAATTCTCTATGTAAAGCAGTTTCATACCTATTTTTTGTCTTCATGGATTTGAATGTAGCAAATCATTGACCTGATACATGAGACTAAAGCTTGATTGAACATTCTCCAAAATATCTGAGTCAAATGAGGTTGAAGAATAGTGCTACCTGGCCTCACTAAAGCAATCAGGAAGTTTAATATTATGCTACAATGTAAACCTCTGCTGGGCGTCACAAACAGTGGCAAACATTTTCACACAACCATCCAGTGTTCACAGGGCAACGTTCAGCTTAAATTACAAAGCATTATGTGTAAGAAAAAATATAAATGTGCACCAGTATCTCGCTAACTGTGAGACAGGTTAAATAAAAGAAAAATTCAAGCAATGGACAAGCACAAAATTTTGAGGGTGGCTAAAATAGAATAAATTCAGAAAACTGATAGCTGACTCCCAAGCAACAGCAAAAACCACAGCAAATTTAAAGGTAAGAGCTTTTAAACGGTTATTAAAGCCCAAACAGTTGGGTAATGTGCAGATAAAGTGCAATCTCTCTTCAATGCCTGCCGTCACTCTGTAGGAGTGTAGTAACGAATGAGCGACTGTTTAAGTTTTCTTTTTTTTTTTTTACCATCACAAGGCAAGGTTGGAAACGCCTTTGAAGGCTGCACCGGGAAACCACTTAACTAGTAAAAACAGTAAAAACCCATGTCCACTTTAGTAGTAAAAGCCCATTAATAGGCAGCAGGAGTGCCTTGCAAAATGTTTTATGCAAGTGACACTTGCCCGAAACCGCATTTAATTGCCTTTAGCTTGGCTGCCCTCCCTATACAGTTGAGAAGTCTCAAACTGCTTTCTAGACGCAGGGAAGTGGCATCGTCTTGCCATATGTACAGCGGAATCAGCCTAGCTTTAATCACAATAACTAAATGCCGTGTATTATTTAAGCGATGTATAACCCTAACTGAACGAATGAACTGGCTGGCAAAATCACCACTAAATTTGCACAGAACCACGAACAGGGATGGAAGCAGGCTCGAGCATTCTGAAGCAGCTTTGGGAACAGTAATAAAGCCATTTTGGAGCAGCTTTGAAGCAATGAAACGAGAGTTGCAGCTTTTGAATTATGTTTTGAAGCAGGTTTCTAAGGTCTAGCGCCTCTGATAATTGTAGTTTTCTCTTGTTCAAAAACAAAATCTCTAATGCGATTTGCCCCACCGGTGTGGTGCAGTGGTTACGGCGCTTGACTATTGTTCCCAAGGATGCGGGATCGAATTCCAGCCTCGGTGGCTGCTTTTTGATGGAGCCGAAAATCAAGGTGCCCGTGTGCTGTGCGATCTCACTCCGCAGTGAAGAATCCCAGGTGATCGAAATTTCCAGTCCTCCACTACAACGTTTCTCATAGCCCGAGTCGCTTTGAGATGTTGAACCCACAAACCAAACCATCCAATGCGATTCCTTTTTATGTAAGTTCAATGCTTTTCCAACTTCGTACTCATCGCTGACAAGACAAGCAGCCAAAGCAAGTAAAGATATACAGTATAACACAGGGTAACCTTAGCAGCAACTTGGAACAGACTAGCAGCAAATGGAATGGTTTCTTGCGCACTTCATAACGGAACACATACTTTGACCTAATGCATTTGCCTATTTTGACTTGATAGATTCAAATGTCGAGTCTACCACATTGATGTGCTCCAGCAGTGCCACTAATTTAGAGTATTAATGGGCACGAAATTTACACTAATCTTGTGCATATCCTTTTGATCCTATTTCTGTGCTGATGAATTCCTGAGCACTGGTCAGTTGTGCCATCAGGAACGATAGATGCCATTGAATGGTAGCCTTTTCATCCTTAAGCATTTTTACTTCACTGCCTCCTGCCAATAGTTCATTCTTTACTTGAGCAAAGCTGGGGCTCATCTTTAACATCTTGGCATAGGCCCTGTATGGCTTTCCAACACTGTTGAGATGCTTCCTAGAGATTGACAACTTTGGCGTACCAATGCTTAATGCTTCAAGTATGATTATGTCTGCTGTAGGCCTGAAAATCTTGCCATTTGCAAAGAGGTTCGATGGTGAAATCTTGTTTTCACAGCTGAACCATTAGAATAATTCATGCAGCTTTTGCAGTCTGACAGGTTTCCTCGTGGCTCACTGTAGTTGGTGCTATCTAGCTTCGCTTGCTGCTCTCTGTTCTCTCTCTACCAGCGATTTAAAGGACTGGGAGAAGGTGCTATGTCACAAGCACCGTGCATGCTTTTTCCGCCATTCCCTTCAATTGCCTGTGGCTCATACTAAATTTACTTGCGAACAAAAATTTATTTATGTTCCATGTTTCTCTTTCTTACAAAAATTGATTTGTATTAAGCCAGCGCACAGTGCGCTATCTTTGTCCCCGATGCTGGGACGTCGTTCCCGTGTTCCGCAAAATTTGATTGCAGAACCTCGAGGCAGCCAATTTGGTGCAGTTTTGGAGCAATATTGCATTTTGGAGCAGGAAAAGCAGTTTGGAATAAAATGGAGTAAATAGAACAGCACTTCCACCCATGCACAAGTGAGTCCTAAAGGCTCGTTCACACTTGCCACTAGCAGCAGTCGCGTGATCGTTTTGGTCGAAAAGCGACTGCCGCGGGCGGATCGGGCACTGCTCGAATTTCCAGTTGCGCGACTAGTCACAAGCCATTTCACTAATCAGTGGTGTCCCGGAAGTAGGTCATGCCTGCTCCCACCCCGCCTTCCTCCGCATATATTGCAGCCTGGCACCAGCTTCATATGTGCACTCTTTTTACATATATACAAGTACCTCAAGGGCATATTGTAGGAGTACAATTGGAGGAATACATATGCTTTATATGAACATGTGACAAACAAAGCAAAATAGCCAAGAATAAGAAAATGACAGCTTATCACTGTTACATACTCTGTCTCGACAGCGCGATCTTCGAGATGTTGCAGTACAAAAATTTACAACAAACGCAGCAAAATTGAGAGGGTATACTACAACATGAAGCATAATGCCGGCTGAAAGAAATGAACAAATAGAATGAAGAACAGTTCAATCCCCACCCTAACCACAATGAGCAGCAACGAAATGCAGTGAACATTGTAGTGAGTTTAACAAAAGTATAGTTTTTCCCCCGCAGGGGGCACCTGTTAAAGCAGGTGTTTGTGTGTTTTGTGCGACACCACGGACCCCGAGCACCCACGCTTAGCCGTGCGTGGCATCGTCGTGTCTGGGGAAAAGGGGATCCTGGTGGTTGAGCCAATGCCGAGTGTATGGACCCTTAAGGCCCCTCGGTGGAGGCAACACACCACTTTGGCCCACGCTTCCCATAGACGGCACCTTCGGGCTGACCCACCCGGGGGAAATCGGCAGTCGCCTTTTCCTATCCTCCCCTCCATCTTTCACTTTCCTATCCTCTTTCTCAGAACTTTCCTGTCTTCTCCTCCCTTCTCGCTTTTTCCTTTTTCCTGGCGGCGAGGGTTAACCTTGTGTGGCTAACCACCCTGCGTTACGCCGTATTTGGTTATAGTCAGAGTGTACAGCTGACGTGGCCAGGACTCTTTGTACAAGCTCCTTTCCCGTCCCCTTGTTGGGCTCCATGGTGGGTGGCTGCCACTTTGGCCGAAAAATATCACATTTTATGGCTGCTTCTCTTTCTGGAACTGATCGCCCTCTCAAAAGAGGGCGGACCGATGTAACCCATGAATTTTTTCAAAAAAACAAAGAAGTCTTCCCAAAGTACTATGTGATACATAGTGAAGAAGAGCAAAAATCAGCGAGAATTATCTCCCCATTCATAGTTGAGAAATCACTGACAAGTGCACTAGGTGCAGGTTACAAGGTGAAAAAACTGGCAAGTGGAGACCTACTGCTTGAATTGAAAGACTACATGCAATACTTGAAACTGTCCAACATTGAGTGTATCGGGGACATACCTGTCTCGATCACTGCTCATCGATCACTGAACACTGTCCGAGGTGTGATTTCAGAAAATGATTTCATACACTTGACAGAAAAAGAACTGTTAGAAGGACTTGCTGATCAGAACGTTGTAAATGTCCAGAGGATTAAGATAAGAAAAGAAAACAAAGAAGTCCCGACAAAGCACATTGTCCTTACATTTGCTTCCAGTGCTCTCCCTGACACCATTGAAGTAGGCTACCTGAAGATAAGTGTAAGACATTATATACCGAACCCTAGACGATGCTTTAACTGCCAGAAATTCGGCCACGGCTCACAGAGTTGTCGCGGTCGCCGAACTTGTGCGAAATGCGCTTCAAAAGAACACTCAACTGATGAATGCACCGAAACCACATTGCAGTGTGCTAACTGTGAAGGAGAACACCCTGCTTATTCAAGGTCTTGCCCCACGTGGAAAACTGAAAAAGAAGTAATCACTATCAAAACAAAAGAAAACTTGTCATATAAAGAAGCGCGACAAAAACTGGCCACTACTCCTGCTTTTCAGTTCACTGCAAAACCAAGTTATTCTGGTATGGCACAACAGCGCGGGGTGCCACACCAACATATAGCACCTGCCCAGGCCACACAGAGTGAGCCTCGGGCATGGCTACCCGCGCCCCAGGTGGAAGTGGCTCATGCTGCTCCCCCACCTCCATCTCAAAAGAAGCCTATGCAGCCCTCCGGGTTGACAAACCTGAAGGTCTCTCCTCATGAGGCGAGGCCTAACACGAAAGAACACTTATCTGGGGCGCGCTCCTCCGCTGCCTCTGAAGAGGAGGCAATGGACACGAGCCCCGGTAGGGCTGTGCCTTCGACGTCAGACGGACGACGGCACAGCTTAGACCGTCAAAAAAAAGACAGGCCCCGAGTCGTTGGGCCAAAAAAAAACCTAAGCTAGTTTTTCACATTTTTCATAAAATAAGATGGCTTGTATAATACATTGGAATTGTAGAGGACTACTAAATAATTACAGCGACATAAAGGACATCCTGGCTACATTCTCCCCATTGGCTTTGTGTCTCCAGGAAACCAACTTAGGTCCTCAGAACAAAAATTTCCTTAAAAATTATAAAATCATCCGCCGGGACCGGGAGCTGTCCAGCAGACTCTCGGGTGGTGTAGCCATCGTCGTGAAAACTGGAATCGCTGCTCAGGAGCTGACTCTTAATACCAGACTTGAAGCGGTAGCAGCCACATTATTAACACATAAAACCATCACAGTATGTTCAGTATACCTCCAACCACACATGAAGATAACACTAGATGATTTAGAAGACCTTTTACAACAGCTTCCCGAGCCGTATCTTTTAGTTGGTGATTTTAATGCTCATTCGTGTCTTTGGGGCAGCGAGCAAACAGATAATCGTGGTCAGCTTATAGAAGATTTTATTTTATGCAGCAATGTGTGTCTCCTAAACTCTGGCAATCCAACATACTACTCCCCAGCCACAGGCAAAGCGAGTTGTTTAGATCTGTCTTTTAGTTCACCTTCTATTTTTACAGATTTTAAATGGGAAGTTTTAAATAATCCGTACGGAAGCGACCATCTTCCTGTCATGATCAGCTTATCATCCTCACCATCAGTCATCCCGACAAAACCCAGGCGGTGGAAACTGCATTTAGCTGACTGGTCTTTGTTCAGGCAAGAAGCCAGTCTAAATGAAATTTATTCAGAGAAAATTGATATAGACAAAATGAATGAAATATTTACAGCATGCATTCTTGCGGCAGCACGTCTATCCATTCCCCAATCCACAGGAGTAGTGCACCAAAACCACAAAGTCTGGTGGACACAGGACTGTAAAGAAGCCAAAAAAGAACAAAATAAAGCCTGGGGTATTTTTCGGAGATACCCAACATATGAAAATCTGACAGTTTTTAAAAAAGCAAGAGCCAAAGCTCGATATATTCGTCGTAATGCCGAAAAAAAATCATGGCAGAAGTATGTTACATCTATAAACAGCTCCACAACATCAAAAAAAATGTGGGAACAAATTCATAAACTAAATGGCAGCTTCTCCCCATTCACAATTCCAATCCTCACAGCTCCTAATACACAGACAAGCATCGAAGAACAAGCTAATATATTAGGTGTGCATTTCCACAAAATTTCGAGTTCTGCACACTATACAAAAACATTCTTAAAGTACAAGGACAGGATTGAAAAATATAGACTTCCTACGAGGGGCAGCACGAACACACCTTACAATAGGCTGATTACGCTGCAAGAACTGAAAGATGTTCTCGCTTGCGGTAAAAAAACTGCACCTGGTCCTGATGAGATTCATTATGAGATGCTCGCCCATCTATCAGAAGCATCTGTAGAAGCGCTTCTAAAGTTTTTTAACAAAATCTGGGTACTAGCTAAAATACCGGAGACTTGGAAAAGAGCCATAATTGTGCCGTTCCTAAAACCCGGCAAGCCGCCGACCTGTCCTGGGAGTTACAGGCCTATAGCCCTAACTAGTTGTTTAGCAAAATCTTTTGAAAGTATTTTAAACACTAGATTAACCTATATTTTAGAATCAAGTAAACTTCTTAATATTCATCAGTGCGGTTTTAAGAAAGGATGCTCAACTACGGACCACCTAGTACGCCTCGAAAACACTGTCCGCGAGGCGTTTATACATAGACAGCATTGTCTCGCTGTTTTCTTCGATCTAGAAAAAGCATATGATACAACTTGGAGATTCGGCATCCTACGTGATCTAGCAGCTTTGGGCATCCGTGGTCGAATGCTCAGTGTTTTAAAAGACTTTCTTTCACATCGTTCATTCCAAGTGCGCCTCGGTACCACCTTGTCGAGAAGCTTCATTCAGGAGAATGGGGTACCTCAGGGGTGCATTCTAAGCACAACGCTTTTTGTTGTAAAAATCAATTCCATTACCAATGAAATCCCAAATTCCATTATGTGTTCACTCTACGTAGATGACCTCCAGATAGCCTGCACCTCTTCCAATATATCAACGTGTGAGAGACAAATACAAATAACAATAAATAAACTAGTGGCATGGGCCGACAAAAATGGGTTTCAGTTTTCCCCCCAAAAGACGGTGGCAGTTATGTTTTCACTCAAACGGGGTATTCAGAACAACCCTGTCTTGCACTTAAATAGAACCGAATTACCATTAAAAGAAGAGCACAAATTCCTAGGCATTACTTTCGATAAAAAACTCACATTTCTACCTCACATAAACACACTAAAAAAGAAAGCCTCAAAATCTCTTAACATACTGAAAGTTCTTTCGCGGAAACATTGGGGTTCCGACAGGGCATGTCTTTTACATGTATACCGTTCTGTTGTACGCTCCCGCGTGGACTATGGGAGTATAGTGTACGGTTCAGCTAGGCCTTCATATCTAAAAAAACTGGACCCTGTACATAACTTAGGTCTGCGCCTTGCATGCGGTGCATACAGAACATCCCCTATAAGCAGCCTGTATGTAGAAACAAATGAGCCTTCACTGGAAGACAGACGAATAGCCCTCACGTGTGCTTACATTCTAAGAATAAGGTCACAGAAACAACACCTCTGTTATCCAGTTGTCACAACTTGCCCCTCTCGATTAATTTTCACAAATAAACCCAAAGCAACAAGGCCACTGATCATGCGATTCGAAAGCATGTGCAGTGAGTTGCAGGTCCTGGACACCTTGCCTGATGTCGCACAAAACAACAGCCCTCTACCTCCATGGTACAGTCTTCCTGAAATCTGTGACCTCACTCTCACACAGTTTCCAAAAACCAAAACCCCACAAGAGCACATTATTCAGGAATTCCTAAATTTGCAGGAAAAGTACAAAAACTTCACAGACTTTTATACCGATGGATCTAAAACTGCTGTGTACACTGGAAGTGCAGTTGTGCAAGGAGATTCTGTGGAAATCATAAGACTTCCACACTGTGCGTCTATTTTCACTGCTGAATCCTATGCCATTTCTGTTGCCGTAGAGAAAATATTAAAAGAGAATGTCATAAACAGCATTATATTTACAGACTCTCTAAGTGTTCTCACAGCTCTAAATTCCAGAAATGCAGCTGCTCCTTTACTTGGAAACATAATACACAATATAACAACAGCCATAGCTCGAGGATACAACGTAAAATTCTGCTGGGTCCCGAGTCACGTGGGCATTAAAGGCAATGACAGAGCAGACACATGTGCTGCTGAAGCCCGCGACAAGCAAATAAAGAGCATAAGCATACCTTACAAAGACTGCACGAAACTTGTACATCTCAAATTAAAAGAAAAATGGCAGTCTGCCTGGGACAGTGAAGTGGGAAATAAACTACACTTGGTAAAGCCCATTTTGGGAAAATGGATGTCGTGCCGGCATAAGGAGCGTTTTATAGAAGTGATCCTATGCCGTCTCCGCATTGGACACACGCACCTGACACACAATTTTTTGTTGAAAAAAGAAGAGAAACCACGATGCGAAAAATGCGGAGAGGAACTAACTATTAACCACATTTTATTCACATGCGCAAGTCTTGAAAGGATAAGAAAAAAATTTTTTGCAAAGTTTTACAAAGAATACATTCCTTTTCACCCTAAACTGATTTTAGATGATGATGGACTTGTTGATTTATCTTGTGTTTTTAGTTTCATAAGGGAAGCAAATGTTTTACACAAACTGTAGGAAAAAATGAAACATACGTCACTAAGAGAAACTGAAACCTTGTGCTAGGCACATCATGGTGTTGGCAGCTTAAGCGCCATTGGATCTAAAACAACCCAAGCTTTTAAAAGGAGATTTTTAAACAAATTAGTTTTTAACACACTCATTTTCCCATTTCTTGCAAAACAAAACTTTCACCTTGCTCGTGGCGCATGATAGCCTTAGTTGCTTATGCGCCAAAAAACCCAACACAACACAACACAACAACCATTTCCTCTTTTGCAACCAAAACATACATTCACCTTGCTCTTGGCGCATGATAGCCTTAGTTGCTTATGCGCCATAAAACCCAACACAACACAACACAAAAGTATAGTTTTTCAGATGTTTGTTCTCTGCACACAGTTACTGTCACCACACAATTTTATGGGGTGCACCGCATGAAAAAACACAGGAAGAGTTAAGGTTGATGCAGTTTTTGTTGTTGCATTGCAGTTCCATGGCACTGCAGGTATTCAGTGAGGCGTCGCACTCCAATGCCAGCAATGCAGGGGGAGAGGCCTGTGGACAAGAGTAAGGAAAAGTTTAAATATTCTGGCATACTACTACTATTTCAAAGCTAGGTTCGTTTTTCATATAGGTTGCATGTAGCATAAGTGTCCTTGTTCTAATGGTAGTTGACTTGCAGATACATGCCAGAAGAGACTGAAATGGCAGCACCACCGGTAACAACACCTGAAGCACCACTGGCAAAACGGTATGTCTGTGGCTGCCCAGTTAATTTAGCTGAACAGATCGCAGAAGATGAATCCATTTATTTGATGCTGCAAACTGTGCAATTCATTATAGGGCACGGGTGTCAAAAAAAAAGAGGAAGAAATTCCGAGTATTTCCAATCTCTGTTCGTTGCATCAAATTTTCGAACTACTAAAATACAGAGTAAAGGTAACAGCGAGTTGGTTTTACCAGTTATATGCCTGTTCTTTGTCTATGCAGACTTTCTTGCCTGGTCAGCTTTGTGCTAAATTTACCTTGAGTGTTTAACTGAGAGCCTAACAGTGTGCACTAATGTGAAATGCCTGGTCTACAGAAATGCAGAAGAGGGCAGAAGCCAGGAGGTGATCATCGAGCCTTGCATGGACCACCTTGCACAGATCAGAGAGCAACGGATGGAGAAAAAAAGAAGATTCTATTTCATTTTTTTTCTTGCACCTTGAATCTAGATTGCGCAGTTTGCCTGTGCACACAGGCCAAGACCTTATGCACCAAATAGAAACTACAGTATATGATGCTGAAGTAGCAGTCCGAGACCCTTATTTTTGAATAGGCTGTCTAGTCCAGGGGCCATGTTACATAGTGCTCTCAATACAAAACCAGTCTAAAATCATGCACAATGCCCCGCTTAGTTGGTCGGTCCTGTCTGCCGGTCAGGATGACCAAAAAGAGCAGGGAATTGCAACCATTTTGAGACTGGTTTTTCATTGAAAGCAGTGCCTAAGCTTGTCCCATATGTTTTCTACTGTTTGTAGCATGTGATAAGAATATCCAAGATATTACTGTTCCTATTCAATTTTTATATTCTAGGAGATTGTGATATTTTGAAATATGCAAGTGATATAGAGTTCAAATGGCTTTTTCCTTATACAAACTGTGCAATCTACGACTAATCATCAGTACCTGTGTTACTACCTCCTTATTACCAGACTATCTCATTGCATTTGTAATTACTTATGATTGCTATGAAGTGCAAATTATCTTCAGTAGTCATAACTTGTGTTACTATTTCATCAATAATAGGTTATCCACTGCATTTATAGCATGGTATTTCATACTACATGCCCTGTTCATGGTTAAGGCATCTACTTTCTCTGGTAGGAATTGTTCCTATTCCATTTTTATATTTGAAGAGATTATGTGATACTTTGAAATATGCAAGTGTAGTGTACAAATGGCTTATTACTTATGCAAATTTTGCGCAATCTATGACATCATCAGTACCTGTGCTACTACCTCTTTATTAACTTAATATCTCATTGCATTTCCGATTGCTTATGACTGCTATAGAGTGTAAATTTTCTTCTCTTGTCACAACTTGCATTATTACTACATCAATAATAGGTTGTCCATTGCATTTAACCTGGTATTTCATACTGCATGCCCTGTTCATGTTAGGGCATCCAATTGTTCTGGTAGACATTGTTCCTATTTCATTTTTATACTTGATGACATTATGCCATACTTTCAAATATGCAAACAGCAAACAAATTTAGGGAAATAGGTGGCTCATTATGAGACATGAAGGAAGCTAACAGGCACTTGACACCAAGGAATCCATAGGTGATATTTATTGTTAAGTAAAATAATAATGGAATCATACAGGTCACTGTTTTTAAAGTGAAAGAAAAAAACTACATGCAGCTCATGCGATCTGAACCCACAACTTCTGAATCTCACGTCCAGTTCTGTACCACTTGACTTATGGCAACGGCTATTCAT
The DNA here is from genome assembly GCF_055883805.1 of Amblyomma maculatum. NCBI lineage: Eukaryota > Metazoa > Arthropoda > Arachnida > Ixodida > Ixodidae > Amblyomma > Amblyomma maculatum. The sequence goes on from NC_139346.1 coordinate 135,956,238, forward strand.
TTTTTTACTTTCTTAGGTATTTCGGTTGCACGTCGCCTATCCTTGAGGGAATTCTACTTATAGACAAGCATCAGCCCGTGACGTCAGTAGCGATACGGCGCTAGCGACAGCAGCGACTTTCGAGGTGTAGGCAAAAGCCTGCGGCATCTGCTCTGGATGTGCGGTGCTTGCTGTGTTTTCGAGCTTAATACATAATATTCTTGCAAGATGTGGTGCGGTTGGTTGTGCCACGAGGCACAAAAAAGAAAAGGGTACCTGTTTTTACACGTTTCTTGTGGTAGGATAAAGATGAAAGCGAACGGCAGTGGTGTTGGAGCCGCAACAAGCAGACCCTTTGGCGACGGATTGTCCTCACGGCTAACGTGCGTCGCACTTCTGCAATGAAACTTGATCGGTTAGTTTGCTACTCATAATTTTCGTGGTTGCTGTTCGGCCACGTGACAAAGAGTGCAATAGCAAACGCCTGCAGCTTGCGCACGTTTTGTTGTAGGCAGGAAAGCCACGCTGTGACATACCATTCACCTGCAGTACTGTCTGTGTATAAGTTCGTACAGAACACACAAAGGCTGCGGCGAAGGTAACTGCAGTTACCTTGAGCGGTCCCTGTAGTGCGGTATTGCAGAAACAGGCCCGTTCCTTGAAGTTAACTTTTCTCCGTTTTAACTTTCGCGAGTTTCAACGAGTGACTTCATCACCGGTCCTAGAAAGCGAGCAAACATCGTTAGGGTCCTGTCAAATCACGCAGTGTTATTCATCATATTATTCAATTTTCTTTTGAAAGTCATTGTGACCCTGACAAAATGAAATAAATATTCACATACAACCTAGCTCTGATCGAGCAGGATATTTAAGTATGATATATATGGCATATGAAGTTTAATGTCCCAAAGTGGATTCGGCTATGAGGGGTGCAAAATAAACAGAATAAGATGACGCACATTTGAATAAAAATGTTTGTTCCAAGTATATTAAAGCTCAGCAGCTCACTTAAATTTCGCTGCAAGTGATCGTGCACGAAAAATGTTGTATTTGCGCTCATGCACCTCTCCTATTTAGCGCACAGAGCAAAAAAGAGGGCATTCTTAAAAGCCTTCAAGTATATATTAACCTGTGAATGACCTTGACGCATCTATACCATGAAACAGATGTGAAACGTTTTTTTTTTTACCAACCAGGATAAAACAAGTTGGCAGCGCACTATAGGCGAACGGTACAAAGAACTAAAAGAATGAATTCTTTTTCGATGAAACTCTGTCACTTAAGTTGCAGGTATAGGGAGCTAGAAGTATGGTGTTCAGTTCTCTATAGTTGGCGGTAATATTTCTTTAGACTGAACATGGCTTGGAGCAGCGAAAAGCCCATCGAAAGAGTCGTTATATATTGTCACGTCTCGGTAGAATGCCAAGGAGGGCCTAACAATAGATGGTTTGAATGGTCGACCAGGAGTCTTGCGTTCAAGCTTCTTTCTCTTCCAGGTTCACGCTTGTCGTCTCAGATGTCATCTTTTGTGTCATCTTCTATGCGTCATTTGCCCCCTTCTCAGGAAGCATCGTCTCGATGAGTATAAAAGGAAGTAGGAGGTCAAGGTCAGTCCGAGTTGTACGGCTTCATACGCACAACGTGGATGATGTCTGCTTGCTGCTGGTGTCGCTTTGATGTCGACACCTCGTCTGGCACCACCTCATAAGTGACTTCGGTTAAACATCGCTGAACAACATAGTGCCCGAAGTATCGCCGCAATAGTTTTTCGGAGAGTCCATGGCGGCGAATAGACATCCAGACCCACACTTTGTCGCCAGGTTCGTACATTACATGTAAGTGTCGATGATTGTAACGTCGTGCATCATGCTCTTGCTGATTTTTTATCCGCACCAATGCTAGTTGTCGAGCTTCCTCTGCGCGCTGAGCGAATTCCTCGGCGTCCTGATCGAGATCATCAGTGTCGGCATTCAGGAGCAACATTGCATCCAGCATAGTTGTTACTGGTCGCCCGTGAAGGAGGCTGAATGGTGTCATACGAGTGGTGTCTTGGCGTGCCGTATTGTAGGCGAACGTGACGTAGGGAAGAATTTCGTCCCAATTGTGGTTCACGTCGACGTACATGCAAAGCATGTCTGCGATGGCTTTATTAAGGCGTTCTGTCAACCCACTGGTTTGGGGGTGATAGGCTGCAGTTTTACGATGACTGGTACCACTGAGGCGGAGAACGGTCTCCAAAAGTTCGGCTGTAAATGCAGTTTCTCGGTCAGTTATAATGAGTGCCAGAGCGCCATGCCTCAGGACAATGTTCTCAACGAAGAACCGAACTGCTTCAGCGGCGGTACCCGAGCCTTGGTCTCTGCGTAGTGGGTTAGATAATCGGTGGCGACAAGTATCCATTTATTCCCGGCTGTGGACGTCAGAAATGGTCCCAGGAGGTCCATCCACATTTGTTTAAAAGGTGTCGTTGGTACTTGAAGAGGGTGGAGTAAGCCAGCTGGTTTTACAGGGAGTGATTTACGGCGCTGGCAGTCTATGCACGTACGTATATAGTGTTTCACTGTTGCCGGCAGTTGTGGCCAGAAGTATCCATGCTGTACTCTAGCCAAAGTGCGGGTCTTCTATGCGTCAATATGAAACACATTTCCTGTCATTCATATCGTTGTCCTCCTTTCATGCGCTATCAATAGGCTCGGGAGTTTAACAGTGCTGGCTATTAGTTTTTCTTATACATCGCACTTTCTCTTTTCATTTAACTTAACCAAAGTCACTACAGCTGCCCACCGTAGCCGCGCGCTGTTGAGGCCACGGCGAAGGAAGGCAATCGCAACTCTTCGCCGGGTAATTCCAGCAATAATTGGCTCCAAATTTTCTGAACTACTCTCCAGGCATAAACCAAACCATTTCTATGCCCCCGCAGGGGGCACCTGTTAAAGCAGGTGTTTGTGTGTTTTGTGCGACACCACGGACCCCGAGCACCCACGCTTAGCCGTGCGTGGCATCGCCGTGTCTGGGGAAAAGGGGATCCTGGTGGTTGAGCCGATGCCGAGTGTTTGGACCTTTAAGGCCCCTCGGCGGAGGCAACACACCACTTTGGCCCACGCTTCCCACAGACGGCACCTCCGGGCTGACCCACCCGGGGGAAATCGGCAGTCGCCTTTTCCTGTCCTCCACTTCATCTTTCACTTTCCTATCTCTTTTCTCAGCACTGTCCTGTCTCCTCCTCATTTCTTGTTTTTCCTTTTTTCTTGGCGGCGAGGGTTAACCTTGTGTGGAGTAGCTACCCTGAGTTGCCCATATTTGGTTATAGTGGCGGTGTACTGCTGGCGTGGGCAGGACTTCTTTCAAGTTCCTGTCCCGTCCCCTCGTTGGGCTCCATGGTGGGTGGCAGGCACAACTACCGAAAACACAAACCCTTTCATGGATTCTTTCTCCCAAACAAATGATCGCCCTCCAAGCAAACGAGGGCGGACCGATGCTACAAGCCATTTCTTTGTGAAAACAAAAGAGACTTTCCCAAAGTTCCATGTCATACATAGCGAAGAGCTAGAAAAACCCGCTCGAAAAATATCCCCTTTCATAGTGTCAAAGTGTCTCACTAAAGACCTGGGCCCTGGATACAAAGTATCAAAACTTGCAAATGGTGACCTCTTGCTAGAAGTACAAACTAAGTGCCAGTCCTCCAACCTGAAAAACATTGTGTCGCTTGGGGACATCCCCGTCGTCATCACTCCCCACCGATCCTTGAACATTGTAAAAGGAGTAATATCTGAGATAGACTTCATTGCTCTCACTGAAGATGAAATGGCAGAAGGACTAGCAGACCAAAACGTCATAGCGGTTCACAGAATAAAAATCCGAAAGGATAACAAGGAGATCCCTACAAAACATCTGGTTCTGACTTTCAATAGCTGCACCCTCCCAGAGTCAATTGAAGTTGGATACATCAAAATAAACGTCCGACCGTACATCCCAAATCCGAGGAGATGCTTCAACTGCCAGAAATACGGCCATGGTTCGCAAAGTTGCCGTGGCCGCAGAACTTGTGCGAAATGTGCTGCGAACGACCACAACTCTGATAACTGCACCGCAGACCCACGCTGTGCAAACTGTGAGGGGGATCACCCCGCATACTCTCGATCCTGCCAAAAATGGAAAGAAGAAAAGCAGATCATAACACTAAAAACAACAAAGAACATCACATACAAAGAGGCACGTACCCAGTACAACAAAACCAAGAACACTTTTCAGTTCACAGCGAAACCAAATCTCGCCGATGTGGTGCGACAGGGCGGGGCACCACAACGGCCTTCGGCACCTATCCAGACCTCAAACGAGGCTGAGGTAGTGCCATCCCCTGCCCTGGTGGAAGCAGCTCCCGCTCCTCCACCACCCCCAAAACAGGCTACGCGTCCCTCAGGGTCGGCGGGCCACAAGACCTCTGCCCACGAGGCAAGGTCTAAAAATAAGGAACACGTGCCTCTGGCACGTTCGTCCAGCACCTCAGACGAGGTAATGGACATAGGCCAGGACAGCTCTTTGCCGTCTTCGTCACAGAGACGGCGGAGCTCCTTGGAACGAACAAAAACAGACAAGGCCCGAATCACGGGCCCTGGAAAAAACTTAACTTAATCTCCAAGCTTTCAACAAAAAAAGATGGCATTCCTGGTACAGTGGAACTGTAGAGGACTTCTAAAGAATATTAATGACATAAAAGACATTCTAGATACAGTCTCGCCAGTTGCACTGTGCGTACAGGAAACAAATTTAGGTTGCATGCACTCGAATATACTGAAAAAATATCAAGTCTTCCGTCGAGATCGAGAGCAAGCAAGCAGGCTTTCGGGTGGTGCGGCCATCATATTGCAAAGTGGAGTTCCAGCTCAAGAACTGAAATTAAACACTCCCTTAGAAGCTGTAGCAGCCAGAATAATTGCCTTTAAAACTCTTACGGTGTGTTCTGTCTATATTCAACCAAATCTTAAAATAACACTCCATGATCTAGAAAACCTTTTTTGCCAGCTACCAGAGCCCTACCTAGTAGTAGGAGATTTTAATGCACACTCTCCTTTGTGGGGAAGTGAAAAAAGTGATACACGTGGACAGCTTATCGAGGATTTTATTCTTAGTTCAGACATTTGCTTATTGAACTCCTGTGAGCCCACGTACTGTTCACCAAGGACAGGAAAAATGAGTTTTTTAGATTTGGCTTTTAGTTCACCTTCCCTTTTTAATGATTTTAAATGGGATGTTCTGAACAACCCGTATAGTAGCGACCACCTGCCAGCAATAATCAGCTTATCATCCTCACCATCACTCATGCCGACCAAACCGAAACGGTGGAAACTTCACTTAGCAGATTGGGAGCTTTTTAAAGTAGAGGCGAATCTAGGAGCAGTTTTTACAGATGCCCTTAGTGTCGACAGAATAAATGAGTTGTTCACGACTTGCATTATCACTGCCGCTCACCTTGCCATTCCACAGTCCTTAGGTGTGGTGCGACAAAAACACAAGACGTGGTGGTCTCGGGAATGTAAGGAGGCCAAAAAGCGACAAAATAAAGCATGGGGTGTTTTCCGAAGGTACCCTACACACGAAAATCTTACAGCTTTTAAAAAGGCCAAAGCTAAAGCTCGATACATCCGTCGCAACTCTGAAAAAAAATCCTGGCAGAAGTATGTCACGTCAATAAATAGCTCAATGACGTCTAAAAAAATGTGGGAACAAGTTCGTAAACTCAGTGGAAACTTTTCCCCGTTTACAATTCCCATCCTCACAGCCCCTGGTGTTCAGACTAGCATAGAAGAACAGGCCAATATACTAGGCGAACATTTCGCACACGTTTCAAGTTCGTCACACTACACAGAAACATTCCTAAAATACAAAAACATAGCTGAGAAACAAAAACTCACAACAAGTGGTGGCAGAAATGAATCATATAATAGTTTTATTACACTCCAAGAAGTAAAGAACGTCCTTGCTGCTGGAAAACAGACTGCGCCTGGTCCTGACGAAATTCATTACGAAATGCTGGCTCATTTATCCGAATCCTCTGTAGAGGCACTTGTGAAATTCTTTAACAAAATTTGGACTCTGGGTAAACTCCCGGAGGCTTGGAAACAAGCCGTTATTGTTCCGTTTCTGAAACCAGGAAAGCCGCCGACCTCAGCGGGCAGTTACAGACCCATAGCTCTGACCAGCTGTTTAGCAAAATGTTTTGAAAGTGTTTTAAACATCCGACTAACTTTCATCTTAGAATCTCATAAACTTCTTAATGTTCATCAGTGTGGTTTTAAAAAAGGGTGTGCAACGACCGACCACTTAGTGCGTCTTGAAAATACTGTCAGGGAAGCGTTCATACATAAACAAAATTGCCTCGCCGTTTTCTTTGACATGGAAAAGGCATACGATACGACTTGGAGGTTCGGGATCCTACGCGATATAGCAGATTTGGGCATCCGAGGCCGGATGCTAAATGTTCTGAAGGACTTTCTATCAGGTCGTTCATTTCAAGTACGTCTCGGTACCACCTTCTCGAGGAACTTTATTCAAGAGAATGGGGTACCTCAGGGGTGCATTTTAGGTACAACTTTGTTTATTGTAAAAATGAATTCTATCAGCAAGGTAATCCCAAAATCCATTATGTTCTCGCTGTATGTCGACGACCTTCAAATAGCCTGCACATCCTCAAACATCGATTTGTGAAAGACAAGTACAATTAACACTAAATAAACTAGACTCATGGGCTTTTAAAAATGGGTTCAAATTTTCCCCACAGAAAACCGTGGCAGTAATGTTCTCGCTGAAACGAGGTATACAGATCAATCCCAAGTTACACTTAAATGGGATTGAGTTGCCAGTAAAGAGCGAACATAAATTTTTGGGTGTAACGTTCGACAGAAAACTAACATTCCTGCCTCACATAAACATCCTAAAGAGGAAAGCCATAAAATCTCTAAACATACTGAAGGTTCTCTCTCGGAAACACTGGGGGTCTGATAGGGCGTGTCTTCTACATATATATCGATCTGTTGTGCGGTCTAGCTTGGACTACGGGTCCATAGTCTACGGGTCAGCTAGACCATCATACCTAAGGAAATTGGACCCGGTACATAACTTAGGTTTACGCCTTTCTTGTGGCGCTTACAGAACATCCCCTGTTGATAGTCTATATGCAGAGACGAACGAGCCTCCGCTGAAAGATAGAAGGGCTTCACTTACATGTGCTTATGTCCTTAGAATAAGGTCACAGAAAAAACACCTCTGCTATCCAATAGTCTCAACATGCCGCTCACGAGTAATTTTCACAAATAAACCACAAGCGACGAGGCCACTGATAATGCGTTTCGAAAACATTTGCAGTGAGTTAGAAATTCTGGACACCTTGCCCGACACTGCACCAAAAAACAGCCCCCTACCCTCATGGTACAAACTTCCAAATGTCTGCGATCTCACTCTAACACACTTCAACAAAAGCCAAACTCCTAAAGAGCATATAATACAAGAATTTCGCACAATAAAAGAAAAGTACAGTAATTATACAGAGTTTTATACAGATGGATCAAAAACTTCTACTTATGTTGGCTGTGCCGTAGTTGAAGAGAACTGGGAACAAATAATTAGGCTTCCTCAGTGCGCATCAATCTTTACAGCTGAATCCTATGCTATCCTGACAGCTGTAGAAAAAATAGTGAATGAAGGCATTGGGAACAGTGTCATCTACACCGATTCGTTGAGTGTACTGATGGCTTTAAATGACAGAAATGCTGCCATGCCTCTAATCGGTGACATAATACATAATGTAAAAATGATCACGACACAAGGACATAACATAGTGTTCTGTTGGGTCCCTAGTCACGTAGGCATTGACGGCAATGAAAGAGCAGACAAATGTGCTGCACTTGCCCACAACAAATTGATTCAGAAAGTAAACATACCACATAGTGATTGCTTGAAATTAATAAAACATAAACAGATGAATAAATGGCAGTCCAGATGGAACAACCAAGAAAATAATAAGTTGCGTCTCATAAAGCCTGTACTAGGAGAATGGCAATCGAGCACACATCAACAACGTTTTATGGAAGTGATAGTATGCCGTCTTCGTATTGGACATACACATCTAACACATAACTTTCTGCTAATGAAACATAACAAACCGACCTGTGAAGAATGCGACGAGATACTCACTGTAAACCACATTCTAATTACATGCTCAAAACTTGAGGCACTACGGAGAAATCATTTTACTATATTTTACAATCATACCATCCCATTCCATCCCACCTTGCTTTTAGGAGAAAGAGCACTTGTAAACCTAGCATCTGTTCTCAGTTTCCTAGAAGAAGGAAGCTTTTTAAATAAACTATAGATTAAACATATCCATTTCCTCTTTTGCAACCAGAACATACATTAACCTCGCTCTTGGCGCATGATAGCCTTAGTTGCTTATGCGCCATAAAACCCAACACAACACAACATTTCTATGCACAAGCGAAGCTTACGCTTCAGAATATTCGCACGTGTGAACTGGTTTCGAAGGCAGCGTCGCTTGGTGTTGTGTAGGCACGCTGCGTTTTTGCTTACATCCCATGTCGCTGCCGATCGCAGCGTCACCTTTGTTTACAAACATCACGCTTGTCTTTACAAACGTCTGCAATCCCTGACCTGTCATCATTTATGTTACTAGCCTGTTACTTATAGATGCTCTCACTGCACTTGTACAAGTATTGCTGTAAAGACTTTATAATGTACGTTGCTGAATATGCAGGAGAACATATCTTGCAAACTTCCTTTGTATAAAATAAACTTCACCAGTGTTGAACCCACCTTTTTCTACTCCTGATCGCCAGTGATCATTGCATGCTGCCATGGCACCTCACCTGCTGTGACAAAGTAGTGCGGGAGATGGTCATGCACTTTCTTTGCATACCTGTAAAGCAATTGCACTGTCAAGTTTTATTCTATTACAAACATAAGTCACCCCACTGCATGTCACATAAAGCCAAAGTGTTAATATTCTGTGACTACACGATTGCAGAGGACTATACACCATTACAGAGAAGGTTTCTGAAGCTGGGTTCTCCTCAACCTCTCGGTGTACTGTGTTCTTACTTTCTTCTTTTCCTTTTTTTTTGAAACACATTAGGGCCAATTTAGTGTTTTAGTAGATTTATAATTGTGACTATCCACACCATTTACTTCAAGTAGCACACAGACAAGTATGTTCCTGTTTTGGTAGTGTATACATTGCACAGATCAGTACAAATAGTTGAGGAATTACAAACCACATACCGCATGGCATTAGAGCCTGTGAGTCACTATGTAGCGAACACTGAGCTGGCGGCATTATTTCTCCAGCTCCCAGGCAAGAGACACCCTTCCCAGTCTTCAGCGTAGGCAGAACCTGGTGGAGAGTAAATGGAGGAGGATTCTGCAGACTTTTAAGCAGGTAGTTGTGCAGCACAATGCAAGCACCAACATACCTGTAGTTGTTAATAGTCTTAGCCTTAAAAGGTTGGCGCAGAATCCCACCGCTGTGCCAGGATGCCAAATGCGTTTTCTATGATGCAGCGTGCCCGGCTCAGCCGATAATTAAACACGCCGCTCATAGCCAGATGAGCCAGAGTGGGATGCAGTTTCGTGCAAGGCTGAAGACAAGAACAGGACATATAAATCAGAAAAACATTGTGCAACTCTTATTTGCATGCAGTCCACTATAAAACCTACCATTCTACTAAACTGTTCAGAAAGCATGGCCCTGGGTCTCTGGTGAAGCTAGAAAGTTCCGAGTATAAATCAGAGTACTGTCTCAGGCTCATATTGCTCAGTGTATAAAAATTAAAACTACAACTGCGTTGGTACTTATGCTACTACATCCATGCGAAAGGCATTTCTGTAATGCAATTTCTATCCACTTTATAACAGCATGTTCATTTGCCGATGGCACCAAACCAAAAACCATCTAAGTAGGTGAAGAAAAGATGGTGCAAAAATCGATTCGCTGCATTGCACAATAGTTTTTATGCTTTACACTGGCACATGTTCTGCTTTCTTGTAGTTGTAACATATGACAAACGTTCACACCACAAAGGCAATGCCTGGAGCGGCAAAAAAAAAATTACAATTATGGCACATGCAGAAAACAATTATAAAAAAAGTGCTGTATCACTAGCGGGAAGAAAGTGAAGTCAAATATCGAAGTCCTCTACCTCGTCTTGGATATGGCCTCATTATAAATTCTTTCAGTTGGAATGCCTCGTCCCCAACAAAGAAGTATGGGAGCAGGCCCTCAGTGCCAATAGGCGTTGCAGCTGGGAAGCCCCACTCACCCCGAGAAACTTTACTCTTCAATGTAGACACGGAAAAAATTGCTCCGTCTGATTTGCTTCCACTGTGTCCCATTTCGGCATACAGGAACCTCCACAAAATGTATATATATATATATATATATATATAGTTTCAAATTTAGTGCACATGAAGTAGCAGTGGATGTTTGTGATAACTGTGGATTTAGTTTCAACCGGTAAGTGGATTTTACAATAATATTATGTTGCTGCGCTTCTGTAGTGTTCTTTAATTTTGAGCTTGCACTGAAGTTCAAAAGCTTGCATGACCTGTTGCCCTTTGCATAGTATTAAGATTGACTAAGGGCCTTATACTCACACTATTTGATGGTTAGCAAACATAAAAGCCTGTGGTGGTTCATCAGGTTATTAAACCAGTGTGCTGCCAAAATTTTCATGAATACAAAAGAAAGCAAGCAGGGGGCAGCAGAAAGTCAGATGGGTGGATGAGGTAAAGAACTTTGCAGGGGTCAAGTGGATGCAGCTAACATGACCAGGCTAATTGGAGGAATATGGTAGAGGCCTTCACCCTGCAGCGGCTATAGTCTGGCTGATGATGACAGTTTTACCTATAATGGGCATCACAGAGCAAGAAGAGATTTGCTAGAAGCCTTTGTAATTATAACGCGCTGCCAGAGTTTGGTGGGCACTCGATGTTGACGTGCTTTCCATCGATGACACCGACACAGTGTGGCATTTGCCACCTTTGAAGTCTGCTGCAATCTGCAGAATAAGTTTCAATGGTGTACTTCTATAAGTCAAACTGAATTACACTTGTCACTACTAACACATTATGCCTGTGAAGCATTGCGGAGAAGCCATGTGCACTAACAATCTGCGCCGTTAGAGCAGAGTAGCAAGAAATTTGGCTAGAAGATAGTTTACCCACCTTTAGCCATCCGTCTGCTACTTGTGGGTGGGTGACATAGAGTGGTTTAAGAATACCTCAAAATGCTTGGCAGACTGTTGCCACCAATCTTCCGATCAGGAAATTATACGACAATTCCTTCAGGCTCTGACCTGGCCAGAAACCTGCAAAAGGAATAAAAAAAAAGCTGAACATCATCTATATATGTCGCGTAACTACCCTCATCTAGTCGCAAGTGTGAATAGACCTTAAAGTGCTAACCGCATGAGGCGACAATTCGCGGCGACGCGACGGGCTGACGGCTGCCAAAGCATTGTCGCTGTCGCTCGGTTTCTAGGTTTGTAGAAAACTTTGCCTGTCGCCCTGAAGTGCCTTGCGAGACTAGCCAATGGTTGTTGGCGTTGGAGGTACGTAACTTCCGATCCATTTTGCGCGCGAGAACGGTTCCTTTTTAGCACGCTTTCAGCGAAGCAGCAGCCGACGCGGAGCTGACAAAGGCAGCGATGGCAGCTTGTCAAGAATTTAATGAGCGTCTGATTGACGAAATAGAAGAGGAAAGGGTGTTGGGGACTTGGGCTACATCTACAAGTGCATATCACGCAGGAATGCCGCTTAGCACCGCGTTGCAGCGTTCCTTGGGTGCACCGGTGAGTCGAAAACATTTCCGCTATCATTCGTTTTTTGGCGTACTTATGTGGAGACTAAAAACTTCATGTGCGGATGACAGGCAATTCTGTGCTATGACTTAGGCATGCGTGCTGATATATAGTAGCAAATTAATGTTTTCAGCGTGCTTGCTTCGTGCGGATTGATGCTTGTCGTCATGCGCTTACCTGCGCGCATGGAGTGAAAGATCGATCAGATTAGGCTGCTGGCATTTCGTGAAGCATGCATGCATGTGGTAGGAAACCAACAGCAAGTGCTGCGCTTATCGCTGTTGTAGTTAAAAGCTGTTTATATTAGGCCAGGTTAGTCAGCCGTAAGCATATGATGGACCGGAATGTATGCGGAGCATGTATGGGTGCTGGGCAAGCACGATTGTATATATATGCGCCGAATGGTGGTGCATATATGCAGAGCCGTATACGTTTTTGATGCATTCGTAGTTGTAACGCTGCACAAAAAAATATATATATTGTTACGAGGCACATCGAGATGTTAGGAGGCGATGGTACATCGTAGCCACAACAGTTCACCGTCAGGGACACACTCACAGGAGAACCAGACGTAGCTGCAGCGTCGTCTTTCTCCACTAGCCCAGCAATTCATCATCGTCTCTTTCACTGCGTCCTGTAACAATACCCCCCCCCCCCCCCCCGCGGAAGAAGCACAGTCCCGGTGCGTAGACTACAAAGGTGAGCGCGAGATATAAGGTTTGAGACGGGCAACATGCACGACTTCTGGATGATGGTTTGCAGGAGAGTGGCGGTTCACAGGGATAATCTCGCACGTCACGTCGGTAAGTTGCCGCAAGACCTGGTAAGGGCCCACGTAGCGAGGCAGAAGTTTCTTGCACATGCCTACACGTCGAGCAGGGAGCCAGAGAAGTACGATGGAGCCAGGAGGGTAGTAGGCGTCACGGTGCTGGAGATCGTAACGGTGCTTTTGAGAACGCTGGGACGCACGGTCTCGAGCAATATGACGGGCGGCATCAGCGCGGGCGATGGCATCAGAAGCGTAACTGCAGGAGGAATCGTCAAGAGGCAGTAAGGTGTCGAAGGGAAGTAGAGGGTCGCGGCCGAAGAGTAGGTAAAAGGGAGAGTATCCGGCGGTATCATGCCGTGAGGAGTTATAAGCGAATGCTATGAAAGGTAAAGAGATGTCCCAGTCACGGTGATGGTCAGAGACATACATTGACATCATATCGGTCAGGGTACGATTAAGGCGCTCAGTAAGACCATTCGTTTGTGGATGGTAGGCCGTTGTGAAGTTGTGGCGCGTAGCGCATGAGTGCAGAAGGTCATTAACAACTTTAGAAAGGAAGCAGCGACCGCGATCGGTGAGCAGTTGACGAGGAGCACCATGAAGCAAGATGACGTCATGCAAAAGAAAGTCTGCAACATCGGAGGCACAGCTGGTGGGGATAGCTCTGGTTATGGCATACCGGGTGGCGTAATCGGTCGCTACGGCAATCCATTTGTTCCCTGAAGTGGATGTGGGAAATGGCCCAAGCAGGTCGAGACCAACCCGAGAAAAGGGCTCAGTTGGAACTGCGAGTGGTTGCAAGGGCCCACTAGGGGGAAGAGACGGGGTCTTCCTGCGCTGGCACAGCTCACAGGCGGCGACGTAGCGACGAACAGAGCGGTAGAGGCCAGGCCAGTAGAATCGCCGCCGAACATTGTCGTATGTGCGAGACACTCCTAGGTGCCCTGCTGTAGGAGCATCATGAAGGTGCGCAAGAACAGCAGAGCGTAGATGTGTCGGGACAACAAGCAAAAGGTCTACACCATCTGGGCGCATATATTGCGTCGGTATAACGTGTTATTAAGCAGCACAAACATACTGATGGGCGGATCGGTGCTGTCGTTGCGCAGGTGATCAATAATGGGGCACAGGGAAGGATCACGACTCTGTTCGACGCCGATGTGGAGAAAGTTCGACATGGACAAAACGCAGTCAGCAGTATTGTCAGGAAGTTCAGGAGGGTCAACGGGGTGGCGGGACAAGCAGTCGGCGTCTTGATGTAGGCGGCCTGACTTGTACACAACAGTAAACGTGTATTCTTGTAATCGCAAGGCCTAGCTACCTAAGCGGCCAGTAGGGTCCTTAAATGATGACAACCAACACAAGGCATGATGGTCCGTCACTACGCTGAAGGGCCGCCCAAACAAATAAGGGCGGAATTTGGTCAACGCCCAAACAAGTGCAAGGCATTCGCGCTCCGTAATGGAATAATTGCGCTCGGACTGAGATAGAAGGCGGCTGGCATAGGCAATCACACGAGAGTGGCCGTGCTGGTACTGGGCAAGGATGGCGCCAATACCATGTCTGCTAGCGACGGTGCGCAGTTCTGTAGGCGCAGACGGGTCGAAGTGCGCCAGTACAGGAGGAGCGGTCAGCGCGGAAATGAGCGTTGTGAAGCCCTGAGCTTGTTCACGGCTCCACGAGAAATTCATGCTTTTCTGCAAAAGGGAGGTAAGGGGATGTGCTAGGTCAGCGAAGTTCCGAATGAAGCTACGGAAGTAGGAGCAGAGCCCGAGAAAACTTCGCACATCACTTGTATTACGTGGTGTAGGGAAGTCGCGGACTGCACGAAGTTTATCATGGTCGGGCTGCCCACCATTTTCATCAACCAAATGTCCCAGGATTTTGATCTGGCGGCGGCCGAAGCTGCATTTTTTTGTGCTGAGTTGAAGACCGGCGCGGCGAAAGACTGCCAGTATCGTAGAAAGCCGTTCAAGGTGACTTGTGAACGTGGGAGAGAAAACGGCAACGTCATCTAAGTAGCATAAGCACGTTGTCCACTTGAAGCCACGGAGAAGCGAGTCCATCATGCGCTCGAAGGTCTCAGGAGCGTTACAGAGGCCAAATGGCATGACCTTGAATTGGTATAGTCCGTCAGGGGTGACAAATGCGGTTTTTTCTCGATCCCGTTCGTCGACAGCTATTTGCCAGTAGCTGGAACGCATGTCGATCGAGGAAAAATAGCTGGCACCATGCAAGCAGTCGAGGGCGTCAATTCTCGGGAGCAGATAAACGTCTTTTTTAGTGATCTGATTAAGGTGGAAGTAATCTACACAGAATCTCCAAGTTTGATCTTTCTTTTTGACTAAAACGACAGGAGACGCCCAGGGACTGCAGGAAGGCTCAATAATATTATTTGTCAACGTCTTGTGGACCTCCTTCTGTATCACGTGGCGCTCAGCAAGAGAGAGGTACAATATTAATACTTCTTTGTTAGCATGCACACATATCTCTTTAATTGCGTATTTCATGCTCGTAGTTGCTGAAGTCAAGGCCCGGTGGAAGAATCTCAGGGACTCGCTCCGGCAGCTCTACAAAGCCCGCAACCGCACATCCAAAAGTGGTGCTGTAGCAGCAGCAGATGATGATGATGATGACTGCATTGATGATGAGGCTGCAAGGAAATGGTTATTTTATGACCACCTGCTTTTTTGAAAGACTCGGTCATGGGCCGTGTAAGTATTGTAGTGTTAAGCCTCTAAAAATACATAATGGTTGTCATTTACAGAGACGTAAACTACTTATACATATACCTGCTGGTGCAAGAATTGTAGCAATCACAGCCTTATTTTATATGCACTTACATTTGGTATGCTCCTCGCCTTTCAGTCATTCAAGGAACTGGCTGCGGTATATTTCATGGTGCAGGTCAGTGATACTCGACACTACACCATCGTAAAAAGCTGTTCACGTGATCATTACAAAATCATGCTGCCAGCATATAGATCAGCAGAATGAGTCACGAGTCGACTTCATCTGAGTCACTCACACTCTCGTTCGGATTATCTGAGTCAATATTGAAAATGAATCATCATCTGAGTCGTGCGTGAGCCTGGACTCATTTTCAGACCATGGTCTGAGCCGAGTGAGTCTGGACTCACATTCAGCTTATGATCTGAGTTGCCAGGTTCAAACTCAAATCATGAGACCAGACTCAGATCATGATCTGTGTTTTTAGGATGATGGTGTCCATCTGCTCATCATTTTTTCCCCTCATCAGAGGGAAGGAAAGATTATTGCTGTGAGAAGGGCACTTGTGGGTGTGGCTTATAGCTGTCTCTTGGTGACCAAAAGAAAATTCTGTGGAATGCCTTCCTGCATGCTCTCCCTTTCATATTTTGGAGTGATTGCAATAGTCCAAATTACTCCCGAGTTGAAATGAGTAAGCCCAAATAAGTGAAGTCCACATCAGTCGTGAGTTGAAATGAATGCGGGTCCAAATGAGTCTTTAGTCGAGAGGAGTGGGTGCATGAGCCCAAATCAGTTGTGAATCAAAGTCAGTCATGTATAGAAATGAGTGAGTCCAAATGAGATGCGAGTTGCAATTATTAACTGAGCCCAGATGAGTTTTGAGTCGCAGTGAGTGGGGTGGACTCTCTATGAGTTGTAAGTCAGGGTTGTAAGTACAAATAAGTTTGAGTTCATGAGTGCATTGAGCCCAAGCGTATATGAGTACGAGTTTGAGTGAGCCCACAAATTTGTTCAAAATTTTGTGAGTTAGCCTAAGTGGTCACCCATGATTTTGCCGAGGTATGCCTATCAGTGAACAGAAGACATGCACACTGTTTGTTGAAAAATGCTAAGGGCTATTTTGCGTATTTGTGGGTTGTCTTTTTTTCAGGACTTCTGGTAACCTCTAACCGCTGGCAGTTAGTGACAATAGTTGCAATTCTGAGACAGCAGAGCAAATACTGACATAGATATATGTTGAGGAGTCAACGTGTGCAAGTGCTGAAGAGATGTGGATACCACAGACTGATGCTGGAGACAGCGACACGCGGGTCCAGTACAATCCACCACTATTTGTGGAGTGTGATGCTGGCCCTAGTGGGGATAGCAATGGTAAAAGGAAGGGGGAAAAAAATATATGATGATGAAATTAATGCACTTTCAAAGTAATTTCAGAAGAAGTCGATGAGGCAGAACATTTTGATGTGCTAATTGCATCGTATGCAAGGCAATGGCCAAAAAGGCTACGTGTGCAAATGCATGCAGAGATGCTTGCGGTAGCAGCAAGTATGTACAGTTTTCCAATTTAATTTTTTTTGTTATTGTTTGTTTCAGCACAGTCGCAAACAAACTTGCTGTTGGCTTCCTTCGTATGCATCTTGTGAGTACAAATTACATGAAAATGTTGATTAAATGATGTAATAAGTCAGACCCACAGTCAGATTCATGGAATCATCAGCAAATATGTTTGTGAATCAATTATAAACAAGCCATTTAATTTTATGCAACATGATACAGGATTTTCTTACTGGCATTAATCAGTATGAAGGAGTACTGAACAAGGGTAAAGGGGGGATGCCTCAGTTCGCATTTATGTAATCAAGATAAGCTGGTCATTTATGTATTTTTGATCCTGTAATGTGTTGTGAAAGGTAATTTGTACCTTCTCTCACGTGTGATTTGCTCAGGGATGGCATAAGTCACTCCCACATTCTAATTCTTGTGCTTTTTTTATGTGAGGCAGAAAGAGTTGTTCGGTTTGTTCTGTTCATTACTTTTTGAGCAATTGCTACTCTCAATACAGCAGGCAGTTTACATGGTTGTGACATGTGACCTTTTTTCCACACTGCAATTTACAAGTTTTTACATGTGATTTTTTCACAGTACTGTATTTTATGTTCTGTGATATTAAAATAGTACAAATGCCAGTGGTCAGATTGTTTTCATATTTAAGCAATAATTATTCATGGTATTTTCGGCTTCTCTTAGCTCAAATGAGACATTCTGTATTTGCCCATTTCCATGGAGTCAGGATGCAGCAGTGACACCAGATTGCAATTCCAGTGGATGTGAAATGAGCATACCATATTTTCCGGTGTACAAAACACACACCTATTATTTAGAGGCTTTCAACGAAAAAGTTGGTATATAAGACATGTCCTTGTATAAACTGCATCTCAATTTGTCCTGTTAGGGTAATAGGACTTTACTACACATGCTTGTGTGACCATTGTGAAATTCTCTGTGACTATAGCAAAAATGGTTTTAAAAAATGAGGCAGAACTCCCCAACCAACTGCCATTCAAGCAGAAGGCAGAGCAGCAACACTAAGTCTTTAAAGGCTTCATCTTTTATTTATTATAAAATGTTTACTGATTTCTGGTGGCAGCAGTGCTCAGACATTCTCTTCACACTCGTAAACTCAATTGCTCCTCTGATCATCTTCGTGCTCGGTTGTCGGGCACAGTACAAACAAGGAGAGGAAAGCACAGGCAGTAGCCATCAAACATTGTTGCAAATGAGAACTGGAAAACTGAGTCGGCTTGTCCTAGTTTGTCTTGGCAGCGCGGGAGAGCAAGGAGCACGGCTGTCGCCATGTTTTGGCCATTCATACTACATTCATACCTATGAGACGACCGAAAGTCGTTACCGCTGCTGGTTTACCATAGAGTTCACCTATGAGTGTTGCATAAAGCAAAAATGTACATAACAAGTGAAACAAAGAGGCGTCCATGTGCTGTACAATGTCAGTGCACGTTAAGGATCCCCAGGTGGGTGAAATTAAAGCCCCTCTATCTGAAAAGTAGCGATGCTCTCTTTCAGCTGCTTTCCTCCTCAATTCTCTGATTTCACTCTCCCACCAGCAGGAATGCTGCGCACGGCACGTTGAACCTGCCTGCGCTCGAGGGGCGCCGCGGAAGGGTCAATGGTAGTGAATGGCGGGGGCTTGTTGGGCTAGCTTTTAAAGCGTTCTTTTAAATCTGCTTTGCACAGGTAAATATATAATTGATTTGAAAATGTTATGTTTGGTTTTAGTGGTACATAATGCTCGCAACAACAAAGAAGGAAGGAGAAGACACGCTCAAAACGGCAAGAAATGTTTGCACTCAGCATCGCGCTCAGGTACTCTGAAGCATCAAGAAAGGGAAATAAACTGAGCAGGCAATTTTGGTGTCATCTGTGTTGAGTGACAGATAGATTGCACTGAATGAGGGCCAATCGCCTCTTCAGAAATCTTCTCAATCTTTGCGCGAGACTGGCAAACTGGTGAATTCTGACACCGATCGTTTCTAGCTAACCTATAAGCAAAAGCGTCGATTGTATGCTTTCATTGCAAATCGCATCTGTACGAAAAAGATGAAGCAATGTTCCTACAGCTGCTAATCAGAGGCAGTTTAGGTGCAAAAAGTGGCTTTTATTTCTTCGCAAAATCAATTGATCAGCAAAGTGACTCAGGCAAAATAGCGTCTTATTTTAATGGCACAATGCTGGTTCGCTTTAAAGGTCATAAGATAAACAGCGGTAAACACTGTTGCACATTGGAACCCAATCCCAATCTCAAAAATTTCATACGGTTAAATGCGTCATATTAGAAGCAAGTGAGAGAAGAGAAAAATATCTCGGTCCCTTAAATTTGACAAATGCACAGCGAGTTATGCAGAAATATCACGAGACATAGTACCTCGCACAAAACAGTCCTTTTCGTCGGGACGAAGTCTTTCCTTCCTATGTTGTGCAGCCATTTTTTTGTGCGCAGCTCGTTGCGTTTTCCTTGTGGAATGGAAAAGAGTCAATCCTTTTTCTGTTCTACTTGACCACTGAAACGCGCAGCACGGCATCGCACACATGAAACTGTACACGCGCAAGCCACAGGAACGGCACAACGAGGCAGTTCAAAGGAGTATAGACTCGTACATTTTCTGTTCCGGTATTTTTGCTTTAATCGATCCACAGTGGTCCAAAATAGAGGGACTGCGACCCAAAAAGCCCCAGCACAGATCAATTAATTTGTTATCAGTGCATTTATCAGGGCCAGTTTCGGTTTCGATCTTTCCAGACACGAGCGCGCGATGACGTCAAAGATACGAGAACTAAAGCCCCTTTATCTGGAAAGTAGCGAAACTCTCCTCCCTTCGGCTGCTTTCCTCCTCAACTCTCCTTTGATTTCACTCTCCCACCGGTGGGAGCGCTGCGCACGGCACGCTGAACCTGCCTGCGCTCGAAGGGCGCCGCGAAAGGGTCAATGATAGTGACTGGCGGGGGCTTTTTGTGCTGCCTTTTAAAGCGTTCTTTCAAATCTGCTTTGCACAGGTAAATAATAATCGATTTGAAAATGTTATGTTTGGTTTTAGCGGCACATATTGTTCGCAATAACAAAGAAGGAAGGAGAAGACACGCTCAAAACAGCAAGAAATGTTTGCATTCAGCATCGCGCTCGGGTACTCTCAAGCATCAAGAACGGGAAA
Organism: Amblyomma maculatum; assembly: GCF_055883805.1. Lineage (NCBI taxonomy): Eukaryota > Metazoa > Arthropoda > Arachnida > Ixodida > Ixodidae > Amblyomma > Amblyomma maculatum. Next base: position 135,976,310 of record NC_139346.1, read on the forward strand.
TAAACTGAGCAGGCAATTATGGTGTCATCTGTGTTGGGTGACAGGTAGATGACCCTGAATGAGAGCCAGTGCCCCCTTCAAAAATCTTCTGCATCTTTGCGCGCGAGCGGCAAACCGGCGAATTCTGACATCGATCGCTTCTGGCTAACCTATAAGCAAAAGCGTCGATTGTTGTATCCTTTCATTTTCAAATCGCATCTGTAAGAAAATAATGAAGCAGTGCTCCTACAGCTGCTAATCAGAGGCAGTGTAGGTGGAAAAAGTGGCTTTTATTTCTACGCAAAATCAATTGATCAGCGAAGTGACTCAGGCAAAATAGAGTGTTATTTTATTGGCACAATACTGGTTTGCTTTAAAGGTCGTAAGACGTGGCACATACAAAATACGCAGTTTCAAATACAGAAGAAATGTAGCGATAAACACTGTTGTACATTGGAACCAAGTAGCATCTTTGATTTTACTGACACAGCACTGGTCGCTTTGAAAAGGGTCCTAAGACTGGCGCAGGTACATTAATTCAAAGCACACATTTTCAAATAAAAATAAATGCACAGAAAAACACTGTTAGACAATTGCAAGATGCTGAGAACCCTTAACGAAGTGAAAAGATATGAAAGCGAAGCGCAAGCAAATAATTTTTGTACAAACATTTTCACACACGCTGCAATCCAATTTTAATTTCGATGATTATAAGCTTCAGATATGAACGAGAATATCTTTAAATATGTAAGCAGTTACCAGTAATTTTGAACCATTCACAGATTCATTCAGGCGAAAGGCAAAATATTAATTGTATGCAGATTTTCAAACCACAACTTTCACAAATGTTTCAAATTAATAAAACATGAAATTACGAATGCATACTGTCACCGAATCTGAGCTGCAGCGACCCGCATGCCTATGCTTTTGCTACCGCATTTACTGCTAGTCACTGGAGATATTTTGGAGGCTTCATCTTGGACAAAAATCTGGATCCGTACTTTCACGCAAACACTCACAATCTCTTTTACAACATCGTGGCAGGCTGGGAAGCAAGATACCAATGAAATGCTATCTTTTATCCGGGCCTGCAGGTGTGCAGTGCTGATTGAATTTTTGACGAGACGCTCTGTTACTGCGCAAAAAGTTCTCAGCAATTTTTACAGTTTCGATTACGGTTGGCGATGGGTTCGTCAGTGACACGTGAGACTGTGAAAAGTTCTTCAACTCAATTAACCTTGCCGGTGCCGTGTTGGTAATCAGTAAAACGCGGCAGTCGTTCTGTTCTACTATTCTATGTTCTGTTTCTGTTCTACTTGAACACTGAAACGCGCAGCAGCACGGCATCGCGTGCACGAAACTGCACGCGCGTAAGCCACAGGAACGGTACGACGAGGCAGTTTAATGGCGGCAGCGAGAAAATAAAAAAACAAGCAAAACAAGATTTTGTGTGCGCTGATGACGTATGGTGACGTGTTTGTCACTTCAGGCCCGGCAGCCAACGACAAACCAGAAAACCCGCCCTCACTCTCTCTTTGGAGAGGGGAGAGTAGAAGAGCGAGGAGGAAAGCGCCGGGAGAGGGAAACGGCGGCAAAGATGTTACATCTTTGCTACTTTCCAGGGATAGAGGGGCTTTAACGAGATCGCCACACGAGCGCCCCCTACTGGCAAGGTTGGTGATCGCGTAAACACAAAATCTGATGACGCATTCGGGTCGCATTTTTTGTCTGCTTGCTGTCGCACGTGCACGAAAATATCGTCGTCGAACAGCGCTTCAGCGTAGCATAATTAGTACTGCGACGTTGTTTCGCCCAATAGCGTGGATGTTGCTAACATTGCCGGGCACTTTAATCCCGACCCGCTCGCCTGCAACTCAAGCGACGAAGCAGGAATCAGCTGCAGCCACGAAAGCTTGGTGGGCTGACGTGCAGGAAATGTCAACTAGTAGGAATGTTGAACAAAGGAACCGTAAAGATGCTGCTTTATCAGTCCGGTTGGCCAATGCTGTGAGCCAAGCTTTTCTAAAAAATGTTTTAGTAATGATGCGATCGGCCACCGTAACCCGTAAGCTCTCCCGATGGCTCCCGTGCTCACGCCTGTTCACGCGCTGATTGGTCCCGACGCGGCAGGCCTTCGTGCCGCCCTCCAAGCATGTGGCGCCATCTGGCGCAGTCAAGGCAATCTGGGTGCGTAAAGCCGTGGCTGCCGCGATCGGCTCCCCAGTCATAGCTACCTCAGCATCCGCTATCGGTAATCTAGCTATCGCAAATCGCTGCTCATTCGCTTACATAGCTATTTGTACAAAGGACTATCAGTCACGATTAAATTGCGAGGATTATTCAGCCAATACGGAGGTCCTGTAGAAATAAGTACAGTGATACAAGCGAACTTTTTTTTTCTGACAGCTGCTGCCCGGTGCGACGCACCTGATGTCAGCTAGCTCCGCTGCTGAAGGCGTCGCGCAAAGCAAGAAATTATTTTAAGAGATGGGCTTGCCAGCAAACGGCGCCAAACTCCGACGTTTTTTACAGCGTTAGCTCTTTCCGAAGCGCCTTTCGCTGGCGCTTCGATGTGAAACCAGCTAGGGCTAGCGACGTCTAGGGTAGGCGGGGAACGGCGCAGTATGTTCCCGACACGCCATCGACAGGCACCGTTGCCGTAAGCCCTACACTTGTGCAAACATGCTGTTGAGGCCTGAGTTTAGCAGGCAGTCTCCATACGTACACCGGTGAGGTAATTGTAACATGCACCAACGAAGGAGCCATCGAGTAAAGCGAGCAGAAGCGGAGTTCTTTCTCAGGGCACGGCCGGAAGCGGCGGCGGCGCTGTTCGAGTCCGGCCATGTGTCGTCACTGCTCTTTGCTTTGCCGACTTCGCGTCAGAGTTGTTTTATGACGTCATGTTGTTTACCTATGTACACGTTTTCGTCACAGAGATGTCGATGCCAATGGGTTTTGAGAAACGGAGTACTTGCCTGGCTTGTTTTTAAAATCAAATTAAAATATCTTCACGGAAACGTGCGAGGTTGGGATTGCTTGGGGAGCATCTCTGTATAACAAGGAAAGCAATCGTATTCCTTCCGACGCTTCAAAAAATAGTGTCTATACTCCTTTAATGGCGGCAGCGAGAAAATAAAAAATAAGCATAACAAGATTTTGCGTGCGCTGATGACGTATGGTGACGTGTTGGCCACATGAGGGGACCCGGCAGCCAGGGACAAACCAGAAAAATCACCCTCACTCTTTTTGGAGAGGGGAGCGTAGAGGAGCGAGGAGAAAAGTGCCAGGCGAGGGAAACGGCGGCAAAGATCTTACACTTTCGCTACTTTCCAAGATAGAGGGCTTTAGGTGAAATTGCTTCGTAGCTCCCCACTATGGCTCCTCTTTCCACTTTCACTCCCACCTTCCCTTATCGTGCGGTTCAGGAACAAGTGTTGACAGACTGCTTTTCCTTATTCTTATTATTATTCTTATTATTGCATGGGACGCACAAACGCACCAACAAATTCTAGTGAGAAAAACTGCACCTTATACACCAGAAAATACAGTAACTGCAATGAAAGGCCCCTTCAGCACTCATGGCAGCTGGTGCAGCGCTGGCCTCTGTACTAAAGGCTGGCTCCATTGCCAAGGTACCTGGCCCTCATTAGAAGAAGAATAAAACTCTTCCGCACATTAGCGGCAACTTGCCAGCTTTTTGTGGGCCCTTGCTCCTTGCAGCTCAAATATAGCTGCACTGCCATGCACCTCACTCCTCCATGCCCCCTCTGACACATTGCTAAACACATCTATCGTGTCTGCATGGCCAACAGGGCAGTAACTCGACCTTGCTTCATACTGTGGATAAGAAATTGTGCAATACACACGTTGCTTTCACAACCTTGTCCACATTTGTCGGCTTCAGGTGCATTGTTTGGTCGTATATCTTCCACCGGGAAGCAAGAAGGCTGAACACATTCTCAGCACACCTCCTGCAAAACACAAAGCCAGATTTCTTTTTTATAGCACCGCTTAAACAAGACAAGCATACTCATTCTGCCTTGCAGTAAAACTTTCTCTTTGCCACAAACAGCACTGTGAAAACAAGAGAATAGACATCTCACTTTTATCATTACAAAAGAGAGACTGCATTCAGATGATACAAAAAGATTGTGATGATGACAAAATAGCACTTGCCGGTACATCTCTCTTTACATTTGTGTTCTTTCTGCTGTCATTTAAGAGTAATCTCTGGCATAACAAGCTTGAGCAGCACCAAAGTAGTGACATTTGTACTGTGCAGTACATACCTTGAACGGCTCAGGCGGTAGTTAAAAACTACATTCTTTGTTCGGCTCCTTGGCAGTGGACGCATAAAGTCTGGGCGGAGCTGAAAAGCCTCATCCATCAACAAACACATGAGGCACAGTTGTGTCAGAGCCTGGCAGTTGGGCTGCCCTTGGCAAGTTTAGCTTTCCCTTTTCTAGCCTCTTGCCAATCGGCGAGTCCTTAAATATCCCTCCATCGCTGAGGCGTCCAAGGGCACCAATGTCTACCAGCCGGAACTGGTATTTACTGCTCACAATGGCCATAACATAATGGAATAGGTTTTCTGTAAAAAAGCATATAGAACTGCCATTAAATGAGTGTAGCATATTTTACATGATGATACGGTCACAAAGATTCAAGTTTCTTAAGTATTGTACTAAATTAAATACAGCCAATGCTGTCATACCTTGTAGTTGAAGTAAAGGCTTCCAGAATTTTTGGGCTGCTTAATTTGTACATGTTTCCCGTCAACTGCACCTCAGCAGTTGGGAAACTGCCACTGATGCCAAAATCCTGCAGCGATTTCTCTCCATCCATGCTCTGTGGGAGACTGTAATAAGAAAGACATTCTGTATTGCTGCAATACATACCAAAGTGTGTTATGAATGCTACTATGTTTATCATACAAGTCCTTTTGCATTGCTTTGCCTTCTGTTGTTTTGAACGCTGCAATATAGTAGCTAGGTGACATTACGCAAAAAGTGCTTAGCATAAAATTATATCACATATATGTCCTTCTGAAATGATGCTGGAATAATATCAACCAAATATAACATAACTGGAGCCTGTGGAGCATAAGCAAACAAGTAAAAATATTTATGGCACAGTGTAGTTTAATATGCATATGATTGAGTCTAGTTAAAGAAATGCTCTTTGTCTGAAAAGGCAGGTTTTGCTGCAATGGCATGGGGGGTCCTGCATTATAAGTACAGGGGTTCACACGGGCGCACAACCTAATATTTTTCTGTGCCCTATGTTATATATAATGTATCAATTGCACCATGTGTTTGTTTACCTTCATGTACAGTGGTGTGAGCACGTCCGATAGTACTTGGCAAGTTAGGTGTATCGCCTCTATTGCTAAAAACTCACCAGTTTAGCTGTCCTACTCACATACGTTTGGTATACTTTTGCAAATTTGGGCGCTGGATTGCGTAAAGCACACAACAGGCTGCCACCGCGAGGAAGCGCGAACACACGGAACGAACCCACGCTAAAGTGAGCTCACTTTACCCACGTGAATGAGCCAAGCCACCAAAACAAAACACCTGCCGCGGCCAGTGGCGATGACCGTGGCTACTAGGCTGCCAGTTGATAAGAGTTCTGCTGTTTGTTTTCGTTTCGGAATTCGGACGTTTGTGACTGTCAGCACAACTTGAGGAATCTTCAAGCTCTCATCTTCCGCACATGTTGACGTGCATGAAAAAAAAATTGACCAGTCGATTGCTTAAATAATTTTGTGCTCAGCAAAATAAGGGGACAAAAATAAAAACCAAGTGAACATTTGTATCAGCAGCGCAACATAATCGGGAAAAAAAGTTGCAGATAGGACAGAGCGCTGAACTTCCAATTTTATTTGACAAAAAGGTTTTCAGTTTCTTTAGATGTGAAAGTTCAGCGCTCTGTCTTATCTGCAACTTTTTTTCTCGACTGTGTTCGTGCTGCTGATATACATTTTGAATCGCAACCAGCTAAGATCAACTCCGGCGCTTTTGCGACCGGCAGACAACATTGAAATATCCTGAGGACATAAACAGGGTATTTTTTTGAGGACATTCTTTATCCTCAGGACATCCTCAAATGATCCTCAATAGGTATTCAAAAGGTCCTCATGTCCGGCCTCAGGAGAGCCTCAAAAGGGGAATTATTGATGTTTTCAGTACATTATGAGGAGCTTTCAGCCAGTCCAGCTTCATAAAAAAGAACACTAAAAATTCACAAAAACCATTTATTTCTGTGAATGTACGTATTGTTGACTGGTGCCTCTGCCGCCTCTAGAGTTCCTCCGAGCTGCTGTCTTGAGCTGTGCCCGGAAAATATAAAGGAAAAACAAGCAGCTGACTCAAGTGTATAGTTGAGTTAAAAGATGTGTAAATTATTTAAGCTACTAATGCAATAAGGTGCTGCATGATTTTCACTATGGTTATAATTGACAATTTAGAGTGCAACACTGCTCTTGGCATGAGCAATTGCCATAAAAATAAGCCACCGAAACAAGGTTTTCTCATCAGCAAAATATTCGTGCAGCATGATGTTACAACACAAGAGATGTAGTGCCGAATATTAAGGAAAAATCCTCTCAAAGGCCTATATCAGTTGCTCTTAGTCACCTTGGTGGAGGACTTTTGCAGCTTTTGCGGCTTCTTTCTTCAGTTTTTCTGCTGAATGGCGAAGCCACTGCTTTACAACATTAATCACATCGCACTGTTTTGACTGGAAAGTTCCGTTTCACAGCCTCTGAAAAAAATATGTTGGCCATTATATGCACCGCAATGCACTCACCAGTCACATAAGACATGGACTTCATACATATTGTTCCCTAAACATCAATAAGCACAGGTATCATCTGTCAAACATGATGGATATGAATAGTATTTAATGTGCGGTTAATCTACTAAGCCCAACAAATATTTTCATGATCAATGCCATTATATTGGCAGTGGGCATGACAAGTTCAACTTATGGTCGACTGACCTGGAGCTGCAAATTTCCATGTAAGGTGGCTGCCAGTACACAGACTGAATCAATAAATTAGCTTACTCAGAATCACGTCTGCTACATTAAGGCTGCAAAACGTTTTTTTTCCCTTTTGGCCCAGCCAGTTTCGGGGCCACTTTCGGGGTCATGAGGGCCTCCAACACATTTCTCGTGGCTTGTGGCGCAGCTGTTCCACCAAGGCCATACAGCTGCTGCACTTAGAAAAAGAAAAAGTACATCATTTAAACCTGTGCAGAATGTCTAAATATAGATTAAGATGAAAAAATTTCCTTACAAGTCGTGTCAACATGCTTTAGTTAATCCCTAACTGGGCATCAAAGTTTTCGAAGTCACTGATTTCACTGAATGGGCGTTTTATTACTTCTGAGCTCACAGCTTCTGTGAAGCCGCTGCGCAGGCGTTGCATAACAGTGTCCAGTTGTCTGCCCTGTTGCCCGACTCGCATCTCTATGGAGTGAAGAACTTTCATGATTTGCTCAAACTCTGAAAATATAAAGACAAAAATATTCATATGTACTGCATTGTGCAAAGAATATCCCTTCACGTCCTTCCTAATTTTTGAAGCATTAAATCTGGCAGAGGAAGTAAGGCTTAGTAACCAATTACAAAAATAAATAATCATATGCTATGGCTCAAATATTCACTATGATCATGTCTAATGCTGCTTACCTGTAGGTTTAAAGGCCTTCACAGCTGAGGGTGCCATACATGATCCTCTGTCAGGCCATGATGTATTTGCTGAAAGTTAGGATGCAAGTTATGCAACCACAATAGCAATTCACTGTTTACTTAAAAACATGCCCACCTTCAGGCCTTGCACGAGTCATGGCTGGTGACTCACCGCCTAAAGAAGGCAATCTGCTCTCAGACCGCTGCCTTTGTGCTGCGGAACAGAAAGATATGAGGAATAAAACCAGCATAACAGCTCTCAATTTCTTACCAGGCCAGGGGTGAGGAATTTCTGGCTGTTGGTGAGCCATGTGTGTAGGCCAGGCATTTGCAGGTATAAGGTTCTGGTTCTGGGATCATTGCCCTATTAAGAGAGAGCCAAACAGTGCAATCCCTGGCATAAGTTTCAAAATGTGCCTGTGGCACCACATACTTGCATTGCTCTTCTCCACCATGTGGTGACAACTGCCTATGCAGTTGAGTACTCCGGCTCAGAGTATACCCTGTCGAAGAAGCAAAATATAACCTTCCTGCTCTGTGCAAATAATAATTCCCTATGCTACTTATGACTTGAGTTGAGCATATCTCGCTCATCACTTTCAGGTGTGGGCTCATTGCCTGTGAAGTCATCTTCATCTACAAATAAAAAATTCAATTATTTCACTTCTGAAATGACAAAAAGGATGACAAATTTCACTTACCAAAATTCTGAGAATGGAGGTTTCTACCCGAAGGGTGACTCCAAGCACCTGGCATTTCATTCCTGCCAGCTGCAAGAAAACATACCAAAAGTTTTTCTCATATTTTCATATTTTCCAACATGCAGAATGAAAACAAGTTGTCATTAAAGCATATAAACAGTAGTTTGTAGTAATGTAGAATCATCATTACGCTTACAAGCAGCTGCGAGTGTAGGAAAACTTATACAAAAAATGAAAACAAAGAAGCAAGCAAACAAGAGGCTGGGAGCCTTAATGTAGTCTTCTGTTTGCCTTTTTTAAAAGGATAAAAATCAACATTGCTAACTGATAATGTTGCTCGTCTTGTTCAGTGAGGTTACAGCACCTTCATATGCTAATAAAATATTATGTGCACCTTGAGGAAAAATTAAGTAATGCATATTTGCCGGTACACAATCCATAGTGAAAGCTCAGTAGTTATGTATAAATATATAGGCTAAAACCCTCTGTATGTATGGGCCTGACATGATAAGCATGCAGCAAGTTCTAGCATCTCTTTTTCAAAACCAAGACATCTAACTTATTTTTTAAGATGCCACACCCTTTGAAAAAGACATTTTGATACCACGGCATATTTGTGACAAGCAAATTACTTGAATATTATACCTTTACAGGCAGTCAGATGAGACGGTTGGGACAAAGAGAATGTTTCTCTTGATGCTCTGTATCTTGTTGGTTCCTTGTCCTGTGCCATTTCTAACAGATAAAAAGAAACTTATTTACTTAGTTGCAAAGTGAACATACTAAACACGGCACAATGCAAAGTTCCTGGTTATGAGTGGCAGGCTGCGATTAGCACACTGCCTCGTGCATTGAGCACTAGCTGCTGGTGTGTTGGTCGAGTGTCTTGGTCGAGTGAAACAACACTAAAGCCTGGATCCTTGTGGCCCTCACTATAACAGTAAATGTATTTTTTCTATGGCTTATATGGCACAGATTACGTCGAACATTGTGTGCTTCAACATAGCATTACGAAAAGCAAATCTGCCACAATTACAAAGAAATTTGTATAAAATGGCTCTTAACATTTCAGAGTGAGACTATATAGCAGCAAAGATGCACCATACTTTGAACCATAGACTGTGGCGGCTGTGGAGGGGGTTCACTTTTGTCATCAGAGCTACTGAGTTGCCTGACGACCCTTCTTCTTTTACCTCTTCCTAAATCGTAGTCTGACAGTAGGTCTGATGTGTCCTCTGCCTTCCTTAGCCCTTTCAGTGCTTCACCATATGTATCTGAAAACAGTAATGTCATAAGCTTCACGAAAGATTAGAAAATGTGCCTTGACAGTTTCCACTTGTCCATACACCTGAGAGGCAACTTTAGGCATGCATCCTTTTAAAAAATGGAAAGTTAATTCAGTTATGAACCCATAGTATAAACAAGCTAAGTAATTGATTGCCTATCAAAGCAAAATATATGACATTAAAATAAACTAAAATGTTGCTATATATTTCAAGCGATTGCATGGCATGTTCAGTAACTGATGCAGTGAGATAAACTATTAGGCTGGCTGAAGACTGCCAATATTTGCTTCTCTCAAGAATCTGTAGTTATAAAAATGCTTAGTAAAAGCATCTACATGCTTCTTATGAATCACTATGAACTCATTAGGCCATATCTTATTTCTGAAAGGTACTGCTTCTGACAGCCATTTACCATAACTTGTTTCAAGGATCCATCCCTAGGACATTCCTAAACATTTTCAGGCAAGGTTTAAAGCTCTTTTTTCTTGGTGTGCTTTTCCTTCAATTTGTTTCTGACTGCCCCTATTAAAGAATCACTCCTAAAGGTGCAGCTCTTGTTTTTGTTTCAAATAGTTTGACTTCTTTCAACTATTTCTTCAGCCTTTACATGGGTGCAGTAAACCAGAAAATAATTTGCAAGATAAAAGAGTAACAAACAGAAACATTGTTCCTTTACCAAATGCCTTCACTATGATGCAATGCGCTTTTTGCCAGTCGAGTCCAGGTGTTGCTGCTCCTTTAACGAGACTCCTCACATCTTTCCTTTTTGGCGGTCACATGCGGCTGTCTCCCAACAGCCATGTCTTATGAACAACTGCCACATCATTATCTTCTAGAGGAAATTTCACAACATAGATGCACCTTAGAGGAAACAAAATATGTGGTTTGCTTTGGATACATGTTTATACAGATACACATTTACAAAATCAAAACAGACATACAATATACAACTCATGAGTATGGATAAAAATGCTAATCCAGAAAGGAACAACTCTTACAAATAAAACCGTGTACATGAGTAAAATGTATGACATATGGGGAGAAAAGGTATACAACACCCAGTCAACAATTAAACTGCTCAGATGTTCCTTTCGTAGACATGACTCTATGTGGTCAGTTATTCCTGTATTGCTGTATAAAGGAGGGGAAAAATAACAACATCACGTTTCAGAAACAGCTTCAAAGCTTTACGTGAAACATCCTCTGATGACCAGGAGCGCAGACTGGACAGCTGTGATGCTTTGTATATGCTGAGCATTGATGACGCACATGGAGAGGAGTACAGATCACCAAGCTGAAAGAACTTTCTTCCTATAACACAAGGTGTTCTGTTTGGCAGATATGCAAAGTTCTCTATAACAATTACTGACCCATCTTTCAGTATGCAGCAACTGTTTTTCTTGCCAGGGGCAAGGACCACATTGCCTGGCAGCTTCACTTTCCTGAACTGAGGCCCTTGACATGGAGCAACAAGGGGCCCAGACTCATGTTGTGCGGTGAGCAGTGGGAATGGTAATGTCTGCTGGGCCTCCTTCAATATGGTCCCTTGCTCTGACAATCTGTTACAGAGCTGCTCGAGTGGACGCTCTGGTTTTTGGAGCAGCCTTTTCAGGGTGGACATCTGGTTCTCAAATGGGGAAGGCGCTCCACGAATCCAATGGCCCGAGGTGCTCAACATCAGATGAGAGATGGCATAGTCCATGCACATTGTGGGAAGCATGCTTCTTTCCATATATCTTAGTGAAGTCTTTTACAAAATGCTTCAAAAGCTGCCCTGCATACTGTACTTCACTTTTTGTGGCATTTGGTGTTGAAAGTATAGTAACAGCCACATGCAAGGCTAGAAAATTTTCGTATATCTGTGATGGAAGAAGTGACAAAAGCAGTACAGGTCCTCCATACAGCACAAAGAATCTAAACTTGGTGGCCTTCCACCTGTCTAGATCTGCAAGACTATGTGGCTTGCAGTTAAAGTCACAGGGAACAAACTGTGCGGCCTTCACATTTCTCTCTGAGAGTTCCATGCGGACTTGGCTGCCTAACCTTAGAGCTTTGGGGCCGCGAAACCACAAAACAAGCAACTTGTGCACCACGCCAAGGCAAACAAGATGCATGTAATCCAAAGGCACATCCCTAACAATATCTATTGGTAGCGCCTCTACAATACTGTTACCAGTATGATATTGTTCTTGCAACCTGTGCCTAAAGCTATGGTCACTTCGCAACTCACTGCCAATGATTGGAAAGCAGACTATGCCTTGAATTATACACCTTTTACAGTGCACTTAGTGCAACTGTAATAGCCTGCATGGCTTTTGACACACAAAATGAATGCCTTTGCAGGGGCATCACAAACTATAGCTTTTAGCTTTACAGGAACTGTTACAGCTTTAACAGCAATACCTCTGGCTATAAGTACATTGAGCTCTTCAACAAAGTTGTGCAAGGACTCATGCGCATCTTTTGGCTTGCAGTCACCGAAGAAAACACTAGTAACAAATGGTGCCGCGTGCTTGAGATTGCTGACGCGGCCGAGAATTGTCCAGAATTGGCCTCTTGAGCTTTTGGATATTGGAAGGCCATCAATGTGAAATGTCAAGTTTAGTTCCAGCGGCAGGTCTCTACATTCTCGCAGGATTCGCCGTACTCCTGATTCTATACCGAAATGGCGGTATTTCCCTCCTGAAATTTCTGAGAGGTCAGTCGACTTTTTCGGTGTCTGCAGCAACGCTCTCGCCGATGACGGAAGCGAAGAAAAACATCTGTGACTCGGAGCACTTCCAAAAGCGGTGTGACAGCGGCATGCGATGACCCAGACTCTACTGCCCACGTTTGAAGCTTGTGCCGAAAAGTCAGAATGTCCATGTCATCGTATTCATGACTCGCTTCACAGTCATCAATCCTGTCATTAGTCCGACATGGGTCCTGAAGATTTCTATCAGGGCTTGCAGCTACAAAATCATGTGGCACTATCTCGGGCTCATCGTCTTCCCTACTGGGGCCAAGGCTAGGCACGTCCTCGGTGTCGGACACAAAACGTTTGGGCGCACACAAATCACGCTCAACTTGATTGCACTGCGCTGACAATAGGGACAATGGTGGACCGGTTTCAGCACAGGCAGCGAGCTGCAGGCTAGCGACAACGCGGCGTTTTTTAGAGCGGCGAATTGCCTCGCGTGACTCTCAGCTGACATGATCAATTAAAGGCTACAAATAGTCATTCACTTTGCTCTGACGCGTCCATGGCAAGCGAGCAACAAAATGACTCGGAGTGAGGTTCCCGCGCGAGCGAGTCGCTTGCGGGCAGTGTTGCCAACTCAAAAATAAAAAACCCGCAAAAGGAACTCCCAAAACCCGCTAAAACCGCTAAATGTATTTTTTGTGCCAAAAAGTTCATTCAACTGAATTTTTCAGTTTGCAAACAAATATAACTAATAATATAAAAAAAAGAACGCACTTTTTCTTTTCCGACTAAAAACCATTGAATATATTATTTATCGACTAGAGGCTGCATATATGATAATATACAATAACGTTCTAAAAACTATTCATTTTTTAAGTTTCTGAAATGGAAAGTACTGACTAGACACTGCTGAGTCCTGCCTGACTGCAAGCACAATCACAGAAAGATGCTTCATCTGCAAACGACTGACCATTCGTACTGCTGGTACCTGGTACAGGTGGGCTTCCTGCGCTTTTGGCAGCGTACGCCTCCATCGTGCCAATCTTTTTAACTACATTTGGTGGCAGTTCGTACTCTGAGCAGCATATACCCTGCAGGTTTGAGGATTAGGTTCAAAAATGCCGCAGAAATCGAGTCATGGTGTGTTCCAATGTTGCCCACTGTAGCATAGCGGCATCCCAGCGACGTCATGCGCTCACGTGGTGACGTTTTCTCGCAGACGCGACTAGAATTTAAGACACGTTTACGGCTCAGAAATAAAATCTATGGAACTACCAAAAACCACCAGAAAATCGCCAGAAAGGCTTAAAAACCGCTAAAAATTCCGCCTGCCGCAGTACAAGACTTTCGCCCGCTAAATTTAGCCGGAAAACCGCTAAATTGGCAACACTGCTTGCGGGCTGTTGCGGATCCAGACTTTGTCTTGGCTTGTATTGGCTTGAATACAAATCGGCCACACACGATGATGGCGATACCGATACGGCGCACGTTTTGTGATGCGATTCCTAAAATGTCATCTTTACTGAAATATTTTTACCAAGCTTGACACCACCGCCAGCCTTCGAGGTCAAGTGAAATTTAAAATCAGGCAAAATGAGGCCGTCAAAGAGAAAAACTGAAAACTGCTGCCAGGCGGCAAGCTTCGCGAACATGTTAAAAAGAAAAATCTTTCAAAGAAGTCTTCAAGATAGGAAAGAAATTAGACATGTAAACATTACGTTATGGAGATATATTAAATTTCATGAATGCACGTGTGTCAACACGTTTTTTTACACACATCCTTGAAATGGCATTTTGAGGACAATGAATGACCTCACAACATCATTCTGAGGATATTTCGAGGCCGATCCAGCAGTGGACATTATGAAGACATATTGAGGATATTGTAGAAGCCTTGGGGACGTTTAGACCATTTGAGTATGTCCTCAGGATGTTTGGTGTTGTCTGGGACTCAGTGGTTGATTTTTATTGCTTACTGCTTGTCATCACAGTACGCGATCTCATTTTTTTTTACTGCATGCAAGCAATCATTTTGGATAAGTAAAACTTGAATCGAAATTGAAACTCCCGCATGGTGATGTCGGTGAGCCGTCATTGATGTCATCGGGCAGTGGCAGCCAAAACTCGTCATTCAGTTGCAATTGAAAACAAAAAGTATTGGGCGTCCATGGCCAATGAGGGCAGAAAGAGCGAGTGATCCTGAAGCGGCTAAATTACAGCCGTATGGAGCATTCGCTAGAATTTTAAGTCATTTATACCGACCCAAAAGCCGCCTCGCTGCGAGTATGATTTTTGTCCCACAGCCTCAAGATCCTTGACACAATGAAAATGTAACGCCTTTCCCACCGAATGACATTTGTTAAAGCTGTCTGCTGTATCGAAGGCAAACTGCACATGAAATGCATTCTCGTTAAAATATAGTGGAAATATTTCATTTAAGTAATTAAGCAGTTCTTGTTGGGCGTGATCGAAAGCGCGCCAAGAAAGACAACGGCTAAAACAAAGGGCAGGCACACGCGCGCTCGTGTGTCTGTCTATCCTCTTTTGCCTTAGTTGGCGCTTTCACGATCAACATATTTTAAGCCTACTCTCCCAGACGCTGCCATTATTGCCTTTTCTTGTTCTTAATGCAAGCAAGCTTTGAAGGAAAGCAAAGCCTGAGGTGAATGCAAAAAAAAAAAAAAAGATCTGGAACTTTCTGTGAGTTGCGCCAGTAAGCCTTACCTTGCAGCAGCGAAGTCGAACGTGACCATCAACAAGATCACCACCAAGGCAATGGACGCTATCCGGCTCATACACCGAGTCTCGACACGATGGGCAGGCATGCGTGAAGACAGTCTTCTGCGCCTCGTCCAGTCGTTCGTGATCAGTCACATCGCCTACGTTGCGGCCTACCTCAACTGGCAGGCCGCTGACCGGACAAAGATAAACACGCTGATCAGACGGGTTTACAAGACGGCGCTGGGATTAATGGGGACCACGAGTACGGCTCGGCTCCTGCAGCTCGGCGTCCATAACACCTTAGAAGAAATAGCCGAGGCGCAGCTCACGGCGCAAATGGAGCGCCTCTCTACCACCAAGACAGGCCGCAGCATACTGACGTCCCTGGGTTACAATCCCCGAGCTCCCAGTCGGCAATCGTGCGATATCAGCGATGAGGCGTGGGCCCACATCCACGTGGACCCCATCCCGAAAAACATGCACCCCGAGTACAACCAAGAACGGCGGCAGGCGCGGGCCAAAGTCATCGTCGAGCAACACGCCCAGGACCCGCACGCCCGGTTCGTGGACGCTGCGGAATACAAGCGAGAAGGATTCGTGGCAGTGGCCGTCGCGGCGGCTACCGGCATCAAAACAACGGCAGCGAGCGTGCGGTGCACGGACGCCACAGACGCCGAGGAGGTTGCCATCGCTCTGGCGATCTCGGAGGCCGAGTGTCGCACCGTGCTCAGCGACTCGAGGAACGCTGTGCGCAACTTTGCCAAGGGGCGAGTGTGCGCGCCGGCGGCCGCCATCATCAGTAAGCTCCAGCTTCAAGACCGCGGCAACACTATCCGCATCAAGTGGTTCCCGGCGCACGCGGGAGATTGTGCATCCTCACCGAATCACAACGAGACGGCCCATTCGGCGGCGCGAGCGCTTACCTTCCGCGCCTCCGAGAAGGACCGTTCCGAATGGTGGTTCGAAACAAAAGACAGAATGACCAGTTACGAGGAAGTGACAAAATTTTACCGCCTAGCTCGACGGACAATGCCGCCGCCTCACCCGGCACTTAGTCGGGAGGAGGCGGTCATCCTAAGGCAAATGCAAACCGGGTCACTCCTAGCCCCGGCAATGCTACACGTCCTCCACCCAGACATCTACACGAGTGATATGTGCAGTGTATGTCAAGTGGGTCCGGCGGACCAATGGCACATCATGTGGGACTGTGCCAGGTTCCCGACAGAAGCTGCATCCAGGACATACCCGCCGGAACTTCAAGATGCTGTGCAGAATACAGACAAGGACATGCAACTATGGGCCGTCCAGCAGGCCCGGGGTGCGCTCGAAAAGCACAAGCCTCACACCCACCACAAACGGGTCAAATGAGGTAGTGCAGAGTAGGGCTTAACCCCGGGTAGACGCTTGGCCAGCGTCACGACGCGTTAACCCGTCGTTTGCCGGCTCCCTAATAAAGTTATACATACATACATACATTCTTTCATGATGACATGAGACCAAGAGGGGAAGCAGCTGTTGGGTTATGTGGGGGCTAAGGGCGTCGGACTCCGACATGACCCACACGGCATTTGACATCCGACGGACGACCGTCGGTACGCCCGCTTCGGACGTTCGGACCTCCGTCGGTCATCCGGTTTTTGTCCCGAAGTCACCTCTCGGACGTCCTACGGACCATCCGATGCAAGACCGCAGAACATGTACAGTTAATCCAGCGGACGTCCGAGCGCGGACATACGGACTATTCTCGGACGTTTCATAGTAGCATGCATACCTAGCAAATCCGCGTGGTTTCTACATGCATTTGTTTATAAAACGGTGGCAGGCCACTGTTTTTATTAAAAGAACCAGTCGCAAGTGAAATAAAGTTTTATTTCACGATATGTACATACATCAAGAAGGACATGCTTAGTCAGATGTGCTCTTGCGGGTTGAGCTGACCGTTCCGATGAATGCCTCGGCCATGATTTCGCGGCAGCCCCAGAGGTGCCCCTTGAGTCCCGAGTGTAGGCTCCTCACTGCAGCTAGAAAAAAATGCAGTTCAAAATACCACAATGAGAACTCGAAATTGTTTGGTCGCGCAAAACATTTTCACAGCGAATGACAATTATGGGATGAGATTACTACTACTATCTAAAAATATAAAAGCAGTGTCTCTGGGAGCAAACAGTAGGAACGTATGCGATTTTAACCAGAGCTGCGTTTTAACTGTTGCAACTTGTAACACTAAACGCGAATCGTGACATCTTTCTATCGGTTAATCCGCTCGCTTATTCGGCTGTTATATGCCAGATATGTACATAACTGTATCGTTTTTAATATCAGTTCCGGCAATTTACTTGCCTGATACGATTACAATCAAGCTGAAACCTGTAACTGCAGCATCGGCGGTCGGTGACCCAGATAACGAGGCTTGGCCAAGGTCAATGTACAACTGGTCGCGCAACTTGGAAGAAAACGCGTGCAGCTGCCTACTGCCAGAGGCATCAACTCGATGATGAGGGCTCCTGCGAACTGTGAGGCAAATGACTAGCGCACAGAAAATAAGATCTGCCGGAACTCCAAAGAATTAGAAAGTAAACATAATATTCTCGCTCAGGAATGAATGCAGTTTTTGTTTCTTGCGTAAGAAAAAACGTGTCACATTTTTAATAATATTTTAACTTGTTTCTAACGGCCTCTCTCGGCCACTTATTACCCGCTGCGTAGTTGCCCAAAGCTCAGATATGGCTCAGTCCAAAGCTTTTTTCATCCGCGGTATGGGCAAGGTATGGGCAGTATGGGTGCGTCATCGGCCCCGGTTCAACGTTCATCGTTGCGTGCTGCGTACAGAGTGGGTTATCTGTAACAAACAGTCAGTATTTTATTATGCTGGTTGTGGTAGAGCTTTACAGCAAGGCGAAGACTGTCTGTGCTCGATGAGAAAGTGATTGCCGCTGCATGTGCGCATTTCCGGACGATGGGACAATGCTGCGTCACAGCTCGGCGGCTCGGCTAGGCCTCCCAGGCACGTCGCAAAAGTGGTGGCTTGTTTTACGGATACACGTCTGCATGAGCGGCGTATCGCTGCATGTTTTAATTGAGCGGTGAAGGTGAGATTTTATTGCCCCCAAGACGCGGTGAAGGTGAGATTTTATTGCCCCCAAGACGCGTGTCGCATTGCTCAAAGCCTTCCGTTCCGCTCCCTTTGCTGCGTGTTTTGCTTACTGCGTCGTATTACCGCACCAACGTTCGCTGAACGTGCTTTAGCTGTTATCACAGTGATGTTCCTATTGTCAATGGGATCTTTCTCATGAACATGTCAAATGCTTAAGTTGTAAATTTGTAACCTCACATTGACTCCTCTCAGTGGCAAATGAAGCGCGAGTAAAATAATGGAATCATGAACAGGGCGATATTTATTGGAGCAAAGCTATATCGTAGATATTTTGACTTCTCAGACGCATTAACTTCTAAATACTAGCAATCCCAATTTCAATTGCTTACTCAAGCTCTTACAGGTTGGCGTTCTAGCGCTAGCGTTATTCCGTTCGTTTGTTTTTGTTCTTTGACGCTGATATGTACTTTGTTAGCAAGATCTTTTACCCTTTTATAATCTCACCGCGTCTCGTTTGGAGACCTACGCTCAGGTCATTTTGTTTCGAGGATTTCATGAAGACCGTGACGAATGAGCGGTGGTCGCTTTCCTACACTTATTTTTCATTGTCGTGAGGCGTCTATGTAAGTAATCGTGAATTAATAAAGCCTGGCTTTCTATGCAGCACAGCTTCACTCATTTATGCCCTTAGTGAAATGCCTCAAGCCATGTGATTCTATCCATGTGCTTGCCGAACTCACTTGAAGGCCCTTGTTCACAAACGTGCCCGAAGAAATAAGCCCCAGAATGCGTTTACATGACGCGCGACGAAAGACTAGGCTAACGACGACGGAGGCAGAACGATGCTATGATAAGGTGGTTAAAGATGCCGTAACATTTCAGTTAACGTAAAACGACAGTAGAAATCCATGTCAAGTAAAGTTGACTGAACAGTTACGGTGTCTATTTTTCTGCCTTATCCGAGCATCGTTCTGCCTCCGTCGTTGTTGGCCTTGTTTTTCGTTCATAAGTAAAAAGAGAATCAAATTCCCCGCCAAAAGTACGTCCTTGTGACGTCACAAGCAACGTCACGTGTTTGTTGTGCCTCACAGTTCGCAGGGGGCGCTGGGAAACTAAAGCCTCGCTCAGAGTCGACACGCAGGCTTCTATGGGAGTTACGCTACCATTTGTTGTTCTACCATGGCTTGGCTGCTTATGGGTCGCCGCAGCAACGATGCTGCAGAAGGATTTCGAATGATTTGTGGTCGAATCAGGCAAGTACATAATCTAAACTGGTATTAAAAAAGACAGACGGTTGTATGCTATACGTGTGCCGAATTTCAGCGTGAATAAGCGAGCGGTTTAACCGACAGAAGCATTTTGCGGTCCGTGTTGACCTTTGGAACACTCGTACCAAATGAACCACTCCCAAAACCAAAATTTGCGCTGTTAATTACTAGACAGATTGAAGAGCACTTAAAAAACACTGATGGGTGCATTAAAAGATGTTTACTTACCACGACACAGCTAGATGCACCGGATTGTGAATCGCACACCGACGAGCAAAGTTACGGTGAGATCACGGCCACTCGTGCTGAGCGGCTAGTGGCTATGGCTGGCGTAGGCTTAGGCTGGCTTAGCCGAGACTTTGGCTGAACTGGCTGAACCTCCAGTAACGCATATGTGGCATGTTACCCCATTATGCCAAAATAAAACTTCCAGTTAAAATTTTAATGTGTCACAATAAATAATATGCAGTATTTTGTATTAAAACAATTTTTTAACAGCTGTTTATTAATATTATTTGTACACTTTGAGTCAAGACAAGTCGAAGCCATCTATGATATGTAAACAAACATGGCGGATAAAACGTCGATAATATATTCAATATAACATAGTTATAGTGCGTTCGAAGCGCTGGCTCAATGCATGTGCGATTGAAGTTTATAAACTGAGGACGTTTCTTTGCGGTTAGTGACATCATAAATGTAGTAATTAGGATCAGAGCGCTGTGAGCGCGTCCAACGATCGAGTGGTGCGAAAATGCCAGTGCACTGCAGAACTGCCCTGACAGCTTCTTAAATGGATAGCTTTTCGCTAGAAAACACGACTGTTGATAACTTGATATGAATTGCAATGACTGGCAAGGATTATTGCTTTTTTACTGGTACATTGATGTTATAATGAGTGTGCTCAGGTCAGAATTCCCTTGGTAGCCCATTCCACTAATGAGTGCCCACCAGTGTCCACACATGAACTGACGAGCACGGGTTCGGTTGAGGTCTGTATCGAGAGGCTATTTTTCTGAAATAATTGAATGTTGATCCGAGAAAGATGATCCCTCGTAAATCCTACGGACACCCCAATACGGATGTCCGTTTTCGGCTGTGCTTCGTTCCTACCGGTTTATGTCCCAATTCGGATGATCCGTTTTCGGATGTGTTTCGTTCTTCCGGCGGTCGTCCCGCTCCGGCTCCGGACGTGTGGACTCTAACCGGACGTCCGACGGACATTATTGGCCGTGTGGGGAAGTTAGCCGACCACTTAGCATCTTAGCATTGCGCTTAGCATATCGGTACCGGGGGATGCCCAGCCTTCGCATTTCTGCATGTGGTACGAATTCCATGCCGGGCACACGAGGAACCTTGTAAGTAGCGATGCCGCCGGAGGCGCTGCTGTGCCACTTCTGTTTTAACTGCTGTTTGCTGGCTTTGCTCAACAGAACGTTGGGCGTCTGCTGCGACTTTGCATGCTTTTTTTTTGTCGATGCAATGATGTAACAGTGCATCACAATCCCCTTCTCGAAGCAAATATAATCTAGAACCAACAGCAGAAAACAACAGGTAAATTGCGCGATATACGATTCGAAGAAATGTTTCCGGGCTAAACCACGCGGTAAACCACGCACTCCCGCTGAAACGCTGCACAGAGGAACAGTTCAATTGCCACAGTCGATGAATGCCTTCGTTTTCACTGCATATTGTCACGGGTGAAAAAATAAAGCAACATCAACAGTTCGTTAGGCAGCCTGCGGTCACCAGCGCACTTCGGTCTCTTCGCCTTTCCACGAGGGGCCACACCGGCTCCACAACATCGGTGGCATTACGTCCCTCCCCAAAAGAATCGTCCCGATTCTGAAAGGATAGAAGGGGAAAAAAAATAAAAGGTGACGGAGGAACGGACAATGCACAAGGCAGCAAAAGAGCGGCGTGCACAAACACTGCGCTTAAGGCGAGTGATAAGGTTTCAGTCTGCTAATATGCACAATGTCAGACTGAGGAGCACGGCGCTACAAGCGGACAGTTTATTCAGGAAGGAGTTCGTAATCTACGGCACTAACACGGCGAAGGACCTTAGAAAGGCCATAACCAGATGCAAGAGTTTTTCGGGATGACCCCTCTGCCTCGTCAGTGCTTCTCTGGTCAGTGCTGTCAACGCTTAAGCTCTCTTGGGGAAATCTCGGACGAAGCGTCGGTAGTAAGAGCAGACTCGGAAACCGTCAAAAGTGCCCTTTTATCGGTGGAACGTGGGAAACTTGACACTGCGGTAGTTTTGTCGGGGTCAGGGGGAACGCCCTGCGCACTGACAATGTAGCCGAGAAAGCGAATTTTCTTGAAAGCGAAATGGCATTTCTCAGGCTATAGATCGTTGTGTACCTTTAAGTGCTTGAAGCACAATGTGCAACTGGTACAGGTGTTGCTATAAAGTAGGCGAGAAAATGACATCATCTAGTACATCAAACATGACTGCCACTTCAGATCTGATAAAACCATGTCCATCATACGGTGCAGAGAAAAGACCAATTGGAAGCACATTAAACTCGTGTAGGCCGTCAGGCATCACAAATGCAGTCTTCTCGGTCTCTCTCATCCCCCTCTATTTGCCAGTATCCGCTTTTGAGGTTTAATGAGAAGTACCTGGCGTCGCGTAGTCGGTGGAGGGCATCATCAATCCTAGGGAGCAATAGACATCCCTTTTAGTCGCGTTATTCAGTTTTTCATACTTTACGCAGAATCTCAAGGTGCCATCTTTCTTTTTGACAAGGATCACTGGCGACTCTTATGGGATCTTCGAAGGCTGGATCACGTCATCCGCAGCATTTTATCCACTTGCGTCTTAATGGCTTCACATTCCTTAGGAGAAACCTGGTACGGGCATTGGCATACCGCCAACATGGCCTCATCGGTGATGATGCGATGCTTGGTGACAGGAGTACGACCGACCTTGGAGCCTGTGGCAAAGCAGTCTGCGAAATCGGTCAGAAGAGCCGAGGGAGGATTCCTCTGATCGGGCGTCAAGTCCAGACTATTTTTAATGGTTTGAAGGGCATGACAAGGTGCGGCCTCTTCTAGAGGGCTGGCCCCAGAGGTGAATAAATGAGGCAATACAGTAAAATCATGAAGGAAGGCAACAGCCGTGTCCTTGGCGAGGTGCTGCATCTCCTTTGCGCAATTCTTCAGGAGTACAGCAGCACAACCGTTATTGACTTGAGCGACGGCTGTCTCCTCGAACAGTAGCGGAAGATGCCCATCCGCGATGCCCTCGTGGTCGTTAAACAAGTTATGGCTCACAAGAACCAGCATACTACACCGTGCTGGCACCCTCACGTTACCGCCAAACTATGCGCAAAACGAGTCCCCAGGTCCTCGTTTTCAATGCGCGCCACGGCTCGTTTCATCGAGAACGTCACACTCGCTTTTAAGTCAGTGACACCGCCATTGGTTTTCAGGAAGTCTTGGCCAAGAATCGAGTCCTTCGAATACTCGGGAAGTACCGCGAATTCTCCGGTATACACAAAACCACGATGTCGACCCGCTCTGTGCATCTGCAAGCAGGGGTAATGAAATGATTCCCCATCTTGTGAATTTTCGGGCTGGACTAGTGAGTCAAAACTTCCTTTAGTTCGCGGGCAAGGCCATGGCTCAATACTGGGATCTTATGGGATCTTCGAAGGCACTGAATAATCGGCACCGGTGTCGAGTAACGCGGTGACATCCACTTCATCGGAGGTAGCACGTCGGGGTGCTGTCGCTACCTGTCCCAACTGAAATGTATCGATCGGAGGTAGCACGTTGGATGCTGTCGCTACCTGACACCAGTGCAATCTCGTCTGTCCCAAGCGAAATGTCGTCGTATCGGTCGGAGATAGCACGTTGGATGCTGTCGCTACCTGACACCAGCGAAATCTAGTCGAATCGGCTTGAAGATAACGGAGGATCTTCATATTTCTCGACATCAGCGGCCCTGCCTCTGAAGGCCGCTGGTAATAGTTTTCCCGACGAAGGCTGGGAGAGCGGCGTCGGCAATAGTTGGGACATGGCGAGTGACGGAGACCGACACTCTTGCTAGCCGGACGTAATGGGATACTGTCGCGCAGAAAGGTGGCGATCTCACAAGGCCGTTCGCCATTCCGATGGCAGCGGTCGTCCGGTGCAGAATCTCACAGGCCGACGCGGCGGTACGGGCACGCCCGGTAGGGGTGACCTGCTTCACCGTAATGATAGCAGAGGTGCCGACATCCGGCGCCCGCCATACTTACGAGGTCGCTGGTACGTTGGCGGAAGGGAGTAGCGAGGAGCACCCTGCGGCCTCACTGCTAGACCTGCGGCGTTGATACCATGTTCCGGTGTGAGAAACTTAGGTAGGACAGACGCATATGTGGGTCTCGCGCTGAACTGGTGGGGAACGTCAGGCACTCGTTCAGCTGCAGTCAGGAATTTTAGTTAACAATATGAAACGGCCGCGGAAGATATGGAATGCTATGCTACTTAGTGTCCTCATGAGCTGCATTAGAAAAAAGATGGTGTCCACGCCAGAACTCGAACCAGTATCATTCCGTGTCCATCCGATCATGTTAACCTCTACTCTATGCCGATTTTTTATTGCTGGTCAACAAAGTACATACAGACATAACAATCACTAGCCTACCTTTGGAAAGCGATGTATTAAAGCTTTTTCATGTTAATCAATTCGTCGACGACATCCATCCACTGAGGCTGCTCAGGCTGACTACGGAGAACATCTCGTAGAAATGTTAAACTTTCAATGAAGTTGTCACTGACCAATCTTACATTTTATTCTGAATGCTTAGACTCCATCCGCGGTGTCCAAATGCTGTGGAGGCCCGGCACCATAATCATGTCGTACGGAATCTCATCATATAGGCAAGTGCAGAGCTTCCGTGATACGGGTACGTGCCGAGCGTCTCTGGCTCGACGAAGTCCCTTATTCGTTCGCTGAGTGATGAAATGAAGTATGCGACTCGGAATGAGCTCAAATACAGTACAAAAATGAGGTAGCGAATGACGGTGACATAATTCAGTTAGCTTTTGTTCTGTAGTGCCGGTACTTTTTTGGGCGACGACAGATTCAAGAAGAGAAGTTTAGAAGTACGTCCTCGTTCCGCATGCTGAAACTAGAAGACGAAAATAAAAGCGTGCTGGAGATGCCAATCAGCATGACAAATTAAAAGAGCTATTGAAGAGTTTAACGCTGGAAAATCTGGTCCTGACGGATTTGGTGCTGTCTGGTATAAGCGTTTCAAATGAGAAATCACTGTGGTTCTTTGTTGCGTCTTTCCGAAAAATTTATGACTCAAAGAAAATTCTCCCCTCATTTGGAACAGCCCATGTGCTTTTATTACCTAAAAGCGAGGACGAGGCTAAATTGCTATCGGTTGGGGCTTATCGTCCGATAAGCCTTACTCTATGCAGACTTTCTGCGCACGCGTGCATAATTCTCACTTTTCAAGCGAAGATAAAGCGGAAGGCGATGAGGCAAAATATAACTGAAAACTGACGAAGCTGCTAGTGTGCAACAGCAGCAACACACAAACTTTCATATTTCTTGAGTGCAGGTTCTGCAGTTCACAAAGTATTTACGTATCAGTTACCTCATACGGGCACATTCTGCGGACGCCACTCGGGAGCCCTCCATCAGGATGCATCCGATAGGTATGTAGCCTTGGGAAGTCAAACCCCATATACCAGTACGAAATGTGCTCTTCCCGGTTGCTATTCCCGTAGCATAATTTCTCGTCGTGCATGTGTTGTACATGTTCTGCTATAGTCTGTGCCATTTAAACGGGTTTGCAGGTACAGTTTCCCCCATAAATCATTGAGTTCATCGCCTGCATCGGCTATATCAGTCTTCTCATCACAGCAACATTTTACCTACATCTGAGGGACAAATAGAAGAAAAATGAGTTCCCCATACAAAATACAAGGGCTACAGATGCTGGTATGGAGTTCGCGGAAATCCCGCGAACTCCCACGGAAGTTTTTATTCGGGAATGCGCACATTACTGTCAGGGTTTAAACTGAGCGTGACTAGTCGCGATTAGTAATCGCAACACGTAATGATCTGGTAGCCAGGAGCACCCAGCCTAATATCACGGGATGCGAATAAGCGCAGAAAAGAAGTATGTGTTGTCAGGAAAAAGGTTTTCCTGAGGTTACGGGAACATTACAAAACATGCGTGCTCCATCCACTAGAATGAGTCGAGTGACTCACATCTATTAAGCTATCGTCGATTACCTCGCGATGTGGACGTCAAATACAAGAATGCCTGATATGACTGAACAAGCTGCGCACCGATGAAGTTCTATATGTCACTACGCTAAAGTATAGCTTTCTGAACTGTGCGTACGAAAAAAATTGCTCAATATTATGTGCCTCAACAATAACGTGACATACGCTTAAAAAGACGCGTTGAATAGTTTCGTGGGGCTCAGGCCCCTGTCAAACTTTTTTTTTTAAGTTAGCGTAGCTAATAAATACAAAATTGATACAATGCCCTACTTTAGTTGCGAAAATCGATGTATATTTCCTGTGGAGCAAACATTTTTTCGAGTGGCGGCTTGCACCCGAAAGCCGTTGCGTATGACCGCAGGCGCATCGCGGGACCGTCACACATCTTCCGCGCTGTCTGCCCGACGTCCTCGACATCGCAAACTGCGTAGCACGACGCCATGAAGAACAGCTCGTCCACGGCAGTACTGTTCGGTAGCGCAGCGGTATGTCCGTTGGGCGTCTCGGGGCTCTCGTGCAGTGCACGGTAGGCCGAAGCGACTGCCATTTCCTCCATTGTCTGGACCGATACATTCGACGAAGAAAGGCTGAGCAAGGCCTTCGCTAGAAGCCTCCCGGCGCCCGCATAGTTCACGGCCGGATGTAGTTGGGTGTGAAAAAACGGGTACGAGAATATCAGCGGTTCCACCGTCCAGTTGTTTTCCCGGCGCCACGATCTGCTCTCGCCGCTGTCTATTCTCAGGATGTCGTAGAGACCAAAAGACTCCAGATCTCGCCTTGCGCTTGTGTACGCGACCCAGTTGGCAAAGAATGACGGCTGCAAAGCCGGAAGCACGTCAGCTGGCACTGGTTTATCAAAGGGGCCACCTATTTTGGCTCCTGGAGCGGCGGCGAACTGTACTGAGGTCAAGACGTCACGTTGTGGCTGTCCTTGGCCACGCAGTTCGGGAAGCAGGCTGTACCAAGCACGTCCCGTCATCTTTTGTACCGTACGAAGGCAGCGGGTCTCCAGTTTTTCGGGGGTAAACTGATTGGGATACATACTGTCGCTGAGCTCGTCGACCATCCAGCTGATGTCTACAAATGCGCGATAGGCAATGTGTTCCGCCAAGTGTTCTTGCCTGTTCTTGCCAAATACAAAAAGGCTGTTAAGTGCACTGAGGACCCTTGTACTTTGTACGCTTACAGACGTGTACTCCGTGATGTTCGCCAGTGAAGGTTCGGATGCGCGCAGAGCATTGAGCCATGCCGTTGCGGGAACTGCAGGGGTCAGAGTCGCTGCCATCGTTTCTATGTCTACTATAACTGGCCCGCTGTCAGGCGTTCTGTACGCGCTCCTGAAGACTGTGGTGACGAGGGTGTTAATTGTTGCGGCTCGGTTGAGCACTGCAGGTAGCTTCTCATCTGGCATGCCCAGAACTCGGAAGGCATTCTCAATGCTCCTTTTGTATTTCTTAGTTCTTCCCGTTTTCCTGAAATCCTCGGCCCATTCATCCAAGGCTGAGCTGCCGCGAATGTATACGGTGGAAGCGGCGCTCTCCTGCGCGGCGATGCTTAAATCAAACCATACATCGATGTCCCAGTTCACAGACAAATCTACAAGGTAGTTGAGTGCGCCGTAGGGGCCACGCCACTTGTAAGGCAGTATGCCGCGCTCACTCAAGAAATCTGCCACTTCAGACAGGTCCCCTCTTGCATGCAGACAGGACCTCACCAGTCCCGTAACTTTCTCTGCAGCATCTGGTGCGCCGTCAGAGCTGTTTGATGCCACCACAGACAGCATTGCCTGGGTGGTCAGTCTGCCTTCTGCGGACTCGCGGACTGACGCGAAGGTTGAGGCACGACGCCAGCGACCGCAGACGAAGTCATACAGGCTGCGGCAGGGGTTGCGAGAAACGTCGAGAGAAGCCTGGAGTTCCCAGGAGTACCTTTGACAGACGTGGCTATCGCAGACAGCTCGAAGAGTCGAAAGCAGCGGACTGTCGCGGACGAAAACGTGAGTGTGACGAGAGGCGAGGCTCTCGTCAGTAAACGTCATCAACTTGATCAGCATGACGGCACAGATGAGTATGCCGAGGAAAGTAGCTGCTTTCCGAACGCCAATGTGCAGCGAAGACCTGGGAATCAGGAGCCGGTCCAGGAGCCGCACACATGGCTGTGAGAGAAGAAACGCAAGAATGACTTATAAACTGAAGTATCGCCGCAGTATGTGTCTGGCATACTTCATCTGCACCGTATTTTCCGTGTTTCTTGGTAGTTTCCGTAAGTTCGAGCATGTGTCACTCAACAGAAGCCTATCATTTAGCCTCGACAGAAGGTCTATCATTTTGCGAGTCATAGACATTCTACCATAGTTTGAAACATCTGCCTATTGCACGGTTGCACGAACTAGGAAATTGTTATGCAGAGGGAGGTATGATGAGATAACCATGCTGCCAAAACCGTTCCTTCGTTAACTGCCATGGCTAACTCTGCATGAACTGATTTCTTTATTGGTTGTTTACCAGGATGCCGATCTTCGTGACATTACCGTCCGTTATACAAACCAGCAGCTGCAACCTGTACTAGGAGTGTAGGTTCAACGGGACTCACCGGCGCCTGCCTCTCCGCCTCGCGTTCACCGTTCTCCAGGTTGAGCTGCGACGCATGCTCGAAAATCCGCAGCGGCTGGCGGTCGCCGTCACCTCGACCTCGGTCCAGTGCATTCGTCAACATGGCGCCACGATGCGATTCGTGTCACTTCTTTTTTCTGTGGATGAGCTTGTGCGTGCAGCTTCAAATGTTGGCCCCGCAGACAAGGAAGACTAAGCAAAGAAAGAGACGAAGACGACTAAGCGAATAAGAAGACGAAGAAGAAAAACTCTCGGTCACCAGCAGCTAATGCTTTCTCTGCACATTCGGTTCAGCAGCATTGAACCCTTCTCATTTATATGTGGGCTGGTAGCTTACGCTCTCGCGTCATACTGTTAAAGGTTGGTTGGTTGGTTTGTGGGGTTTAACGTCCCAAAGCGACTCAGGCTATGAGAGACGCCGTAGTGGAGGACTCCGGAAATTTCGACCACCTGGGGTTCTTTAACTGTTAAAGGATGAGCTTAAGTGTCACCTATAATATAGCGCTTTACATTGATAGGTCGTGATAGGAGAATAAACGATGTAGCAGGCAAAATAAGTTTCCGCCGTTGCTATCGCAATTCACAATTTCAATGCACGTTCTTCTCCACAGAGAGATAGAAAAAAAAACGCAGAGACAAGGCCAACATATAGACGACCTTGTTCTTTCTAGTAACATATGCTCGTTGAACTCTCGTAAGCCTACGCACTGATCCCAACGTCTAGTAAATGTGTTTTAGATTTGGCTTTCAGTTCGCCTTTCATTTTAACAAATTTAAATCGGATTTTTTAAACCCATACAGTAGCGATCACCTGCCTGTAATAATCAGCTTATCATCTTCACTATAAGTCACCCCAACTAAAACCGTGGCTGTGAAACTTCATTTAGCAGATTGGAGCTTTCTAATGTAGGTGCTGATTATAGGAAACATTTTTTACAAGCTCTTGGTATTAACAAATTAAATTACTTGTCCACGTCTTCTATTATCAATGTCGCGGGGCTCGCAATTCCTCAGACCTCGCTGGTGTTGAGACAAAACCACTGAGTGTGCTTGACGCGGGAATAGGAGGAGGCTAAAAAGCAACAAAATAATGCATGGTTGTGTTGTTGTGGTTGTAGGAAGAAGGAAAAGAAAATGCATGGGCCTGCTACTGGCCCTCAGAAAAAAAACTTTTTGTTCGATTGCTACTAGTCCCTCTCGAGTAATATTTGCAAATAATCCCCGAGCAATGACATCACTGATAATGCAATTTGGAGATGTGTGTGATGTACTTAATATCCTGGACACCTTAGCTGATATTGCTCATAGCAGCAGCCTCTTGCCTCCGTCGTTCAATATTACAACACCCTGCGATCTTACTCTTACAAAAACTATCAAATGAAAAACCTCACGGGAACCTATCGTGAAATCTTCCTCACATTGAGACAAGCATCAATTCAGTCGTCTCCGACTCTTCGTGACCCTATGGACCATATCACGCCACGCTTTCCGGTCTCTCACTATCTTCCTAACATCACATAACTTTATCTGCAGTGCCTCGAGGATGCCGTCTAACCATCGCGTTCGCTGCCTACCCCTCCTCCGGTGACCCTCAACCTTTCCCAACATCAAATCTTTCTCCAGCGACTCCTCTCTTCTCATCAGATGACCAAAGTAGCTGAGCTTTAATTTTAGAATTGGACCCTCCAATGAGCATTCAGGGTTTATGGTCGACAATATCGACTTATTTGATCTTCTGGCCGGCCAAGGAACTCTCAAGATTCTCCGCCAGCACCACTATTCAAACGCGTCAATTCTTCGGCGGTCAGCCTTCTTCACAGTCCAACTCTCGCATCCATACATCACAACTGGAAAGACCACAGCACGAGTTATACGGATCTTGGTTGACAGTGTAATGTCTCTGCTCTTTACTAGGCGGTCAAGGCTAGCCATGGCTCTCTTTCCCAGAAGCAGGCTTCTCCTAATTTCATGGCTGCAGTTCCCTTCCGGGGTAATCTTGGAGCCCAAAAAGAGAAAATCTGTCACAGCAATTGTCCCTTGATGCTCCAGGACTTGATAGGGCAAGATTCCATGATCTTTGTCTTTTTAATGTTCAGTTTAAGCCCAAACTTCTCACTCTCGTCTTGTACGCGCATCAGAAGTCTCTTGAGTTCCACTTCACTTTCTGCCATTAAAGTGGTATCATCCGCATATCTAAGGTTGATACGTTTCCCAGCAATCATACCTGCAAACAATTCTATACGGAGGACCAAAAACTATGTCGCACTTTGGATGTGCAGCAGTGCAGGGGAATTGGGAAACAGTTAACTGCCATCAATATTTTGGCGGATATAATCATATTGTTACGTGGATACATATTGTTACGTATTGTTACATAATCGAGCCTTCCAGTAGTCCCTGGGCATCCCCTGTCGTGTTGGTCAAGAAGAAGGATAACAGTTGGAGATTCTGCGTTGACTACCGTCATTTGAATAAGATAACCAAAAAATATGTATATCCTCTTCCGCGCATCGACGACGCGCTTGATAGTTTGCACGGAGCCAGCTACTTTTCATCCATCGACCTTCGTTCCGGCTACTGGCAGATTTCTGTCGATGAGAGAGACCGTGAAAAGACAGCGTTCATCACCCCTGACGGCCTCTATCAATTTAAAGTCATGCCTTTTGGCCTATGTAACGCCCCTGCCACTTTCGAACGGATGATGGGCTCATTGCTGCGCGGCTTCAAGTGGACGACTTGTCTTTGTTACTTAGACGACGTCATTGTTTTCTCATCCACTTTTGACAGCCACCTCTCTTGCCTTTCTATACCATTCTCGAGCTATTCCGCCGCGCCGGCCTTCAACTCAACTCAAAGAAATGCAGTTTCGGTCATCGGGAAATCAATGTGCTTGGTCACTTGGTTAATGCTTCCGGTGTTCAGCCTGACCCTGACAAGATACGTGCCGTCAGAGATTTTCCCACTCCGCGTTCATCCAGCGATGTCCGAAGCTTTATTGGCCTATGTTCCTATTTCCGACGATTCGTCCCGAACTTCGCAGTCCTTGCTTGTCCCCTCACCCAACTCCTCAAGAAAGACGTTTCATTCTATTGGGGGCCTGAACAAGTTGCAGCTTTCTCAGAGCTTATTGCTGCTCTAACTACTCCACCAGTCTTGGCCCACTTCAGCCCTTCCTTTCCGCCAATACTGAACTCCGTACCGACGCAAGTGGCCATGGAATAGGAGCTATTCTCGCTCAGCAACAATACGGCCGTACAAGGGTGATTGCGTATGCCAGCCGCCTCCTCTCAACACCCGAACAAAATTATTCTATTACAGAGCGAGAATGCCTGGCGCTTGTCTGGGCTATTACGAAATTCCGCCCTTATTTGTTTGGCCGCCATTATACTGTGATAACAGACCATCATGCCTTGTGCTGGCTTTCCTCTCTGAAAGATCCTACTGGCCGTTTGGGGCGCTGGGCGCTACGATTACAAGAATACACCTTTTCCGTCGTCTACAAGACCGGCCGGCTTCACCAAGATTCAGACTGTTTGTCACGTCATCCCGTCGACTCCCCTAGTCCTACAGACTCTGACGATTATGCATATGTCTTATCTGTCTCCGCCTTTGCCAACATTGCCAAGGAACAGCACCTAGATCCTTCTCTGCATTCCATTATCCTCCGTCTTACCTCCGACCGCCCTGACCCATCTCTCGCCTTATTTGTGCTCCACGAGAACACCCTATACCGACGTAATATGCGACCAGATGGCACAGACCTTTTGCTCGTCGTTCCACAATACCTGCGTTCCACCATCCTTGAACAGTTCCATGATGCTCCCACGGCTGGCCACTTGGGTGTGTCTCGCACATACGACAGCCTGCGCCGACGTTTCTACTGGAAGGGGCTCTACCGCTCTGTCCACCAGTACATTGCCGCGTGTGAACTGTGTCAGCGTCGGAAGAAGCCCACAATTTTGCCTTCAGGTCATATGCAGCCGATGCCCATACCAACTGACCCATTTTCCCGTATAGGCGTTGACCTCCTTGGCCCCTTTCCAGTTTCCACCTCGGGGAACAAATGGATCGCTGTCGCCACCGATTACGCTGCTCGGTACGCTATTACCCGAGCCATCCCGACCAGCTGTGCCACAGACGTCGCTGACTTCCTTCTAGAAAACGTAATTCTTCATCATGGTGCTCCTCGCGAACTACTAACTGACCGTGGCCGCTGTTTCCTGTCGCGAGTGGTTGACGAAATTCTCCGTTCCTGTTCCGTCCGCAACAAATTCACCACCGCATATCACCCCCAGACCAACGGCCTCACGGAACGTCTAAACCGTACCCTCACAGACATGCTGGCCATGTATGTGTCTGACGACCCTCGAGATTGGGACGTTCATCTCCCCTTTGTCACATTCGCCTACAATTCATCTGTCCATTCTACCGCTGGATACTCCCCATTTTATTTATTATTTGGCCGACACCCGTTACTACCCTTCGACACCTCTCTACCCTCGGCAGACGCCACCAGTACTTACACCAGTGATGCCGTCACCCGCGCTCATGATGCCCGCCGGATAGCTCATGCCAGGCTCTCTGCATCCCAAGACTTTCAAAAGATCCGGTACGACGGCCGCCACCGTGATGTCCACTACACTCCCGGATCTCTCGTTTTGCTGTGGGTTCCGTGCCGTTGAGTGGGCTTGTGTGAAAAACTTTTGCCCCGTTACACTGGCCCTTACCGTGTTTTGCGCCCCGTGACCGACGTCACCTACGAATTTGAATCTGTGGTTCCGAGGTCCACGTCCACAGCTCCAACCTCCGAAATAGTGCATGTGTCCCGTCTAAAGCCCTATCATGACCGTTCTATTTCGCTAGCATAGATCGCACCAGGACTGTGCTTTTCCCGCGGGGGGTGGGGGGGGGGGGTGGGAGGGGGGGTAGTGTTACTTAGCTGTATTCGCTGTTCGTGATGAGGATGAAGAAGTGCAACAGACTCCGAGAAAACGACGACGCTAAGTGTTGTGAGATCGGTGCCCTGATCAACGTTAGTTGTGCGGACAGCTTTGGGACTAAATCTTCCGCGTATCAATATGCTGTCTTGGTAGCTGTGCAAATAATAATGAACTAGAATATAAAGAACAGCAAATATAGACAGATTCGCTTAGTATAGCCACAACACTACAACCAGAAAAAGCAGCCATTTCATTACTTCATAAGACAAGAAGGATCGCAGCACTAGCGAATAAAATTATTTCTTGGAGGGTCCCAAGCCACGTAGGCATTGAAGGCAAAGAGAAGGTGTACGTACGTGTGTGGTGCAGATACTGGGAACAAGAATGCAAAGAACTTAACATGCCCCATGGAGTCTGTATGAAGTTAGGAAAGAATAAACCGAAGCACAAATGGCAATCCAGATAGAATAACGAAAAGAATAACGACTTTGTATTTGTCAATCTCCCTTGACGGCGTCATTTGTATGTGTAACAGATCAGTTGACTTTGATTTGTTTTAAGTTTTGCTTGTCCAGATTTTCAGATGCATCCGTTGGTCTCCAAAACGTATACCCGAAAGCCGCTTTTCTAATTTGCGTTAATTTTATTCTCAATTACTGCCGCTGTTGTCCTTTGACTGAGGGCTCTCCGACATCGTTACGCTAGACAAGGGGAATTGAGAAGTCATTTAGCCGAGCCTGCCATAGAGCAGTAGTTTGCGCGCTCGGCTAAGGATTATAGAGATGGTGGCTCGATTCTTAGCAGTGTCATTATTTTTTCATCAGTGTCAATTCGTGCGGACCTTTCGGTCTACAGCTCTGCCTACGCCACTCATGAGCCGAGAAACGCTTTAGAATTGAAATGTGGAAATAGACGCGCGTGGCTGCAATAATTTCAGATACATGTCGGCGCATATTGTGCGCCAAAGAAAATAATGAATCCCACTATCTGCGGCACTGAACAAATAAAAAGCACGAGATCGTTCTGCGCGGTACTAGCGAAGTGACCTGGGTGATAGTGTCGCGTTATGGCGGCTGTTGAAAGCTACCAATAGAAAGATTACAATGGCTTGATGTAATATAATGTTAGTAATCTAGAAGGTTTGCTCCCGCACAGTAGATGATTCAGAGACGAGAAATTGTATCTATGTAGGCGATAACATAATCATGTACAGCTAGAAGAAATATGAGAGAGAACACGGGAACGCGTGCCCTCCACGCTTTGCAATGCGCTGCCGTTGACAGATGATAGGAATCAACGGCAAAGGCGCATGCAAAGAAAGCTTGGTCGGCTGCTCTGTTGTTGTTGTTGTTGTTGTTGTCCAAATAACTTATGGCACATACCCACAGAGGGGGATCGGCCAAGAATTGGGTAGCAAAGAATATTTTTTTTTAATATACTTGCATAAAAAGAAATATATATATATATATATATATATATATATATATATATATATATATATATATATATATATATATATATATATATATATATATATATATATATATATATATATATATTTCTTTTTATGCAAGTATATTAAAAAAAAATATTCTTTGCTACCCAATTCTTGGCCGATCCCCCTCTGTGGGTATGTGCCATAAGTTATTTGGACAACAACAACAACAACAACAACAATATATATATATATATATATATATATATATATATATATATATATATATATATATATATATATATATATATATATATATATATTAATAATAATTTGAGGGGTAGAGGAAACGAAACAAAATGGGAAATAAGTGAAATATAATATGAAAAGTGGTAACACTCACGGGAGATTGACACTATATTTGTAGGACAAGTGATGTTTTAATATTTAGCAAGGAAAACGATTTGAGTGCAGTAAAAAATTTTGCATGGCGGTAAAAATAGACCTGTGACTGTGCCCAAGGATGGTGGCGCCAAATGAGCATACCCCTGGTGTCACCCATTCTCTTCTTCTGTTGGTGGCACCGCTTTGCGAAATGCGAAGGCCACGAGCTCCAGTGTTCCCCGTCATATTGCTTCTAGCTGTACGTAGCATGCTGTAGAAAAGTTATGCCCTCTCATATATGCCGCACGAGTCTCATTCATCGCGTTGAAATTTTTCTTAGAAATATCCATTAAGAAGAAATGGGCATGGGCAGGACATGTAGTGCGAAGAGAGGATAACCGATGGTCGCTTAGGGTAACAAACTGGATTCCAAGGGAAGGAAAGCGTAGCAGGGGGCGGCAGAAAATTAGGTGGGCGGATGAGGTTAAGAAGTTCATAGGCGTCAAGTGGATGCAGCTAGCACAGAACCGGGTTAAGTGGAGAAATATGGGAGGCCTTCGCCTTGCAGTGGGTATAGTCAGGCTGATGATAATGATCCTGAAGAACGGTTGGAATGGTTCGTCTGTCTCGCCGCATTCAAGGAATGGTAAGATAGCATGAAACTTAAATTAGCGTGGGCATTTGAGAAGAAAGAAAAATAACGTTACCCAATCTGCACCGTCAAAAGCAAAACGAGCTTCTATCTTTACCCTGGACGGATCTACAAAAGTTTGATAATAAACCCAGGAGCTCTACGACGTGGGAAAATTTCAAGTGAGGGCTGTTGACGTTCAAGAGCATCATACGAAAGAAGAGGATAGAGCTAGTTGTCCAATCGTGCACTAAGCATCGCAGTTAACAGGTGACAATTTCGACTTCAGAAATAAATCGCCTCTTTTAGAGCGAGCCGAACCGGAGATGAAGGAACAGAAGGTAAGGCTGTTAGTGCAAGGATGGAGAAGGCACTGTTTGCTCACCTCGTACGCAACCCTCCGAAATGAGTGGACGACTTCACTCGGGCAGCGTTTAATATAGACAAGATTTTTTAGTCCTCCTCGCGTGTGGCCATTTTGTGCCGATTGGTGCGCCACTGTGCGGCCGTTTGCTTGGCGTGTCCGCGCCTGTACGGTAGCAGCGATTTGCCGGCATCGGTGTGCTACAAAATGTCGCCATAATGATTTCATCACATGGTTGTCTCGTGGCAAGTATATTTTCGTTGTCACATAGGTAAAATCGACGCGTTAGTTGTGAGATTTGATTTGACATTCAGGTTAATTGTACTGGTGTTCAGCGCGCAGTTGTGCTATATACCGCCAATTTGGCATCCTACAGACGAGAAATATTTTTGAACAATTATAAGCATTGCTCGTATAGACCGTTTTCCTGCGAGGAGGAAAAAAGCCTCGAACCGGAGCGCGCAGCGCCGCTCCTCCTCTCTGGCATGTGGGGACGCTGTGAAAGCAGAGCGGGCGCCTGTGCGTTCTACAGAGAAAGCGCACGCGTTGCGCAGTTTTTTCCACTCAAAGTGCCTTGAATAGCAGAAAAGTGTCTAAACTGGTTAGCTGTTGCGAGCGACGCACTATCTTTACAGCTCTTGTTATATTTTCTACCTTTTTACATACCTCATCCCTGTTCTTTCTTTTCGCCCCATTGCTTCCTTTCCCTAATCGTTTCACTTCCACCAGCCGCAGTCGATCTGCTAAGAGGTGCCGCGGCTAGCAAAATATTTTCTTTACTCTGGTGTTCAAATTAATAAGAAAATAACAACGAAAAGGAGATGATTATCAGAAGGTTAAAGACTAACAGCGGTGGTATGCGTGTGTGTCGCTCTATATGCTGTTCTGGTTGCAATTCTTTCATTTGGGTGAAGAAAAGCAGCCTCTGAATTTCAAGCTCCAACCGAAAGTGTTCCTCCTTTGCAGCCTTTCGTGCGAGTTTCTAACACTGTTCTTACACAGAAGGGACCGGAAAAACTGAATACCTGCGCAACAACGGCATCCTTTGAGTAACAAGCGGGTTATATTTCGTACAGTTAATATTTACGAAATACCACCTGGGAAAGAAAACTACTTTGATGCACTCACCTGAGCTTTATGAAAGTATGAAAGAACATGTCTCACTTGAAGACAACGATGCCGAATAAATTGGTTGTCAAATTATTATTTAGTGAAAGAGCGGTAAAATATTTAAAAAAAAAACGAGTCTAGTACGCTTTTGCTGCCGATAATAAGTCGGAATATGGTAATGGGAACAGCAGCGATCTCTTCAAGTGAGGAAATCTTGTGACGACAAATGGGCGGTATAATTTTTCATAGAAGCAACTTCCGCTGAGGTGATTATGAGCCATAAATTAATGTCACTATTGCATCATTATCAGTTGTCCTTTTCTGTTTCATCTGGATGTGAGCATGCCGGCAGTGTCAGACAAACGCAGAAATTGTAGGATAGCAGCTCCCGCCGCTGACAAGTCATCGCCACTCCCCGTACCACGGCCGCTCGATGGAAGCGCACTGGTTCCATCGAGCGGCCGTGCCCGTACAAACTGGCAAACAGCTGCTTGAGTCATTTAGGCAATGCTAAAATCTGATTGCCTGGTAGTGGGTGTTTGAACGCCACGGCTTTTTCACCCAACAAAAGTCGTCTAGGACAGAGTAAATGGTTCCGAAATGGATAATGTATCCTTAAGAATACAGCACCAGTCGAGGTGTGAGACCACCAGCAGTAGTCGGTCAAGCAGTAAACAGTATATGAATGATCGGCTGACCCAACAAATGTAGCGCGATTAGCAGCGCCCCATAAACGGGACAAGATGCTGCTAAGAGTAGTTGTAGAAGTAGCAACAACACTTTATTTAGGCAAGAAATCAACTCCTCAAAATTAGTTTCACTATACAACACCAGGCCAAGCAACATTCGCTCAGTTTCATTCCTCAAATTTTGCGATGGCCCATCTCTAGAATTCATTTAGAAAGAAAACGACAGCTGCCCTGCCCCGATTCCTTCACCGCCCTCGTGGCCAGTGGTGCGCCACCGCCTCTCTGTTCCGCATAAAAAAGTTACACACTAATAGTAATCAGACTTGTAGCATTCAGCCGATTCGATCAGGAGCATACATTTTGGTCATTTTTGACCGAATGCTTTGGCTGCTGCTGAAAAGTAGTTTTTTCTTTCATCCAAGTACTTTTAAAAAAAAATTGCATGCGAAGCTCGGAAATCTCGCCGTTCTGCGGAACGGCGACAAGTAGATAAGACCGCACATACCAGCATGGTGGTGGTTCTCAACTTGGCTCTTAGACAGCGCGACCTACTCAAAATGGCAGCGCCCATGATAAAACACTCTATATGTAGGGATCGATGTAATAGAAATTAAGGTTGCATTGGAATTGCAACCATGCGTTGTGCTGCTTTCTTGTGAAACGGCTTATTTCTTACAGTCAAAGAGGACGCGTGCTGACGAATATGGTGAACGCCAATCTCAGTTGGTCAGAAGCTACAGTCCGGGCCGCCGCAAGTGCCAGCTGCCTCGCGAGCACGGCGAGTCAGGGCCTTTTGGGGCCCGACCGACGAGCACGCAAGGAGGAAAGCCTCCCAAGCATACTCAGTCGGGATGAAATGGGGATAATTGTGGGGGCTGCATTGGCATACCCACACCGTGTGAGATAAAGAGCAACGACTCCCTTCACATTTCGGGCATTGCATTCGTATTGAGCAGCCTGTGCCGGACACGAGGTGTTGGTATGCACCTGACATACGGAACGCGTTCGTCGGCCTTCGCGAGCCCCTTTGCTGGAGGTGGGTACCGTTGGTGCCGAGCTTTGAAGTCTTCAATAATTTCTCAGAACCGCAGCAGCTGGCGGCCTAGATTGTCACTAGGGGGCCGTATGGTGGGTGCCCTTAAGATGAGGCCAGACGCATATCACCAAATTATTCGTTCTGAGCGCACCAAGTTGCAGAGCTAACAGACACAAGCTTTGTTGCCGTTCATTTAAAAAGGTGTCTGCATTAGGTTTGTTTCATTTTTTACTTGGAAAATTTGCCTATCATACTGTTGTGTCGGCATGTCCCCGCACGAGACATTTTTTTTTTAAATCCTTGCTATACATTTTCACACATGCCAAAATCGAGCAGATGGATGCTAGCTGGAGCATAACAATTTAGCTTTCGTGTGCTATAAGGTTTAGCGTCTCAAAGTGGCATCAGCTTAAAGGTACACCGAAGTGACGCGCTTCGGAAATTGAACAGGCAGCGAAGGCGTGACCAAGCAAAAGCGATCACTGAGACATCTGCAATGCACCCTGGCCAATCCCCCGCCGTGTGTGCCATTACGAATGCGAACATCATCATCATCACCTGGAGAATGAGAAGAAAGGCTTGTCGGAAGCCGGACACCTGTGGTTGTCGAGACTTGAACAACGTGAAGCGAGACTTGCCGGTTCTGCGTGAGCGAAATAGAGCGGCAGAGGCGTTTGGTCGAGGGCCCGAGCATCGACAGGGGTGCGGTGTGCGCAACCAGTGCTTTCACTTGTGCACGTCGGTTTGAGAACAATAAATCCCGACTTTTGTTTTCCTGAGATAGGTTCTGTAGGTAACTGAACTAAAAAAAAAAAAACAACGTAAAAGCCTACGCTACCTCAAATTTGTTTGTTTCAAAGAAGGCGTAAAAAACTGGTGGTTAGAGAAAGAAGATGCCCTAGCAAAGCTGGCACTAAACCTCGATGCAACCACGAAGCTGCGCTG
Source organism: Amblyomma maculatum (assembly GCF_055883805.1). Taxonomy (NCBI): domain Eukaryota; kingdom Metazoa; phylum Arthropoda; class Arachnida; order Ixodida; family Ixodidae; genus Amblyomma; species Amblyomma maculatum. The sequence continues at coordinate 136,016,124 of NC_139346.1, forward strand.
GCTTTTTTGTTGCCTCCCTCGAAATAAATTTGTGCTAGCCAAGCGGGGATCCCGAGGGGTGCTGGGGACTTCTTTGCCCGCGAATTAGTAAAGAGTTCATGCTGTATAATGCAGTGATTCGGTAAAAGTTCTTCAACGCTGAGCACTCGAGAAATGTGTTCTGGGGAGCAACCGCCTTTTTTTTTTTTTTTTTTTTTTTGAGCATCCAACGTGTCATAGCATGAAGGGGCGGTTTCAACTTTTTGAGTTAATCACTCGTCTCATCTCTTTATCAGGCAACGACAGCACCATTCTTAGAAAAAAAAACCTACGCAATCCAATCTTTAACTATATGGAAAAAGGTATCCGCTCAGAGAGAGAGAGAGAGAGAGGAGCATACCCGGAGCAGCGCTCCTTTCTAGGATCCGGCTTGCCGCCAAAGGAAACGTCTTTGAACCGCTGCGCTGTTTAGCGTGACCAGCTGGACTTTGTATTTACACTAGCTGAGGCACAAATTTAAAGCAGCTAATATCATGTACGCAAAAGACGGTTCACAAGGGGAACTGATCAACGGGAAGCATTAACGCTGTCGTTTTTAAACCTTAAAAGCGGAGGTTAAGTATACTGCGTGTCTTTTAAAGTTGCTGTTTCCTGGATATCTCGAAATTTCCGGCTTGGACATGCAAGATAAATTTTTCTAGATGATCAGGGGTTCTGGCTAACAAATGTTCAACTACGACCAATTAAATCGATGTAGCATATACGCGAGGCAATAACTGCTGAAGGAATAACAGCATGCTACAGGTCTATATATTCGCTTTTGCAAGCGGCAGTGGCATTGTTCCTCTTTTCTAAATCATGTAATACATTGTGCAGAGCAACTCACTATAGGTGACATATACCACATAGAATTTCCTGTACCCGTCGACATTTCCTTCAGCCGAATACTTCAAGCTCAGTGGGATCATCATTGCCGTATTGTTAGAGCAGTAAACATTCTCATGCCACCAGCGAGATGCATGTCATTATTTTTCTATGCGGGAAAGCTTCAAACGCAGAGTGAAAAGTTCCATTGTGTTCAATGCCCATCTCACTGTTCGATACAAAAGCATCTGCAGAGTTGGAAGCTCCGTCTAACAGAAATACACCATGTGGTCACGTGATTCCAGACAAACTGCCACCAGCCACAAGTCCGTCGACTTCCATGCGTGCAAAATAAACGCGCGCCGGTTCTTCATCTGCCATTGCCAAATGTCACTTGCCAACCACCAAAAGAGGACTAGTTCAAGCGTGGACTAGTTCAAGCGTGCAAAACTCTCGAGCATGTTTCATAGCTCGAGAGTTTTGGAGCCTACGGTACTTCAAGCGGAGAGTTGAAGTGTCCCGGTATCTGTTACGTGCCAGCTACTTTTTGCCAGAGGCATTTTTAAAGAGAATATTTTGGTACGCTTTCCTTGTCAGATGGAAGGAAGGATGCACTAGGTGCGATCCTCCTGTGAAGGAACAGGCCTCAACCTGCGACCATAATTATCTTCGGCTAACCCAGGCAAGGCCTCCCGTACCATAAGGCTTGAGGGTGGTTTGGTTCGGGGAGCGGGCTTTTCCCAGCCACGGGCTCATGCTATCCGGCCTGTTCCCATCGGGCCGGGGTCGTAGTGCATGCACCACGTCCACCACCACGCTGGGTCGAAGCCTGACGCCAGCGAGTCTTCTAGCAACCTGTTGCTTCCAGTTTCCCGTTTTTTTTCTTTGAAGATCACCATGGGCTGTCCCCAGTCTTCAAAGAACTTCTTACCATCCAAGTGGCGTCTCTCTTTCCCCTGGTGAAACTAGAGTTGCTTTTTTATTTTGGCTATAGAAGCTCGCAGTTTTGTTCGAGAAGGACGCTTTGCAGTGGGACAACCACGCCTGATAGTTGACCTCCGCCAGTGTCAACACAAGCTTCTTGCGCCCTTCTTTTGAAAACGGGTTGAAGTAACGCACAATGGGGTATGGGATCCTGGGAAGGCCGAACATAGCTCCCAGACGCTGTAGTAGCGCTTCGGGAATGAGGCAATCCAGGAAGTTGTGCTCCGCTGTCTCCCGGGCCATGCAGAACGGACACAGGCCAATATGTCCCGATGTCGCAGAGACGAAGGCGCGCCGTCTGATTGGCAGGACACCTCTTCCGAACCGCCACATCAGGGAAGTGGGCAATGATATACGTCCAACTGGGCCTTTCTGCACGTAGCATGTAGCTTGATAGGTGGGCAGGGAGCGGAGGTGTGATCGTACTGTCTTTCAAGGGCATGGTTTGTGGGTCAATGCGAGGCGAGATTCCCTTCAGATACTCGAAGTTTGTGGCTGCGGTTCGGTAAAAAGGAAAGGGTGAGCCTGCATGCAGAGCGTCGGGGTGTAGGGTCTTTTCAGTGAATGTTCGCAGCCGTGTCTGTCGTGTTAGCCCAGGCAGGGGGGGCGCCGTTGCACCCGCGCCGGAACGCTGCCAGAGAAAGCAGTCCAGACACCGAGCTCCCAAGCGACGAAATGAACCTCCGTTTATTCTCGCACTCCGCTTTTATACACTTGCGCCACACTTGCGCCACAGATACACTAGCGCCACTATCGCAGTCGCAGCTGCCAGCCAAGCCAAGCCAAACCAAAACAGATGATAACAGCACATCCCCCTTTTCAAGCACTATTAACTTTACATGCATACACTTCAAAATAACATTGGAACACACCCAAGAAAACACGACAGAACACAGTCACTCCAGCATCAGTCGTCCACGCCCAGCCTTATGGGTTTGCGAACAACTCTTCCAAATCTGGTCGTAGTTACAATTCTAGCTTGAGAATTGCCACCGTCAGTCTCCGTCTGAGTTAGAGGCACCAAAGCTTCCGGAGCTTCGTCAAATTGGTTGTCTACTCCAGTTACCAATCCGGCCCTGCTGGGCTGTTCCTGACTATCCGGAAATTCGTAGTTCCCGCTATCTACCCGGTCTTTTGGGAGACGGTTAAGCATTCTCCTGTTTCGACGGACTTCAACCCCGTTTTCCGTTTGAACACGGTATGAACGCGGCTGTGGTGCTGCTCCGAGCACTGTACCTTTGGTACGGAGATCAGTCACCCACACCACATCACCTGCTTCCAGCTTTGGGAGATTTTTAGACCGGTGACGTCGGTCGAAGTGGCGGCTTTGCTCCTTTCTGACTTTACGGTCCTTGGCTGCCGCTTCTTGCAGACAGCATTGTCCCGGATTGCGGTGCGAAGGCAGCATTGGGACTCTCGTCCTAAGCCTTCTACCCATCAGTATCTCCGCTGGGCTGACGTTCAGAACACCAGGTGTGGCCCTATAAGCCAGCAAGGCTAAGTAAGGGTCGTCCGATTTTAGAATGAGATTCTTAACCGTCTTTACCATACGTTCGACTTCCCCGTTTCCCTGGGGGTGCCTCGGACTCGAGGTGACATGACGGAAGCCATACAGTTTTGCAAATTTCTCGAACTCGGCACTGACAAATTGGGGACCATTGTCGGTCACCACACACTCGGGAATGCCATGTCTCGCAAAAATGCTTTTCATTCGGCTTATCACGGTAGCAGACTTTGTTGATGGAAGAATGGCAATCTCTGGGTATCGCGAAAGATAGTCTACTACGACAAGATATTGCCGTCCCTGAATTTGAAACAGATCGACCCCTACTCTCTCCCAAGGAAAAGAGAGCGTTGGCGATGCAATCATCGGTTCGATCTGTTCTGGCGCATGCCTCGCGCAAACGCTGCACTGTTTCACGAATGACGCTATCTCAGTGCTAAGTCCCGGCCACCAGACAGAACCTTTAGCCACACTGCGGCATCGCGAGATGCCTTGGTGACCGTCATGCAGTTTGCTTAGCGCTTCCTTGCGAAGGGTCTGAGGAATGATAAGCATCATACCTTTGAGCAGAAACCCGTTCACCAAAGTAATGCATGCACGTTCCTGCCAGTATGGCAGAAGATAACAGGGAACATTTTGTTTCCTGGGCCACCCTTTTTTGCACACTGTGCGCAAGCTTCGACACACTTCGTCTTTTGCTTGACCTTTTTTTACTCTTTTCAAGAAATCGTCGCCTGTTTCTAAACCCAGTAAACAAGCTTTCGAGTAAGCGGTTACCTCTGAGACAGTTAAACAGCTTTCCACTTTCGTACGAGCTAACGGCGAACGTGAAAGAGTATCAGCAGTGGTTAGCGATTTGCCTGGTACATATAATACAGAAAAACTGTATCGCATCAGGCGCAGACGAAAACGTTGAATTCTTGGGGGCATAGCCATGGTAGAAGAACAAATGGTAGTGTAACTCCCATAGAAGCTGCGTGTCGACTCTGAGCGAGGCTTTAGTTTCCCAGCAACCCCTGCGAACTGTGAGGCACAACAAACACGTGACGTTGCTTGTGACGTCACAGGGACGTGATTTTGGCGGGGAATTTGTCTTTTTACTTATGAACGAAAAACAAGGCCAACGACGACGGAGGCAGAACGATGCTCGGATAAGGCAGAAAAATGGACACCGTAACTGTTCAGCCAACTTTACTTGACATGGATTTCTACTGTCAAGTTTTACGTTAACTGAAATGTTACGGCATCTTTAACCACCTTATCATAGCATCGTTTTGCCTCCGTCGTCGTTAGCCTAGTCTTTCGTCGCGCGTCATGTAAACGCATTCTGGGACTTATTTCTTCGGGCACGTTTGTGAACAAGGGCCTTCAAGTGAATTCGGCAAGCACGTGGATAGAACCACATGGCTTGAGACATTTCACTAAGGGCATAAATGAGTGAAGCTGCGCTGCACAGAAAACCAGGCTTTATTAATTCACGATTACTTACAATAGACGCTTCACGACAATGAAATCTTTAAGTGTAGGAGAGCGACTACCGCTCATTCGTCACGGTCTTCATGAAATCCTCGTGATAACAAAATGACCTGAGCGTAGGTCTCCAAACGAGACGCGGTGAGGTTATAAAAGGGTAAAAGATCTTGCTAACAAACAAAGTATACATATCAGCGTCAAAGAACAACAAAAACAAACGAACGGAATAACTAACGCTAGCGCTAGAACGCCAACCTGTAAGAGCTTAGGTAAGCAATTCAAATTGGGATTGCTAGTATTTAGAAGTTAATGCGTCTGAGAAGTGAAAATATCTACGATATAGCTTCGCTCCAATAAATCTCGCCCTGTTCATGATTCCCATATTTTACTCGCACTTCATTTGCCACTGAAAGGAGTCAATGTGAGGTTACAAATTTACAACTTAAGCATTTAACATGTCCATGAGAAAGATCCCACTGACAATAGGAACATCACTGTAATAACAGCTAAAGCACGTTCAGCGAACGTTGGTGCGGTAATACGACGCAGTAAGCAAAACACGCAGCAAGGGGAGCGGAACGGAAGGCTTTGAGCAATGCGACACGCTTCTTGGGGGCAATAAAATCTCACCTTCACCGCTCAATTAAAACATGCAGCGATACGCCGCTCATGCAGACGTGTATCCGTAAAACAAGCCACCACTTTTGCGACGTGCCTGGGAGGCCGAGCCGAGCCGCCGAGCTGTGACGCAGCATTGTCCCATCGTCCGGAAATGCGCACATGCAGCGGCAATCAGTTTCTCATCGAGCACAGACAGTCTTCGCCTTGCAGTAAAGCTCTACCAAAACCAGCAGAATGAAATACTGACTGTTTGTTACAGATAACCCACTCTGTACGCAGCCCGCAACGATGAACATTGAAACGGGGCCGACGACGCACCCATTCCGCGGATGAAAAAAGCTTAGGTTTGAACAGTCTGAACCATATCTGAGCTTTGGGCAACTACGCAGCGGATAATAAGTGGCCGAGAGAGGCCGTTAGAAACAAGTTAAAATATTATTAAAGACGTGACACGTTTTTTCTTACGCAAGAAACAAAAACTGCATTCATTCCTGAGCGCGAATATTATGTTTACTTTCTAGTTCTTTGGAGTTCTGGCAGATCTTATTTTCTGTGCGTTAGTAATTTGCCTCGCAGTTCGCAGGAGCCCTCATCATCGAGTTGATGCCGCTGGCAGTAGGCAGCTGCACGCGTTTTCTTCCAAGTTGCGCGACCAGTTGTACATTGACCTTGGCATAGCGTCGATTGCCATGTGACCCAACAGCGACACCAAGGGCTTGTGGTCAGTTTCAAAAACAACTTCCAGACCACGTATATACTCATCAAACCTTTCCGCTGCCCACGTCAACGCCAGCGCCTCCTTTTCGATCTGGGAGTACCGTTGCTCGGTTTTGGTGAGCGAACGAGAAGCGAATGCAACTGGTCTACGTTGCCCGTCTTTTTACTTTTGAAACAAAACTGCTCCCAGACAAAAAGACGATGCGTCAGCTGAAAGAGTGGTTTGTAGCGAAGCGTCCTACAAAGCCATGCATTGCGCTGAACAAATGAGCTCTTTGAGTTCTTAAAACGCTTTTTCCTGATTGCTGTCCCAGACCCAGTCCCTATCCTTGTGCAAAAGAACACGCATGGGAGCAGTCACTTGGGCTAAATGTGGCAGGAAGCGGCCCAAATGATTCGCCATGCCCAAAATGCTTCTAAGCTCAGTAACGTTTCTGGGTGCTCTCAAATCTTTTATAGCACTGACCTTCGCTGGATCAGGATGAATACCTTCCTCATTCAAAATGTGACCCAAAAAACGCACTTGCCTAACCCCGAATAAGCATTTCTCTTTGTTTAATGTCACATTTGCCCTTGCTAGGCGTGTGATCACGTTACTTAAACGCTCATCGTGTTGTGCTTTGCTTTCGCCAAACACTAGGACATCGTCCATGAAATTAACGACCCCCGGCAGGCCACCTAGTATCTCAGACATTCTCTTTTGGAAGTATTCCGGAGCGGAGGTAATTCCAAAGGGTATAGTCGCGTGAAACAGTATCTACCGAAGGGTGTTAAGAACGTGGTTAGCTCTTCCGAGTCTTTACTGAGTCGCACCTGGTGGAAGCCTGAGTTGGCATCGAGCTTTGAAAACCATTTCGCTCCCGACAGTGACCCTAGAGCTTGATCCACAGTTGGTAACGTAAATCGCTCTCGAACTACGCATTTGTTCAATTTAGTGATGTCTACGCAAACTCTCAGGTCTCCTGAGGGCTTCTACCGGAACTATTTCGGCGCACCATTCGGTGGGCCCATCCACTTTCCTGATTATGCCTAAACGCTCCATTTTATCTATTTCGCGCTTCAGGGACTCCCTCAGGGGAATTGGTACCCTGCGTGGAGCGCTTATGGCATGCGGGATAGCGCCAGCTTGTAGCCTGATGGTGTACTGCCCTGGCATCGTACCTAGACCGCGGAACATTTCTGGAAAACGCGTCTCGTACTGGAGGTTTCCCGAGTCGACCGCGTCTGCAAATTTCACGATACCTAAGACCTCAAGTGCAGGTAATCCTAGAAGGACGTCGCGTAACGGACTGACAACGTAGCATGTTTGATACACAGTTTTCTCTTTCCATGCGATCTCTGCTACGAATTTGCCTAGTACGTTAAGCTTACTGCCTCCTGCACCTTGCAAGATTTCATCGGTTTTTACCAGTCGGGACGGTAATCCCGGAAACGTTGATGGTAATACTGACACTTCAGCACCTGAGTCAACCTTTGCAAAAATGGGCACAGAATTAATGCGCACCTGAACAAATCGCGCTTTTCTGCATGCATCTATTGATCCCACGAAAGTCTCTCCAGTTTCCTGGTTGACCGCTGAGACACGTAGCTCTCCAGTTTTCTGGTTGACCGCTGAGACGCGTACCTTTCGTTGAGCGGAAGCCGTTGCTTTCTTCAAGCAGGCCTTTGCGAAATGTCCCTTCTTGCCACAGTAAAGACACTTGGCAGCTCTGGCTGGGCACATTGTCCTGGGGTGGGCGTCGCCACTGCAGAAAGGACACCGCACCTCCGGCGTTCGTTGCCCATGCTGCCGCACCTCCGGCGTTCGTTGCCCATGCAGACGTCCCTTGTGCCTCTGTTGAACCACCGCGTCCACATTGGGGTCCTGGTCACGAATTTCCGATGACTGATGGCTGTGCTGTCCTCGTAGAGTACTTTGCTGCTGTTGGACGCTTTCCTTTAAGCGAGCCTTCGACAGCGCCGAAGCCAGCGTTAGCTGAGAATCCATTTGCAAAGCTTCCGAGAGCTTTGCGTCGCGGAGCCCGACAACCAGTCTGTCTCGGATCATTCGTTCTTTTAGTTCACCGTAGTCGCAACGTTCCGCCAAGCCGTGTAGCGCAGTGACGAACTGGTCTACCGACTCTCCTGGCATTTGTACGCGTCTGTGAAAACAGGCGCTTTCGTACACGATGTTCCTCTCTTTTACGAAGTGCCCGTCGAACTTTTTCTTTACGGTTTCATAGTTCTCGGCGTCTTCGTCAGATAGTGAAAACGTCTTGAATATGTCACGAGCTTGCCTCCCCATTGTGTACAACAGCGTTCGTACCTGAGCCTCCCCGGAGCATTCGTTGAGTCCCGTTGCATATCGGAAGTCGTCGAAATGTTCGATCCACGCCGGCCACTCTGACGTGCGGTCAAAGTCCAGCGGTGGCGGTTGCTGCAGTCCATGCAGCCGTATTGAAGGCGTCTTCGACATCATGGATGGAAGGTGCTTGGCTCAGTGCGAAGATTCTTGACCATCTGACATCATGTCGTAGACGGCCACTTCTGACACCATGTCGTGTTAGCCCAGGCAGGGGGGGCGCCGTTGCACCCGCGCCGGAACGCTGCCAGAGAAAGCAGTCCAGACACCGAGCTCCCAAGCGACGAAATGTACCCCCGTTTATTCTCGCACTCCGCTTTTATACACTTGCGCCACACTCGCGCCACAGATACACTAGCGCCACTATCGCAGTCGCAGCTGCCAGCCAAGCCAAGCCAAACCAAAACAGATGATAACAGCAGTGTCGACAGGTAGTATGAGACCATCATTTTTGTGAGCGGCACGTCGCATTAGACGTCTCTGAATGACCATTTAATGTGCAGAGCCCTCGCGAGAATATCCTGATTGGGCAGCGTAGCTCGGTCGGCATGTTTCGGATAGCAAACCTGCCTAGCGACAGACGCACTCCGCGCCGCCTGCTTATTGTTGTCCTCCTAAAAATGGCGCCTATCCGCAAGGGGGATTGGCCACAACCAGGCGGTCATTACAGTTTCTGAAACTTCATTCTGTAGAACTAAGATTAGAAATTTGATAAATTCCGGTTCACTGATAGTGATGGTTGAGGGTGGGGCACGAGCTTGCTAAAATTTTAATCAGTGATATTATTAAAATACTACCAATCTAATAATAAATAAATCTTCGCATGTATGGCGTTCGCAGCTGGTGGTGTATTCCTCCTCTTCTGCTACTTCGCTTCCTCTACTACAGCGCACATCTGCTTATTCGCACACCTGGGCAAACTTCCGTTTACTGGTACACATCTCCACAAATATAAAACATTTACCTGGCACAATACTACACAGCTTTCCATTGTTCCTCCCTATTGAAAAAAAGTTAATGATATTTGTGATATTATAGAAATCAAGTGTATAGGACCTATTCGTGATTTTTCAAGGCTGCGAGACTTCACAGAGTCCACGCTGAAGTCATCGGCGGTTACTTCTTTGACAGGTGGGTATACACACGCAATCGAGCTAAAAAGGTTTCTTCTGCCACTTCTGCAAAAATTGCGTTTTATTTCTGATCCAGCAGTGGACACCGGTGATGTGATGTGCACTCCAGCATTGTACGCCAACACCTTCAAGATTTTTAAGCCCCTTTAAACACTATACAAGCACCGCTGTAATGGCTGCGTGGCTCGAGACACTGGTTTCATGCTGCGGTAGGTGGTGGGTTCCAGTCCGAGACGAGGGTGGCTTGGTTTGCTGTGAGAGTGTTTACCAGAGGCTTTCTTACGGCATCCTTCCATCCCCGCCGGACCACGGGCCCACTGCCGGTGGGATATGCGTTAACGCCAGTCGTTCCTAAGGGGCGAGTGCGCCCAGGTTGGCCTGATGCGGTCGCTGGGAACACAGTGGTTGAAAACCGGCAGGCTGTACGGTCGCAGCTGGTGGCTGGGGAGTGGTTGAGATGAGAGTGGAGGAGGCGGAAGCAGTCCCATTTTTTATGCTGGAGTGTTAAATTCCCCGTTCTCTGAAAATCACGATATGACTTCAAAAGGTAGTGTTTGGCGGGTGACGTGGGCGAGCACTGATTGATCGTCTGGCTTTGGGGTCACCACGCCACATGGCGGATCTGGCAGGCGCTGCCAACTCGGGCTTCAGCACCAAGGTGGGAGGGATATCAGAATCCAGCCTTCCGGGACCTATGAGTGCTATACCACTTGGCTTTGCAGGCACATTACTACGGCTTAGTTAGAGCTAGACTTTTACGCGTGGAGTAAACAGCTGATTTGGTCAAAAGTCGTCACCGTAACCAAATAGTAATATTAATATTATTAATAACTGGCTTACGGGAAAGGAAAGGCGCGGTATCTGTCGCATTTGCTCTGTGGACACCTGTACCGCGCTGTAATGGAAGCAAACGTGGAAAAGAGAGTAAGATTGAGCCGTAGCGGACGGCTGTTCAGTAATTTTTGCCACATGATGATCTTCGACATGCACTAGCATCGCACAACACACGGACGTCTCGCTGTTTCGCCTCCATCGAAGCGCAGCCGCCGGCGGTCGAGATTTAACCCGGGACTAGTCGGGCATCTTTTCCACTGCACCATCGCGGCGATGTAACGCAGAATTGCGAAAAAAGTGTGAGGAAAATGCGCATGTGATTTCGTGTGAAATATAAGTTCTTTATGCAGCGTTCGGTGCACCGTGTCGTACCATTCTGCCTCCTATTTAGCATACATCTGCTAGTCAAGTTGGAGGCTATTTTTCGATCGGGTTTCTGAACTCCGTCATATGTAACTCGAATTATATGTCACTCATTTAAAGCGAATGACCACCGAGAAGTGAGATGATGTACACCGAGAGTACAGGTATTGCGCCTTCTTTCTTCTTATCGGCAGGGGCTAATCAGTCATTAGGGCGTTCAGCTACTGAGCCGGAGTGCCTGGGTTCGAACCCTACGGCGGCAGCCGTTTTTTTTTTTATGGAGGCGAAGTGCAAAGGCGTCGTTGTGCCGAGCGATGTGAGTGTACTTTCAGGGCCCCAGGCTGTCGAAATTATTCCGCAGCCATCGACTAATAATAATAATTGGTTCACAGGAAGGGAAAGGCGCAGTATCTGTCACACTTGCTATGTGGACACCTGAACCGCGCCGTAAGGGAAGGGAAGAAGGTAGGAGTGAAAGTGTAAAGAGAGAAAGGGGAGTCGTAGTGGAGGGCTACGGAGTAATTTCGACCACCTGGGGATCGTTAACGTGCGCTGACATCGCACATCACACGGACGCCACTTCGTTTCGCCTCCATCGAAACGCAGCCGCCGTGGTCAGGTTTGAACCAGGGAACTCCGGACAGTAGTCGGGCGTCACAGCCATCAACTACGTCTCTGTATTTCTTCTTTCATTCCCACCTTCCTCCCTTCGTTTAAAGCGCGCTTCAGGCGTCTACAGAGAAGCGTGACAGTTACTGGGCCTTTCCTTTCCTATAGAACAAGATGTTTTTAAAGTTTTAAAGGCGTTGAACAATTTGCCGTACTTTGTAGAAGTCAGTCAGTCCTGGAAAATTGCGGAATAAAAGGCTGTGGCAAAAGTTCTACCGCACCTACCCTCAAGGCTCAGGTTAAATGTATTTTCAAATTTGTAAGAGTAACCCAAAGTTAAGTTAAATTGGTTCACAGTAAGGGAAAGGCGCAGTAACTGTCACACTTGCTCTGTGGACACCCGACCGCGCCGTAAGGGAAGGGAGGAAGGTGGGAATGAAAGAGGAAAGAGAGAAAGAGGAGCCGTAGTGGAGGGCTACGGAGTAATTTCGACCACCTGGGGATCTTTAACGTGCGCTGACATCGCACAGCACACGACGCCTCTTCGTTTCGCCTCCATCGAAACGCAGCCGCCGCGGTCGGGTTCGAACCCGGGAACTCCGGTACACCAGACGCTCTGGCGACGACTACAAACGCGCACCCTCCCGTCTCCTTATAGTGCGTCTCGCCACCACCACACCCTCACCAATCCCTCCTGTACCCTTTGTAATAACCCCAACGCCACCCTCGCCCACATCCTGTTCCAATGCCCGGCGGATCCTCCCCCGCGGGGTCTAGAGCACCTTACCACCTGGGAGGACTGGGAAACCCTGCTGCACTCTGAGGACCCGGTTCGGCAGAAGATCGCCACAGACTGGGCTGCCGACGTCATGAACCATAGAAACATGAACGTTTGAGTGTAGTGGGGCCGTGCGGGGGCCCAGGGGCATGCATGCCCCAAACTCCTCTGTTTTAATAAAGTTATTACCACCACCACCACCACCGGCACAGTAGTCGGGCGTCTTACCACTGCACCACCCCGGCGGGGCTAAGAGTAACCTTCAGTTTTCATTTTTTGGCAATTTCTGTTGGCCTTTCAGCTGCCCAAAATTCAAGATAGTGTGGGCAATTGTTTTCAGTATTGTGGTCTAATCGCTGATTGCCCGAGATTCGGGCCGGTGTTGAACGGTTCGTTGGGTTAATGCACACAAAACTGTTAGTCGAGTCAAGATTTAAAATGTGTGAGGGCGTCGCACCGACGACATCTGGTCATTGGCACCGTAACGGGGGAATAACTTCCGGAGGCCGAGGCGACAAATTGCTAAATTAGTTAAGAGGAAGGCAATACGTATGTATCTGTCACATTTCTCACTGGACACCTGAGCCGCGCTTTAAAGGAGTAGGAGCCAAAGGAGAAAGAGCAAGATCGTATTCAGATATGTGGCGCAAATAAACACAAACACAGGAGAAGATACACAGCACACGCGCACACTACCAACTGTAAGAAGAACCGGAAAACACTTCCTCTTCTACACTCAGGCACGTCTCAACTTCCTCTTCTTCTCATTTTCCTCTTCTTTGCCCAGGGGGAAAATGGCACTCACTTCCTCGCAGACCTTAACCTTGTCCAAACATGGCGGTGACCAATCTCTTCTTCCTCTTCTTCTATTCTTCCTCTTCTTTCCCAAGGGAATATTGACACTTTCTTCCTCTCAGCCCGAAAACATCAACCAATCATGACAGTCACAAAATCTATACCGTCTTGTAAATCCACACCTCTGCTTTGCCCAGCAGCTCCTACCACGCTGGACAGGCAAATATCACCACAAAGTCACAAGTCATTCACTAAAAACAACACCACACATATACAGTAGGACATGTCCATCTACACCCCATAAACTTAAGTAGTCCCTATATAATGAGCAACTTTATCTTGCCAACATCTAAGAAGCCACGAGGCCCATGTACTTGAGGGGAAAAATTCAGTAAACTCCCATGGCCCCAAAACGTAAAATGAGTCCAAGAATAACAACTTTAGGCCAAGATTAACAGCTAGAGGCCCGATAATAATCTCATTCTTTGCATAACTCAGGAGGATTGCTCAATAAAATTAAATTCTTTTCTACGTAAACTCAACGAAGCTTCACTAATGCATCTCTCACCTTTCTTCTGTATCCAATACGCCTCTAAAATTTCGCGTGCCATCTTATCCCGACTCTTGCCTAATATGTTAAGCCTGCTGAACAACGGCTCACACTTGCACTTTTGGCAGTGCAAGGCTAAATTTGACCCTTTGCCATTTTCTATGGACTTCTCATGTTCCCTCATTCTATCATTAATACATCTTCCTGTTTGCCCAATATATAGATTACCGCACGTCAGAGGAACCTCATAAATCACCCCCACCCGACATCCAATAAAACTCTTAGCATGCTTCTTATCGCATTGCCCTTTGTTTTTTCTTCCTATTATTTCACATAATAGTGTTTTCTGCACCCAGTTTATTGGGTGCAGAAAACACAACTGGCACCTCAAACCTACTAGCCACCTTTTTCAGGCAGTGTGCAACTCTATGTATATAGGGGATCACTTGTGGACGTTTATTCCTCAACCTATCTGGCGATCTTTTTTTCCCTTTCATTTTTTGAAGCAAAGACTCTGCCACCCCACATATAATCATACCCGGGAAACCAGCCGCATCAAGTCTTTGTAATTGATTATTAAAGCTTTCCTCTGCCATATGTATACATGATTTTAACAAGGCCGACTCCAAACAAAGGGAAGCTATCCCTCTTTTTATAGTCTTTGAATGGGCTGATCCATATGGAAGTAGCTCTTTTTTAGCCCTGGGAAAATATTTCCAACACACTTCCCCATTACAAATTTTCATATTTAAATCAAGAAACTGCAATTTGTTGTCCACCGGTAGCTCATGAGTAAACGTAGCCCTTTTCCTTGTATCTTAAAAATAGAAAGCAAACTTTCCACACTATGACTCACTGCAGCGCCCTTATCCACAATGACTAAGAAATCGTCAACATATCTAAATATTTTAAAACCTGATCCATTAAGGGCTGTATAAATTGCTCTATCAACACAGGATAAAAAGATGTTACATAGAACTGGGGCAACACATGACCCTATACAAATGCCCCTTCTCTGCACATACAAATCAGACCCAAACGATACAACAGTGGACTTAAGGTAAAACTCAAGTAAGGCGAGAAAATTGTCCACATTGACACCAGCAGAGTTCTGAAAGTCTATAGTCCCATTACTTTCAATGCATTTCCGCACCGATTCAAACAATTCAAAATGTGGGACCGAATAGAACAAATCCTCTACATCAATAGAAAAAAGTACCCAAGATTGGTTTGATCATTTAAAAAATTGATCACTTCAAAAGAATTCTTAGTAGCAAAGGGATCATGAACCTCCAAACCTTTTAAATGTTTAAGAAGATACCGGCTGATCTGATGCTGCCACGCATCACGTTCAGACACAATACATCTGAAAGGCGAGTCCGGTTTATGAGTCTTAACAGTGAAGAACACATCCAAACAGGCCTTCTTGCATTCACTGATCCCTTTTGCCAACCTGGTTAGCTTCATATCATTACATAACGCAATAGCTCTTGTTCTACAAACTTTCTTCTTCACTTTAACAAAATTTTTCTCAATTGCAATTGTCGCCTTCTCTTCAAAGAGTCCAGCCGGTATCACAGCAAAACCCCCTTCTTTGTCCGTTTGAAGTAATCGAAGGTCATTCCTTTCAAAAAACTTCACCACTTCTGCAGTACATTCCTTTGGTACCTTGCCCTTGTTCCAGGACGTCCTCATAATACTATCAAGCCCATCCAGTAAGCATCGGTCCCGATCTTCACCAGCTTTATCCGCTATCTTTCTGTTCAAGGACAGAAGCTCACAAGCTGGAATCTTGGGCGGGATAAGATGGCACGCGAAATTTTAGAGGCGTATTGGATACAGAAGAAAGATGAGAGATGCATTAGTGAAGCTTCGTTGAGTTTACGTAGAAAAGAATTTAATTTTATTGAGCAATCCTCCTGAGTTATGCAAAGAATGAGATTATTATCGGGCCTCTAGCTGTTAATCTTGGCCTAAAGTTGTTATTCTTGGACTCATTTTACGTTTTGGGGCCATGGGAGTTTACTGAATTTTTCCCCTCAAGTACATGGGCCTCGTGGCTTCTTAGATGTTGGCAAGATAAAGTTGCTCATTATACAGGGACTACTTAAGTTTATGGGGTGTAGATGGACATGTCCTACTGTATATGTGTGGTGTTGTTTTTAGTGAATGACTTGTGACTTTGTGGTGATATTTGCCTGTCCAGCGTGGTAGGAGCTGCTGGGCAAAGCAGAGGTGTGGATTTACAAGACGGTATAGATTTTGTGACTGTCATGATTGGTTGATGTTTTCGGGCTGAGAGGAAGAAAGTGTCAATATTCCCTTGGGAAAGAAGAGGAAGAATAGAAGAAGAGGAAGAAGAGATTGGTCACCGCCATGTTTGGACAAGGTTAAGGTCTGCGAGGAAGTGAGTGCCATTTTCCCCCTGGGCAAAGAAGAGGAAAATGAGAAGAAGAGGAAGTTGAGACGTGCCTGAGTGTAGAAGAGGAAGTGTTTTCCGGTTCTTCTTACAGTTGGTAGTGTGCGCGTGTGCTGTGTATCTTCTCCTGTGTTTGTGTTTATTTGCGCCACATATCTGAATACGATGATGCACCAACTTGCCCCTCAAGCTGTTATTTTAAAGAGCAAGAGCTTTCCTTTCTCTCCCGCCTTGCGCCCTTTCTTTACGTCGCGGTTCAGGTTTCCACAGCAGAAGTGTGACAGATACTGCGCCTTACCAATTATTTGACCTTGAAGCTGCTTGAAGGTCATCAGCACACGGTGGCCGTAACTTTATAAAAACGTTCCGAGAAATGCCTGAGCTTTGCTGTGGCACTAGGGTGTCGAACCGGAATTTTTTTCGAGTTACGTTCGAATTCAGGACTCTCGAGTTCTGGTTCGGTTCCGGCTCCGGGTGTACAGGGGTAGTCAAAAGTTCCCGGGCCACATGGTCATTTTCTTAGCAGTATAGTGAGACAGCTACGACCGTCCGAAGTCTCAAAATAGCTGTGCAGGGTACAAAAAGCACTATTCTAACCTCCTAGATAAATGATTGCTTTAATGGGATCTTAATCGCTAAAATATGCCGACCAGAAGCAGAACCTGTGGCCTGGGAACTTTTGATTACCGCTGTACATTCTGTTCCGGTTCGAACCGGTTTGACCTTGCCCGAACCAGTTCAAACGGATCCAGAAAAAAATACAGGTGTTTTCTAGTCATTTGTTTTATTGCTGAGTTTTCTTTCTCGTTCCAGTATATAATAAAATCGGAATATTCATATAGTAGTCCGTCTATTGCTTTGTCTTCAGATGTGACGGGCTCCACTGGCTCTATAGACCTCAGCAAATGTTTATGAGTGAGCGACGATTAAAGCAGGATTAGGGAAAATAATTATTTTAATTGGCACATAACCAAATAAAGCTTTCACTTGCCAAAAGAAAGTAAAAGAAGATCATGTTTCTTGCGGCGCTTTTCAGGTACACAGAATTTCACATAAACTTTATTGAGTGAAACCTTCACTACTGCATGTACAACAATGTTTCCTTCACTCGCCATCACATTGTATCAGCTTATTCTGTACTATATGTCTCTTTATGTTATTAATAATGCCCCAGTGAGGGCGTTGTAGGTGCTCTATATAAATAAAAAATAAATAACTGAAATCAGATCAAGGTCGAATACGTACACACCCCAAAACTAAAGATGTATATATGGTGTGACTATATTCTGCACAGACGCGGGCGCGTTTACATTTCGCGTTTCTGAGGTGAAAGGCAAAGACATCCCAGTGTTGTGGTCTGAAAGGCGCTGAAACGTCCTTTCCGCCACGTATTGGGGTTGGAGTCATTGTCGTATTTGCCGAAGAGCACTATAGCCGGACTGTCTCGCTCCTGTGGCCGCGACACGATGTAGCCACCTTCTTATTCCTCGTCATGGTTGTCTGCATAGGCGCATTATATATGCCTTCTTCTAGAACCACTTTGAGGCTAGATTGGTATATCTAGCTGCATAATTTACACCGAGCATCACATGAAATCATGGCTGCCCGCAAATATTTTATGTTCTCAGTGAATGCTGCCAACTTTTTGATTTGCTACTATAAAAAGATCGAAGAAACAGGTCATTGTCGAGGGTTATTGATGGCATCTGAGCTTCTTTACTCCAGAAAATGATCTCTCGACGCTGACTTGTGTACATGGCATAGCAAGTGATATACTATAGATAATGAGTACAATTCTGGACACCGCAACTTCTCCTCCCGAAATTTCAAAACGGCAGCGATGGTGCAGTGGTAAGAAGCCCGACTACTGCGTCGGAGTACCCGAGTTTGATCTCGACCGCCGGCGGCTGCGTTTTTATGAAGGCGAAACGACGTTGTTGTTGTTGTGGCTGTAGGAAGAAGGAAATGCACGGGCCGGCCTGCTACTGGCTCTGTAGCTGAGCCACCTCCGCTGCCTTGTGCGGACAGAAGAGAAAAAGTAGAGAAGAAAGAGAAAGTAGAGGGAGAAAAAGAGGCGCGCCACAACAGCCGTCGTCCACCACCTAAGTGGTGGCGGGTGCAATAACGGCCTACAACAGATAAAAATTCGGTAACTGGCTAGCCTCCGCCGCAAGCAGCGCTGACCTACCGTCCCTGCGCCGTAGGGTCAGGAACAGCCACCATCGGTCTAGGCGAAACGAAGTAGCATCCGTGTGCTGTGCGGCGTGATTCCGTTCTCTCAACGGTCCTCTGACCAGCGTCACCTGGCGACATACAGCAGAAATATTGTAAAAATGAATAAGAGCACATTTAAAGCCTGCCGTACTCGTTGCCTCAGTGACGCGCCTCTGTGGCGCGGAGAAAGACGAAGGCGCTGTTCCAAGCGGTTGCCTTTCTCGATGCTCTCCACTCAAAGGCTACAATCGGCCTCTGGCCGAGGTACTGCTCAGGCTAATGCCAGCAGTAATGAATACCGGATTGTTTTGCCCCGTCTCCCAACTGGTAAGCTTGTCGCTGACTCCGTTTTCTTGCATGCAGACCTTGCCGGACGCCCGTACCGGGCACAAGACTTCAGAGACTCACTTCGGAATATTGTGGACCTCAAGAAAATTAGTTCAATTGGCCAATTTCAAATGTCTCATGTATGAATGGTCACCTGCAAATCGGCACAATCGAAAGAGAAATTGGTGGCTTGCGGTGATCTCGTCGTTAAGGGCCGCCGTTGTGTCGTCGTGGACTCAGAACCAAAAGTGATGAAATTGAAGCTTCTGTGGCTTCCCGAACTCTTGGAAGACAATTCATACGTGAGGCACTGCAGGCCTACGGGAAGGTGACTTCGATTTCGACGGAAAACTGGAAAGTGGCGGAAATGGAAGATTTGAGAACGCTGAACCGGGATGTTGTTGTGTCTCTCGCTGAAGGAGTCGGCGTCGGCGACGTCCCACATGTACTATTTGTGGTATACAGAGCCTTGTTTTAATACCAGGCAGGCCACCGCTATGCCTACGATGCAACCGTGTTGGCCGCATTCGTAGGCACTGCCGTGCGCCGCGTTGTGGCGACTGCCGACGCTTCGGTCAGACCGCAGAAGAGTGCATCGTTACCTATGCGGACAAGCTGCGGCATCGTGTGCGGCCACCGGACGACGCTCTACAAGAGCATATTATGGACGCCACAGAAGTGCTTGACGCGGCTGGTGTCCTCTCAGCCGCTACTTCGGACACGGCTTCCACAGTTAATACAACGGTTGTTCCTCAAGGTGACTCCAAGGAATGTGCGACGCTGCCTCGATATGAGGCGCAGAATCCGGCACATGATAGGGAGCCTGCCACCTGTTCCCAGCCTGCCAAAGATGCCGCCACGGTTATTCCAGCCACTGAGGTCAACGCCGAGGAAGAGCTTGCAGGTCAGGCCACTCTACCTGCAGCTGAGGCCGTCCCTCCTGTTGAAGAGCATCTTCATAAGCGCCGAGGAAAATGCGCATCTGTCTCGAGTGAAGATGATGATCTGGTAAGCGTGAAGCATTGCCGCCTCCGGCGCACGTCGAAACACAAGGGGAAGTGCCGACGTTCGCGTTCCCGCAGTCGTGGTGGAGGTCCGGAGGCGACGTCGCCGTCTCCGGAGAGACAAATGCAAGCCTAGTTAGCACTTGTGTGGTCACCATGGCGACCCCTGTGGAGCTAGTGTTTGCAACGCTGAATGTGAGAGGCCTTCGGTCTCATCAGAACCAGGTGCAACTTCGTCGACTTTTCAGCAGCAGGTGGCAATTGAATTTGTCGCCGTCTAGGAAACGAAGATTGAGAGTGAGCAGGATACAGAGGGGGCACTAGGACCCTTTTTGTCTGATTACAATGTTATTGTGACGCATGCTATTGGTTTTTGGCGGGTTGCTTCTTGTTTATGCGAAAGGCTCTCCCTTATTCTGCGTTATATTACTATACTGACTCTGAAGGGCGGCTAATAAGCTAATAAGCGTTTAATAGTGCAGCTGAGCGTCTTGATATGTTTGAAGCCATGGCTAACCTCCTAGATTGTGATAAGAATGTTGTGCTAATGGGAGACTTTAATTGTGTATGTTACCTGAATGATCGTGCTGGGCCTAGTGTACACAGAGAAAGAAGTGGTGAAGTGTTGTCACGTGTTTAGAAGACTCAGGACTCATTGATACAGGGGCCTCATGTCATGCAACTACACTATTCACGCATATCCAGGGAAGGTACCACGCGCGTCTAGACAGGATTTATATTTCTTCCACGCTGATTTCCCGTGATTTGTTGTGTGAAACTGAACCGGTTTCCTTTTCAGATCATTATATGGTGGTTGCTCGGCTCGGGAGAACTTACTGTTCAAAATTTAGGCTGCAATGGGAGCTTTGGAAGCTAAATTCTTCACTTGTGAATGATCAGGAGTTTGTCTTTCGGATATGCTCCCAGCTACAAGTATGTTTGACAGGTGC
This sequence comes from Amblyomma maculatum, assembly GCF_055883805.1. Taxonomy (NCBI): domain Eukaryota; kingdom Metazoa; phylum Arthropoda; class Arachnida; order Ixodida; family Ixodidae; genus Amblyomma; species Amblyomma maculatum. Next base: position 136,036,583 of record NC_139346.1, read on the forward strand.
CATGCCAATATTTGCTGCATGGGAGCTGTTTAAACAGGAGGTGCGAGCGATAGCTATTGAAATTGGGTCTGTTAGGTCATTTTACAGGAAATTTCAAGAGAGGACATTGCATAAGAGTTTGTATAACCTCTACGAATTAGAATGTGAGGTACCTGGAGTATATTTAGACGAAATTGCTAGGGTAAAGTGTGACCTACAAAAACAGGATGCTGAAAGAGACAGGGGTGCCCGAGTTCGATCCCGTACAAATCGTGCTTTGCACTCTGAAACCCCTACGCGACAAGCTCTACTTGATGAGCACCGTAATGCTACGGCCAAATTGATACCGGGAATGATGTCCAAATGGCACCCTAGTAACGAAAACGTGTGACATCATCTCTGTGTTTGTGAGCTATTACACGACACTGTTCAGTAACGCTTCTGCTACTTCTAATTCGGATCTACTAGCTAACTTTAAAGCTCTTATAACGCCTTTATCAGATAAAGACTGTGCTCTTATCAACGGTCTTTTCACGTTGGAAGAAATAGAACACGCAATTGACCAATTACCCCTCTCTAAAACACCTGGCCCTCATGGCATATCGCGCGAGTTTTACAAAACTTTTAAACCTTTGCTGAGCCCTGTCTTGCTGCAGATCTTCGCTTTAAGTTGGGGGTCCTTCCTCAGTCCTTTACTAGGAATCATAGTCTTAATTCCAAAGAGTACGGATAAAGAAAAATTGCTCTCAGTGGATGGCTACAGGCCAATCACGTTGGCAAATGTGGACTACAAAATTTTTGCGAAAGTACTATAAAATCGTTTAGAGTATGCCATGACGGTTCTCATTGGCCCTAATCAGACGTGTGGCTTGAGAGGACACTCCATACAAAATAACATACATATTGCACGTACAATTCTCGAATCATCAGACGGCATTCTTAGCGAAAAAAAAAACACACGCACACGAGAGAAAAGGAGGGACATGGGACAAGCGCTACCTGGATTAAGGCAAAACATAGAACTCGTAACATGTCTTGACAGCGTCGCACCTGCCGCCAAAGTTCAGATTTCAAGCACCTGCAAACACGCCTGAGTAGTCCTATGGCGGTCTCAAAAAACCAAACAAGGCATTCACGTCCGGTGGTACAAGACCCTTTCGAAGGCAGAATGCGATGTACCTTGCGCGGCACGTTGATGCAACCAAGAGCAACACGAACAGACAACGACGAGGAAACTTCACACAGTTTGGCTTTTTGAGACCGCCACTAGGACTACTCAGGCGTGTTTGCAGGTGCTTGAAATCTGAACTTTGGCGGCAGGGGCGACGCTGTCAAGACATGTTACGAGTTCTATGTTTTGCCTTAGATCCAGGTAGCGCTTGTCCCGTGTCCCTCCTTTTCTCTTGTGTGCGTGTGTGTTTTTTTGCGCTAAGAATGCCGTCTGAAGCTGAAAACCATCTAGCCCGTCTAAAAGTTCTTTTAAACCAATTCTCTAATCTTGCTCTGGCTCTTATGAGCAGCTTGCTCTACTCCCGATTGACCTTGCGAAGGCATTTGATCGTGTCCGGCATTCGTTTCTATTTTCTCTTCTCGAGCGTGCAAATGTTGGATCAACTGTACTGAAAGGGGTGCAACTTTGTTACGACAACTGTTCCACTCGCTTGATTGTTTACGGTCACCTCTCATAGCCTGTGCCAATTCGATCATCCGTGAAGCAGGGTACCAGAGCATCCCTGCAAACTAACCTATAGTGAACCTTCTTCCAAACTTAGTGGTCTCTTCCAATTTTACCGATCGGCCCTTATTATTTGGTTTTATGAAAGAAGTTTACGATTCAGTGCGTTTTCTGGCAGCTCGCTTCTCTTATGACTACTTATTCTGTTTCACGGAAAAATTTTATACGAAGATTTGATATCTATGTTGTTCCCGCCTCCCTTATATCGTTCACTCTATTCCAATTATATGGGGCATGATATGTTAAAAAGGGTGCGCAAAATGCCGATCTCGCCTTCTACTAAAACGTTTTTCTTTAAACTTCATGCCGAGATTTTGCCTGTTAAAGTGTGGCTTCAGAAAAAAAAAATATTTTCGTTTCTTCTGTTAATTGCCGGTTATGTGATACACCTGAAAACCATCGAACACTGTTTTATTGCCTGCAAAGATGCAATATTATTTTGGGACGTTCTGCAAAGAAGAGTGAAGAAAGACTTTATTTTGAATTCCCACAGTGTACGTTACTTGATAACCATTGAACATGACCACGAATCCTTTGACATGATTTTCCTCCTTGGACTGCACAGCCAGTGGAAAACGTGTATGTTGGACCGGAATGCTGAACCTCTAGTCTCCCCCGCTACTCATTTCGGCCAGATGGTACACCAGCTTAGAGACACTTACGAAGATAGTGACTATCAACCGGACTGGCTGCCATTGTTGATGTCTTTCCTTGCCACCGTTTTAGTGAAGATGTGCTAAGTCGTATTCTAGTTGTGTGGTGTTGTGTTGTATGTTCCAGTTGGACTTTTCGCGTACTGGTTGATTACTCTGTAAATAATGTTTATAACTCTACGCTGAATTTAAAAGCATGTAATAAATACCATGCTGAAAAAAAAAAGTGCCTCAGAGGCGCAATGGATTAACATTACTTACCTGAGCACTTAGCGAATAAAATGTATATTCGAATCCTGCGTTTAAGTGTTTTCCCAAACTTGTTTTTTTTTTATTTGCAACATTAAAATAAGCATATCTTTCTGGAGGGTGTTCCCCTTTAAGTTGTATCATGTGATGTTTTTAATTCGTAATAGTCACAAAACCTGCCGTGAACACAGCCGTGAGACAACACAATGACAACGCTTACACTATTTAATAATTTTCAACGTAATCATTTCCTGCCTTTAGTGAGTGTATGTTACCTGGCGTTCAGACACACCTCTCAGTAACAATCGCCGTTTAACCCGCTCAGAGGCAACCAGTGACGAGAAAAGTTGTGGGGCCCTACCGTTGAGAAGACGGAATTACGCTGCTGTGCTATGTCAGTGCACGTTAAAGATCCCCAGGTGATCTAAATTTCCCCGGAGCACTCCACTATGGCACCCCTTTCTCTCTTTCTGCTTTCGCCCCAATCTTCCCCCCTTCCCACATGGCGCGGTTCAGGTGTCCGCAGAACGTGTGACAGATACTGCGTCTTTCCTTTTCTGTGAACCAATTAGCCTGCTTTTTCTGAGCATTTTTTCAAATGCGTGTAGCAGGCTCTTTACTTCAAATTTAAAAGATCTGCCGCTGTCCCGGAGTCTTTGCAGACAGTCTCCTCTTTCCATAAGAAAGGCTTCAAGCTCGTCCTCAGCTTGTGCGCTCTTAGGAGGAGATTCGGTCCCCTCCTGCAGCGGTACTTGATCGCCGAAGGCGATCCTATGAAGTCGCGTCCATGTGGTGACCATATGTTGTTTTGTTCGGCACCTTTCCTGGCTAGTCAACATAATGTGTTATCGAGGATCTCATGGTGCCGTTCACCGATTGCACACTTACTGCCGTTCCCTCCTATATGATTATTTTCCTTAGGGCAGGTTCCTTCGGTCCGCTTGAGCTCGTCGCTCTCCCTGCTTTTTAAGGTTTTTGACACGTCCTCCCTCGTCACCGCGCAACCTGTAGACCAGGCTCCTCATTAGCTACGTTTTCTCTCAATAGTGCAATTCTAGCTTTCAGTACCATCTTTCTAGACTCTCTTAGGTATTCGCATTAATGATGGTGGATAAAGAGATGAAATGCACTTTTTTTTTTCGACGCAATAGGTGTATGTACCAGTGTTTTCACTCAATTCCTTCCTCCACCCAGCCTTAACATTTGAACATCTGAACTTCACTCCTGGCATAATTTAACTATAGCCAAGGAAACAAAACAAGCATGCATCGCAAGGGACAGATGGAAGAGAAGACAAAAGGTGAAATCGACTTATGTTTTTGCTAAGTTCAAATACAACTCAAGAATAGATAAGTAAATTGCTGCCCAAGGCGGCCTTCCCGTCATCAGCGTCCGCATATCCTTCTGAAGTCTCGGTCAACCAAATTGCATGTTGTTGTTGTTGTTGTGGCTGTAGGAAGAAGGAAAAAAAATGCACAGGCCTACTACTGGCTCTGTAGCTGAGCCACCTCCGCTACCTTGTGCAGACAGGAGAGAATATAAAGAAGAAAGAAAAGAAAGAGGGAAAGAAAGACGCGCGCCGCAACAACAACCGCCGTCCACTACCAAACGGTGAAGGGTGCCAGCCCCCGCCGCAAGCGGCGGTGACCCACCTGTCCCAGCCCCTCTACAAATTGCATCTGCTGACGTTGCATCGCATACGATTCCTATCCACGTGTCATATGACGCATTGCGATGTCGTGGACATTTTTTTTAACATATTTTTTTTAACATTTTTTAACATAATCGTCATTTCGTTTTCGAGTTGGACATGGTTATATAATCATTTATCTAAATATGTAGCTCAACGTACGAATTATATGCTATTATTTTACTGCCTAGTCATTGCGCCAAGCACAGTGGAGCAGCCACCCGTGTTCGGGATGAAACAATAGCCCGACACTAGAAACTGGAGTTATGCATGTGGCAATATATTTTATTTGTTCTTGCCATCTTTTAAAAGGGACGATTTTTCAACATGGTTGTGATGGTAGCAGTGTGCAGTGGCGCTTGGAAATAAGTGAAAAGGCTCTTTACAGGCAGCGATAAAAGAAAAACGAAAGCAACTTGCCAGCAAAAGTTGGCCGAAACCGTACCGCGAGCCGGTTCGGAATGGTTCCTCATTTTCTTTTTTTCCGGTTCGGGTTCATTTCCAAGTTGGCGGGAAAAATTTGGGTTTGGTTTGCTTCCAGTTCCGGGCGAAAATCCGGGTTCGTTTCCGGTTTTCGATTCGTTTCCCAACTGCGCACAGGTACATCGCGATGCCATTGTCGAACACAATCAGCGTTCCGTTAAACGAATCACTGTTCACTGGCGTTCTATAATTGGTTTACAGGAAAGGAAATGCGCAGTATATCTCATTCGCGGAATCTCGATGTCACATCTCGCAGACAAATCTCGCCGACGCGAGATTTTAACGATGAGCGTGGAAATGATTTCGCCTTAAAAAATAATGGAACATGCGCAGTTTGCTACAAACTGTAAACGACGCAGATGCGGTCATAATTTCCGCAGTGTGAAATCTCTATAGTGAGCGGGCGATATACCGTGCGCAGCAGCAAAGCTCAGACTTACGCATTTCTCCCGTGCAGATATCTGCAGTGATCTGGGAAAGCTTTTTTATGTGTTGCTAATTTCACCGCAGGGTGCGCACGTCTTCTGTTCTGAGCAGATATGATCGCGGAGCTACTTGATCTTGAACTGTTGCCTTTGTATTCCACCCGGAGTCATCTTGAATGTCTACTTTGCTCCCATTTGATAGGTTAGGAAGTGACCTAGCTGGCCTATAGGTCTTTGAACGTGCTTCTTGATCCCGGCTGCAGGCTGAACGCTAAAATCACGGATGCGTCCGCGTAGTCGTCCTCCCATTAGTAGTTCAGCTGTGCTTCGCCCATCTTCCAAAGGCGGTAATCGATAGTTAAAGAGGCCGATCCACAACGGTTGTCGAGCATCTTTGGTCTTCTTCAGCTGTAGCCGCTAATCTGAACAACCCGGTCTATGAAGATAAAAGTTAAGGGGAGGAATCCTACACCTGAAATTTGTCAAACACACCTCGCACTGTCGGGAAAGGCACTGTCCCGGATTCCATTTATACATCAAATACCAGAAGTCGTCAAAAGATAAAAAGGTCGAATTTGAGGATTTCATCCAAAGAAATTGTTTGAAACGCGCCGCCAACCATAAAGAGAAGTCTGGAATGAATGACAGGATAGGTCCATTCAAAGAAGTGGATGAAAGGAATTCGCGGATTCATTCATTGAAAATGCACAATGGCCAGGAACCCACACAAGTCTAATTTTGCGGATATGAGACGGCGCAAGGTCATAAAACTGGCGACGCAAAGACGATGCAGTCGAAGAAGTCAAGGCAGAGCGTCCGTCTCTACAATACCTTCGCGGTGATCAAAAAAACTCTCGAAGTGGCTAAAATAATAGCTAAATATTCCGCAATAAATAGGAAGGCGGAGTAAAAAGGCCCAAATAAGTTGAGAAGAAAAAATCCCAACACCCGCTTTTTTCTTGCTCTGTGTAGCATCAGTGGTAATTACAAGATATGAATGGAAACGTTGCAGATGGTCATTAAATATATAAACCAAGGTAGACACTGGCAAGGAGTTGGCATGATTGGAATAAATGTCATCATAGACTAAATTAACTATAGGTAAATGATAACTGGCTTGTGAAAGATAGCACACATCTACTGTCAACGGAGTTAATAGCGACTGCACATATACAACCTGCGGTATTTGATAGTGAGACCAATGCGTACGAAAAAAAAAAAATAGGTGACGTAATGAAAATTGTTTGTGAACACGATAGGTAAGAATCATATAAATTTAGAATGGACTGTACCGTAAGTTGCTCTAAACGGGAATCCAAAGGAAGTACCCTAACCTCAGAGTACAAGACATTATTGCCACAAAACTCGGAAGGCCCAGGCAAAGCCGCAATGCTTGCCTGTAAGCAAGACGCAGCCGAATTCGAGAATAGGGAGCACATAAAGTTTATAGATCATAACGCGCGCCCTCCGCGCCGCCTACTTCTTCTTCTCATTTATGGCGCGCGCAGCAGGAAGCGCTTTCTTCCTCTTATTCTGCAGCTTCGCTTCTTCCTCAAAGTGCACACCTGCTTCTTCACACACCTGGGAAATCTCCATTCGTACTGGTACAAATATAAAACATTTGTCCGACACATTGCCACACAGCCTTCCATCCCTTCCCCCAATGAAAAAATGTTAATGATATTTGTATGATCTCATAGAAATCTAGTGTATACGAGGCCTTCCTGGGACATGTTCGTGATTTTTCAAGGCTGCGAGATTTAGAGTCCACGCCGAAGTCATCGGCGGTTACTTCTTTGACAGGTGGGTATACACACGCAATCGAGCTAAAAAGGTTCCTTCTGCCACTTCTGCAAAAATTGCGTTTTATTTGTGATCCAGCAGTGGACACCGGTGATGTGATGTGCACTCCAGCAATGTACGCCAACACCTTCAAGATTTTTAAGCCCCTTTAAACACTATACTAGCACCGCTGTAATGGCTGCGTGGCTCGAGACACTGGTTTCATGCTGCGGTAGGTGGTGGGTTCCAGTCCGAGACGAGGGTGGCTTGGTTTGCTGTGAGAGTGTTTACCAGAGGCTTTCTTACGGCATCCTCCCATCCCCGCCGGACCACGGGCCCACTGCCGGTGGGATATGCGTTAACGCCGGTCGTTCCTAAGGAGCGAGTGCGCCCAGGTTGGCCTGATGCGGTCGCTGGGCACACAGTGGTTGAAAACCGGCAGGCTGTACGGTCGCAGCTGGTGGCTGGGGAGTGGTTGAGATGAGAGTGGAGGAGGCGGAAGCAGTCCCATTTTTTATGCTGGAGTTTTAAATTCCCCGTTCTCCGAAAAGCACGATACGACTTCAAAAGGTAGTGTTTGGCGGGTGACGTGGGCGAGCACTGATTGATCGTCTGGCTTTGGGGTCACCACGCCACATGGCGGATCTGGCAGGCGCTGCTAACTCGGGCTGCAACATAGGGTGAGATCGAAATCCAGCCTTCCAGGACTTTTGATGCTACAACTTGGCTTTGCAGGCACATTACTACGGCTTAGTTAAAGCTAGACTGACATATACAGCTCGTTTGGTCAAAAATCGTTGCCGTCATCGTAACCGAATAATAATAATAATAATGAGAATTGTTTCACAGGAAAGGAGCTGCATTTGTAACACTTGTTCCGTGGACACCTGAACCCGCGCCGTAGGTGAATGAAAAAATGTGGTAATTAAAGCGGAAAGACAGAAGGAGGAGCTCTAGTGCAGGGCTACTGAGCAATTTCGACCACCCGGGGCTCTTTATCGTTCACAGATATCGCACAGCACACGGACGCCACTCCGTTTCACCTCCATCAATGGTGATGAAAATATTTCAATGATAATGTTTAGGAGGTTATAGCGGCGGTTGGAGTCTTCATGAGATGCCGTATATATAGTGCCTGCAAAAGAATGTCTTCGCCGCTCCACGTGTGCTTTAATTCCACCGTGTGGATCAAACCTTCCCGGTGATTTAACTCGCCGTGAGGAGGTGGCGCTGAGAAGAATCCGCGTGGGTGCTGCGTTAACGCCTGCTGTAAAATCTTGGACCAGCCAGACTGCTCCCATGAACTGTCCTTTCTGCCCAGCCCCTGCTATGGAGGCCACACTAGACCACGTCCTAACAACTTGTCCTGGTCTTCGCGTGGACCGCAAAGAACACCTTAGAGGCCACTTTTACCACCCTACAGGACCGCCCGACACAAGGGTACGGACACATGGCCCACACCACCGAGAGCTGTTGGCATTCATTGCTGCCACAGGCCTGTATCAATATGTTTAAACCTTTATGCCGAAGGGCGGACTTGCGCAATAAAAAAAGAGTCCTCAGTCCCGGCGCTATTCCGTTCGCTTGTAGACACAGCAGGGCGACGCGCGATTGGCTGCGCTCTCGGTGCCGTCACATCCGGTGCGTTGTTGGGTTTATAAATAAAACGTTACGACTATTGCAAATTACTTCTACGCGTAAACTTTCTAAGCAAAAGCAAACAGCTTTTAGGAAGAAAACGTTACAACGCAGTTTCCGTTGTCATGGCAACGAAGGGCGCGCTTGTGCAAATGGCGCCGGTGTACATGTTGTACAAGTACAACGACGCGCAACTCGCTTGACTATCGCCGTCGCCCTGCTGTGTCTACAAGCGAACGGAATAGCGCAGTCCGGACACCATTGCCGTTAGGCTGCAGACTGCGCTCTTTCGACGTCTTTTTGACAGAGCTGCCTGCCACCCCTCCTGCGTTGGATAGTTATTAATAGTGGCAGTCTGATTTTATTGGCAGGCCCACACCATGTGGTACAGGTCCGCCTTCTTTCCGCAGAATTCGCATTGTAAGATAAATGACTGGATCTATTGCGTGTAGTCTTCGTGGGTATTTGAAAGCGTTGGTCTGTAGGTTGCGGAGGTATAGCTCCTCCCTTTTGTTCAGTGCCGGTGGAGGGTAGACCCGGCAACATAATCTTAAGTGGTGAAATATTTCAGTGTAAGCTAGTAATGGGGTAGGAGTTTCCACGAGATCCGTACTGGGTATCAGGGTAGAAAGGCTCGGGCTGAGGCGTGCGAGCTCTCGTTCCCTGGGATGCCCTGGTGACTTGGTACCCATCTTTAGCGTTTATATGTGGGGTGGTAGCCGCTAATTATAATTTTAATAATTTTAGCTGCTAGCGGAGCAATCCTGCCCCTTAGGTAATTGCGATATGCTGTCTGTGAATTTGTAAGAATGTATTCTGGGGGGGGGGGGGGGGGGAGGTAGTGTGTTGCAGCCAGGGCACTCGCCACTGCTTCCGCGGCCAGTGTGTCTTGGCTAGTCAGTTTAGTCCGTCCACTGTTTTATTTTCGGCCATCACTCCCTGCTCGAGACCCGCAGCAGCGACATACCCTCACGCCCACCATAGTGCCTTTTTATAGCTTCCGCTCGTGCTTGTCATCTTAACTGGTGAAAATCGGGGTGCATATCCCTTGGTAATGGAGTTGCTTTGAATTGTCCTCTCCATGAGGCTCGGATGTTGCTTTTGGAGTCTAGCTGTCGGGGCCAACTGATGATCAAATTGTTCAAGACTTGCCGGCCAGGCCAAGTCGTGGAGAGCCGTACTACCTGCTTCGTGAGGTGTGCCTCCATCAGCTCGTCTATCATGCTGTGGACACCCAGTAGTAAAAGCCGATCCTGCGATGTCGTAAGAGGGAGGTCCAGGGCCTTCTTGTAGGCTGTTCTGATCATGACGTCGAGGTTCTTGATATCAAGCTTCTTGAGGCGCAGGTAGTGTGCTGAGAATGCAGCTTACGAGGAAAACCTGCACTAGTCGAAGAGTATCTTCTCGCATCCCTGATTTCCGTGTGTTTTTCTGGCGATCATCCTGGCGACTGACTCTCTCACGAGGTGCAGTTTCTGGATGGTGAGGGGGTTGTTACCCTTGTTATTTATGTGCAGACCCAGTGTCCTGAGGGTCTCAACTTCCTTGACGGGCGAGTTGTCAATGTTGATATCGATGGTGGCCTGACTTTTGTGCTCACGGAAAATTAGTAGTTCACATTTCTGGGGAGAGCAGGTTAGTCCACGCGCTTGAGCATAATCCTGAACTGTAGTTGCCGCTGTTTGTAGGTTGTTCTTAAATAATTCCCATAATTCCCGTGGTTATCCAGATGGTTTTATCATCAGCGGCGTATGCCCTGTATCTGATTTAGAAGGTATGGGAGAGTTCGAAGTGCAATGTTGAACAGAAGTGCGGATAATACTGCTCCTTGTGGCGTGCCTCTCATGCCCATCTTCACTTGCATGGTTCGTTTTGTGTCTATGCTGATGTTGACGTAAATTTACGAGTAGTCTCGCTAGCTAAAGTTCGTGCTCTGGAGGTTGTTGAGGATTGTGGAGTCCTTGACGTTGTCAAACGCTCCTTTGTCCCCCATAACTTTGTTATAGCTATTGCGGGGATACACGTGAATCTCCTGACCGATTATAACGGCTGCGCCTAATCACACGAGTTTACGCGCGCTTTTAGGAAGGATGGTGAGGGGAGGGCACAAAGGTCACTCCCCCCCCCACCTCCCCACTTAAACTATCAAGGAGTTTTACCCCCACTGACCTTCACTCTCCCGCAGCGACGCCGCTGTGAGGTTTCTGTCTTTCCTCCTGGCGTAACACGGATACCTCCTCTCCACATTCCGAGACGAGTGTGCCTCTCGCGACTCTCGTGTCTTTCGGTGGTTGATCGCGCACGCACGCGGTTAATTTTCTGCCGGGGAGACCGCCGCCGTCACCTAGCATCGCCCAGTCATCGTACGCATTGAGCGCTGCGGGCCGAGAGCGCGAAGCCACGCGTAGTGAGCAGAACGTTCCTCTTCTTTTCGCGTGTGCTTCCCCCTTTTGGTGGACATTTATTTCAGCCCTTACGTTCGCTCGCATGGCGGTTGTATTTGTTGGCTGCATTTTGCCGTGTACTCGGGCGGAATAAAGCCTATTTGAGTACGCAACTCGTGTTTGTCCCTTCTGGCCCGAACCCGCCACAGTGTCGACTTCTCGAGCCACGTGTTGGGGTCACAGCCTTGATTGTTTAAGCTGACAAGGTGGGGTTAGAAGGTGACTTCTGCGTGTGACCCCCATTGCTGGGTTTTTCAAAAGTAACCCCCGTATTCTTGGCGCCCAACGTGGAGCAGGGGTGTGAAAAATCTAGTGTCTGTGTGTATACGAATGCTGACACCCAACTAGTCATTACAGTGAGCAGGGATGATTTCCGAACCCTGCAGTGATGATGACATGAGAAGTAACGTTATTGTCCGTTCTGCCGCGTCCATTCGCCATTTCGTCGCGATAGCTCGCAGCAAGCAGCTTCAGAGAAGGGGCGCGCTACCCGGCTTCTTTGGGCGCAAGTGGTAACAATTCCAATTGCATCAGTGCAGTGGGGAGCCTAGGCAGCCGAAGAGAGGTTTAGGAGGAACAGCGGTAGGATCCTTTTTCTTTTTTGTCGACAAGTATTCAGCGCGCCCTGGGCGTCGAGCGGCGCGGCCGTGGCCCACATGATGACATGCTGCCTGTGCGGGCGCTACAACACACTTGTATTGTGAGCGCTTTGAATCCCTGCCTGCTGTACTCTGATAGCTTTTGCGCAATCATTTTTTTTCCACGTGAAGGATGCACATGCGTCCTTCAAGATTGGTGATGCCACACTGAGACGAGCTGTACCGCGCGACATGTCCATCGCTGAGCATGCGAGCAGTCCTAAGACTTGCTTCAAGTTGCACCATATTGCTGCCTAGTGATGTGTATGGTGAAGTTGTCTAATGTGTAGAACTTAATCTATAAGTTCGCAACAATTCGACGATTGCTGCGTCGTGCACACGCTGGCTGCCTGACAGAGATGCATGCGAAGATGGTGGAGGCTTTACACAAAGCGCACCGGAAACCGAGCCCTGCTGCGCGGTCCGAGGTGGACGCACTCCCCCTCCAGCAGGCAGCTGCAGCGAGAGGCCAGGCTTGACATTCGAGCATCGCGCCTCGTTACAACTTGCGCTCACGCAGACGTAACTCTGACCAACGCGCAGGGAGTGATTTCTTGTGGTGAATATGGACCTGTCGATATTCAGTGCATTTTGCTTCCGGAGCAAACAAGCGCTGTCTCTTTCGAAAAGACCGAGTAGGGGTAGATTATAAAAATTGGCAGTGGCTTAGCTTGGTTAAGCCTGGTAATTGCGAAAGCAATAGCTATGGCTACGCCTAGGTTCAGCTGGTAGTGTAGCTAGTTGTAATGCTTGTGGTTATGCTTATGGTTATGCAGTGATTCACTCTGGCCACGGCATATGGTTAATCTATTGTTTATTGCGGAGTGCTACCTGGTTATTCTATGTATAACTAGTAGCGAGGCAAGGAGTGCCGTGACTGCAACGATATACTTGGTTGTCGATGAGGTTAAGGCAGAATGTACAACTGACGAACCGCGGTTAGTAGCTACCGCCTCGCGAGCCGACGGCGCGAGTTGGGGCCCCTGTTTTTGCCGCAGATGGGATGACGTCACTCCGGCTGTAGCGCCCCTCGTAGAAGGAGCGGGAGTTAGGCCGCGGTTGGTAGCTACCGCCTCGCAAGTTGACGGCGCGAGTTGGGGCCCCTGTTTTTGCGGCATATGGGATGACGTCACTCCGGCTGTAGCGCTCCCTCACGGAGGGAGTGGGAGTTAGGCCGCGTTTGGTTGCTACCGCCTCGCGAGTTGACGGCGCGAGTTGGGGCCCCTATTTTTGCCCAGCTGTGTTTGGCGGCGCGCCAAAGGTCACGCTAAAGGTCAATTGTAGCTACCGCCTCGCTAAACGAAGGGCTGAGAAGTGAAAGCAGTATTGCCTTCGCAATAAAAACTGATAATGTAAGGGGCAAGAAGGAACTAGGAAAAAGGCAGCCGGCCGGGAAGGGAGCCAGAGGACACAACGACGACCGTTGCGGCATCGAAAGCCAAGGCGTTCGAAGAGTGGCCGTATTCTTGGACCCAGACCTTGATTTCATCATCAAGCAGGTCACCCAGAAAAACGGTTTCCGGACGACCACGAAGCAAGCGAGCTGGAGTTCGAGAAACGGGGGTCTTTGAGTACCAAGGTAAAAGATGCAGCAATGAGGCCGCCTTGGCGCCACACGGGACACGCGGCCACGGCTTCACCAGTGGGAGCAGCTCGGCACCCTGCTGCAGTCGCCCTCGTCTATGTCGGTGACAGAGGGAAAAGAGGTAAGCGAACAGCGTGCTGCTACACCAACTCAGGCCTGCCGTAAGCTACGCTACGAGACGACGGAGTGCGCAATTGCCTTTGGCCTGCTCGCCGCCTTTTCTCCCCTAGCACGCTACCCTCGCCGACTGACGGTGAAGGAGCGGGACGTCTGGTTGCTGCGGTCATCGTGCGTGTGCGCCTGGCTCCAAGGTCGTCTCCGGTGGTCGTCGGCCCTGCCTTCCTGTCGGGCAGCCATGGACCTTTCCAGCGGCGCTGGTGGCTGTGAGCTGTCTGCAACGTTTGTATGTTGGCACTTTCCTTAAATAGGTTTAAAAGTCAAACAGATTTCAGCCGGCCTCTCTCGGTATATCCATTGGTGAACGCGGTTACTTTTAGCCGTACGGCGGCTTTAAGCAGGAGGGATGTGGGGATACAAATGGATCCTGTCTCATTATAACGGCCGTACGTAATTATCACGTGAGTTTACCAGTCGCACATAATTATTACGCGCGTTTACGCGCGCTGTTAGAAAGGATGGTGAGAGGAAGGGCACACCGACCCCCCCCCCCCCCCCTCTCCAACCCCACTGCCTCCCAGTCCCCCGCAGCAACGCCTATCTCTCCCTTTTCCCGGCGTAATCCGGGAATCTCTTCTCCGCCCGAGACAAGTGCGCCTCTTGCGATTTTCTCGGATCGGATTTTCTGTGGAATCTTCTGTTGATCGCGCACGCGCGCGGATCAAGACATTCCGCTGAGGAGATCGCCGCTGTCACCAAGAATCGCCTGGGCATTGTACGCACTGACCGCTGCTGCTCGTGACCGCGAAGCCACGCTTGGTGAGCAGAACGCTCCTCTCTCCTTTTCGCATGAGCTTCCCCCTTCTTGTGGGTTTTTATTTCACCCCCGTACGCGAGGGGGACGGTCGCTCGCTACGGTGGTTGTGTTTGAGTGCTGCATTTTGCAGTTTATTCGTGAAGAATAAAGCCTGCTTGAGCACGCAACGCGGTGTCTGTTCCTTCTGGCCCGAACTCGCCGCAGTGGCGACTTCTCGCACCGCGGGTTCGGGGTCTCAGCTCCGACACTTGGGGCTGGCACGCTGGGACTAGAAGGCGACTTCAGCGTCTAGCTCCCTTTGAAACGTTATTTCAGGAATAACCGCATTACTATGTCGCTCCTGACAACTTGGACATATATTATGGTGAGGCTGCCCAAAATAATATAAAACAAAATGCCTCTGCTCACGCCTTGGCGTGAATGAATTCAAGTGGAAATGTATAGTAGCTGAGGTTTCGTCGCGCGACACAAGTACCGCGCCTCCCCTGGCGGCGAGCCGCCGATGCTGCTGAGGACAAGCGCGGCGGGCGTTTCAGGTTGACGGCTGCAGCGCCAATAGTGCGCGCACGTACGTAAAGACCTCCTTCTTTTTTTTCGTATTTTATTTCAGTTTTTTTACATTCTGTTACTGGCATTTACACTTAAACACCCTTCATGCCGAGCTGAGAGTAGAAGGGAAGCTGCACTGGACCCGCGCACTCTCTCAGTTGACGCGTTTGTCCGTAAAGTTAAAAATATTTGATTCGGTAGGTTTTGGTTCAAGAATGCTAGTGTCCTGGCCTGCTATGGAGGGTGAGATGACAGGTGAATTACTGAAGCAACAAGTGGGGGTTGCCCCTTAAATTAAATATGGACTCTTGCTCGCCGGAAAGCATTTCTCGCGGGTTCAGTATTGAAGCATTGATTTTACCGAAGCACTGCATTATAAAGCATGAATTTTTTCCCAGCTCACTGGCTACAAACCTTATACAAAAAACTGGCGCCCCTTTGCGCTGACCGCGCACGTTTGCACCATGTATGTTGGGGGATTCTGGATTCCGCAGCTGTACTGCACCAGTACAGGATAGCAATGCGCAACTTGGTATTTATCGTCGTTTAAGGTACACAAATATTGCCGCGGACCTTAATGTACGCAAAAAGAAGCTATGAATAACCAGAGAAACAAAGTGAGGGTACCAGCTTCGTAGTTTTTATTAATGTGCAGCCTTGCTTGGTTTATGTGCGCCATTTTTGGAATGTGTGTGAACAGATTGTGTCTGCAGTGGCTGTATAGCATATGCTGATATAATAACCACACGTTTTATATTGCTTGATAGCTTATGTTAAGTATAATTGCCCTTTGCTAACTTTAGGTCTCAATTATTTGCCGTTAAATAGTTTATTAGTATTATGATTCTATATGCTATATCAGTAAATCATATATCGCTGGATACCTTATGCCGAGTACAGTTGCACTGAAGTAATTGCAAATCTTAATTAATTACCGTTAATTCCTATAACTTATTTGAAAGCTACGCTCAGCATCAAGTCATATATCATTGGATAGCTTATATTGAGTACGACTGCACTACCCTAATCGTAATTATTTCTTAATAACTCCTATTTGCTTAAATGGGATTAATCATGTTGTAAATAACTTTTGGCTGCAACATGGAGTTATATATTGTTGAAAAGCCCTGGACGAACTTAATCCAAAATCGAGCGCTAAACCACTCAAGAACCATTTCAAACTTATAAAACCGCGCGTTAACCGACCTAACGATTATATACGTCGGTTAGAAAAACACGCTATGGAAGCGGAACAGTAGAACATATTGCCGTTCATTAGCAGCACAAAAGGAGACTTAAGTGCCCTGGTAGTTTTCTCGCTCGGATCACGACATGAGGTCAGCGGGAAGCTGGGACCAGATGTTGAGTTCTTCTCGAGAGGTAATAATTTAATAGCCGAAGTTAGAAGTTAGAGTAGCGGACATTTGTGCTGCACAATGCAGATCCAGATAAATAAAACGTGAGAAAATATCCCACAGGGACTGCATAAAGTAGATTCGAAGCAAGCTAAGAGCGAGGTGGCAAGCTGCTTGTGAAAATACAGAAAACAAAAAGGTACAGGGGAAGTCAAAAGTTCCCAGGCCATAGGTTTTGCTTCTGGTCAGCATATTCTGACACGTGAGATCCTATTAAAGCTATAAATGATCTCAGAGGCTAGAATAATGCTTCTTCTACCCTCCACATGTATTTTGAGATTTGGGGCCGTCGTAGTTGCTTGACTATACTACTCAGAAGCAGACCCTGTGGCCTGGGAACTTTTGACCACCGCTGTACATTCTGTAAAGCGTTTTTAGGGGAATTGAAATTGTGCCGACATCAAGAACATTTTATGGAAGTTATTTTATGCCGTCTATGCATAGGACACGCACGCATCACCCATTGTTTCCTCTTGACAAAAAAAAAAAAAAAGACAGTGTGAAATGTGCGGCGATGAGCTCACAGTCAACCACATTTTAAACTCATGCCGGCGACTTGAGGATCTTGGAAAATATATTTTACAGTATCTTATAACGAACACATTCCATTTCATCCTGCATTGCTTTTATATGAACAAGCATTCGTCGATTTTTTTCTTCTTTGTACATTTCTTAACAAACCTAATATTTTATATCCAATATTAGTGCCATAGCTCTAGGCACTTCACATAACAAATCATCTAACCTTGTGTCTGGCGCATTATAGCTAAAGTTGATTGCTTTTCGCCATAAAACTCCATACAACTAACTTATACCTTCTCAACCTCGCCCCAGCCATCAGTGGCCGACCGTTTGGCCTTCCGGATTTCAACCAAGGAGGTTATAAAAAAAGGAAAAAAAAAAAAAAACTGCTGGAGTGGAAGTCGCCTATACCGGCTAATGGGCTAGGGTGAAGCCTGTGGCGGCCATCTTGAGGGGGGCAAAAAGCGGCCATGAGAAATGCTTCAGAGCGCTGTTCACCGACGTTGTCAGTGTGTTCCAAGTGTTTAAAGAATTTTTAAATTCTGATGCAATATTGTGGGCTATATCAGATGAGCCATACTGGACGTCTCCGAATCGATTTGAACCACCTGTATTTTTAGACCTTGACGATATCCGAGTTCTGGGGCATTTTTAGCTCTACTCAGTGCAAAAGTCACACCTCTACCTCAAAGTCAAATGTTTGAGTCAAGCCTATCAACCTTATAATAGTTACTTGCGTAACCTATGTCGAGTACATTAGCACTGGGTTAATTGCAAGTCTTAATCAAACATAATTTATAATTACCTGCTATTAAAAATGCGACAACATCGAGTCATATATCACTACATAGCTGATGTAGAGTACAGGGAACAGGCATTCGACAGGGGCCGGCGCGATCGCCCAGCAAGCGGTGAAAATATTGCAGGATCGCTCCGGCGCAGTCGGCGTAGGAGTACATGCAGTAGGAGGCTGGGTAGCGTAGCGCGAACCCGAAGGCATCGCAAAAGAAAGCATGTGAACAAATGGCTATTCCAGCTGCGATTTATGCCTTAGATGTTTTAATGATCAGTTATTTTATTTTGCAGAGGCAATTTAAAAGTGAGGCGCACTTTTTTGAAGCAGCACGCGTATATGACATGAAAGGGGTCTCTGCTCTGTGTCTGTGCTCGGTGACCGCATCAGGCCAACCTGGGCGCACTCACTCTTTAGGAAGGACCAGCGTTAAAGCAATCCCAGCGGCACTGAGCCCATGGTCAGGCGGATATCGGTGGCTGCGGTAAAAACTCCTCACTGCAAACCATCCCCGTTTCGCGCTGGAGCCAGCATAGTGAAGCATGAAATCCGCGCTTCGAACCACGCAACCAATACAGCTGTGCTGGTATACATGTGTTACCAAGATCTTGGCGTACAAGCTGCAGTCCTCAGCCGATTAAATGACGTACAGTGGTGGTTGGACGAAGAGTTTTTCTTCGAGGAACACGGTAGTTCATTCTTCAGGGGGTTCTTATAAATTCGAATCGTGTGGGTGGTGCTCTGATTTGCCATTCGCTGCCACGTAGCTCTTATGACACCATCACTATCAGTAAGCGAATTCAGGCTATTTTAGAATTTGATTTGCAGTTGCTGGTGCTTTCTCATTAGCCCTCCATGGTCGAGTGACCTCTATTATGTCATCGCTCATTCAAGAAAAGAGTCGCGAAACAAGCTTCGCCTTTAATTAGATGTACTAGATGACAGCATCCCGGGATCCGCCCACGTATCCTCGTTCGTGTATTAGTTTAATCATGCATCTTTAAATTTGTGCCTCACTTGTAGGAGGTCGTGTCGACGCCTGACATCTCCGACGGTATTTGAGACACCGTTCGTAGGTTTAGGAACGTCGTCTTGAAAATTCCTTTTTTGCCCTTTAAATATCGTACCTCCGATAACAGTGGGCCTTCATAACCAACTGAAGCCATCTGCTTGCATTTGTTACTATTGCTTCCGCAGAGTTGTTTTCAGTTGAGTTAATTGCTAGCCCGGCTGTTTGCCGCCTACCGTCGACGGCTTGTACTGAAGCTTTCTCTGCTGAAATTACTTTTCCTCTCATCCACATGCCCTTCAATTCAACTACTTGCGCTTACGCGAACCCCTGCTTTCTTCAACTGTCACAGTTTCATTGCATCTAATTCACCTAATCATTCGCTACGTAGCGATTTTTTCGTAATATGATCAATCGCTTCAGAATATTACCTTGTTCACACGCTGTTGCCTCTGTGTAAGATGGCTTGTTCGTTAGCCTCAGCACACAACCAGGTACTCGGTCTTGTCTCGGATTCTATAATACGATTATTTGAAGCGACTTCCGATTTTGTCATTCACTTAGTGAATGGGCCCATTCTACACAATTTGAGGCAAACTCCTCACAGACACGAAATGAAAACCTATTGACTTTGCTGCCGGTTCTCTGTGCCAAACATCAGTTGTGACGAATGGCGCTGCGGTCGCCGAGATGTGTGGACGCGATCCCATCGGCTCCGTCATCTTCACATTATTCCGCAGTGATTTTTGTCGATTTTCACCGAAGTTCTTGCACCAGCAGTTTCGTGAAGTGGCAGAGAATTCGTGGATACATGATTTTGAGGTGGGTCTTCATTTTTCAAGAATCTACAAGTACTTTTCTACCACGTGAACGCCGCCGCCGAACTAAGCCTAGGCGTGCACGCCAGACGCTAGCGCTAGCCAGAAACGCGCTAGCTCGGCGAGACGCCAGCCGCCCTTCGCGCTGGGCGCAGCACGAAGAGAATGGCAACCGATGAAATGGATAGCTCTGCGGAGGATTTACCACACGCGTCGACTACAGAACACGACACGGGTTGGAAAGTGGTGACCAGCCGGAGAACGAAGAAGGCTGCGCAACTTTCACAGCAAGCACAACATGCAAGCGACGGGCATGTGAGCTCTTCTCGCAAGTCTCCTAACATTAAGAACCGGGTGATAAGAGCCTCACGCATGCCACCCCTGCCGCAAGACAACATCAAGATAGTGCTTCGCCCAAAGGGCGGCTTGAACTTGCAAAAGATCGGACCTACCTGAGTGAGCAAAGCCATAATGGCAGCAGGTAATCTTGATCCACAGCAGACCACGGAGGACATAATAGGTCCCAATATTACGCAGAACATCATGGTGGCGAGCACGCCCTTTCGAGAAAATGGCTATTGGAATACGTAGAAGAAAAGGAGTACTTCCCTTACAATATGATTGGCTTCAGGCCAGGTCTCTCAACGCAAGACGCTATGCTACGCATCAAGAAAAGTCTGTTGGATCGCCCCACACGAGACACCAAGGCGCTACT
Organism: Amblyomma maculatum; assembly: GCF_055883805.1. Classification (NCBI taxonomy): domain Eukaryota; kingdom Metazoa; phylum Arthropoda; class Arachnida; order Ixodida; family Ixodidae; genus Amblyomma; species Amblyomma maculatum. The sequence goes on from NC_139346.1 coordinate 136,056,639, forward strand.
GGGACTCGACGTGGAGCAAGCTTTTGACAAAATCCAACATCAAGCCATTCTCAAAGCCATATCTGACCACAATCTCGGAACACGCTTCTAACACTACGTCAAGGCGTTTCTGCAGGATCGAACGGCCACTATCCGGATAGGCGAACACGTCTCGGAGAGCTTTAATCTGGGCGATAAGGGAACAACACAAGGCTCAGTACTTTCACCATTCTTATTTAACTTGGCGATGACAAAGCTTTCTCGCGCATTGGGTGAAATTGCTGATGTGGAGCACACCAATAGGCAGACGATGTTACCATCTGGAGCACCGGTGGCAGCGATGCGGAATTGGAAGCGCGCATGCAAGAAGCCATCACGGTTACCGAGGCCCATTTTGCCCCAATGGGACTTCGCTGCTCTTCTAGAAAATCCTAGCTACTCATCTACCACCCCCGAAGGCCAGGGCTCCCGTCCAACGACTGGCGCCGACACCACACACCATGAATAGAGTTACACGACAGGGATGGAAATCGCATACCTACGGTCGATAAAATACGAATTCTAAGATTAATCATCCAAAGCAACGGGTCCAACTGGGCGATGCTTGACAGCATCACGATCAAGATTGCAAACGCGATCCGGATGTTTCGGCGCATCATGAATAGGCACAGGGGACTGAGCGAGGATGCTATTCAAATGGTTCATGCTTTTGTACTCTGTCACATCACATACGTGGCTGCAATGCTCAACTGGAAAAAGGAACATCAGAGAAGGCTTGAAGTACACATACGCCGAGATTTCAAGACAGCGTTGGGGCTCCCCGATAATGCCTCCACTGAACTACTCTTACAGCTAGGAGTGCACAATACCCTTGCCGAAATCATCGAGGCACAGCACACGGCACAGATTGCACGCCTATCAAGCACCAAAGCGGGCAGAGAGATTCTCGTTAAGCTCGGCCTGAACACCATAGTAGAAAAGGACAACGTTCTGCAGTTACCTAAAGTCGTGCGAGAAGCAATTAAAGTGTCCCCCTTCCCAAGAAACGTACACCCGATCCACAATCAAGGAAGAAGGCTCGCCCGCGCCAAAGCCCTCGCTGCGGACGCGGCACAGTTTCCCGACCAGACAGCTTTCGTGGATGCAGCGTACATACCGGGAAAGCATGCCTACTCGGTAGCAGTAGTCGACGGACACGGGCGTACGCGCAACTCGCTCACACTTTACACCAAGAAGCCAGAGGTAGCTGAACAAGAAGCGATGGCACTAGCTCTAAAAGACTCGAACTTCACAACTGTATACAGCGACTCTAGAGCAGCCACTCGAGCTTTCGCCAAGGGCGGGATAGACAAGACGACGCTACGGATCTTAGGCGGAAGTAACATCACCGATCACTCCATCGTATGGTTCCCGGCACACATGGGCAGCTTAGGGGGCGGCCTGCGGAATCTCAATGAGATAGCACACGAGGCGGTGCGAGGACTCATCGACCGCGTCCGAGGTTTCCGCTGCTACTCCACGTATCGAGTACAGAGATCAATTATTCACGTACAACGAGCTCACTAAGCACTTTTATCTAGGCGGACGAGCATTTCCCCTCCCGGATAAGAAATTAACCCGCAGCGAATCAGTCACGTTACGCTTGCTCCAAACGAACTCATACCCCAACCCCTGGCGCATGAAGCACATCGACCCAGACTACGACGGACAACATGTGTGTGAACGGTGCAGTGACCATGTAAACTTAAACCATATGCTGTGTGGATGTGCATCGAGCGACGCCTACGCCAAGAACAAGGAACGTTGGGACAAAGTGTTAAAAAGTGCTTCACTACATGATCAGCTTCGGGCTGTCCAGGAGGCGCGCGCGGCGGCGGAGAGCTTCGGGCTCTCTGTGCCGACGTGGTAGCTGCCCTCTACACCTGGCGCCTAGCCGAGTGTCCTCCAGGACCTCTACTGTGGGAAATAAAGTTTACCAAACTAATCAGTTGTGACTCACCGCATTGACACCGGCGATGCAAAACCTGTACATCGGAGGCCTTATCGTGTATCCATTTCTGAGCGCCAAGTCATCCAGCAGGAGGTCGACAAGATGTTGGGCAACGATATCATCGAACCTTCGAACAGCCCTTGGGCATCTCCTGTCGTGCTCGTTAGAAAGAAAGACAACAGTTGGCGCTTTTGCGTCCACTATCGACATCTGAACAAGATTACAAGGAAAGATGTTTACCCGTTGCCGCGAATAGACGATGCCTTGGACTGTTTACATGGAGCCCGCTACTTTTCCTCCATCGACCTTCGTAGCGGCTACTGGCGGATCTCTGTCGATGAACAAGACCGCGAGAAGACAGCTTTTGTCACACCCGATGGACTTTACCGCTCTGTCCAACGTTATGTAGCCGCTTGCGACCTCTGTCAACGCCGGAAGAAACCCCATGTGCTACCACCTGGACACCTGCAGCCGATTGCTATCCCGACTGAGCCATTTTCTCGTGTTGGCCTTGACCTCCTAGGGCCCTTCCCTGAGTCCTTGTCAGAAAACAAATGGATCGCCGTGGCCAACGATTATGCCACGCGGTACGTGATCACTCGCGCCATTCCAACCAGATGCGCCACAGACGTTGCTGACTTCCTTTTGTACGACGTCATACTTCACCATGGTGCTCCCCGTCAACTACTTACCGACCGTGGCCGCTGTGTCCTTTCCCGAGTTGTTGAGGAAATACTTCGTTCTTGCTCCGTTCGGCACAAGTTCACCACTGCGTATCACCCTCAGACGAACGGTCTTACGGAGCGTATACTCACAGACATGCTCGCAATGTACGTATCCGACAGTCATCGCGACTGGGATATAAGTCTGCCATTTGTCACCTTCGCACATAACTCTTCGCGTCATGACACTGCTGGGTACTCTCCATTCTATCTTCTCTTTGGAAGAGACCCCTTACTGCCCTTCGACACTTTGCTTCCCGCCGCAGGCCCCGTCACAACCTATGCCCGCGATACCATCGCCCGAGCCGACGCTGCTCGCCAGATTGCTCGTCACAATCTCACGATCTCTCAAGAAGCTCAAAAACGCCGCTACGACGCTCACCACCGCGATGTGCACTATCCTCCCGGATCTTTGGTGTTGCTTTGGCTTCCGTGCCGTCGTGTGGGGTTGTGTCAAAAACTTCTGCCCCACTACACAGGTCCTAACCGTGTACTACGCCCAGAGACCGACGTGACCTATGAGATCACACCGCTCCACCCAAAGTCACCGACTGCTACACCCACTTCCGAAATCGTACATGTCGCCCGCCTCAAGCCATATTACTCCCCCTCCACACCGCACGCCTAATACGCACCGGGACGTTGCCTTTTGCCGAGGGGGGTAGTGTTACCGGGAAACGCGGGACCGAAGTGATGTGCTCACTGACAAAGACGACGACCGAGGAATGCGGGCACGACGAAGCGTTGAGAAAGAGGACGACGCTGACAGAGTGAATACTGCACGGCTACTGAAGTCTTAGCGTCGAGTTCAGCCCATCGCAGTGCCGTTACACTAAGTACATCCCCGTAACACTATCTTGTCGCATACATTACAGCCACGTGAAGGGCCCTATAAGCGGCAGTTGTTGTTGTTGTTGTTGTTGTCCAAATAACTTATGGCACGTAACCACAGAGGGGGATCGGCCAAGAATTTGGTAGCAAAGAATTTTTTTCTTCTTTTTATTTTTATCATTTTTTTATTTTTTAAGTATACTTGCATAAAAAATGATTTGAGGGGTAGAGGAAAGGACACAAAACTGGAAATAAGTGAAATATAAAATGAAAGGTGGTAACACTCACGGGAGATTGACACTACAATTGTAGAACAAGTGATGTTTAAATATTTAGCAAGGCAAACGATTTGAGTCCAGTAAAAAATTTTGCATGGCGGTAAAAACAGGCCTGTGACTGTGTCCAAGGAAGGTGGCGCCAAATGATAATTAACCAAGCTGTTGCAATGGCCTTTCCATCAACTGTTTTCTCAACGTAGTAAAGCGGCGGCAAAGCAATAAAAACTGATCTAATGTTTCTTGTTCACCGCAATATGCGCAGACGGGAGACAGTGCCAAACCAGACCTGTGCAGATAGAAATTTAAAGGTGGGATACGGCATCGCAGCCTTGTTAGAGAAATCTCAAGTTGCCGTGAATGACATGATTTTCTATTCCAAGAATAATATAGATGCAGGTAGTCATCAGATCTTAAAAGATGTCAATTTTTCATATTTAATAGAACGTTTCTCCGAAACCTCGCTGCGGTGATGTACGCTGTCGCCGGAAGGGGCGGCAGCGGGAGGGGGGGGGGGGGGGGGGGGCGCTTGATGCTGGTGCTATCGTCGGCGTTTTTTATAAGTGCCTTCAATCGCTCATGTTTTTTTAGTGCGTAGCACTACTAACTAGCCGCAATCACAGATTTTGCCGATGTTTGTCCGAAGCCGCTCACTCTCTCTCTCTTCGTGAACTTGAAGTGGAGAAGGTGGCGACGCCGGGGTGGTGCAGTGGTAAGACGCCCGACTACTGTGCCGGAGTACCCGGGTTTGAACCCGACCTCGGCGGCTGCGTTTCGATGGAGGCGAAACGAAGAGGCGTCGTGTGCTGTGCGATGTCAGCGCACGTTAAAGATCCCCAGGTGATCGAAATTACTCCGTAGCCCTCCACTACGGCTCCTCTTACTCTCTTTCCACTTTCACTCCCATCTTCTTCCCTTCCCTTACGGCGCGGTTGCGGTGTCCACAGAAAAACAAGTGAGACAGTTACTGCGCCTTTCCCTTCCTATAAATAAATCAGTAAAGGTGGCGACGCGCCCCGCCGGGGTGGTAAGACGCCCGACTCGAAGAGGCGTCCGTCTGCTGTGCGATGTCAGCGCACGTTAAAGATCCCCAGGTGGTCGAAATTACTCCGTAGCCCTCCACTACGACTCCTCTTTCTCTCTTTCCACTTTCACTCTCACCTTCCTCCCTTGTCTACAGAAAACAAGTGAGACAGTTACCTGGCCTTTCCTTTCCTATAAATAAATCAGTTAAGGTGGCGACGCGCGCGTCTCGCGGCTCAGCATTGAGCGGCCGCAGAGCTGTAGTAGAAGCCCCTCTCTCTTTCTCTCTGTCCATCCATCTCTCCGTGAACTTGAAAAGGAGGAAGGGAAAGTGGCGATGCCGCAGCATCACGTGACTTAACACTGAGGGGGCGGAGCGACCGTATGATGCACCCATTTCACAGTGAGAGAGGGGCGTGTCAGTTGCGGACGTGGTGGCCGTCGCTGGGAAGCGTTGCACAAGCGTGTGTGCATTTGCTTCGCGTCGAAATGTACGAAGCCAGGCCATCTAGCACTGCGGCGCAGGTTCACCGTGCTCGACGTGCTGAAGTACAATGGTAACGAAAGCAGAACCGGAAAGCCGGAGGCCAATAAATCGACAGTCGGCGGAGACGCGGCCGTTAGGACGTTCAAGCAAGGCTGGCAGCAAGCTGACAGCGAACGAGCATAGATCACCTTCGTCGGCTCCGAAGAATTTCCATTCCAAAGAGGAGTTAGGATTCTCCCAGAAACGAAGGGCTCACATCGGGTCCACTGCCGCGGGGGAGATTCCGAAGGGGCGGCCAAGGTCAAGTGGCAGCTTGACGCCAGTTTATTTATGACGGTCGCGCAGGCGGCCGCTCTTCGGAAGTGGCATAGGAACACATGGAAACGGGCGACGCCATCGGTTCAGTCCGTTCCGATTCTCGGAAACGTCGCGCCTTGACCATGCCGCGAAGGAGGCAAACCAGAGCAGTTAAAAAGCACAGCCTAAGGGCAGTGGTTGTGGGTTTGACGATAACTGCTCTGTCTCTCGGTTTGAGGGGAAAGGGCGCGGAGGCCATAAATCGGGCGAAACGCGGGCTGGGGAGAATGCGTGGCAGAGAGAGCTGCTGTCAGCGTCTTCTCGGGAAGACGCCTGGACATATGTCCCTTTGAAACCACCGCCCGCGCGCAACCGACGAAGGGCAGCGAACGGAATATTTGGACCTTAGTTTTATATGTTGTGCGTTTTGGAAGCGCAACAGTCGGCGCTGTTTGTATTGGTGACTGCTGGTCCCCTCTTGCGTGAGCTCAGGGAAGATATTAGAGACAGTGTAAATCGCAGATGCGTGTGGTAATGAATGAAAGGTATAACGGTGCTACGCACCTACTTCGTATTTGATTAACTATTCAAATTGGCCATATTCTTTTTTTTTTGCTTAATCGGAGAGATCGAGTTCGAAGAGGAAGTGAACATCTACGGAGCATGTGATATAAACCAATATAAAAAGGATAGATTATTTCAGCTAATTGCTCAGAGGGTGCCGACATCTCCTGAATGGCTGCAAAAAACATTGCGAGAAGCCGGGCCTCTTGCCCTCTCCAAGCGCGTCTGCAGCTTGCGTGCTTACGTGCTGACTGACATCTCAAAGCCATCGAATAGGTAAAGACTGGTAAAGAGATACTGTGAATTAAGTTGCGCCAGAACTGTGCTATCACGCATGGTTTTGAAAACTCGCGCCTAAGCTATTTTGTTGAAGTATGTGCTCCCCTCTGGTGGCTGACATCTCCTGAATGGCTGCAAAAAGCATCGCGGAGAAGTCGGGCTCCTTGCCCTCTCCAAGTACCTCTGCGGCCAGCGTGCCTACGTGCTGACTGACTTCTCAAAGCCATCGAATAGATAAAGACTCGTAAAGAGATAGGCTCCGTACAGTGAAGTTTGCGGGCGACGCTTGTGCCACCTACCGCAGTTCCAACGAAACTCTGAGAAGGCGCTGCGGGGCTGCGGCTCCAGCGCACGCTTTCACACGCAGTTCAACGGCGGCAAGTAATGGTAGTGGTGGTCTCGGCAAAAAATATTCGAGCAGAACAAAAAGAAATCGTCAGTATTGATACGCCATGGATTGCCATAGGTGCGAAGGGTAGTTGGGCATTGAATTCTTGATTCCCAGGCAGGCCGTAGAGAGACCGGCACTGTTTTCAGTAGGTTCTTTCCTATCAAGTACGGGTGATTGTTAGCTGAACAAAAATATGTAGGTACATAGCAGAATTAAGGCTGTAGATGGAGCACAATTTTCGGGAACTCTAATTGGAAAGCACAAAACTTGCTATCTTTTTACATCTGAACTCTACCTTCTAGATTCCATGACAAAAAAAAAATTATTTCCTTAGCCATTACACCGCAAAATGCTTGTCAATAAGCAACTAGGTAACATCGTGCTGAAAATCTTATTTACGTCCGAGTTACGCAAGCATCTGAAATACGTCAGAATTAAGAGAGGTTCTTTTTGTCCGCTAGTAGCACTACCACGCGACTCGGTCAGTCGAGATTAGACCTGAAATAAAGTTTTTTTTTTTTTTTTTAACACCCGTCCCGTAACCACATATATATCAAGCGTCGCACACTTTTTCTGCTCATCAGAGATTATCCGACTTTTTGCCAGGGATCTCGAACTCGCGAATCGCGGGCCGTGAAGCTGCGTTCTGCAGACCGGCGGCTCTAAACATTTTAGCCTACGTTCCGAAAGCGGTACCACCAGCCTTGATCTGCAACTAAAAGAAACTCAAAGGCTTTGGACCCAGACAGCAAAAGTTTTTTTTGTTTTGTTTTCGAATGACAACAGGCATTCACCGCTTAATCGGCATGAACTTTCAATGGTACATCACTCTGCCTTAAAGAGCCATAGAGCTAATACGAAGACTTCAATACAAGTCTTTGAATACAAATACGAGTGAATACAAAGAGCTAATACAAAGAGTTTGTGTACTAGCTTTATGCAAAGAGCAATGCACCATACTGCCCGTTCTTTATTTCATTTCTAACTGTGCATTTTTTTTGTGTTGAGGGTAAGTATACTACTTATTAACCAATGTACCATTAATACATTTCACCGAGAGATGCGGAAGCAAACCGGAGAATCGCGTCGCTTTTCTTTTCCATTAAGGCGTGTTATGGGAACGAGAAGGGTTTTTTTCATTTTATTGTTATTTATTGTACTGTTTCCTGTTGTTTTTTCGTTGTTGTTCTTTTCTTATTTTCTTGTTATTTTCCGTCTCCTGGCCTGCGAGGGACAAAACTTGTTCAATGCGGCCCGCACAGTAAATACGAGTTTTAGACCCCTGTTGTATTCCCTTAATGGCTCGAAGCTTACAGATTGTCACTAGCCACAATAAAAAAGCTAGTGCATGTCATTAACACACAATCGCACCCTCTGGTTGAGAACAAACGACGTTGGGTGGACACTGGCTGCCTATCGTCTTCCCTGTATCATCGGCCACGGCCTTTCTCGAGGGGGAGCGCGCTCCCCTAGAAATCGACCGTGCCTCGGCCTGCTCAGTAACGCGAAATTCGCCACGGCGGCTCTGAGTGCGGCGCTCCTCCGCAGCGCCCCCTGTTCACTGTACGGAGCCTATACTCCGAATTAAGTTGCGCCAGAACTGTGCTATCACGTAAGGTTTTAAAAACTCGCGCCTAAGCTTTTTGTTGAAGTATGTGCTCCCCTCTGGTGGCTTTGATGCAAACACGTCGATGCATGAGCGAGCGCATTGAGCCGCTTGAGCGAAGGCTTTTGATAATAGCAGGTGTCGTTGGGGGAGTGTGCCTTGGAGTGTGCTCGCTCGGCAGTTGCGAACTCAGTGGTTGTTCCTAGTTCCCCCGAAGTTTGTTGCCTGAAGATGAAACCGCAAGAAGTGAAGCTTTCTGGTGGGAAGCCCAGTGGCGTCGTACTGGCGGACATACAGGCAGTGAACGCGCTGAGTGCCGAGCAGTTCTCCGAATTGGTCGACGCTGTTTGCCGCCCATCAACGAGACCGGCTCCAGCATCGAGCGGCGATGTGAGTCGTGTATTGTGAGCATTAACACAACTGCGGATAAGTGACTTCTTGATTTGCTATCAGCCAGCTACAGCGGTTTAATGAGGTATTATTTATGCAGTGCAACCCCGAAGTTTGCGTTGAGTGGATGGTGTATGATTGATGATCACAGTTGATTCCTAGGAGGCTTTGGGTGCATGAGAATCAAGTTTGCGTGACACTCTTTGGCATCAAGTTTGCGCACTTTATTGCACTGCCTCCCTAGAGAATCTCGAGTGGTGTTGTCATCGCAAGGCTTGTTCTGTAAATGCTACGAATGTGTTGTGTTTTTCTGCGTGCCTGTGTCTCGCCATCGTATTGGTTGCCTTCAAAACGTTTTGCTACTGTAATAGTTTTCGCATCTGTGCTTGGTTGTGGCGTATTCTGTTGGTTGCATTTCCGTAGGAACGTCGCGAGGAGAGATTGGAAAATGCTATCATCGCCTACCCCTTGCTTCGGTGGCGGATTCTAATACTTCAGCATTGCAGCCGAAGTACCGAAATCCCTCTTTCATTGATGTGTCGGTGCAAATTCGCAAGGAAGCGGGACGTTACAGTTAAAACTATTTATAATAACTAGCCGCACGATATGCTTCGAAGAGGTGTCTAGTTCGGCAAGACGGAATCTTGGTTATAAAAGAGTTAGCATTAGTGAAACTAATATCCTCAGCAGCTTTCACTAGAAAGCAGTGTTTTACAGTATGCCACGAAGTTTTAAAATTAGTTTAATGACTATATTTGCTATGCACATTCATATCAGATTCATGCATAATGTTGGTGCCAATATCGCCTTCGTTCCTCACCTTTTGTCTGTTTTCTCACTGCATTAATTTTGAGAATGAACCAATTGGCCCCATAAAGCCTTCTTCCACAATGAATCAGAAGTTTGCAAAGTAAAGGGCAGCAAGCAATGAAGTGTATGCCTGTGGGATAGATACTTGGAGAAGGAATGTGGTAGGCATTACCAAGCCCCAAAAAAGTGTGACTGTGCAAACAAGCTCATGTTTAAAAAGTGTAGTTTGGATCATTGCAAATGTGCAGCTTATAAGGTGCATGATTAGTAATTAATGGTACATTAGCATAATATATTTGATATTGCATGAAAGAAAATATCGAGGGTGGTGGCAAACTAGCAAGTCAAGTGACTATGTTGTGAAATTTCGTTGGAGGGTCAAGCTTTTGGTGGCAAAACACGATGCTAACTAGAAGTAACAGGAGCAGGCCTTCTCCTGCAGTTGAATCAACCTTGTTGTTAATGATAATGGTGGTCAAAAATTAGATTAGCCTGTTGTCTATTATGCTCTCTCAGTATGAATAAAAGGCCACATAGTGGACACCCATTTCATTTAGAATCAATCATGGTTGTTGTGGCGATAGGCTCCTGAACCTGCTGTCACTGCATTGACCTTGGCCATGGTGGCTGCGTTTTACAGCGATAGTGTTAAGACCCCCATTCTTCAGAAAATGCAGCGTCTGCATTGCGAGCAAAACATCACAAGCATGCTTCTGACAAGAAGTTGTCTGTAACATACATGGCCGCACATTGATTGGCCAGCGGATTGTGTGGCATGGCAAGGCCACATGGCATTGTAGGGTCCGTAGGAATTGCCAACTCGGGCAACTCTTTTGAGATTGGAATCGAAGCCTTCAGGTCCAGTGGATGTAGAGTCAGGCATGCTTCTCCTAAACTGTACAGGCAGGTTTGTATGGAGTGGTTAAAGTGGAGCTTTGTGTTTATTAGGGGGTCCTTTACATAATATGTTGGCTTATGACTGTATGCTGATGAGTATGTGAGATAATAGAGGCATAAATCGCCCGACACCATACTGCTTGGCGTAAATGAAAGGATTAGTGTGATTAAGCGAGTAATAATTAAACAGGGTGGAAGTGCGGCTCCATTCTGTCTCAAACGGCTTTCATTGCTTCATCCTGCTAGAGCTGCTCCAAACACCTAGCTGCTTCTTTGTTTTGCCGTCATATTTTGCAGAGCAGTGGTTTTTGTCACATAGTGAGCATTAATGGTATTGCCAACAAAAAATGTGATGCGACTCAATCTGATCAAATGACCTGAGAAACAACAGGTTGCTGGCCTGTTGTGGGTTGCATGCTGGCACTATATGCCCTATTCACTATCAGGTTTAGCTGGCGGCAGTTGTGGCAACCTTGTATTGTGGAGACGCCATAACGTTGGGCGGTTCGAAACTATAAGCACACAAAAAAATGTCTCCGGAGCTTTGGCGCCGGTCGACACTTGAGACGCCGTTTGGAACTCCGTCCAACCAGAGCTCGGATTTCACCGACACCGTTTCATGATTCGTTGAAGGTCCTCTATCTCTTTCTTTCCCCCTCCTCGATGTTGCGTTGTGTGTGCCATGGTGGCCAGTAAAGCTGCAATGACGTCACGTGAATAAGCTGTGTAGGGGTCGCCATAGTCGCAATTATGGTACTAGCACATTGATGGAAGAAGTATGATGCATATCGCTCTCGGGCTAATATAAATAAAATTTTCTTTAACTGGTTTTCTTTAACTGGAAAAGCACAGAGCATAATAAATATTTGTTTGCAATCAAATTTAAAGTGAGCCACAAGTATTGAAATGCATTTGAAAATAATATTCTGTGCATATGACATACCTCCTTTTCTCAGCCTTTTTAATCCCGAGTCGGGAGAGACATCACAAACTGCATTAGGAAACTAGTCGGGCTACAAATAGTTGCACGAGTTGTTCTAATGCTTTCGTTGTGAAAACAAGCAGCCAGCTACTTCATCATTGAGCCTTTTGTCAATAACAAGCATTTCAAGCCTACAATAGCATACTTGAAGCATTACCAGCATGGTGAAATAAGGAAGCCCCAACGTTGCTCAGGCGGTAGCGTGAGGAGCCACTTGCAGAATGCGCTTAGGTAAAGAAGCTGGAAGAAGAAAAGGCTATCCCTTCAGTGCCACCTGTCCATGAAGACACTATAACAACCAGGGCCCAGAAATTTATCAGCACAAGCATAGGACGGAAAGTGATATCGACAAGATGGTATAAATATGCTGCTCATTGATGTGAACTCCAATCCAAACCAGTGATGGTGCTTGACTGCACCAAAGTGGTAGGCTCCACGTTTGAATCTTATCAAGTCAAAATAGTCAAAAGCTTTGACATCCAGTTATGAAATGTAGAAGCAAACATTCCATTTGCTGCTAGTCTGTTCCAAATTGTTGCTCATGTCATCTGCGGTTATTTTAAACATCCGTACATATTATTTTGGCCATTTGTCTTGTCTTGTTATTGTATGTGGTCAGGAAAGCATTGACCGTTAATTACACAAGAAATCAAAATGGATTTTTTCGTATGTTAGGAATAGAAAATTGCAATTATTGAAAGCATTCGATCCGAAAAACATGCTCCAAAACAAAATTTGAATGCTCTAAAATTCTTGTTTTACTGCTCCAGAGTTGCTCCAAACTGGCTTATTTACTGCTGCCTGAGCTGCTCCGAAATCCTCGAGCCTGCTTCCACCCCTGGAAGTGCGTGAATGAGTATTTTCGAGGGGAGCCACACATGCATAAGAGCCATTAATGCTGTTGCATCATACTAATAAAGACGAAGCTTAACTATCAGACATTTTTTCTTTTTGTAAAAGTAAAATGTGTTCCGCTGATTCATTGTGCCACATCAGTGTGCATTGGATAAACCTCATTAACTACAAACACTTTGGAGCTCCCGCTGCAGCATCAGACATCCAGCTTTGGCGTATTGAACCTCACTTACCATCCATCCCATTTAACCTGAATTGCATCCACCAATTGTGCTGAGCTACTGTTGTCATAAGCCTATCTTTGCTCTTTGCCTTTATGTGTTTGTCACCAAGTTCATGGTGACTTGCTTGTTTGACGTCCCCAGCACAGGGCCTGAATAGTGCTGTCTTTTGTGCTGTTGCAGTTTTCATAGCTGATGTGGTGTCGAGCTATCTGCACCAGTGGCACAAACTGTGTGGCATCCTTACATCATCCACACTTGCAGGCCAGCAGTGGACACTGCAGTGAAACCCTCACCCTCTTGCTGTCCGAGGCGTCACGGCGGGGCCTGGACGGCCCTCAGTTGCGCCAGAGCCTTGAGAGCTTGGGCCTGGAGGGCACCAGGGCAGCCAGACTGGCTGAACAGTGGTCGGCATCTTCTGCAGTGACACCACAGGTGGGCACCTTGCTTCATACCGGCAGCGTCATTACTTCATGTGTGGTCTCACTGAGTTGGAGATTTTGTCATTGAAGTTCTGTAGAAAGTTCTGTGCTAAGGTATGGTATAGCCTAGGCCCATTACACTGTGGTGCAAATGGTCTGTTTTCTTTTAAAGAAATGCATGATGCCCGGTTGTAGTCACTAGAAGATGTTCAAAAGGATGAACTGTGAAAATGTTCATCTGGAGACATTTCTTTGCTCATTAAATAGGCCGAGTGACCAGAATGGTACTGGAGCCCTCTGCATGTGTGATGCCACATGTCCCCTAATGCTGGCTGGGGACCACTTTCATGAAGACAGGCTCACCTTTGGTGGCGTTCATATTGTTATGAAGCACACTCCGTCATAGCCACAACAATTTGCAGTCAGGGACACACTCGCAGGACAACCAGAGCCTAGCTTCAGCGTTGTCGTTCTTCTCTAGTCCAGAACTTCGCCGTCGTCTCCGTGACTGTACCGTAACAATATCATATTCGCAGTATTTCAAAACACAATGCCACATCAAAATGTACAAATGTAGTTTTACTAGCTGCAGCCCAAATATTTGGTCCCACAAAAGCTTATCGAGGGTGTGCAGTCTTAAGTTCATACTCCCTTAATTCCATCTACCGATTCATTCATAATGATGGTTTTACCAACATGGAGGGCACTAATGGGGCCAATTTTTAATCTCTTTGAGTCTAAATTTCTGGTAGTAGTTGATTGACTAGCTTAACTAATTTATTTGTTCAGGTATGGTTACAGTTATCAACAGCCTCGTATGAGGTTGTTTTGATGTCGATGACTCTGAAATGCTGCTTTTTTCTTTGGTAAAGCAGGTGTCAAAATGTCTTTTGTGAGCTATCTTCTGCTTGACGCAAATGTCCTCATCTTATTTGTGAGGAACTGGCTGCCTTTCAGCTGAGTGATAAAAAGGAGAGTCTGAGTTTGACTGGATTACTATAGCTTTTTCTAACTAAATATTGACTTCATGGTATGGATACCTTGCTGCAAAAGGCTCAGTCATTGCTGAATTGCATGCATTTTTTTATTTCAGCATGAGTGAAATTTAGCTTCTCTTCCATGTCCCTGAAGTCAAGTGATGAAAAATGAAGGCACATGGTGTGCTTTTTTTTTGTAGTATAGCAAGCGTATCAGATATACATAGTATATGCATGTCGATTTTACATTCCTGAAAACTTCCTTTTCAAGGAGCACATTAACATTAGTAATTGCATCTTTCCTTTCTGCACGTGCCATTATCTTTGTTTTCTTTGGCTGGGAGAGGAGCTTGCATCTCCTGTACTTTCTCATCAGCTCCCTTAATTTGGTCCACAAAACTTGGCATGCATAACTTTAGCACCTATTCTTGAAATGCATTGGTCAACGAACATTGATATGTCAGTATCTTTGCACAGTTCGGCTTGATTGCTAAACACTCTGATACCAGCTACTGAGGCGGCATGTTCGTGTCCGTGAGCACAGACTAAGGACAATGGGGAATTCGAAAATTACTATCCCGATTTCATTTCTGTTTTTACGTGCTGCAGGAGCCTTAGTTTACTGGGCCTTTTTGTAGACAGCAGTTCTTGAATGAATGAGGTATCCTTGGTGATTCAGTGGTTAGGCCGCTCTGTTACTAAGCCTGGGGCATGTTTCGATCCCAGTTGCGGCAGCAGCTTTTTTTAGCGGAGTTGAAAAACAATGTGTCCATATATTTTGTGGTAGCAGCGCATGTCAAAAGAACCCCAGAAAGGTAATTTCATGCCAAACCTATCAGACTTTGCGCTCGGCCCCCTCTGATCTTGTCAAGAAAATTTGTGGCTCTTTTGACTGTCGAATATTCAAAAAAAAAACTCACCCCCAGTGTCGAAATTTTTTAAATGCTATGCGTTTAGCGCAGTACCCGTTACGGCAAAAAGTCAAAGGGTTGATGGACTGGCTGAAGTAAATACGCTTAAGAACTTTGGCAAAAAAAAATTTTCTTGTCATGTGACAACACTTGAATTTCTCAGAGAAGTGCAAAATTTGGTCTCACTGAAAAATTTACAAAGGATCAAATAATTTACTTCATAAGGAGGAAACCTAGCAAGCATCAGCTTGCTTCTAGCGGCAGATACCTCTGGGCGCAGTCTTCACAAAGACGCGGCACACCTTCTAGCAGACAGCGTCTGCAGCCACAAATCAAATGAATTAAATAAAGCAGCATGTACACATAGTGAGCATACAGGTGGAGAGCAACCTGAAATTGAAAGTATGCTTTGCTTTGGCCACTAGTTGAAGTTCCAGGCTGATACTTGCTTGGTTCATCATTCAAGCTAAGTCAGAGCTCATGAAGTCATCTTTAGAACCTTCGTTACTGCAGTCATCAAAAAAAAAAAAATTAGGAGGTCTCTTAGATGTCTCTTAAGAGGAGAATGGTGACAGCCTACGCTTCCTCTC
The DNA here is from genome assembly GCF_055883805.1 of Amblyomma maculatum. Taxonomy (NCBI): domain Eukaryota; kingdom Metazoa; phylum Arthropoda; class Arachnida; order Ixodida; family Ixodidae; genus Amblyomma; species Amblyomma maculatum. The sequence continues at coordinate 136,072,138 of NC_139346.1, forward strand.
CTATCATTTACCTCTCATCGTTTGCCTCTTATCGGCATTTGTTGCAGTGCTACATTTAATTATAATTCATTTACAGGAAGGTAAAGGCTCAGTATCTGTCACACTTTCCCTGGCAAGTGTGTTTGGGAGGTACCGCTCCTATCGGGTGGCGTTCCTTGGCGTGTGTTCAAGTGTGGCATAGCAGATGGCAGAAATTCTAGACAAGAACTAATCCCGCGGAATATGACAGATTTGGCGCGCAACTCTCGCGCATAGAATTTCGTTCCATGAACCTTTCGCCTTTAAATCCGCAGTAGGAGCAGCAGACTTACGCAAATGGCGCCAGATTCATAGCATGACATGAGCTCAATGCCATTTTTGTTGACACTTCAGACCAGCCTACTTTGATTTAGTATTTTGTCTACCTCGCTGCCTGATGAAAAAAGTTAATCACATGGAAACCAAACTACTGTTCTTATATTACCTGTCTAGATGGCATTATGTCTTCCAACACAAGGAAGTTTGTTTGGCAGCGCTTCAAAGATCATAGTTGAGAAATGAGCGACGGCCTGTGGGGCAGTTCAGAAAGAGTTGGGGAACTCCAAGTGATCTGTATTTCTGCAGCCTTCCTCAGTGGCGTCCATCATAGTCTGTCTTATTTGGATTTGGACATTAAGTGTCAACCAAACATAGATAACCTTTGCAAAATACTTTAACCAATATGTGCAAGCCACTGTTCTGGTTTTCATTTGTGATGTAACAGCAACCAAGGGAAAAAAAAAGACGTCACTTATTGTTTGTATTGTTCCGCAGTTCTGTGCTGTTCTTTCCAAAACAAAAAGGTACTGCGAGCCTGGAGCCATGCTTGCCCTAAAAAGCAGCAGAAGGTCAGATTATACAGATATGTTGCACTCCTTTTCAGCAAGCCAACCTCTTCATCCTCTACGCTGGAGTCAGAGCCTCGGCTTGAGGCTTGAAGATGTCATTTTTGTGAAAGGAATTTTACTGGCCTATCTTTCTTACTGACGGACGAAAAATGGGCATAAGCAACGCGCCATGTTGGTTGCTTGTTGCATGCTCACTATTCCATCGTGTCTTTTTGTTTTTGCACACACATGCACGTGTACAGAAGCACGATTTTCTGTCTTTGTCTTAGTTCATGTAATACTCTGAGACTTGTCTTCTAAGAAATGCTAAAAGGTTCCCAGGTCTGTGCTTTGGCCCTTTGTGGAGGGGCTAAAGAAGCATCCTACCAAAAACTGCCTCAAGGCTCGAGGAATGACACTGGCAGAAACAGACTACTGAGGAGTGCTCGCTAACATGGTGAGATGGTTGCCGCCCTGGATGATCAGGCTGTATTCTCAGGTGTGGGAAAAACATAGCAAAAAAACAAAACAAAAACAAAAACAAACAAAAAAGATACGGAAACACAAACAAGAGCCTTGTGAAAGTACTCCAGTAGCAGAAGAAAAAGCTTGCCAAGGCGAGCCATGACGTAACATTTGGAGCACACCCTGCCAAGCTGTGTGCCTCCCGCTAAAATCAGTAGGGGATTTCTAGTTTCGCTTGCAGAGGTGAGTTGACCAGTGGGAAGAGAGAACTTTGGAGATGGAACAGGAAAGAAGCAGTGCAAAATACCGTATACTGCCGATTATAAGTCGACCCCCAACTCGCGACCCCCTTTGGCCAAAAAAAAGTTTGACTTGGTCAACGCTGCCGCACCCTGCGATCCTAGCTCGCCCAAAAAGTATTTAGAAGGCCGAGTCATAAAGAAACATTTATTCGTTCACGAGACATCTGTCGTCGCTTGTGAGGACACAGTCACGATCATCATCTTATGAGCCACTGCTGCCGCTGGTCGTCGGAAGCGGTGCCGAGATGCCACACGTGGAGAACGCCGCCATACCAGAAGTCCATACCAGACATCGTTGACCCATTGAGCCACTTTGCTCAAAGAAGCTCGCTTCAGCCTACCTGTTGGTGTCTTTGGGTTTTTTTGGTGGAGCCACTCGTTGTAGAATGCACCTATGCAGTCTTTGAATAGCTTGTTCAGCGCCACATCCAGTGGCTGAAGAATAGGTGTCAATCCGCCCGGAATGATGACCAGGTCACATCCCGCATCCGCTACCACTTTTTTCACACGGTCGGTTATGTGGCCGCGGAAAGAGTCAAGGATGAGCATCGCATCCCGCGTCCGCTACCACTTTTTTCACACGGTCTGTTATGTGGCCGTGGAAAGAGTCCAGGATGAGCATGCTGCGGGGCTTCAGCAGTGCCCCCGGACGCCTGCACCACACGAGACGAAATCATTCGAGGACAATTTCATCATTAAAAAATCCCTTCTCATTCACCCGCACGATGACTTTTGGCGGGAACTTTTCCTTCGTCGGGATTGTTTTCCTCTTGAACAGAAGAAATGGCGGCAACTTGTGCCCATCTGCCATACAGCATAACATGACCGTGAAACGGTTGTGCGTGTTGCCCGTTGTCAGTAGGCGGATCTGGCGCTCCCCTTTTGCGGACACGGTCCTATTGCTATGCATATCAAACCAGACTGGAGTCACCGTTGCCTATTTGACCAAGCAGGAATGATTGTGTTGCCCGCAGGTCATTCACGTAGCGCAGAAAGGCGCTTCGTTTTTCTTCGTGGGCTTCGGGCAACCGTTGGCATACGGTCGTTCATCGCCTCAAGCCTAGGCCGTTCCTCTTCATGAAATTTGTCACCCACTTCTTAGACACTTTAAACTCGGTACGCGGTATGCACATCTCCTCCGCGACAGCGCGCGCCTTTGTTTCAATGTCACTGTCGAACACTCAGGCTCTTGCTTCTCTGGTTGTGAACCCAAACTCGAACCGCCTCCTCAACGGCAGGGTATTGTCCGGACTTCGGCCCGCAAAAGGAACGGCATGTAGCAGGACACGCAAAAAGCTTACTTCTTTGTTTTCTCCAGCCTCTCACGCACTTTTTTGAGACGTCGAACTTCTGCCCTGCTTCGACGTTGTTTTCCGACTCGGCGTAAAGGATGACTTGCTGCTTGAAAGCAGCGCTGTACTGTTGCTGAGGTTGCGGCGGCATCTTGCAAGGCATTCGTCGAGTGACACAAACCACATACACCGCTGTTAGCTGTCACGTCGGCTAGAGTCCAGGCGGTGCGACGAGAAGAAATGGGGAAAGGCACACAACGTTGCACAACATGCAAAAATGGGCCTTGGAAAATGCTTCTCGGCTCATGTGACTGGTCACGTGTGGTCGTTTTGGATTGGATTGGATTTGTAGCTGTCTCATTTGTATCAAACATTGCCAGCCCACCCGACTTTGGCCGTTTTTTCGTGGAACGCCCACGGTTTATCGATAACAAGTTGCTATCATATTAAAGTAAACCTTTGGTGCATATCTCAATTAAATTCAAGTTTTTTTTTTTTAAAGCAGATTCACTTTCGCATTGTGTCTGACAACTTTTATGGAATTACAAGCACACTGGGCGTGATACTATCCGCGACTCGGTCGAAATTGCTTATGACGAGCTGACTTTAAGACTCCGCATATACGTCGACTCCAATTATAAGTCTACCGCCCAACTTTTGGAAGGACATTTAAAAAAAAAGAGGTCGACTTATGCGGGGCAATATACAGTATATTTATTAGTGTGACTGTAACTCTACTATTATTGAGTCTTTTGAAGAACTGTTTGAATGGGCATGATCCCGGGAAGATGCCTCATAACCACAGGGCTAGAACATATTTTCAACCAGAGGAAGGTTCCTGGCCCTTAAGGGGGGAGCCTGGTCTTGAGTAAAAAATTTTTACTTTTAGAGCTACCAACCTGAAACTTTCCAGAATTATGTAGTTTTGCATGCTGATTTCAAATATGCAGTCAGATTTACTCTGTAGTGTATAGATCATATTATATGCTAATTACTATGTCTGATTGTTATGAAAACAATAGAAAAAACTGCTTTATAGCAATGGCTAAAACTAATATAAGCGTGTCCCTGGAAGCCTAAGGTTTGAAATAAGACTTGTTTCATCATTTTGTGTTCAATCTGTACAAAGTTATGGAAGTTCAAACTTTCAAGTCAATAACTGAAAGCTGCCTTTTTGCAATAGCTATAAAATTTTGAAATGTTCTAAGTCAAATATTAGTTGCACTGTGCTTTTATTGCAAACTTCACACATAGAGGATTCAAATAAAACAAGAATGATGAAAATCTATTGAGCAGTTGTGAAGCCCCACCTCTCACAGAATTTGAGTGTACCAAAATTTTGTTCTTGAGAAAAACGCAAAAAACTAATTACGATGAGATGAGAGGATTTATTGAGGAGGAAAGCATTCGGTTATGTAATGTGAAGGCTTAGAAAGCCCCAGGGCAATAGTCTTCATCAGGTTTTCCACGCTTCCTTTTCTTTACGGAAGTCTGGAAAGCTGCCTACGCAGCACGCTTTTTCTCGGACTTCACAGCACGAACCCTATCTTTCTCGGCAGCTCTAGAACTACTGTTGTCACTTGGTTCCAACTGCAGCTCCCTCAGTATGCTAGAGCTGGCATACTGTGTGCCAAAGTTAAAATGCATGACAGCTTCTGCTACAGCGTTCTGCACTGCAAAAAGGGACACATTTTTGTCTTTAGGTGCGAGGTTCCAGATGAGAGAGTGAAGGGCCTCGTTAGAGTTCTGCATTTTGCCACGTTGGCATCGCTGTAAAAGGCTTTTGTCAGCAAGGCGCTCATACACTGGAAGCAATGCCTGGCACACATTTTGAGGCAGACTGTACCTGTGTTTGGGTGGGAGTTCATTTCTGGCTATGGCTGCATTGTGCTTGCACCAAGATTCAGCACCACTTGGGCAGAGGGTGTGGTTATGCTTCTCATCATTTGATGTTACATGATGATACGTTGCCATGACTGCCCTCTGCATCCTGTCAATATCTCCTATATTTGACTTCAGTGCCCATCCATAGTATTTGGTCAGCTTTGAAATGAGGTCTCCAGTGAGCCGACCCTTGCCACCGATGCGCTCGTCGGACTTTTTTGAAACGAGGTTTCTAAGTGCTGTGCCCATTCGTTTTTGGACGTGATTTACACAGTCCTCTTTGTCAACTGAAATAAATCCATACACTTGGGCCTCTTGCACAGCGAGGTACGACCTGCTGTCACCATCGGACAGCATTGTGGTGTACCTCAGGCTGTGGCGAGAAAGTGACCTTTGAAACAGAATGAGGGCTGCCTCAGCCTCCATTTGACCTGCCTTGCTGCTAGTGTTTTTCTGGCACTCATGTTTTTCCTTCCATTGAGGATACTCCTGGCTGTCAGTTCCTGGTGCACATGAACATCCCAGGCAGAAATTCGACAAAACAACATAATCCAGCACATATCCCGAAAAAAGTTCGATGACTGCAGCTACTCCAATGTGAGATGAGTGCCCTCGTGTGTGCCAGGTTCCATCAAAGCTTACAGCAATGTTCCCTGGATTTCCAAAGTTCAGTTCTTTGTAGAGGTCCTTCACTCTTTTGGCACACTCATCCAGGCTCTTGCTGCACGCTAGTGTTGCTGCCGGGTTCAGTTTCTGTTTCAGGTAGCCCTGATAGGTCTTTTTATGAAGGCCTCTATGCGACACTCCCAGATTTGCGAAAAGATCGTTCAGAGCTGCTTGTGCCAGTCCGGTGCTTTGAACAGCACGCGCCGCGAGCAAATTTATTTCGAAAGGCCTGCAATTTGCCTCCGACTGCCCTGCGACCTGAGGCGAGCTCCATTCAGCACCAATTTCACCACAGTTGATGCATTTCATTCTTAGCTTTGCAGCTAGTCCATACTCAGCATTGTCCTTCGTGATTTTCACGGTCCCGCAACACGCAAGGCACCCAGTAGAACGCAGTAAACAGTTCACTGCATCGAGGTCAAGAATCGTGAACGCCGTCGACGAAACGCCTGGCGCACTAGGCGCCGTTGCCAGAAGTTCCATTTTTCGCTTCGTCGCCGAAACTGATGCCAACTCAGCCGTTCTCTCCGCCGCTCGCTGCGTCAGAACTTCGCACTCTTCGCTTGACAAGAAGTGCGCGTTCACTCTTGTGCGTTCCGGTTGCAAGCTGAAGCTAGCCGAAACATCCATTTCAGGAACTGCCGAGGTGGCCGCCACACTCGCTGGACCGCGTTCGGGCGTTCGCGGCGGGTCCGAGGTCGCCGTACTTGCCGAGCCGTGTTCCGCTGTTGCTGTGCACTCCGACGTTCGCGAAGGGTCCGCGGCGGTTGCCGCTGAAGACAGAGGCACTTTTCGACGCTTTTCGGCACGTTTCTTACGTTTTTTGCCAAATTTGTTCATGGTGTGAAACTTTCGAGGCATCGCGACTACCCAAGCCTTGACAAAATGGCGTCGTCCGTGTTCCGGCATGGAGTAGCCGGAAACAGCTGCCGACCAATGAGATGCGGCCGTTTGAATTCGCGCCATGCAGGGACCAATGGAGTAGCTCTATGCTGCTTTTCTTTTTTGCTTTGTATTTTGCTTGCTGGGCAGTCTGGGATGCCTTTGCTTGGCGGGAAAGCAAGCCGAAAGGATGCTCCTTCGAATGAGACCAAGATGGCCGCGATCCGCCGCGAGGTTTTGAAACCGCGGACGCTACAAAACGGGCGAATTTGGTGCATTGCATGCGCGCGATGCTCGTCATTGGAGCTATATTATAGTCACTATTTCAGTTATAACACATCTTTGGGGGCCTAATTTTCGGTAATATATGCAGGAAAGCATAAGGAATCCAAAAATAATAAAATTGAAAAATCGTTTTTTTTTCGCAATTTTTTCGTCTTCAAGACCCGGCTCTCCCCTTAAAAGGTCCACAACTTTTTTTGTGTGGGTGTGTGAACTTGCCATTGCTCAGAAATTGAAGATTGTTAACATGCGTGATCAAGTGATTGGAGCGTAGAATATATTGAAAAGTGTATATAAGTATGGATGGTGTACTTTGGCCGCATCAGGTGATGCAGCGACACGAGGTTGAGTTGCAGGGTGGATTTAAAGAGGTCTCGTACTACAAATCGAAAATCTCAAAAATAGCCCTATCTTAGTGGTTAGCGTGCTCAACTACTGGGCCAGGAGTGTCAGGTTGATTTCCAGCCTTGGCAGCCACATTTCAAGTTAGCTGAAAGGTGCCCCAGTACTTTGCGATGTCAGTGTATGTTAAGAATGGTTGAAATTATCTGGAGTCCTCCATTGCAGCCACCCTCATAACATGATTTGCCTTGGGATGTTGAACCTCATCAGTCAAATTGTCTCGAACATGATCTCAGGAGGACCACTTTTTCAGGGAGGTGCTGTATCTCCAGTGTTATGTGAAAATTCAGTCACAAATTTGATGTCAGGTAGGCCATAAACTATCCTCAGCAGACAGGTTTGCCAATATATTTTGCGTGATAAATACCAATCTACTCTCAGGTTTTAAGTCGACACCTTGGCTATAAAGCCCAATATACTCTCAAGGACTGCTGCAAAAATTTGGTAGCTTAAGGCTCTGTGACATGGTTGCGTATCTCGGTGCTAAATGCACGTACCTAGCCACTCTGGTGGAACACAGTTTCTGCAGCCACTGATTCGTCCTGAGAATTTGTAATCAGCAGCACATTATCATGAGTGCTGAAAGGTTGTGAAAGGTATTCACTTTAATGGATTCAGCACTATTGACTACCGATATTCCACATCGTCTGCCAAAGGTTTTCATTGTTTTATGCTCAAAGGATTGATTACTAATTCTGCATGAAGTAGGGCAGAAATTATGTGAGGTCAAAGTGCTTCACTGTTGCATATACACTTGGTGTGTTTTCAGTGCGTTAAAACATACTGTGTTGTTAATCCCTATGTGAATGTAGCATGGAATGAGGTTTCACCAAATCTTGTGGTCAGGCTACACTCAACAACTTTTATCATTTAAATTTTATTAACATTGAACGCAAACCTTTATGCGCTTTTTGAGCATTGAATTTGTGTAGAGCTTGGGTAGGGAATGAGGAGTGGGTAAATACATTTGGGTGTCTTCATAAAGTGGTATTAGTCGCTTCTGAAAAAGTAGACAATAATTATTTTTTTTTTATTTTTTGGCAAGACACAAAATGTATATACAGTGGACTCCTCATAAACGGAACTTGAAGGGGATTCAGAAAGTGTTCCATTTATCAGAAGTTCCATTTAAGCAAAGTACACATATTTCGTGATGCAAAACTTTATTCAAATTGTTCCAAGCCTTACTGTTATGCGTGCGAAGAAAAAAATGAATCAATCTTAGTTTGCTTAACATTCTTCAATTTCTTTTTAATGAAGTAAGTGTGCATACTCGACAAGCTTGGCAGAAATTCAACGCACCCCTCAGGTTCAAAGTAGTGTTGCAAAAGTGCAACAGCATCTTTAGCTGCACTGTCTGGCACTGCACTTAGCTCAGGGTCCTCACACTCGTCACTGGAGGAAGAGGACTGGTCGTCGGCTTGCACCTCGGCTATCATTTCTTGAAGACTTTCCTCACGACAGGTGCGCACGTGGGCATCCACAGCCTCATAGTCCTGTCGCGAGAAAGGAGCAGAGGGCACTACCTGCCTGAATATAGTGTCGGCTTCTAGAGCTTCTGTATCGGTAGCACTAGCCTCTTCATGAGGTAATGGTTCACGAGCTTTGAAGCCTGCATGGTGGAGGCACCTCTGCACTGTTGTCGCCTGCACTTGTGTATCGCCGACAGCAAGTCAATGCTGTAGTCCTTGCCACTGTCGGCACAAAGCAGCATGCGGTGGAGCAGCTGGCGGCGGTAATGCACTTTGATGTTCTGTATCGCCCCTGATCCATAGGTTGTACCAATGCAGTTGCATTGGCAGGCAGAAACTCGAGGCTGATGGACTTCAGTCCTTCCACTTGGCCATGGGCAGGGCAATTATCGACAATGAAAACAACTTTCCTGCCCTGCTTAGTAAACCTTGAGTCTTCCTCTTGCAGCCAGTTCTTAAAAATTGCCATTCTCATCCACCCTTTACTATTGGCAGTGTACGTCACAGGAAGACTTTGCGTTCCTTTGAAGCAACGTGGATGCTTTGCCTTCCCGACTATCAGCAGTTTCAGTTTCTCGTCCCCTGCCATGTTCGCACCCACAAGCACCGTAATGCGCTCCTTATTGCGCTTCCCACCAGAGCAGGCTTCGCCTTTGTAGGCCAGTGTCTTAGATGGAAGTGCTTTAAAGAAAAGGCCCATCTCATCAATGTTGAACACGTCTCGTGGCCCATAGCTGCTTAAAATATCCTGCAGTGGCCCCTGTTGCCAGTCGGTGCACAAGTCTTAGTCCACGGAAGCACTTTCACCGGAGATTGTCTTAAAGACTAGGCCATAGCGCTTTTTAAAACGGCTGAGCCATCCATCACTGGCGCTGAAGTTGTCGGCTCGTAGTTGCAGGGCTATCTCCCGCGCCTTTTGCTCCAGAATGGGACCGCTTATCGAAAAATTAGCGCTCCACGCATGCTTAAACCATAAAAAGGAACCTTTTCTAATTCCTCATGCGGCGTTGTCCTCATCTGCATTCGGCTTGAAGCAAAAGTCCCAGTCTTCACAGCGCCTTGTATAGCGGCCTTGTTCATCAATATCCGCGACAGCGTTGACTTCGGGATGTCGAACTTCTTCACAACTTATGTTTTCAACAGGCCGCTTCGCTCAAGCTCCTGAAGAACTTGCAATTTCTTCTCAAGCGAGAGCTTTGTGTGGTCGTTTCTGAACGTTCTCCATCAATACGAAACATCGACCTCGCGTAGGCCTAACGCAGAGCAACGGGACGACACACGAAACGACGATGCGGCACAGCGGCAACAACAATGGCTACTGGATTGGCTTGCCTCGGCTGTAGTTCTGGCTGTGAAGTATTTGTTCATGGTTGTGAGATTACCGTTGCAGTGTGCGAGAACATATTCGCTGGCCAGATTCCGAATGTTCAGCGTTTGTGCTGTTTAAGCGAGGGTAACAAATAAGCGATGTTTCAATTAACCGAATAATTTTACTGTGTTGGCATAGGAATCCAACCAAATAACGCTACTTAATTCCATTAACTCGGTTAAATGAAAATCCAAAATTTTCATTTAACCGAGTTTCGTTTATTGGGCGTCCACTGTAACCTTGGCAGTGACCTTGTTTGTTGCAGGTAATGGAATCATTGGTCTGATGTAGCTATTAGGCAGTGCAGTTTGAGAAAATTTTCTGGAATTTATTTTGCCTTATGCACCTTATCTTTTGAGCGTTCTGTACAAATTTCCAACTCTGCTTTTGTTCCTCAAGCTTCGAGCATGTGCATTTAAAGCTGGTGGTGTATTTTTCAGCTGAACATTGCTTATGCAGCGATGTGAAAGTTGTCCTGAGCTGAAGTGCATTCCTAGTTTGTTTTCTATTGCTAGGCAAAGTGAGGGGACGAAAAAAAAACACCTCAGCTTGGCAATCACAGCCACAGCCTCAGTGTGTGATGTGCAGTGCTGTACCACTTTGACAAAGCTGGCAAATTAAGGGAGTGTTGCTCAGTTGAAATTAGACACTAAGAAGATGACATGGACAATGGGACAATTTCAGTGCTTGCAAATGAAAAAAAAAAGAGTAGGAAGTGCTAGTGGTTATCTGTATCAAATTCCATGTTTACTGTTTCGTTTTGTGCATGAAACTTGCTTCATTACGGACCAGTGCTATCTTAGACTACAATGCTTAATGTTAAAGGCAGGCAGAAGGAAGATGATAGAGTTAAAGGGTTTTTGGAGTATTTTTTACTGTTAATTAGTGATATGCTTATGCACAATGCACTGTGCATGACAGCAGAAGAGGCTCAGAATAGTGGCTGGATTGCCGATTTCTTTCAAGTATAACCTCCAAGTAATGGCGTGCTTGTCTTACATCAGTGAAATTTGTGCATAGTACATCTACTTATGTGTTGACCCATGGTAATAAATGCCATCAACCAACAGAAGGTCCTAACTTCAGACCGGCAGTAAGGTTGACAGCGTCTTGCGTCCTCATCCCAGCTCACTTGCTTCAATCAAGTACTATACTCTCAGGCTTGGTTGGCCACTGCTATTCGTTATGCACAGGACGAGGATGTAAAAAAGAATGAACAGGAGCGTCCGCATTTCGTTTGTCCTCTTTTCATTGGTTTTTTTTGTTTTTCATTTCATTTATGTTTATCACTTCGTTGACTTTGCCTATTGGGCTTCATTTGTCAGGTGCGGCCCTGGCAGCTGCGAGATGTGGAGTGGCGCTTTGGAGTGACAGTGGCCAGCTCGTCCCAGGAGCCCCGTGGCAGCTTTGTGCAGCTCCGGTTGGCACTGGCCAACGGACAGGACGTGCATGTTGAGATGAACCTGGCCCAGTTCTACTCACTCTGCCACGAGATGGAGCAGGCCAAGCTCACGCTAGAGGCCCTCCGCTGAGCATCCCTCTCTATCCTATTTGGCATCAGGCCTGTGCAGAGCACTCGAACGCTGCAATATGGTCAGCAAGAAAGGGATATTTTTCAGAAGGTACTATGTCTTAAATGCTAGAACCAGTCTTTATCTGTAAGATGTGGCAGCCTCTAGGCAGTCCTTCAAAGGATGGCCATTACATTGAGAAACTGGTTGGGAAGAAATGCTTGTAGGGGTTCAGGTTTAGTTAGGGGTTCAGTTCAGAGAGATGCCAATTGGAGATCATGTAAAGTGGCAGGTGTGTGTTTACAGCTGTTGGCAACAGAAATTGCGTATATGTAGTACAGGCCACAAGTTGGTTTTCAACCATTGTAACCTCGGAGAGAGCAAATTGCAGGGGAGAAAGGGCTCATGTTAGTGCAGAGTGGTTATGTGGAAAAGTAAAGCTACGTAGGCAGGCTGTTAATGAGCATATTACCTGAAAACTATCAGCTGTTGTCTAATCGTGTTTTTTTTTAATCTCTTGTATTCCACTTGAATTTTTTTTTTGCACAGGTGTAATGCCAGCTGTTATGGACTAACCATTTAAACATGAACTCTGCCTGGTGGCCAATCTCCTCTTATTTTTTATGCATTCCTTTCTGTTCTAGCATGCATACAACGGTCTTATTTAAGGAAAGAGGTCGTCATATGTATATGTATTTTGTAGTGTATATAAATATTTCTGTTTTTCACCAAGGCTCAGACTTCTCAATCTAAGGCGGACTGAAATAAATATTGGCTCACAGTGCAGCAAGGTCAGAGCTGGTCGCAATGTCCTTTGCAGTAAATGAAACGTGGGCTGCTGTGGACGACACGCTAGCTGTACCTGCATGGACACTCATTTAATACACCTTACACCACACAGACACTAACTCACAAAACCTAGTTTACAAGCGCTAACACCAGAACCCAAAATCTAATGTACATGCGAGACTGCATCAGTATTAGGCTACATGCATTCGGAGTTTATGCTCACAGTTCGGTGCCGATGGCTCAGTGCATGGGTCTAGACCATGGCATGGAGTAACGTTCTACGATTAAATAGCAGGGAATCCATGGTATGGTGCCGTAGAACATGAGACCACTGAAGCGGCAGCTGAGGTCACTCTCCCAGCCAAGGCGTCCCTGACCTCCCGGAGACTCCGCTTCTCTCGTTCCACCCCCACGTCATGCACGCTTTATAACCTTGACATTGATTGCACGTCATCCTTGTCGTCGTCATCATCTTCACTTCTTCATCGGTCACTTCGTACCATGTTGCTGAATATTTTCTATTCTTTATCCTTCAATTAGGATACAGAAAATTATTGTCTTCTTCTCTCCTTCAAGCCTTTTTATTTCTTCTTTTTGGCCTCTTATATGTGACAGCTGCAGTGCAGGCATTGTCGATTGTCAAAGGTCTTGCTTGTGGTGGTTTGGTGCATTGCAACACAAAAAATAAGTGGGCACATGTGACCCTAGGATGTGCAGATCTAGCCTTGCTTTGTGATGAGGGAGCCCTGATGGCTCAACCAACACCAAGTATTTAAACATCTTTATCAAGCATCGCTTTGGTCTCTCCACTTTGTAGCCAGATTTTTATGGAAAGCGCACTGATGCGTATCTGTGGGTAGGTCTTAGTGGTTGCATTTCCTTATCCTGCTGTTAATTTTTAAATTTCTGTACCCTCTTTGGTCTTTCCTGCTTTACCTTCTTCCTTTTCTCTTGTTTCTAGGCAGCTAAAGGCCGCCTATAACCATTTACAGTTAAGCCACAATATACCGAAGTCATTAAAATCTGCCGTTTGCTTTCTTAAACTGAAATAGAGGCTTTACAAAAGTTAGCGCGATCTAGTGAAAGAGACAGAAACTGTGCGTGGCGGCCATATTTTGCTCAGTCCGCCCGCGCTTCCCATCGAGTACGCTGTCAACGTGCGCCTTCGTGGAATCCGTGCTTGCACCGCAAGGTGCATTGGAATGATCACAAGCGATTGTTTCATTTTTTAACATCACAGCAGTCGCTGCTTGCACCAAGCTCTATTCGGAATGATGCCAGCATGTTGCTGCGTACCCTTCTGCGGCAAGCGCACTGTCGTAGACACGCACTGAAACAAGGTATACGCGTGTATGCGACCGCTCGTTTGCAATCCTAATCAGCTTTACAAGTGTCACTTGCATCATGTAAAGCATTACTCCACGTCCCTCTGACTGGGAGCTAGCTCATAGAGCGTGCTATCACCTAAAACAGCAAGGTTGTTTTGCGTGCTATGGAGCCTTGTTAACTTGAAGGATAAGTTATGCTTCGATGGAGGACACGGGAGAAGGAGCAATGCATGTATAACGAACGCTATAGTTCAAACACGTTCTTTGAAACCTTTTGTACATAGGTTGCATTTACCATTGTGTATTTGATGACAAGGGTATGATTACCGAAACTGCTTTTCACAGTCGTACGAAATGGTAGTGCTTGGTGCAGAGAGCAATACGGTTTTCTAGTGCGCCCGAGGTGCGTGTTTCATGCTGCAAAAGCCACTGCCAAACCCGCGGCATCTAGTAAAGTAGGAAAAGATGACATCCCACTAGTGTGTTGTAATATGCTCACGTCCAGCCCGTTTCGAAAGATGTTATCACGTGATAATGCAGGCGAAGTCCGGTCCGTCTCCAGAGCGCGCAGCTCAGAATTGCGTTCTGTGCCTTCATACCTGCCAGCGCTGCCGATAAAATAACGAAGCGTGCGCTTCACTTTTGTCGAGTTTTGTCGAGTCACCCGATGGTTCGCTAATTGACAGCCACCTGAAATTCAGTTGATTTTGTATATATGCCGATTTTTTGTTTATTCCCTCTGTCAGATAGTAGACATTTGAAGCCTTAATCTCATATGAAAGCGCTGTCATGGGAAGCTTCGAGGAACTCGGAGGAAGAGGAACTCGGCTGAAACGAAAATAAATTTGAAAAGTCAACTCACATTATTGCGAAGTGTCTGTGCTTGGTGCAACTGGCTGTGTTCATAAAGTCAGATTTATATTATATAATACTGTAATAAAAAATTGGGGGTACATTTAAGCTCCACCGTTAAGGGTATTACGCAAGCGTCTCTTTCACACACACACACACGTTTTCTTTCTTCAGGTTTTAAATTTTTAGCTTTTATTTATTTTACATTTCTATCATTTGAGTCTTTATTTTATTTAATGTTTTATATTTTTATACACCAATACTCAGGGTCAGCAACAATCTCCTTTCCACTCTGAGTAATTTGACACCTCTGAACACATTCTTCAATTATTTCAATTAATCAATTACACATTCTAAATTTTCTTCATTAGCACTGCCAAGCACTGGTTTTTCATTCTAGCATTTTGACACCTTTAAATCCTAAATTTTATTTTTTTATTTCATCAATTGATCAATTAATTACAAATATTTTATAACTCATCATCGCCTATCGCACACCAATCAATCATCACTCACTGGAAGCAGAAATTACCATGAAACATTTTTTTTTTACGCAGCCTCCGCTCATTTCCGAGACCCTTGCCAACTACTGCGTCGACGGTATAGGCAGGAAAGTGCTAAGCTTCATTCCAATTTACGTCAAATTTCGCAAAATTCTTTCATCTCAAAATAAATTGCATCTTCGCTCATTTCAACAAGTACCTACCAGTGGGATGAGCGACGGTAATGCGCAAACCAAGCAAACGAACTCGCGATCATCTCTCATAGTCGTTCCAGTAAATAGCAAAGGCATACAGGCAATAAAAAAAATTCTGCACATTACAGAACTCTGGATAATGTACTTGGATAGGGATGACGCTGCGCGGATCGACGAGGGGCCCATGCACGACTCGAGCAGTTTGTAAGTGCGCTCGGCAGCGCGGCCGGTGGGCCCCGCTATGCCTCGACTGTCAAAATACGGTTCTTGGCGTCGCTAACAGACACCACCAGGGACAAAAGAGAGGTCCTAGCACAGCACACTAGGTTACAACGTGAAAAGCGCGGACAGAACGGCGGGCGCTTACGGAGGGACACAAAGTGAACAAAATATGGCTGCCAGCGCAGTATCAGCGCGCCGCTCATGGTTGCCAGACTTACTTTTGTAAACCCTCTATTTCACAAAATCAATATTTGTTGTCTTGCACGCAGAAAACCCTGCATATATCAGAGACCATTCAGATGGAAAGTCTATAATTGTTGTGGAAATTGGTTTTATGTGCGTAATGAGGACAACGCAGATGTATATAATCTGGTTTGACCATCAGCTGCCCACCTGAATATCAACTTCCCGATCAGGTTGCCGATTCGACTGCACGTTCATACACTGCTGCTTTGTGGGAGCCAGGAAAGTAAGGCGGTTGGTGGTGGGCCACGATGGCTTTTTCGCTTTGCTTTCTCCAAGTCTGTGACAGTGGTGCCCTCTATCACACCTGATGATCTGAAACCCATTTCAGGATGATCGTCACTTCGCACTATAAGCACAAGTGTGCGTGTTTTTTGTTCACCCGCGTGAACAGCGTCCGAGTGGAAACAGGTTGTCAGGAGGATGGGTGTGCCTAGCCTTCATTTCTTTATCGAGCATTATAGATAGACACAGTAATTACAGCGCAAGTCCCTTTGAGTACAGCCGCCACACTGCATTCAGCATCCATTTTGGGCAGGGTAGTAACCGATCTTGATACTTTGATAGAGGTGCGTCTCGTCTTGCTGGCTGCGTGTTATGCAGATGCTCATTCCACCTAGTGGTTTTCCTCAATTACTATTTTGATTGAAGATAAAGTGCACAGGAAGACACACACGAGAGAAGAAGACACAGGACATGCGCGTGTTCTGTGTCTTCCTGTGCGCTTTATCTTCAGTCAAGTTGCAATGCACCATCTAGCCCAACTTCAAGTTTTGTTAAACTCAATTGCTATGTTTGTGAACCTCACCTGTACTGCCTCAGATAGAGCAACAGGTGGCGCACTCCTAGGGTGCCTTGATGCGTGCACCAGGCACCCTATGCGCTCACTGCCATGGTTCTAAGAAAGAGCGGGAGGGGAGAACATTGGTTGCTGAAGAGCGAAGCTGGCAATCAAGCCAGCAGCAGCGGCACTGCTGTCATAACTTAAGTCGCTTTGCCCGCATGGCAGGCCGGCTGGAGTGACCATGTGCGCTGCCGAACACATTTGTCCATGGGAGAAAGGAGCGTATTATAGTTCACTCGAAAATGAGTGGCAGATGACTGTTTAAAAATATTCATTGTAAATTCAGGCAAAATGACATATTCCATGGTAGCTAATATGGGCTACGTGCGCCGTTGTGGATGACTGCAGATAACCGATTAGGGAGCATCCATATTGTTACCACCGTTATGTTGCCGCCATGGCGAGGATTGAACTTGCAACATCATTGTTAGCTCTAAGATGATTCTAATTAGCTGTATAGTGGGGCTCTGTGCCCTTATATCAGATGTGCCAGAATGGATCTGAAACGTTTGCTCTGTCGAAAATAGGTTAATGTTATTTGGTACAGACTGCTATGACCAACTTGCAGTGCTCCCATTAGCATTGTCGATTCTAATCAAAGTTGAGCGTAATGGGCAGCACAATATGTTTGAGGCTTCTAAGTTTTCGGGGGCAGGAAAAAAAGAAACAAATGAGCATCGCATTTAGGCAGAAAACAATTAGTGTTTATTTCAATCTAGCAAACATCTGGCAAACCTGTGCAGATTTTGCAAACAAGCAACAGATAAGTATGACACAAGCTCAAGTTACGCGGTGCATCTTGAAGAAATGCAGCCTCTGCCTCCTTGCCTGCATTGCCCGGTGTTGAGCTTTCACAAGAAAATGCAGCCTTGTTAATGTATGGAACTTGATGAAACTATGACATTTTGTCTGTGTTGGTAGGGATAACCGACAAAGTTTAAGCTGTTTCGTGTGAGGCAAGAAATGAGATCAAGGTAACTGTTTACTTTTAGCTTGTTGGAACTAAAGCAATAAGTAACAGAGACCTCAATCTGCAAGAAGTGGAGGTCTTCAGAGGGGTGAAGTCCCTTGTCAACTTCCTTTGTGAGGCAGGCTTCTTTAGGTGCCTCACACCCAGTAGGGAGCAGCAGTGCTCTTGCGTACTCACATTTTTTCTTGCCAAACATCTTGCTAATTTGCTGCAGAACTGTGGTCAGGAAGCATATCACATGACTCAAGGAGTTCATGCACCTCGTTAAAACATCCAATGTACATCAACTGATCGAGCTTTGACTGGTCTTCTTCTGGGCACTCGGATTTCCCTAAGAGGCTTTTGATTAAGGCTGGCGATACATTTCCGTTGCCTGGTGGTGTTGCTAAACAGCAAAAAGAGACAGTTCACTGAAAGCAGGAATTGTGTGGGGGTCAGGTGTCGTTGCTTCCTGATATTTGTCTTAAAATCCGAAAAGTATTTTCAAGTGGGTCTTGGTTCAAACGTGCTGTTAGCAAATATTTATAAGCCCCACCAGCGTGGTGCAGTGGTAAGATGCCTGACTACTGTCCGGAATACCCGGGTTCAAACCCGACCTCAGCGGCTGCATTTCGATAGAGGCGAAACGAAGAGGCGTCCGTGTGCTGTGCGATGTCAATGCACCTTAAAGATCCCTAGGTGATCGAAATTACTCCGTAGCCCTCCACTACGGCTCCTCTTTCCACTTTAACTCCCACCTTGCGGCGCAGTTCAGGGGTCCACAGAAAACAAGTGTGACAGATACGGCGCCTTTCCCTTTGTAGCCCTTCTACTGTTGCTTGACTGATGAAGCCTAGCCTTGCTTCTGCTTCCCAAGCATTTAGGCAGCAAAGAAAATTCTCCACCTTGCCGGGAGTTTTGCAATTTTGAGCACGCACCTTGATGTCATAGCAGAGATGACTTTAGACATCCTACGTATAAAGGATACTATTGCTTCACTGCAGCCTTTGCTTTGCCACACATATTTTCAGTGTCATTTTTGTATGCTGACAACCCCCTGAGGACTTCATCACTGAAGAAAGTGAAGGCATAATTCACTTTCATTTTTACAAACCCATTGGGTTCTATGACAGCCCTTGTCACGTGAGGTGTTACTTGAAGTCTAACAACGTTTCTGTTGTCACACTTCCACGTCTTAACGCATCAAGCCTCACCCTTCCTTCCGGTATCTGAAGGCCCGTCTTCACAACACATTTCACCAAGTGAGGAAAATCTGAAAGGAAGTGTAAGGTTCTACTGTCATCTACTGGGTGTTTCACTTTGCACTCACTTTTTCTGGCCTTCTTTGACGCCTAACTGCCGCCATACTTCGGTTACATGAAGCACCATCTTTTGTGATAGTCAACCAACAGGCCAGCTTTCTCTGCAGCTAATGTTGCACCCAGAAGGATCTTTGAAAGCACATCTACCTTCACATCGCTGTGAGAACCAAATACACCCAGTATTTGCTAGAACCGGCCAGAAAATTACTGGAAAAGTACAACTAAGCCATGGTCGCATCTCTTCATGGTTTAGTCGGGAGAAGTGTAGGCCCTCAAATCAACAAAGCTCTCAATGAACCCACTGTTAGTGACCTTCACGGTTTTCTGAGAGCTCCGTTTTCTATAAGGATTCCTTCATGCATCCCAAATTCATCCATACTTTTGTTTTTCCAGAACTGTGGCAAGCACATTTTCACTGAAACCAAAGCCACTCCTATAGTTTGTCATGTATTTCAGCCAGCGTGCCCTTGCTGGGAAGCACTTATTCTGTGTTTCCAGATATGCTCATAGTTTTCAGCCGCATCAAAATACACTCAAGTATTCACTCTTGACAGTATCACGTAATTTGTGTTCGCTTCCTGTTTGATGCTTTGAAGCATGCTCGCACTTGTTCTTGCAACTTTTCAAATAGTTCAGGGAGCCTTTCTTTTATTTTTGAAAATGAAATGGCACCATTTTCATCTTTCATCCTCACAAAACCTCTCTTCAGGCTACTCACCTTTGCCTTATCATGCTGTAACTGCTGGTTATGTTTCATCAGTTTTTTTGTAATGCTAAAGGCAGGGGTCCCTTTCACTTTCCTTTTTTTCATATGATGCCAGATATGTGATTCTGCCATGGCACATCATTAGGTATCTCAGACCTCTAGGCATTTCAAACTCATCCACATTATATTCCAGGCACCGCGACAGGATAACAAATTAGCAACACTTTTTTTTTTTTCTATTTTCATATATGCTTTCCCTGTGATATTTGATGATGCATTCTTTGAACATTTTAATAGAGAGCTTTAATCCTGACATTTACGCAAAGTAGGTTTAGCTTTTATGAACTGTTTTCTCAAACAGAAGTAAATTGTTTTTGTTTATTTATTTATTCTGTGTGATATTTACTTTCTTCAGTGTTATATCACACCGGCAACATCAAACAGCTTCACTAAGAGGACGCATGCAGAGAAAACAGCGGATGGAGCTACTGCGGCAAGCGTAACTTTTTCAAGTTCTGCGCCTTCTCTTTGGCGCAGGAGTTCTACAACGGCGGCGTGTGCGGTCAGAAATAAACGAGTATTCACAAAAAGTGCGTCACATGCCAGTCTCCCGCCGCCGTCGCACCCCCACACTCCTGTCTGGCGTTACAATGCGGGACGTCACGACATGGGGATTAAGGAGTCGAGAAGGGCGGGGGGATGTGGGTGTCGTTAGGAGGGGTTTTTGGCAATGGAAGATTGACAAAGGGAATTTGAAAAAGTGGGGAGTGGAAAGGGGGGAGATTAACGCCTTTGGAAAACTGCATGGGAATAGAAAACCCCGTCGGAAGAGCCATTGAAACAGCTTGGCCTCCGTTTAAGTAGCCGATATCATTTGGCACCACCATCCTTGGCCAAAGACACAGGTCTGTTTTTACTGCAATGCAATTGTTTTTTTTGCTACAATCAAATCGTTTGCCTAGCTATTTTTTTCTAATATATCTTGTTCTACAAATCCCAGTGTTCATCTCCCGTGCGCGTTATGACTTTTCATTCTTAATTGAATTTCTTCATGTTTTCGTTTCTTGTCATCTACGCCCTCCAATCATTCCTTTTTAGACGTGTAAGTGTACATAAAAATTTCTCTGCTGCCCACTTCCTAGCCAATCCACCTGCATGGGTATGTGCCTAATATTATTTGATAAACAATGGCCTGCACCCTGCACGGTGGCCTTGGCGTACATGGTGTAGTGAAGTTATTGGTTCAAAATTAAAACCACGAGAACATCAAATAAAAGAAGAGTTGTTGCTTCAGCTGACCGGACAGCGGAAGTAAGGAACTGTAGCAGTTTGTTTCACTTTTGTGAATCAAGGTATTTTGAGAGGGAGGTGGGGTACGAAGGCACGTTGGCATGCGCCCTTCGAGTTCTGCCAAAGCAAGCATTTGTTGTCCCCGAAAGGGACCAGAAAAAAAGAAGCTGCCAAAGCAGCTTTGCCTTTTGGGGCAGGAGATAACATCGACGTAAAGCAGTAGAGACTGCCCGACGGCGTCGCTCAAAGTGGATATTGGCGAGCGATGGCTTCCATGAGTCGTAGGAAAAGGTCCCCGCAGCACCGTGGACCGTTGATGGATTCTCACCAAATCCATGCAAGGTAGGACTGAGTCAGCTCTGGCGCTTCTGATTAGCCGATGCTTGGCGTTCTGCGAGGCACTTTCAATATTCTGGGTGTGGGCCCCGGTGACCGGATCAACAAAATAGGCAGAATGGTTCTCAGTTTTATGAACCAAAGTCATACCAACTCCGTTGGCGTCCGTCAGGTGCGGCATACAGTTGTAGGCGACCATAGTCCCTGGCTTGGCGTTGGCGGCGATGATGAGTCTCCGGGCGCTAGGGACAACATTAAAAGTAGAAAAGCCTGGGTAACCCTGCTGCGAAGCGACGTCCCCGCTGACCAGCAAAAAGGCGTCCGGCTGGCGGCTGAGGCCGCGAATAACCAATGTATATTCGCCAATCCTTAGTCGCGTAGGTTCCAGCCACCATTCCTCAGGCCTGCGTGCCAGGAGCGTGGAGTAGGGGGCCTCCTAAATCGGTGGAAAATAAAGTTTTAATCAATCAATGGGGCCCAACTTGCGCGTACGTGGCCCAACAAAGACGCAGCTCGTGCGTGAAGACATGTCATCCCGAAAATGACGACATTCATCAATTTGGATTTATTCGCCAGGTCCAGCCATCGAAGGCTGCAGCAGGAGTGCGGCGGCGGCCACCTAGCTCCCGGGTGAAATTGGTGCAGTCGGTTCTTGTCTGCGACAGTTTGAACAATCCCTTCCGCAAAAATCCCATGACGGTCGGCGTCATAGGCTTCGTCATGCACCAGGTTAGGAAAAGCACTTGAGCGGTGGACATTTTCACATCGGGACGACCTAGACTTCGAACGCAAAGAAGCTTGGTTGCCCCGACTGCCCGCTCAATGCAGCTGCGTCGTGCAATGCAGTTTTCCCATGCAAGTTGCTTGCGACAACGGTTGCAATGCAATTGGGGCCGCTTGCTCTTGCCTGATTTTCTGTAGATGGTCGCGACTTGTCCCGTGCAGCCTGGTAGCGCGTCATTAAATCCAAGTTGACCGCAGGTGCCCCAAAACTCAGATGTTGACAGGCGACCTGCGGTGCTTGTGGACGGCTGAGGCCGCACTGCTGACGACTGTGGCGCGAATCCGACTGAGGGGCTTTACCCGTAAGAACTCCTCTTGGGCGTTCTCGTCGGTAAAAATGTGGGTGATGGCAGCCAAGTGGTTAATTAAGTAAATGCCATAGTGGTTAATCTCTTCCCAGCCTGTTACTAGTCGGCGACTGTCACGGCGGTCAAGTATAGTCACTCGATAATTTTCAGAGTACCGCCGTAGAGAAAGAAAGAATAAGAGAGGACACTCCCATCCCAATTACATGCCAATCGACTCTGGCGCGCCTAGCGGTGGGTGAGAACAACTGCCCCCCCCCCCCCCCCTTCCCACGCACTTTCGGATGCTCCCTGTTTCGGTTTCACTGGCGCAAATTTTAAATTGCGCGTTACTCAAGTTTGTCTGGCCTGAGGTGAATGCACGTCTCATTTAATCCCTTTTGCTAATTTCGTTGTCCCGAAATTATTTCGAATATTAGAAACATTGGAGATGTACAAAAACTGTTTGGTGCAAGTAGTGATTCAGCATGCAATGTTTAATGAAGAGACGGAGTGTCGAGGAACCTTTTTATTTCGGGGCAAAGGGAAAAATTAGCACAAAATCTGGGCACAAACCAAGACCAGCATGGCGGAGAAAGGCTTAATAGAAATGCAACTGTGTTTCTTAACATGAGCAAATCTGAATAGATATAATAACAGAGAGATCACAATTACAAAAAAGTCAGCACATCGCTAGTGTTTGCAGAAAAAAAATTAAGACGAGGTGGACATGCTCAGAAGTACAGGTAATGCTTTGCAGCTGAGCTGTCACAAAGATGGACAATAAACGCTGCTCCAATGTCGGCAGCCCGTTTCCCTTTTTTATGCACCACTTTGTCAAGTTTGAGTATTGTGTGACCAGTCAATCATCGTCAGCAGTTCACATATGAAGAGAAAGGAACTGTATTCCTCACTGCCCTGCTGTCCCATGGTATGCGGAATAAACCAATTCCTGGCTTCTTATGCGTTCTGCCGTTGTTCTGGCACCACGACGCAGAAAATGTAGTCTAAAAGCACTTGCTGCTGGGATAGTTGTTTTGGCGCCCTTAAACTATTTAATACAGAACAGCAGCTGCCGTAGGAAGGGCCGCCGGACGGCATAGCAGAATGGTCTGAAAAATGTCAATGCACGCACGTGTTACTCTGAATTACCTAACCATATTCGCAAGTCATAACTACGTTAAAAATTGTTTTGAACACAGTAGAAAAGTGCTCCAACATACAGAAACGCTGGCACAACGACACACGTAATGGGTTTTCACTGATTTGACTCTAAATAGGAGTTGACAAGTGCCCCCAGATGAAGCATACCCGAAATATACCAATATGAGCCCTTTCGGGATTTGAAATACGCGCCAATTCAGCGCCTGCATAAAACAATCTGCCCGGAATTGTCAGAGTAACAAACAGGCTCAGGGTTTCATAAATGCGCACGACTTTGCCCTTAAGCTGCACCGCGAAATAAGTGCGCTCTGGCCCCTCATTGCTCTCATCCCATCCTCTTACTTTTGTAATCAAACCTGCATGGGCGCCGCGCTTTAAATGCCGTACTGCGCCTTATGAACACAACCCACTGCGATGTAAAAACACAACACTAGCATCTGCTGTATGTTTTTGTCGGTGTTTTCAAGCAGAAAAAAACGTCTCATTTTTCGTCGAGCAAGCGAAAAGTCGTTTAGTGCACCACAGCAATACCGAGCTGACAGAGCGGACGACTTGCAGTCTTGCATGTTTCTTCAATAAGTTACATATTCATATGTATGTTAAAATAGTGGACTTAAATCATAAGCATTTAACAACAAGAATGTTTACATTTGAATTTAAAAACATTTTTACCCGTTTGTGCCCTCTGGCGTTGGGTGAGAATATTAGCTAGACGCCTGCGTAGTTGTGACGTACTTCCTGAGGCCAGTTTCAGCCCTGTGTCCTCTCTTTATATTTTGTACCGCGATTCTTTTTCCCTGCGTCGCTGCGCCGCCGATTGGACAGTATGGGTCACGTGGTGCGCTGCGGCCCGCTTTCGCCATCAAGCTTCCAAACAGTAACAGCGTCGACGCCGCGTCTGGGTTTTGTTGCTCGGTTTTTTTTTTCTTGTAAGAAGTACTTAGCTGCAGATTGCTGGGCTACAGCCCCTTCGACTGCAGCAACCTCCATGAGTCTTTTGTAAAGATTTTTAAGGCGAAATCCTTTCTAGGCTAACTCGTTTAGTGAAGTGTGCGCACGATCTGTGCGCTAATGGGCCGCTCACAAATAGCGGACTTGTGAGGAGGGAGAGTAAGAATGAAAACGATTGATGGTCTCAGGGAATGAATAAAGGCTATAGACATCGGTATAGTTAATGACTAACGCTAATGACTAATAATGATGGTTAATAATGACTTGTAATGACTATTATGTCAAACTCAACTTGTAATGATCGCAACGGATTGGAAATGAGTAAAAATGCTTAGCTATAAATGGTAATGAATATACAATGACTAGGCATTGCTCATCATGACTGCTAATCACTACAAAATGACCAGTATGTCAAAGCCATGACCTATAATGCCCACAGCTGATTGCAAACGAGTAAAATGCTTAGCTATGAGTGGTAATGACTACAATGAGTAGGTATGACTCATCATGACTAGGGAACAACAAATGTCAAACAAAGACTTGAAATGATCGGAACTGATTCAAAATGAGTAAAATGACTAGGCATGACTCATCATGACTGCTAATGACTACGAAACGACCAATATGACAAGCGATGACTTGTATTGACCGCGACTGATTGGATATCAGTAAAAATTCTTAATTATGACGTAATGACTACAGTGATAGGTATGACTCATCATGACTAAGAAACAATATGTAAAACAGCAACCTGAAATGACCGCAACTGATTTGAAATGAGTAAAAATGCTTAGCTTTGAGTGGTAATGACTACAATGACTAAGTATGACTCCTCATGACTACGAAAGGCCCAATAGGTCAAACGACGACTTCAATGGCCGCAACTGAATGGAAACGCGTAAAACAGCGATGAGTGATACTGATTACAATCAATGACAAGGTATGACTCATCATGAATACGAAACGGCCAATATGTAAAACAACGGGAGTTAATAAAAAAAACAGCGAAAACAAAGACGAGACCACGCGACACAGGCGCTGACTAGGAAATGATATTTATTTACGAACAGAAAGAATTTATAGTCACAAATACGAGTCAGGCTGTTATCAGAGTGCTTCAAGGTAGATACTCCTTAATGCAGAATCCTTAACGCACAATAGGCGCGTGTGAAAAAAGTTTAAAACTGTCAGCAAAATGATTCTTGTGTCTTTAAAAAAAAAATCACTGCGGGCGTCAAAAGTGACGAAAATGATGGAAATCAAGGATGAAACAGGTCGTCGAGGTAAGCAAGTTTCTTTTTGTGCAGTGTGATGGACGGGGTGCTTACACAATCTTCCCCTGTCTTAAGTATTTTTACGATTCGCCCCCGCCATGGGCGACAACCGACGAGGCCGCAGTGCAGCATCAGGAAAAGCAGCGAGAGTTTCGGCCATTTCGGTGCCATCCGGTCGGCTGCTCAATGCTTCCTCCCGCGGTCCGCACGCGCCGAGTGTGCGTGCGTGTGTGTGCAAACGCTTGCCAAGCCCGGCGCATGAGAGAGAGTGCGTCGCCCTCGCCCGTCTGCTGGAGGTGGAGGAGGTTTATGTCGTGCCATCGACGATTGAGTCATCTCGTCTTGTTCGGACACGAAATCTCTCCCTTCCCCTCTGAACTGACAAGCGTATAAAAAGCAGCGGCAGACTCCGCTGAGATTTGCACCTCGGCAGTGGCGGTGTCGACACCGTCGGCAGTCAACCGGCCAGTGCACTCCCCCTTCGTCTTCATACCAACCACTACCACCACCACCGCTGAGACAGAGGATTCAAAAGGTCTCCCCTGATAGGGCTGGGGCAGGCAGGTCACCGCCGCTTGCAGCGGGTGCTAGCCTGCCACCAAATTTTTTTCTGTTGTAGGCAGTTATTGCACCCACCACCGCTTCTGTGGTGGACACGGCTGTTGTTGCGGCGCGTGTCTTTCTCTCCGTCTTCATTTTAACCCGCCGGGGTGGCGCAGTGGTTACGGCGCTCGACTACTGTTCCCAAGGACGTGGGATCGAATCCCGGCCTCGGCGGCCGCTTTTTGATGGAGGCGAAAAGCAAGGCGCCTGTGTGCTGTGCGATGTCAGTGCACGTTAAAGAACCCCAGGTGGTCGAAATTTCCGGAGTCCTCCACTACGGCGTCTCTCATAGCCTGAGTCGCTTTGGGACGTTAAACCCCACAAACCAAACCAAACCGTCTTCCTTTCCTTCTCTATTTTCTCTTCTGTCTGCACAAGGCAGCGGAGGTGGCTCAGCTACAAAGCCAGTTGCAGGCCTGTGCATTTTCTTTTCCTTATTTCTACAGCCACAACAACAACAACAACAACGCTGAGACAGAGACTACTTGAAGCGTCGTAGAGACGACGCCAGACCCCAGCTGTGTGAGCGTGTCAGTTTTCTCTCCGGGCAAGCTTCTCTGGCCGTTCCTACGAGATGTTGAATTAAACGTTTGTTTCGTTAGAAGACGCCTCGTCTTTGCTGGGGCCGTTGATGCTGTGCGCCGAGCCACGGAGCCGCCAGGCCAACGCTACCAATGAGGCCACGACCCGCATGTAACAGTATGCATAAGGCCTCTCGTCTTCGTTCTCGCGCTGTTTTTCATTAATTTCTATTATGCACCAACTAGCTCGCCAACATGCTCTCTTGGATGTAAAACAACGACTTGAAATGGCCGCAACTGATTGAAAGTAAGTAAAAATGTTTGACTTTGCGTGGTAATGACTACAATGACTATGTATGAGTCCTCATGACTACGAAAGTACCAATATGTCAAACGACCACTTGAATAACCGCAACTTACTGGAAACGAGTAATAGTGCTTAGCGATGAGTGATAATGATTTTGATTGCGTCAATAAACATGCTTAACTTGCAAGCACGAGTGAGCTTGTGTCAAAGTGACAGAGAATCCCTCAATGTGATCATTACGGTGGTAATCGAGGAAGGCAAGAAACTGCGAGTGATTACAGTACCTCGAAAATCACAACAGAATTTAATCACAAGGTGTCGGATTAATCGATGGAGTTCTTTGACAGGACTGGAATGATCTGCATGCAGACCGCCACTCAGCCTTCCATAGAAGCTTACCGTTCACAGTTTGCAAATTCTACTGTTTTTAAAGTAGCTGCGGTGCTCTTCAAGACAATGCTGCTTTCAAAATATCCGCTGAGCTTGACCTGAATATAACCGCGCGCCAGCGGCGCGTCTCGAGCAGTTGGAAGCTTCATGGCCGTGCTGGTCATCGTTGCCATCATGCGGTGGGACCATGGTGGGACCTTTACGGTACTCTGAAAATTATCGAGTGACTCCGCGGTAAAGAGTATAATGTGATTCGAAGGCTTACCCTCTTTATACACTTTGCACAGAG
Organism: Amblyomma maculatum; assembly: GCF_055883805.1. Classification (NCBI taxonomy): domain Eukaryota; kingdom Metazoa; phylum Arthropoda; class Arachnida; order Ixodida; family Ixodidae; genus Amblyomma; species Amblyomma maculatum. Next base: position 136,099,654 of record NC_139346.1, read on the forward strand.
TGTGCACGACGTCAGAAATGACGTACCGGAGGATGGGCGAGGGCTGTGCCCGGCACGTTTTTTGTCGAGGGTAAAACACTCTGCTGCTGATGGCGTGGTGCGGAGGATTCGGTCTCATGTGATGACAATTTGCTGTGCTTTTTTTCAATGCCGTCAAGCTCAGAGGTGTGCACTGGCCGAAATTTTGATCCCGAGCCCGGTGCGGGGCTTACACTTCAGACCCTAGCTCGGCTCGGCATGCTGTAATGGATTACTTGCAGAAATATCTAGTCAGTTTCTTTGCAAGGCTTGTTTTCCAAGCAGACAGCTTTTTTTTTTCCAGACCATACTCTCGCAGTCTTTATTGAAACGAAAATGGGCAGACCTGCCTCTTCATGGCGCATTCAATCTGGCCAAGCCTTGGAACAGGAACGACACAACAGCCGAGCAATCGTCGGAACTTCGGTTTATTGCGATCCGGCCGTGCATTTCCCTGGCTAACAAATGCCCGCGCAACATAGATTACAGCGCGCTTATATCAGGATACAAAGAGAGGGAAAAAGGGGCGGCACTCCTACGTCGACACATTGCCATGAGTTAGCTTCTTGCTGATCGAACAAACACTACAATCTGCGGATGCAGCTGCTACTGACTTCTGACGAAATATTTCAATCGAGATGTAGCTTATTCTGCATGTATTCTGAAATTTAGCGATGAATGTCCTTTTTCCTCGTGTGGCAGCCGCACTGCCCTTCCAGACGGTTAGCATTATTCACCAGGGCCAAACGGCTTTACATATGTGCTGCATTGTGACATCATTCTTAGCTCGATGGTGGTGATTCTGCTCAGATGAAATGAATTCAGCTGATACAACTGCTAAAATCAGGACAATAGCCACGTGCGCTCGCCCATACATGCCTATAGTTTGGCCAGCTGAGTGAGAAAAGTAACGGACAGATTGATTCTGAAGAGCCTTGAGTGGCATTTTGAGCGCAACAAAATTTACACCAATATCATGGCGGCCTTCATTGGTCTCACTCCTCGACTGTCAAACCATTTGTCTTGTGACAACGGGTCAGCAATAAAAATGCCTAAAGCGCATGTCCATGTTATCTTTCATGAACGTCAGAAGTACCTACAACAGTATGATCATGATATTATCTTTGATGCATTGGAGTCTATTGGAATTGGTGGTCGTTGCATACATGGCACAATACTATGTGATCTAAATTAAGTTTTCGTTCGATGTGAAGATTGCCGGAAATCTGGGCATTTTACCTATCGAGAGTGCCGCAGCGTGGTGTTATGAGCCTTAACGTTTTTATTTTGGCGCTCATAACACTACCGGAGAATATACCGCATACCGCGTCCATATCTGTATGAATGCCAATGACATCAGTAAAGAGGCCTCCCCTAAGACGCGTTTCCAGCGACGTGTCTATAGCTTCAGGCGGCAGCAGCCATAACTTCTTTCCTGTCTCCGAAAGCAAGACCTCTGAGCTTTCCAGCCATGAAGAGCGCGTTGCGAGATTGACACATAAATGAATGGCACCATATCTGGTATCCATTGACTGTCAAACCATTTGGTTTTGCACATGACATCATTTTACGAGACCGTAATTTATCAGAGAATAAGCTTTGCACAGCTTTCCTGAAAAAATCCGCCCTCTATCGTTCACGTACGGCGTAAGATTATAGGTCTCAACTCTTCAGTTAATGCAATTCCGCAGCCCAGGGCACCTCAGTTTTCACGCACGTGCAAGGTAAACTTGTGTACCCACCAGACCTTACAAGATTAGGCCCTTCGACCATGCCTGAGGCTCCCTTGGAGCGCATCAATAGTTGCGAACGTTGTACATGCCAACGATCAGTCGCCTTCGATGCCATTGACTTTCTGCGAATGCACATATGTCATAAGATTCCTGATCGTCACCTTTGTCCGTGTGGGTACAGAGGCTCGACGCTGCGTTTTTGAAGGTAATGACAGACCATCAGTCTTCCATACCGTTACAGAGCTTTCCTTCGGCAGGACCCTCCTACCCGCTGTAGTGGATGCAGGTCCGATGTGGGCACTGTAGGGTTTCGAATTAACGAATAAACTGGATTTATCAATGCAAGTCGACACTCTCCTTCTGCCACGCAAAATATAGTGATCGCACTCATGTATACGGAAATTACTCGGTCTCTTCTACTGTATAAAGAAAATTATAGGGTCACTGACCAAGTCAAAGTTTAATAAAAACGAAATGACGTTTCGGAAGTCCTACGGCTTCCTTGTTCACAATGGGGAAACCAGACATACAACATGCGTTTATAGCTTCTTTAAAATGCATCGTAATGGTCTAGCATAATCAGATGGTAGACTCCCCTGCGTCTGATTGAGCGTGCCATGAGTGGTCTGAATCATCAAAGAGTCTAGATACAATCGTCTAGCAGCGATCCGTTTTCTGGCAAGCACACGTGCCCCGTCCAAACTGATGGCGTGTCCAGTTTCTTGCACATGTTCGGCTAGAGCGTTAGTAGCACTGTGTCCTTTCGCCACATCATTTTTGTGCTGCTGTATCCGTTTGCACCAGTTTCCTGTTTCTCCGATATAACTGCGGTCGCAATCTGCGCACGGAATCTTGTACACGACCCCAGGATATCTCTTAAGGGGAAGGGGGTCTTTCACATTGACAAGCTCGTGCCTAAATTTGCTCGTTGGAATGTGGGCAACTTGCACGCCGTACTTTCGGAATACCCGACCAAGCGCTTCACTAATCTGTGGGATGTAAGGGATGCTTGCTCGTTTTGGCTTAGAGGCATCGGACACGTCAGAAGGTGGCGGTCGCTGTAGGAGTTTCTTTTTTGTGTTTGCCACAAAGCTTCTTGGATAGCCATTTCTCGTCAAATCCTTTTCGACAGTCTTCAGCTCTTCCTTGAGGGATTGCTCGTTAGAGCACGTGTTTATTGCTCTTTTGATCAAGGAGCCGACAACAGATCGCTTGTGTGCCATCGGGTGGACAGAATAAAAGTCAAGATAACGGCCTGAGTGTGTAGGCTTTCTGTACACGGTGAAATCCAGTCTCGTGGGTTTTCGGATCACACGAGTGTCGAGGAACGATATACAGCCATTCACCTCCTCTTCTACGGTGAAATTGATTGAGGCTTCTATGCCGTTCAGGTGGTCCAAGAAACGCTGGACGTGTTGTCTCTTTAAGATGCAGAAACAATCGTCCACGTACCTGACGAATAATTTAGGCCTTGGCTCGAATGTTTCAAGGGCTTTTGTCTCGATGGCTTTCATTGTCAGATTAGCCGCCGTCACTGAAATTGCTGCACCCATGGCTGTGCCGAAGGTCTGCCGATAATAATTGCCACCGTACGAGAAATAGGTATTTGCAAGGCAAAAAGAAAGAAGTTTACATAGGTCGGGTACCTCGAAAGGTGTGCGCTCTTCAAGAGAGGAGTCCTCGTTCAAACGAAGCTTGCAGGTTTCCACCGCCAGGTTAACCGGAATACTCGTGAAAAGGGAGCAAACGTCGAAGGAAACCAACACTTCATCGCTTTCAAGTGCGACGTTTTTCACTTTGTTAATAAAGTCCAATGTGTTCCGTATATGCGTCTCGGTCTTGCCAACTAAAGGCGATAAAATATTGTGCAAGTAGCGAGACAAACTTTGCAGTGGTGACCTTTTAAAATCCACAATCGGACGCAAAGGAACCCCTTCCTTATGAACGTTCGGCAGCCCGTAGATAGCTGGAGCCGATCCGTTTGTGCAGAGTAGCTTGTAATATAGGCTTCTTTTTGACGGCGGAAGAAATTGAAAAATCGTTGAAAGCATCTTTTGAAGGTCCCTCTGAACTTTAGAAGTGGGGTCTTTGGCTAGGCGGCTATTAAACTTTGACTTGGTCAGTGACCCTATAATTTTCTTTATGCCACCACCTGACCAGACGATGTTTCGTCGAACTCTTGATTACATCTTCTACTGTATAGGTATATGAATTCCTTTCGTCACGAGAGAATACACCCATATATGAAGACTGCGTTGTGATATGGTACCGTGACAAGCTATCATGCAGTGTTCCTGAAAAAAAAAAGCGCGGAAATAAAGCTATAAGGCATACTTTTTTCCACCGATGTCATGTTAAACTGACATACATCAGACAAAAAAAAAAATTAGAGAAATATTGCGACCCTTCCAAATGCGAAATTTGAGCGCAGACGTTTAGGTTAATTGATTTTGCGATATATGGAAACATCATTGTGCGAGACGTGCATGTTGGACGTGCACGTGTACACGTGACTACTTTTCACACGTAGTCGTACTTCGAGTAGCACCCCTTGCGGTGCTCTTGCTTGTCGCATAGGTAGCCTTGTGATCAGACAAAATAATGTAATGAACGTTATAATGAAGATGCTGCGCTCTAAAACTGCGGCGTATGGTGAGATCGGCTGCACCCTCGGTACAAAGGGAACGCTTCGCCCGTTCTCATTAATTAAAACGGTCTCATGTTCAAATTTTAGCTTGCAAGTGCAAGTAGTAAGTGCTCTTGCTACTTACTTGCGCACGAAAGGCAGTTGATGTGAACACAACAGGCCCTGTGCACCGTGCGAGAAACTGACATTTCAGCACGAGGGATGTTAGGCTCCGGCGTTGGCTTAGTGCTCCGACGCTCCAGCCAGTGAAGTGAATCCCGTTCGTGGTGAAAATATTATTATGGCAGCCAGATTTATATGTCTCGTGCAAAGCATGCAGAACATGTCTCCGGAATAGTGCTAGCGAAACTGTTTGTTCGTAAGCAAGGAATCTATCTTTACCGTATACATGCGCGTTGCAAATACACGTTGCCGCAAGCAATGCAGCGCTGAACAATATAACATTAACGGAGATCATTTCGAAGTGGGTCGTAAGCATTGTACCTTACCGCCTTTGTTATGCTACCGCCTACCATGGATGTTGTGTAGACCGGTTGCCTGCTTTCGGTGGCCGCCAGCCCATGCGACCAAGGTGCCAGTTCCTACAGTCGGGAGCGAATATTTCATCAGACAGCCAGCTCTCTGACAGTGCTAAATGATGAGGTCCATTACATATTTCCTTGACAGTGCCATGGCAACGCACCGAAGCTGCGGTGCACTGCCAACTCGTGGGTACCGCCAACGTTATCTTAACACAAGTGAAGGCAAAATGGTTTGTCTTAAGCATTTTTGTTTCATGCTTTATTATGGCTTACCACTCAATGGTCTAAAATTGCTCATCTAATCTCTGAATCCATAATAACCAAGGTCGTCGTCACGGGAGTATGCTGCAGTCATTGCCTTGCAGAAGCGCAGCTTCGTTCATCGTGATAGATGCTGGCGCGCGCCAATCACTGCTAGGTTTGGTCTCACCTGAGTTTCAGTGAAAAGCTTCTAGATCAATAAAGCTGTGAAAGGTTGTTTGTATCTTCGATATAGTCAGTGGGCCCAGAAGAAGAAGCAAAATAGGAGAAGCAATGAAGCAGAAGTGCAGCTCGTTGTGCAGTGTGTCCGCACTTGAAAACGCTCAAGCTAGGTTTTTCTAATGTTTAGCATTTCTGCGGCCAACATTAATACGTTTAGAGAGGATATGTGCAGAATTAACAATAAACGCAAGAAACACTTGAGACAGGGAAATTTATTCTCAATGAGAACCTCACGCGCAGACCCGAAACATTTGAAATTTCAGAAGAGAGCTTTGAAATGCTGGCAATTTTGTGCATAAAGAGAAGAATATTTCAATATGACTTAAAATTAGTGAGAAATCTTTGAGCCGATCATGCAAGCATGATACTGTGGCGGAAATTTGCTGCGATAATACCAAATTTTGTAGCACGTTCCACTTTCCTTTCGCGCATTAATACGTTCTGTACAAGACAATGTGCCAGGGTATAAGGAAGGAGACAATCCCGCTTTTTGGTATGCACATTGCTGCAAAAAAGCTCTCCGGCTTGATTTAACTCGTAAGCAAAAGATGAGCATATACATGTTCGTTTTACCATACGTTCTGGTTAGTTAGAGCTGCACTCACATGGCAGGCAACCTAGTCAAACAAAGTAGTCTTAACAGCTCTGAAATCCCGTGATTTTTAAACGGCACTTCACCACGGAGATAAAAGGGCGTTGAACATCTAGGTAATGTCCTCCATCCCATTTTGCCTCCTTTTGCGCGTAATTAAATTTTTAGTTCGTATTACTACTAGCCGCAATCACGGATTTCGCCGATTTGTGTCCGAAGCCGCTCTTTTTGTTCCTCTATCTCCGTGAACTTGAAGCGCAAGAGAAAGTGCCGACACGTGCGTCACACGACTTAGCCAAAGAGGACGTCTGGAGTGGCCGCAGAATTGCAGTCAATAAGAGAGTATCGCGTATCGTATAGTTGCGGCAGCTGTAGCCATCACCCGGTTGTGTTGTACAATCACCAGCTACTCCAGGCTGTGCAGACGAATGCCGCTCGCGCGCCCTCAGCTTGGGCATTTCTCCCCTCACGTCAGTCACCTCTAAGCCTTTACGGACAACAAACCTAAACTCTCCGTCATTAGCCGCATCGTGATCACCTCCGCGCTTTAAGGGGGTTCCCCTTCATGAGCTTGACTGTGTTCTTCGGCAAAGTGTAAAAACGCATAGATAAGCGTAGTAGGGCTATAAAGTGCTAGCTCATGCACTTCGCATTTGATTAACTATGCGGATCTGATGCAGTGATTTTCACATCGTCCCTCAGGTAACCACAAACCGCTTTGTCCTATGCTGGAGCAACAAGAACGCGACGTAAAAGTAAAAAAAAAAAAAAAGCCAGCACATGGTTACAATTCCCCCAAATACAGGTTTTTCATTGCTGAAGTTCGCAGACTCGTCGACGATTGGCACTTTGCGCAACCTCCGTGATTGGCCCCCTCTCCCGTTCCCCATCTTTATGGAGTAATCCTTGTAACACCGCCGGCTTCCGGAAGGGGCAGAGCTCCGCGAAGCGTTTACTTCGAGCCGGCAAGGTCGCGCCATGTTTGACTCTTCCTTGTTGCTTGCAAAGCGGGCCGAGGAGTTGCCTCGACTGGATGCACAATGCCGGACCTGAAAGGAAAAGTGGCACTCATAACCGGTGGGTTTCTGTGGAGCTTTTAGGCTCCTATGTGCGTTTGGCGGTCACATTCGCTCGATTTTCGGATTGAGCATACAGGGCAGTATACTCGCCATGTGTAACTGATGAAGTCAGTTTCAAGGAACGACCACTGCGCACAGAAAAGTAGGCCATTGCTGATACATTGAAGTTCAGTTTTCTCGAATATTATGAGAAGCAACTAGAAATTGTAAAAATCTTTAAAAACGAATTGATGGGAATGACCTAACCTTGGATTGCTTAGGAAAACCTTGGCTTTAAGTTCTGCGCTAAACTGAATATTCAATGAGCAATGTTGACACGAGGCTATCACTTTGCAGAATGGTACAGCAGTCCCTAGTGAGGGTGTGCGGATTGATAGTTGCTGTCCAAAACGCTAAGAAATGTGCGGCAAAAGGCGTTAATAAGTATCTTTTTGTTAAAAAGTAACTTGCTTGGTATGCATTTGCTTACCTCATTGTATAGTCCGTTGAGGCACGCGTGTAAACATTTTTTTGACAGTAGAGATTTTGAAAGCTGTGCAGCCAGGTCGATGTTTCGTTTTGAGAATTTTGTGTGCTTTTGACATAACAAGGAGGAAATTAGCGGCAAAAATAAGACGAAAGAGAACAGAAGAAAAATAATAGAGAGAAGATGTGGTAGTATCTCCCCTGCCTTGTTTTGCCTCTGCGGTGGTCTTACTTGCGCTGCAAATTTTCACACCACTGTTCAGGACCAGCTGGATGAAACCATTGTACTCCACAGAGTAAAAGAGCTGGCATGGGCAGAGGTACATTATTTTAAGTTTTTTTTTTTTGGGTAGCCTCACCATAATATATGTTTTGTCTGGCAATGCAAGTGAATAGCTGCTGTCTCTTGAAAATAGTTATATCTGCATGTAATTCGATGTGCACGCTGGCGGAAATAATATTAATATATGTAGTAATAATTGGCTCACAGGAAAAGAAAGGCGCAGTATCTGTCACACTTGTTCTGTGGACACCTGAACCGCACTGTAAGGGAAGGGAGGAAGGGGGGAGTGAAAGCAGAAAGTGAGAAAGGGGTGCCGTAGTGAAGGGTCCCGGTGTAATTTCGACCACCTAAGGATCTTAAACGCGCACTAACATCGCACAGCACACGGGCGTCAATTAAACGAAGTGCGTTCGTGTGCTGTGCGATGTAAGGTTATACCTCGATGTCGAATTAGTTGACCGCAGGTTTTCGGCGAGGCCTTCTTTTCAAAAGAGAAGGTGGAAAGAAGTGCAGCTTTATAGCCTATTTGCAGCGAAAGTGACCCACTTGTCATATCGTTTTATACTGTAGAGTAAAGCTTCGGCAGGGGGTGGGTGATAAAGTACACAACCACCATACAGGAAACATGCGCGGTGGTGTTTGGAGTAGAACTGTCAGATGAGTAATAAATGGCCCATGCTGCCGCGACCATGCTGAGGGCCTATCGGTTAGGAGCTCAGTGCTATGAGTACAGCCTTTTTTGTTGTCGGTGCTGACTGTCACTTTTATTTTCAAGGCGAAAGCAAATTCTACAAAATACAGCTTTACTGCGCGAAGAAAAGGTTAAAACAGCGTTCATAATGCTTTGGGAGATGTAGGATGCTGTCGCTGGTGCGTACTCGTGCCCACCTATTTTTTTTTTCTTTGGTGGGGGGAGGGGGGAAAGGCGCTTAAAAAAATTTTCGTCACATATTGTATAACCTCACGATAGCAATCAATATATTCACATGATTTTCCCGCAGCGTGCTTCTTTTTTCATTACCAAAACGTGTCAAATTGATTTCCAGCAGCGGTAGCCTTATTTGCTCGTTGCGAACGGAGGAAGAACTTCTGAACAAGCATTTGGCAGCGCGAAGGTAGCTGACCATTCTCAGCAATATGACCACAACTGTATCTCACCATATCCCACCGTTCCCTCACAACTAAATGGCGTCCTAAAATCCTGAACTTGATAAATGAAAAGCGGCTTGGCGCATGGTACAAAGATTCCTATTTTTCTAAGAAAGCAAAAATGCGGCGGGTGTCTTTTTCTTCCTCCGATTGTGCCTGCTGCAGAATTCACCTAATGCACATGGTGTGAAAGACACGACACGAAAAGTGCGTTATTCTTTAGGCCCACTGTGGCAGATCACGACGTAAAGCTGCCTAACTGTCGAGCTACTGCATCTAAATGTTCGGCACTTTTTGTACTGCGCGCAAAGAAAGGCTGCACCGCAACTGCTCTGCTCATTTACGCCGAAAGCATTTGTTAGATGCTTTGCTTCAGTTAAGCTCATCTGTTCGCAGCAAAATTTTATAAATCATACAGAATATTTTTGAACGTTTCTACAGGCCAAGATCGGGGACTCACTGAAGTCTGCCATTCACAAGCCAGTTGAGTTGAGTTGAGATACTGTTAGCTACTGGTCGGAATAGCCTTGCGATGATTCGGCCAGCAATTCTTTTTTCCTGGATAGCGACTCTCAAAAATTGCCCTTAATACTAAACTTCGAGACGGTGACCAAATGATGTAACACGAGTGGGCGCTCAGAAAACCGCTTCATAACTTTCAAGCAACGGCGACTGTATGAGCTCCAGAGGGGGCGCGTTGCCAGGGTACCGCAGCCGCACTCATTGCACGCACACATCATGCTGGACGCAAGCGCAAACTGTTCGTAATTTTTCTCGGGAACAATTCGCAGCCGGGCTTTTCTTTTATTGCTAACCACTCGTCGCGTGGTCAGTAGACCCCCCTGCAAGAAGAAGAACTCCACTGTGGTACGTGCCATTATAACGAAGGAGGAGAAGATCTACGGCAGCTAATGCTTTCGCTCCATATTCGGTTTAGCAGCGTTGAACCCTTCTCATTTTAATTTTTTTTTTGTTTTGCAAAGATATGTGTAGCAACGGCTCAGAAAGGCCAGAGGCCCTTAGGAGTGCATTTTCTGGCTCTTGATAGCTTTCGCACATAAACAATGTTTAGGCGCTTCAGGCGACTCGGAATGACGCCTGCTCCTGCCAGAAAGTATCGCCTGTCCTAATCGTTATCGTTTTCTCAAAATTTCACACATAAACAGACCATTCGGCCTCCCTCGCTCTGAGGCTGCAATGTTGTGTCGCCTGTGGCTAGGAGTGGCGTTTACAAACGCCTATTTCCATCTCATCGCAACGGCAGACTCCAATGTGTGAGCAGTGCGGGCATTATGAAACGACTGGGCACATACTTTGTGGCTGCCCTCGGTTTGAGCGAGAGCGCGCCTTCCTGGCTGCTACACTGCGCCACTTTGACTCTCGTTATTTAACAGAAGCACTGATTCTGCGTCTTGGACAAAACCTTCTTCACAAAGGAAAAATGCGAAGGGGCTCCTGAAGCTTTTAAAGGATTCGGGGTCAAGTTCCTCACTATAAAGTTTAGGTGTGCGCAATTAGTCCTTTTATCATAGCGGGCTAAGGACATGTGAGAAACTGATTTTGTTGCTGCTGTTCCGTTCCTTTGTTTCATTGTGTTTTCCTCCCCGCTTGTAGGATAGCCCATTGAGCATCGCCTAGTTAACCTCTCTGCCTTTCTGTTCTTCTATTTTCTCGTTCTCTTCACACAGGCGACGCACCGGGATACATTTGCCGAGACCTTGCTAGCAGTCGGCGTTATTTTGTTAATTGCACAGATTTGGTGCACAGAGTTGAAGTTGAAAGTTTATTTTCCAATCAAAAAACAACATACAAGAATATACAGCGAGAGATCCCATGGTACAAGACCGCAGGTGGGACCTCCCACGGTAATAGATTTCGATAGGCAACATAAAGAATAATATTATTGTAAGAAAATTTATGAAGCAACACTGAAAATAAATAACGAAATACATAGTGAAGAGTGCATTGACCACAAATTTAGATACAAAAATAGAACACAGAAAAAAGTAAAAAAAACACTTACGAATTGCGTTAGATAAAAGATAAATAAAGAAATAACAAATTAAGAAAATTTTTTAATTTCATCTTGAACAAAGAAAGTGTATTAGTTTGCTTAATGTCGAAATTCAAAGAATTCCAAAAGGATATGGACGAAAATTGAAGTACTGACCTAATGTAGTAGAAAATTATTACGTAGAGCGAACCGTGTAATGCTGTTATTTTGATCGTGCCGGGAGGAAAAATGCTAAATGGGAGCTGATGGTGAAGAATCTTAAAGAATCTTAAAGGCGTTTTGGCTGACGCCTGTGCTTTCATAAATGTTCTTACAGCTCTTCCTAAGGCACACCTGCTCTAATGTACGAACAAACTCTTTTCGCCGCAGTAGGAGTAAATACTTGTACTTCGCTTCTAATCTACTGTAATAATGAAATCTAAACTATAGTTCTGAACTTCTGGTCCCTCATTGGGCAGCGAAGGACGGAGCTTTTTCATCGAAATCCTTAATTATTTTCTCGTTGATAGATTAACGCGACAATCAGTGAGCAGCGGGAATAAGGATCCATTCACCATAATCTTACAACATCATTGTGTCAGCGCTGAAAGCTGAATCAGAATTTTTCCCTTGTCTCTTGGTCGCTGCATTGTAGCCTTTGCTTATTTCATAAATTTTTCCATAGTTCTCTGGGCCGCGCCGTATATCGTCCCTCCAGGGGGGGGGGGGGGGGGGGCGCAGCGGGTTTTACGGAGCTTCTCCCAAGCCCACACCCATTGAAAAGCCGAGCGCCAGGCCGGGGGATGCTCGTACGCATTTTTACCGGCCATCCTCACCTCGTCATTCTTTTCAAGTTCCCCGACCTCGTGGCCGTACTACCATTTTTGACGCATTATTTTTTCCCGTACTGCAGCAGACTGGAACGACCTATCTAACGACATCGCAGACATTACTTGCTCATCCAACTTTGCCAATAATGTTACCAATCATGTTTCGTTGTGTTAACACTTGCTCACCAAAATATATGTATCAACCCCTTATGTAATACTCCTCGTGGGTTTTAAAAGGCAAAAAAAAAAAAAAAATGAAATGAAAGGAGGGGGGACGGGGGAGGAGGAGGACAAGGTGGCAAGGCTGGTTCTGGCCGCTTCAAGGATTCCAACGGCGAAATGTTCTTTGTCTCCGCATTACGCGACGCGGGAACTTGATTGCGTGCTTCCCGTCACTAACGATTGCGAGAAGCACGTGAGGTATCCCAAGGCCGCGCTTTAGCAGTCAGGCGACCAGGAAATGCTTCTCCTTCGTTCCGCGACGTTGCTACATGAGCAATTGTTTGCAGTCACGTAATGATAGATGCGCGAGCGTGTGCGGCGCACCTGCTGACCGACGAAGTATGGAGTAATGATTCATCGGAGCGTGCCAATCGTTGAGGGGATCTTTCATGCAGTTATACCGTAAGGATTAGCACGAGCAAAGAAAAAGTTCCCTTCTGAAAGATAATAAGAGATGTTTCTTGTGGACATCGAGTGTTGCGCTAGCTTCCACCAAGAAGAGCGCCTGCACAAAATGCCAGAACCTACATTTCACTTCGATGGTATATTGGTCCTAACTGAGTCTTTTCCTTCTTCCAGGATATTTTTTCGATCTGTGCTCAGGCATGCACACCCACAACAAAATAATAAGCGAAAATGCGCTTCCACCAATACAAAAATTGAATTTCAGTTCTGACGTCCTTTTCAGAATGTTGCATGAGCTCTTAGCATACACAGAATCAAATGGTATTCGTTCACAACTGGCAATTAATTATAATCGAATTTTTTTCAATGCAACTCTCCAACAGTGACTATGACGCCAGGGTGCAGTACAAAAATCAAGTGGAGCGCGAAAATCGGTGGGGCATAGTGTGATTTTTCATTATCTGCCATTTCAGTCCTTGAGTCATATCGTAAGCTCTGGTGTCTATTGCAACTACTAATTATTGCTTGCAATACAATCTTAATGTCGTTCACCACTTCGTCACTTTTTTTCGTCTTTATGAGTGAAAACCCACGAACGCGGTCATGCCAGATGGCAGTTGGCCGTCACATGTCCGGGCACTAATTCATCGTCAGGTACTGTGACGTCCCGATATTACATAACATGTAAGATCTGCCAAATGGAGTAGTTCTATTGACATGGCAACCGAACCCGCCAGGGCTCTTGGATTCTGAGTCAGACGTATACGCTACTGGGAGGTCCTGCATACCCTTCGGCATGGTTTGCTTAAAACACGTCCCTATATCAATGCGTGGTGGCGTTTGACATAATATGGAAGCTTATAACTGCATGGTAATGAGATGTATGAGATAATAAATGCGCAAATTAAGGGATAAGTAATTGAGCAAGTACTCAGCGCACGAAGGAGGATTCTTTTCTTTATTTTTCCAGAACCAAAAGTTACACCTCGGAGAGGTAATTCAAGGGCTAAAAGTTGCTGCGAACAGCTTGAGAGGGGCCCAAGAATTTCTGAAACTGGCAGTCAGGGACAAAATGCACATGAACTTGCTAAACGAAAAGTACAAAAACAGGATAATATTGGTGTTTTCCAAACCGCATCCGAACTTTTCAACCAAACTAGCCAACGAACGCAATTCGCATTTTCTGCGTTCGGGAGTGCAGTGTAGCCCTTTCCTACTCGTTAAATGTGAGGCCTATATATAATACACGTTCTAACATTCACACCAGAGTACAGGCTGGGGGAACAAGTGTGAGTGTGGATGCCGATACGCCGCCACGGACTGAGTGAAAAGCTCTTGCGGCGGTACTTCGGGCCATACAGAGTCTTTCGACGCTTCGGACAGCTCGACTACGAGGTCATCTCCGACGGCCCGACCACATTCCAAAGGCGCCGGGTGCGCCCAGAAGTCGTCCATGTTGTGCGGCTCAATCTTTATTACGCGCGGTAAAGTTATTTTAATATCTATTGTTTTGTTTACATTTCTGTGTTTATTTTGTAAGCATCGAGTCGATGCATTTTTAAGGGGAGAGTAATGTCAAAAATCAGTCAAATCTTTTTTTTTTTTTTTTTTTTTTTTTTTTTTTTTTTTTTTTTTTTCAAGAGCCGCCGGCATGCCTCCGGATCACTGTGATTCTGGCACGCGTATCAATTCTGTGTTCTTTGTTTGATCATCCTCGTTGTCTTAAGACGCAGTTTTATCAGTTTCCTTGCCGCGCAAGATGCGCTGAGATGTGTCTTGAAGATTCCGGCCACTCGCGTATGTTTCTGCAATGTTCTAGGTTGTGCTTGTCACCGTTCGCGGCCTAATCTAGATGTTTCCTCGCCGCCTATAAATTGAGCGTTTGTCGGTATGACGGAGTCAGTAGATCGACCACCGCTGAGCACGATTGTTGCTATCGCCGCTGAGTTGCTCAGTTCTTTTGCGGGTGCAAGTCAGCCGAATAGAGAGTTGATTCCTGTGAAGATCAAGTCTCCTCATTTGTTGTCGACGGTCTTGTCAGCACTACGTGACAATATTTCTTTCCCCAGTATGGCCAAACGAAAAAGCCGATATTATATCTTCACTAAAGAACAAGTGGGTGTACGGAGCATATGATATCAGCACAAGGCTGATAAAAAGTGCGGCCCAAGTTAAATATCATCCCCTCTCCCATTTCTGCAACATTATTTTACACCCACTGGCAAATTTTCGGCTTATGAAAACCGCGAAACTTGTAGCAGTCCATAAGGGTGGCTCAGTTAACAACCTCCATAAATGCAGGCCTATTTCAGTCCTTCCTATAAATTCCTGAATGTGCGCTAAATAACAGATTAGTTGGATGCCTTGAAAGCGAAAATCTACACAGCAGGCACATTTGCATGCGAAACAGCAAACTCAGAATTTCGAGAAAACATATTTTCGCAGTTGGTGTTTTTTTTTCTCAATTTTTTTAAAGCTGTCAGTACGATTAATCGCGATGTCATGCTCTAAAGGTAACCTTGGTATGATATTAGAGGTGTTGCTTATGCGTCAAGTAAGAAGTAGCTAAGCACCCAAACGCAGTTTGTTTCCTCACATGAATCTCGCTTTATACTGTGTGGTTACCCATAAGTCAAACCTGCTCCAACATTGTTTCTTCTTCACATCAGTGACATAGTGATTATCCCAAGCACATCATACATAGCGTTATCTGCGGACGACTTGAGCGTTTTCTTCTCTTGGCAAAACTTGAAAGATGTATTTACCGTAGCTAACAGCTGGATGGAACACTGCAAAAGCTGGTTAAACGCAAACAGATTCCGATTTAACTGTGAAAAAACAAAGGGTTTCATGTGTGGCATATATAGATTGTTTACTATCCCTGTGCCATCCGCACTGCTGCGAGTTGCTGGCGTGGAGATTTACGGCAGTCTTCTCGCTGAGTACCTCAGCAAGCCGGAGATCTCCAAGGGGCGCACTACTGTGGGTGTAACCTCGCCGAATATTCGCAGAATGGTCCGTAAAGGGACCATGGACACCGCAAAGCCCCAATGCGCAATTTGTTAGTATTTTCGAGCTCTTCCTTTTTCGATCTCACTGGCAGCGCTCCAGTTAGCCGCTTGCGCAGTCTGTCTTTTGAAACCTGTAATTTACTTCACAAAGTTTTGCACACTTCGATCGCGGTTCTTTTGACAAGTAGCTTTTTCACATATTTATTTCACATATCACGTTTCTGCAACCTTCCTAGTTACAACCTACTAGTCATGCAGTCATTTCTTGCACTCCCAAATAGGTTCCATGGACAACATGATTTGTCTGTGTCTTCTGATTGATATTTTTTTTTTTTTATCGGGAGGTTTAGGTTTCTGATGCTCCCTTTTTTTTGTTCATGGTCTACTAAAGCGTTGATGATGCACCATAAGGTCTTTAATTTGACCTGAAAGGAGCAGCGCATGAACTTTTGGCTACCGACATAAACGTTTGCCTGCTAAATATAACTGCAGTGCTACATTATTGTTGCGCGGCGGCAAGCCGGAGAACCGACAGAAAATGACCGATGACGATGAGACGACTTCAAGGAATGCCGGTACATGGCGAAAGTGAAGTGGTGGCGAAGCTGGGCCCAAAAGCGGTTTAGCCCGATTGCAGCTTAGCCACAGGTCGGGAGGCCAAATACTCACATAAAGGAATGATAAAACTAGAAATTAAAAGTTACGCACCAACGCGAGAATAATAAATATGCTTACCTTATTTTCTAAAAGAAGTAAGCTATTTTAATAAAACACATCTGTACTGTGCGACACCACGGACCCCAGCACCCACGCTTAGCCGTGCGTGGCATCGCCGTGTCTGGGGAAAAGGGGATCCTGGTGGTTGAGCCGATGCCGAGTGTTTGGACCTTTAAGGCCCCTCGGCAGAGGCAACACACCACTTTGGCCCACGCTTCCCACAGACGGCACCTCCGGGCTGACCCACCTGGGGGAAATCGGCAGTCGCCTTTTCCTGTTCTCCCCTCCATCTTTCACTTTCCTATCCCCTCTCTTACAACTGTCCTGTCTTCTCTTACCTTCTTCATTTCTTCCTACTTCCAGGCGGCGAGGGTTAACCTTGTGTGGCTAGCTACCCTGAGTTACGCCATATTGGGTTATAGTTACGGTGTACAGCTGGCGTGGGCAGGAATTGACAATTTCTGTCCCGTCCCCTCGTTGGGCTCCATGGTGGGTGGCTGGCACTGCAGCCGAACAGTATACTTTTTTATGGCATCTAAACTCCTTAACCCCGATCGTCCTCCTTCTAAAATGGGGCGCACCGAGACCACCATGTTCTTCTCAAAGAACATAAACAACTTTCCTCGTTTCCACGTGGTCCACAGTGACCACGAGGAAATCACTGCACGACTTGTGTCCCCATTTGTTGTTTCTCGAACGTTGACTGAGGCCATTGGCCAGGGCTATAAGATAAAGAAACTTGGAAACGGTGACCTGCTACTAGAATTAATATACAATCATCAGTATCAGAAGCTAAGTTCAGTCGAATCATTTGGAGAAATACCGGTACAGATTAGCCCGCACCGATCACTAAACACAGCCCGAGGAGTCATCTCTGATGATGACCTTAGGTACGTGAGTGAACAAGAACTTCTTGAAGGCCTGAAGGAACAAAATGTCACAGATGTTTACCGGATAAAGATCAGACGAGATAACAAAGAGATAGAAACAAAGCACATTGTACTCACCTTTGCTGCAAGCACTCTCCCAGAATCTGTCGAAGTAGGCTACACAAAGATAAAACTGAGGCCCTACATCCCTAACCCACGCCGTTGCTTCAAATGTCAGAAATATGGGCATGGCTCTCAGAGTTGCCGTGGCCAACTCACATGTGCAAAGTGTGCCTCGCACGAACACTCTACAGACAACTGCGAAGAACAGCCGCTTCTCTGCTCAAAGTGTGAAGGTAACCACCCAGCTTATTCACGCTCATGCCCGTACTGGAAAAAAGAAAAAGAAATAATTACACTGAAAGGCACCGAAAACATATCTTATGGAGAGGCACGAAAGCGGCTTTCTCTTCCTCAAAAGCCGCACTACTCCGTTGTGACGCAGCAGGGCGCGGCATCACAGCGGTCGTCGGCACCTGCCCAGGAAGCACACAGTTCTTCCAGGGCAGCGTCACCTGCGCCCTCGGTGGAGTCAGCTAGCGCTACTCCACCACCACCCGCAAAGCTGGCTGCGCGGACCCCCAGGTCAGCCGGCCCAAAGGCCTCGACCCATGAGTCGAGGCCTAAAACTGACAATCCTGTGCTTTCTGCACAGGATTGTCTGCACAGTCGTCCACCGCATCTGAAGATGCGATGGACACAACTTCTTCACCCCAGCTGCCTAGGCGGCAAAGCTCACTGGAGCGAAAAAGAAGGGGAAAAGTTCCAATAACAGGTCCCAAGGACCCACAAACCTAAGTTTAAACTTGTCCCCTAAATAATTTTTAATTATGGCGCTCCTCATTTATTGGAACTGCCGAGGACTCTTTAAAAATTTAGATGATATATATGAAATTCTTGCGGACTATCAACCAAACATACGTTGTCTGCAAGAAACCCATTTAAAACCAGCAGACTCAAATTTCCTTAAGCAATATAATGTATTCAGGAACGACAGGCAAGGCAGCTCTCACTCCTCTGGTGGCGTTGCCATTGTAACACAAAAATCAATCCCCTCTCGAAACATCTCACTCAACACAGACTTAGAGGCAGTGGCAATCAGAAGCTTAGTTTATGGTAAAATAACAACGGTATGTTCCCCGGTATATTGCTCCAACTTATAAGCCAAGTAGCGAAAGTTTTGAAAAATTGATTGGTCAACTTCCGGAACCTTGGTTGCTGGTAGGAGACTTTAATGCTCACCACCCATTATGGGGATGTACAAGAACGGACTCCCGAGGTGTTCTAATCGAAAAATTCTTATTGTCCTCAGGATCATGCTTACTAAACACGAAACAGCCAACTTACTACAATATAGCGCATAACTCTTACACATCGATAGATCTAGCCATTGGCTCCTCGATGTTCCTAGCAGCCACAGAGTGGACTGTCATTAACAATCCATACGGAAGTGACCATTTTTCGATCTTAATAAAATATACTGGGAACGGAAATGAAAATGTGTCGAATCCCAGAAAATTCAATGAAAATGCAGCCAACTGGAAGATGTTCAGGGAACACTCATCACTGCCTTGTTCGTTCATTAGTGGTCTAGATGTAGATGAAACTCAGCGCTTGATCACACTGCACATTATAGAAGCTGCAGAAAAATGCATCCCACAAACGTCAAGTAAGCCACGAAACAAACGAAGACCCTGGTGGAATGCAGAATGTAAGACTGCTCGTGAAGCTCAGAACAAGGCATGGTCGAACTTGCGACGACACCCCACAGCTGAAAACTTAACTGCCTTTAAGCGAGCAAAGGCAAATGGCAGGCGTGTTCGACGCATCTCCAAGCGAGAAAGCTGGGCCTCGTTCCTTTCGTCTGTGAACTCTTATACTGACGCACACAAAGTCTACAACAGAATAAGAGCACTCAAAGGATATAACACTCTCACAACACCTCTTGTCAGCACCAATGGCGACACACTAGAACATCAAGCAGACACACTAGGGAAACACTTTGAATACATATTTAGCTCGGCACACTATACAGATTCCTTTCTGCGGCACAAGGTGACCGAAGAGAGTAAACCTATACATGATAAGAGACCATGCACAGGAGGGTACAATAGCCCGTTCACACTACAGGAGCTGAAGAGTGCACTAGACACATGCAAGAACACAGCAGCTGGTGCTGACAGGATCACATATGCAATGCTCAGGCACCTCCATGTGGACACCCTCGAAACCCTACTCTGCCTGTATAATAAAATATGGGCCACAGGACGCTTTCCTCAAGCATGGAAGGAAGCAATCATTGTCCCGATATTAAAACCTGGCAAAGAACCCACACTTGCAGCGAGCTATCGGCCAATCGCCCTAACCAGTTGCTTATGCAAGCTTTTCGAAAAAATGGTAAACCGTCGTCTTGTTCACTTCCTAGAATACAATGGCCTCCTTGACACAAACCAAGCTGGTTTTAGGGCTGGGCGATCAACAGACGATCAGCTCATTGCATTTAAGTCCTATGCAAGGGATGCTTTTGTACACAAACAACACTGTCTATCTGTCTTTTTCGATCTTGAAAAAGCATATGATACCACATGGTGCTATGGTATCATCCGCGACCTCTTTTCTCTCGGTATCACAGGGAACATGTTGAACACGTTAAAAAGCTACTTGTCTGAACGAGCCTTCAAAGTTCGTGTTGGCAATACATACTCGAAGCTGTTTGTACAGGAAAATGGTGTCCCTCAAGGTGGTGTCCTCAGCTGCACGCTTTTTATTGTCAAAATGAACTCGCTAAAAGGCGTGCTGCCAAGAACCATCTGTTATTCTTTATATGTCGATGACGTCCAGATAAGTTTCAAATCTTGCAACCTGGCCATCTGTGAACGCCAGATTCAACTAGGCGTCAACAAACTGTCTAGGTGGGCTGACGACAATGGGTTTAAGTTTAACTCTGCAAAGACCGTCTGCGTGCTTTTCACTAAGCAGCGTGGCATTAGACCTGAGCCCAACATTACACTGAGTGGTCAGAGCCTTGCAGTTCAAAAAGAACATAAATTTCTCGGTGTAGTTTTTGATGAAAAGCTTTCCTTCATATCACACATAAAACAGCTGAGATTAAAATGTCTGAAGGCAATGAACCTGCTAAAAATTCTGTCCCACCAGTCCTGGGGCACAGATCATGACTGCCTCTTGAGCCTTCTGAATAGCGTAGTTTTTTGTCGTATTGACTATGGCTCAATGGTTTACGGGTCAGCATCACCTTCTGCCTTAAAAATGCTCCATCCAGTGCACCACCTTGGCCTTCGCCTTGCCACAGGTGCTTTTCGAACTAGCCCCATTGCTAGCCTCTATGTTGAGGCTAACCGATGGTCATTACAGCGAAGAAGACAATTTACTGCTGTAAGATATGCTACCAAAATATTGTCTCAACTGGACCATCCTTGTTGCCGGCTCCTGCTTGACACAGCTAACACAGAACTTTTCACAAGAAAACCGTCACTAACACCACCATACCCAATAAGACTAGCCACTCATATTGAATATCTGGACATCCCGGTTGGCAGCCTCCATACAACTTCCATAAAAGACTTCATCGCTCCGTGGGAAATGCACGCTGTTAATTGCGACCTAACATTCCTTCAAGTCGGAAAACATGCCCTTCCTATAGCCATACAACAGCACTTCATGTCTCTGCAGGCAAAATACATTTGTAATGAGTATTACACTGATGCTTCAAAGTCGACACAAGTCTCATGTGCCGCACATGGACCACAATTTTCACTAACAAAAACACTGAACAGACATACAAGTATATTTACTGCAGAATCCCACGGTATCCTGTTAGCTGTGAGACACATTACAGAAAACAAAATACAGTCATCGGTCATCTACACAGACTCCCTTAGTGTTTTAACCTCCCTAACTTCTTGGAAATGGCACAATAAGAACCCAGTCCTGAATACTCTATTTAACAACCTTATCACTGCCCATAAATTACAACTTAAAATTACACTTTACTGGGTGCCAGGCCACCGTAGCATACCAGGTAACGAGGCGGCTAATAGGCTTGCTGTGTCAGCTGCCTGTCGAAATACTGCCGACATCGACAAAATAATATACCAGGACCTCAGCCACACATTAAAAACAAAATTCGACAACAGTGGCAAGAGGAATGGGACACAGCGACTGAAAATAAACTACACACTATAAAACCTATCATAGGCAGGTACACTACAGACAAAAGAGACAGATACAAAGAAGTAGCCTTGTGCAGGCTGAGAATAGGTCATACACATACTACACACTCATACCTTTTAACGAACTCTCCTGCACCACACTGCTCGAGATGTGGTGATCGACTCACTGTCATTCATATTTTAATCATATATGCACAACTGGAACCAGAAAGAAGACGTCATTTTCCCTCCTTGTTCACTCATCAAATACCTGCACACCCATCCATTTTTATTGGCGACAACCCAATGTTTCCTTTAAAACAGGTGCTTAAATTTTATCACATGTAGGCTTTTTACATGAAATTTCTTATCGACGTGGGTCTCAGCCCGCTCCTCCTTGAGAGGACGGATGAGATCTTTTAATACATCTACTTATACATTGCGCATCCATTATATATTGCAAATGAATTTTAGGCCCTATACACCATTGTTTTTAGCGATATTACAGAGCGAATACATTTTTAGGCCCTATACACCATTGTTTTTTATCCCTTCATGAAAAATCAACCATTCCATTATATAAACTTGAGTACACCGTTAACCTTGAGTTTGGCGCTCTTTGGCCTGAGTCGCCCTTGCGCCATTAAAATCCATCATCATCATCATAAAACACATCATTTTTATTTTAATTTTGCCCCACTGTTGTTGCATACACTTTTACTGGTGCATCGGCCTTGGTGCGACATCGCAGGCTTTTTTGGGTGTCTGCGAAGGTGGCAGTGAAGCAGTTTCTTATCGCTGCCGTCATGCTGTCTGCGGTGATACTTCTGGGAATGGTATGAAGTTGGCGGGCTTGTCTAAAGTATGCCGGTTGTCAAGTTTTCATCTTGCATGCAATTTACTTCTTTGTAATTACTATTAGGTCGGGTGTTTCCCAGTTCTGTAAGTTCGCTCGTTTTCTCGTTATACGTGCGGCCAGCGCCAAGGCTAGTTGCGCCGTTGTGGCACGTTTTCGTTTCTTTCAAAGCGCTTGTCGCTTATAAAATTTAGCTCCCGGACTGCGAAAGACTGACGTGCCGTGCAGCAGTACGTGAACTCCTGTCTGCATGTGAATCTACCACCGAGTGCGCATTTCTTATTTACATATATTTGTCTGTGCTAGCTTTGTTTCACATTTTGCTGGCATGCTTCATCACTTTTTTTGTGGACTTAATATAATAAATCACGGATATATTCGAGCTGTACTTCGACACACTATTGCGAATTGCGCGGGTACGCCAGCGATTTACAGGTCATGGTGTACTACATGTTTGCTGGCCTGCCCCTTTGGAAAAGGTGCTGGTTTGCTCTCTTCCTGTGCCATATTCTAATTGCGGAGTTTGATTGTCAACTGCACTGAAATAGCAGGATTCGATCCCAATAGATGGCGAGCGCTGTAAGGCACCCCCTCAAAAGGACGGCTCCGAAAATACGGCAGGGTGCATCCAGAAAAATGACATTTTATAATTCGCGCCAGTGGTATACGTAGTCCTGACGTCATTCAACATCTCTAACTTCAGTTGCCCCCCCCCCCCCCCCCCTCTTTCCTTCTCTACTTCCCGTGTCTTCAATTTTTAGGGAGCGCTGGAGTGCCCATGAGCCGCCATGTTTTGAACGTATGGGCGTCTAAGGAACCTTCGCAACCAGTGTGCATACACTTTGGCCGGTAGATCTAGCGCAAGCGCTGCTGCCCGCGCCACTTACCGCTTCTTCCTCGTCCGTAATAATATTTTTCATATGATGTTATAAACAATGAGGAATATATCACAGAAAAGACCAGGTGAGCACTTTATGTGGAAGGAAACTCATTTTGTCTCGCCGCTGGCGGTCTGATGTAAGTAGCTATGGCAAGACATTAGTCGAACTATTCCCGAAACAAGGGTTATAATAACGTGTATAATCTTCATGCGCGCCGCCAGGCTTCGCCACCGTCAGCACTTCATTAAACGCCACTGGAAAACACTTCTATGTCCAGAATAGGATGGTGTTCCATAGAAATACATGTACAAAAAACTCTTAATAGTGTTTTTATACCTCAGAATACCCGTTTGACATTGTCCCTTCGTGAAGGAAAGAAGAGTATATCCTAGGACAGATTGAAAAAGCATGAAGCCTCATTTCAATGGCGATGTAGTAATTTACAA
The DNA here is from genome assembly GCF_055883805.1 of Amblyomma maculatum. Classification (NCBI taxonomy): domain Eukaryota; kingdom Metazoa; phylum Arthropoda; class Arachnida; order Ixodida; family Ixodidae; genus Amblyomma; species Amblyomma maculatum. The sequence goes on from NC_139346.1 coordinate 136,123,083, forward strand.
ACCGCTATATGTGCGTTTGGAAGTCACCCGGTGTCCAGCACCAGACGGGAGCTTGAGCCGTAGAGATGGTAACAAAATTTTGCGAACAATTTTTCTCGTTTCACTCTGTACTGATGTAGGCAGCTGTTCGTTCATAACTGGCGTGTGCTTTGAAGAACACTCTGACAAAGTATGTGACATTTCGAAGCTACCTACTTGAAATGGCGCGGTAAGCGTATGTTGTGAAGCCGGGCATACTCTTAAGAAGCGCTCTGTCAGCTGCTGTCAGAATCGTACAAGTTTTTCGTGAGTCCAGCATACTGTCATATGCGTCGCACTAGCTCAATAGTACGGTCCTTGAAAGTGAACAGCCTTGGACGCTCTACTTTATTTTATTTCACCGTGCCACCTTCAGAGGAACAGACAGCTGAAAGTTTGCTGTGTGCCAACGTACCTAGTAGCGAGAATTTCTATACATTAAGACTAAATCTTGTCAAGCTTTCTGGCCCACGAACGACATAATGGCCCATTCTCTTTACAGGTGCTTCGTCAGGCATCGGTGAGGGCACTGCCCTGCACTTCGCCTCTTTGGGCTGCTGGCTGGCGCTGACTTCCAGGAACAAGACAGCCCTGAACAGGGTGGCCCAGCAATGCTGCGCAAAGGGACTGCCCTGCGGGAAGGTAATTTCCATAGCTCTCATTTAATAATTTGCGAAAGGTGTAATTTGTGCGGCTTCCTGGACTAAGGACACTGCCCACCTATGGCGAAAATCTCATACTTACTTTGAATAAAAGTTTATATATCTCTCTCGTGTAACTTGTGCACTGTGGATGCTTTTTGAACAGGCTGTACAAGGTAATTCTTTAACGATCGTTCACTCAGCCTAATGACGATGGTGATTTCCGCGCTGTCGTTAGGAAAAAGGAGGCCGCTACGAGAAATGGCCTGCGCTTTTTAAGGAGATGATATTGAAGTCTTCTTTATCGAAAAATCCGGCATCGACATTGTGAGCAAAAATTCAGGGCATGGCTCTGGCAGGTGGCAGTTTTTGGCTTGCATGACCAGACACTGATAGGGCGTAGGGTGATCTGTCATCATGCGACTACGCAACATGGTCGATATGGTCGAAACTGCCAAATCGGACCTTTCCTTTCTCAGATCAAACTCCTCCAACCTTCTGGACCCTAGCACTCCGGTCAGACACGCTACTAACAGACTAGATCATGCAGATGCATTAGTAACGGATAGTAAGCTGATTGGTTTGCAATTTTTTAAGTCCTTAGCATCCTCTTTCTTACGAGTTAACATAATGTCAGCGTTGTTTCATGGTTCCCGTACCGTCGATGAGACCAGGCATTGCGTTTATAGTGTGGCCAGTTTTCATAACATAGTTATCCCCCCCGTCCTTCATAAAATCTGTAGCTACCTGATTCTCCCCAGCTGCTTTCCCCCTTTTCATAGTTTCTAAACCTTTCTTAACTTCGTCCATCGTCGCTGGTGGCGGAACGTCTGATTGCTCTTCACTACTGCCAACTTCATTATTGTCCTGACTATTACTGTATAGGCTAGTATAGAACTCCTCGGCTACTTTGTTGTCGTGTCCATATTGAAGATGACATGGCCCAACTTGTCCTTTAGCGCGTACATATGATTTTTGCCTATGCCTAATTTTCTCTTCACCCCTTTAAGGCTGCCCCGGTTATTTAACGCATGCTCTATTTTCTCTGTTACACTTCCTTATGTCGGACACTTTGCGCCAATTGAATATTTTTGATAGCTGGGCCAGTTCCATCCTGTCTGTTGGGGTGGAGGCTTTCATGCTTTGGCGTTTCGTGATCAAATCCTTTGTCTGCTTAGATAATTTATAGGTATCTTCTCTATATTCTACCATCTACTCCTAAAAATATCTGCGAAGGTATCGCTCATCGCATTTTCACTAAGGTTGTCATCCTCGGTTAAAGCTGAACATTTATTATGTCGCAAAATCCTGAATTCTTCTGCCTTCCCCCTCACCGCTAATTCGTTGATGGACTTCTTCCTTACTAATGTGTTTCGATCCCTCTGCAAATATAGACTTATTCGATACATCCTGCATGATGCCAGAGTTAGAAGACAGTATGAAGCCAATTTCATTTTAGTCTCCACGTTAGGGCATTTCCATGTCCACTTCCGGTTCTTCCGTTTGCTGAAGAAGGTATTCATAATTCTTAAGTTATTGCGTTCTCCAAACTCAACTAGCAACTCCTCGGCGGCCACTTTTCGATGGAGGCGAAAAGCAAGGCGCCCGTATGCTGTACGATGTTAGTGCACGTTAAAGAACCCCAGGTGGTCGAAATTTCCGGAGTCCTCCACTACGGCGTCTCTCATAGCCTGAGTCGCTTTGGGACGTTAAACTCCACAAACCAACCAACCATCAACAAGCAACTCTCATTGCTAATTCTAGAACCAATTTCGTAGTCACCCACTACCGGCTCTTCAGCCTGCTTTTTGCCTACCTCAACATTGAAGTCCCCCATCAGTGTCGAACTGCGTTTTTACTTTCCCCATTGCCGACTCTACATCTTCGTAGAAGCTTTCGACTCCTGGGTCATCATGACTACATGCAGGCGCGCAGGCTTGTGCAACCTTCAGTTTATGTCGCTTATTAAGTTTAATTACAATGCCTTCCACCTAGAATTCATCTGTATTACCAGCTTTATTGTAACGCACTGCAAAGAAGATGAAGATGTGCTAGGGAACAAGAAGGAGGAAGTGGCGCGCGGTGAGCCAGAGACGCCTGACTGCTGACACCGTTTTCGCGACGGGCGTAATTCCGTTCCCTCAACGGTAGGGACCTCTGAGCAGCGTCACCTGGCGACAGATAGCGGAAATATTGTAAAAATTAATAATAGCGGGGTGTAAAGCATGCCGAACTCGTTGATTCAGTGGCGCAATGGACGATGAACAATAAAACGTGCCAGCCCACTTTCGCGTGACACGGCGGGTTAAAACTTTTTCAGTTTTACCAAACTGTCAAGCACATGAATCCATTGTGGCTGCTCGGGGAGTGCCATATGCACTTCCCTAAACCGCACAACACTGTGTATGAAATGTTCTCGTACAGAATTGACTTGTATATCTGCATTGTTAAACTGAATTCTGGTTTTCCACAAGCTGTGGAGGCCCAGGAGCTTTATTGTATCAAAGGGAAACTCCTCTGTATTAGGAAAAGGTAAAAATCGTATGCCATATGCATCTAGAGGTAGCTCTTTTTTTAAAGTTCTCTGAAGCACATCCCAGAAAAAAATGGCATCCCAACAGTCCAAAAACACGTGTTCTATCGTCTCTGGTCTGTCACACAAGAAACGGTTTGTTGACCAAGGGACAAACAGGCCTTTAGCGTGCATCCATGTTTTGACTGATAATGTGCTAGTGTGGAGTTTAAAGAAAAATGATTTGACTGGTGGTGATATTGGCATCTTCTTAACTGTCTTGAGTACATCATTTCCTGGGCCTGGACAGTGCGACAAACGGTATATCGGTACACGAAGCATTGTGTCCACTAGGTCCGCATACAATTTTTTCCGCTTAACATTGCACAAATACTCCATGGAAAAGCGTACATGCAGCAATCTGTACGCGAGCACCACTTCTCGCAGGTACCCTCTTACTGTACCACCTACATTGAGACACGAACTGACAAGAAAATTAGGAAGGAGTCGACCAAGCCGAACTTGGATTACTGTTCTGAGGAAGACATCATTTTGGTCACGAAGGTACATGAAACGCGAGACAACTTGTCGCAAAAATAAATGCGCCAGACCAAGCCCTCCTTTTTGTACGGAAAGAAACAAATCTGTTCGGCTCGTCCTTTCCCAGGTCGACGCCCAAATGAAAACGGCAAAAACACGGTGAAGTTTTTGTATGTTTGTCCTCGAAGCACTGAGCACATTCATCACGTACCACACTTTAGCAGTAAAGAATAGATTACATATAGTGGCACGCGAGAACATGGACAACTGGCTTCCTTGCCACGCATCAATTTTTTCCTTGGCCCTCGATGCTTGGTCATGCCAGTACGGATCTGGGTCCCGGTAAGAATCAAGGGGCACTCCTAGATACGATGCTGGAGTGGTTGACCAGCGCATCCGAGAATAGTGTTCAGGTCTGACCTCCCAGCTACCATGCCAGAAACCGCAGCTTTTTTCCCAGTTTATCTGGGCACCTGTGCGGCTGCAAAATTTCTGTACTACATTCGTCACCTCACAAATACTTTCTCTATTTGCACAAAATACAGCGATGTCGTCGGCATAAGCCAGGATTTTCACATGCACAGATTGTAGCGTGAATCCCGTTATGCATTCATTTATTGTTCATCGTCTTGTTTTGAATGTCCAAGTCGGCAATAAAGAAAAAAAAAAGTGGCGAAATGGATTGACACTACTTACCTCAGCACTAAGCGCGTAAAACAGATGTTCGAATCCTGTAATAATACCTTTTTTTCTTTTATTTTTTTTAGTTTTGTTTTAAGGCAGCATTATAAAAAACTACCAAGCTCGTTCCTGGGGAGTGTTCCCCTTTAGGTTACAATAAGTCGTGTTTTTATTTCTTAATAGCAGTAAAATCAGCTGTGAACAGAGCCACGAGGTGATGGCATGACAATGGTGACACTAATCAATTAACCTTCACCGTAATCATTTCCTGCCTTCAGTGAGTGTATGTTACCTTTAGGTTGCGTTCAGAGACACCTTTTGGTAACTATCGCCATTTAATCTGCTGAGACGCATTCAGTGAGGAGAAAGAAGTTGCGGGACCCAACCGTTGAGGAGACAGAATTACGCTCCCGACGGCCAGTTTTACCCGAAGGCTTACAGTGTAACAATATTCTTAATGGCAAGGAACTTTACTCCTAGTTTTCGTCTCTCCGGTAAACCTCGATAATACAGTACATGCCAATCCTTCAGTACAGTACATGCCTCATTTGGCCTCCTAACCTCACTAAGCCCTATGATATCCCACATATCATGCCCGTTAATTCCTCGAAGAGCACTGCTAAACCAGCCTCATTGGCTAGGGTTCTAACGTTAAACGTTGCCAGGGTCAGTTTCCAGTGGCGGTCTGTCCGGAGCCAGAGAGAGTACCATTTGCTGCGTTACGGGTCAGACCGCCGCCGTGGTCAGTAGCTCCACAGCTGCTGGGGGACGGAGGGCCAGAGATTCGTTGGAGTAATCATAGGAGGTTGCAGCCACAGCGGGGTGGCGAAATGCTGTTCTGATGTGCAAGATATTAGTGGAGAAAATTAAGGGATTGGAGAAATTAAGGCCAGCAGCAAAATCGATATACGGGAACGACGATGCGCAACAAGAGCCAGCAAAAGGGAGGCATTGACGCTGTCGGGTCCTACCATTAAAATCGAAGTTTAACTGTCCCGCTACGTTTTTTTCGTTAGATGTAATACGGAATTGTTCCAGCTGCCTAGGTTTCCCTTACCACCGCGAATTCAAAACAGCGTACGTTTCCTCATGGCGCATATTGCCCTCTCATTGGTCGCACAAGCAGCTTACAATGAAGTCATTGCCAAAGGTCACAGACAACGTTGCGACCTTTCTCGATATTGTTTTATTCTCTCTCGTAGGTGCATGGCGCTGCCGGTTGCTCCCGCTCGCTACTTGATCATTTAAGGCTAATATCTGAATTACTTCTAGTAGTAATTAAAAATTATTTGGTTGGGCCAGGTCTAGCATTGGAAAGTAAAATATACGCGGTGATTTCTAACTGTAAATACTCGATTCCAACGTAAAGCAAGCGTAGCAGGTGGCGGTATCAACTTAAATGAGATGATGAGGTTAGGAACTTTGCGGGGATCAAATGGACAGAGCGCAGAACCCGGTTAATTGGAAGTGCAGGGGGTGTAGCAAGGTGGGTGATAATAATGATATCCATGAATGCTTAATGTACCTGTTTTGCATGAGACTAGCTTTTTACAATACGCTTGCCATATCTTCTCAGTGCAAAAGTTTACCTAAAGCATGTAGTAACGTTTTTATCTTTCTCTTATCACCTTACGTACTGAGTATCGGCATGAATGAGATTGACTTTTACGCCTATAGGGACCTTTTCGCTGGTTTTTCCTAGCTCAAGAGCGCACTCTCAGTATATAGTGGGTGACTGTCATAAAGATAGGAAACGGCTAAGAGAGAGAGAGAGATGGAGGCGAATGCTTCCGTGTGCCTTGCTTTCACCTCTTTTTTTGCTTACCGGAGATTAGTCTTGGAACTCCTTGGACAAGGCCGACTGTTTTACGAGCCATGTCATGAAAGGTTCCTCCAGAAATCAGTACATTTATCTGTAAATAAAATATTATACACCTATAGTTTGTAGCGCTCTTCAGTAGAAGCTTCGTTCTCTGCTACTTCTCGACCTTCGCTTCGGGTAGCGTCGATTCAGTAACCGCACCAGCGCCCCTTGCCCCAACGTAATTCCACATCCGTCATGAATCTTGAGCGATGACGTAGGTTACAGCGTGCGCTAACTCCGTCGTCTACAAGCTCGGGCAATTATTGCGTCACGATCAAGTTTAGCGCAAGCGTTATAAAGGAAAGATACAAGGGGTTGCACGTTGCGTGAGAGCATGTGATTTTGCACATGCGTCCATGGCGCGCAGTCTATTTTGGCATGATTTCAACAACACAAAATGCGAATGACAATGAAGAAAGGGCCCGTCAACGCTTTCCTGGATTGTTTCCCCATTCCGTCATTGTTTGCCGTTTTTGCAATGTTGTAACCATGTTAACTATGAATGAACACTGCATTCCTTCCTGCTGTAGTCCATGTGCTGAATGTGGAAACTATAATCGGATATTCAGCTCAAGAAAAAAGCCGGAGGTGACCCTCAAAGGAGGCTCTTCAGCCAGTGAGGCCGACCGGTTTTCATGGCACCGTGGTTATTCCGGCTAAGCCGCGCAGAACTATTTTTCATCTATCATTCCCTGCGTGACCACGCTTGCAGGTTTAAGAGGACAGAGTACACCGATTGGTTGCAGGGGATCCTTTTCGGGGGTGCCACTATTTTTTATTTGTATCCTGCTTTCAACAATGACAGCAACGAAAATTCAGGTAAGGGGCAAGTGGCGTCGAAATTTGTTGAAAAGAGCTGGGTAATGCTAGGCAATAGAACTTTAAATACTGCTTAGGTTTTGGACAGTTGAAGTCTTCAGTTCAGGAGGTGTTAAAAACATTACAAAACATAAAAACATTAGGCGTGTTCTGTGATTAAGGCTTCAAGGACAAAATATGAAATAAACTCCTTTTGATCTTTTTAATCTTTTTCAGGTACTCGTTGTTCCTGGAGACGTGTCGGTGGAGAAGGACGTTGCAGCTGTAGTCGATAATACGGTGAAGCACTTTGGAAAGATAGACATCCTCGTGAGTAAAGCCTTCGCACCAAAATTAAAGAAAGTTGAGATCCTTGTACGTGCTGTGCGCCAGTGTGCTAATGTGTAATTCTTTCTATTTATATCTGTAGTAGGTTGTCTTTCACGCTCAGATTCTGCGAAATGAGGGAAATCGTAAAACAAGCAACAAGTAGCAGGTCCTGATGTTCCAGAAGGCATATACTTAAAAAAATTAACAGCGCTAAAATGCAGGGTAAAATGCGGTTGAACCAAGTTTTTTCAAGTGATAGCTCGATTTTGCTTTTGTTTTTCAAAAGATGAGACCATCGGTTTGCAAGGTATTGTTCCTGCTCTTATCCCGCTTAGCCTATGATTGGCCGACCTCATCGCATGTTCACTCACGTGGTTAATGACGTATTGAGAGTCACGCGAGTTATTAAGGTTAGAAGTCAAGGTCAGTGGTCATGGTAAAATGGTCAATAAGTAATTTAGTCATGCACCAGCTTGCCATCGCACACTATATTAAGCGAGACAGGTCGCTAGGCCGGCCAAGTCCAAGGCTTTAAAACAAATTAGTTGGGATTTAACTTTGGTTGACACTGTTGAATTGCGATAGCAACGGCGGAAGCTTCTTTTGCCTGCTACATTATTTCCCTATCACGCCCTATCAGTGTAAGGAGCTACATTATTGGGGACACTTAAGCTCATCTTTTAAGAGTATGACGCGAGAGCGTAAGCTATCAGCGCACATATAAATGAGAAGGGTTCAATGCTGCTGAACTGAATTTGGATCGAAAGCATTAGCTGCCGGTGACCGAGCGTTCTTCTTCTTCTTCTGAAACACCGGGGAACAGTTTCAGTCAGCTCGGTGACTGCATGTGTTGTGAGCCTTAGGTGAAAATTTGCCGGGAGCTCTGTCTTATTAGTGAATGTCAGCATAACAGAGTTGGTAGCTCTCACTGCCTATTTCATCCATCTTTGAGCCTCCAACCGACGCACCGGTCGTCTCAGGTGTAGATCACTTTGCGGTTTTAAGTAATCAGGTAGCTGCTTTTTGAATACCATTTGCTACACTCTTAATAGCACAGGTGTTCTTCATGTAAGAATGGGGAAATGCGCTTTAACTTTTGTCGCCTATCTGGGAGTATTGCAGAGGAAAGTCAGCCTGTCATTCTGTTGAGATATCCAGATGAAGAAACCGTTATGTGGTGAATCAGCTGCGAACCGGAGGTGATCCTAGCAGTGATTGAATGGATAGGGTTTCGCTCTCTTAGATCACTTCCTTTCTGTGTGTTCGGAAGGGGAGAATAGGAAGAACGCTTGAGCGCCGCCTTTAAGTGTACGACACGACAACGTTCATGGCTCCCACCTGTGGAGCCTCGTTTGCGTACATTATTCTTCACTTCCGACGACTCACCAGTATGTAATCATCGTTGTCCGCGTCAGCCTTGTCGGCCACTAATTTGTCACTATCTAGGATTGTTGATTATTCTTCCTTGAGTGATGATCGCTCGCTGGACAGGTGGTTGTCCTCTTGTTCTGTTCGTTAGACAGCCTGAGAAACCATGGTCGCCTCGTCCGCGCTAGCCTCGTCCGGTTGGCATGGTTCCCGTAAAACTGCCGGCGTCGGCAGCCTCACCCTTCCCATAGGAGCAGTACAGCCACGGCCGCTCCATGGAAGCGCGCAGGTGCTCTTCCAGTGTGAGCGACCGTTGTACTGCCTTGAAGATGTGACCGCAGTTGAAGAATGTAAATATGATTAGGTAACGAAACAGAGCTAAGAGCGAGACCCGATCGACCAATGTCGTCTTCCTTGTCTGCTTTACTCAATACTTATGCTGGTGTTGTGAGCGCCTAAAGGCTTTGGAAATTGCATCGAAGTTTTATGTCCATTGGCCATTTGTGCTATGTAACGGAGCGCTTCACCAGATTACTTGCGATTGATCTCAAGTGCAGTAGCACCTCTGATGAGTTTAACCGCGGATTTATTTTGACACCCTCTCTTCTGCGCAACTTTAAGTTTGGGTTGGCAAGGAATGATGACGCTCTGCAGATGATTTCGTGCGTGCATTTGCACCGCGTATTCGTTCCAAAAGTCAGAAGCTGCTTTTAAAACCTCGAGAGAAGCGAAGACGACCATAACTGCAACCGATACTTTTATTACGGAGCAGTACTAAAAAAATGAACAAGGGCGCTAGGAAGGGGTCTAACACACCAAGTGTATATATCAGCCCGCCGTTTTATGGAAAAAGTCAGGATGTAAGGGCCCATGCTTTTGACAGCGCGTACTCTTGCAATAACTATTCCTACAGGAACGTATGACAAAGAAAGCAGTCCGCACGTTATCCAGCATCATGCGTGGCCCGTGGTCAGCGGTGCAACCAACAGATACTTCAAATTTCTTTTTTTAGATCCCGAAAAACAGAATGCAGGAGGCGCTAATTATATTGTCAACACCTCGTGCTCATAGGTTCTTGTACGTTGTGACATGAGATTTTGCTATTGCTCCTTAAAAATGCATCTCATAACTCACGAGGACAACCACAGCCACGGACACCATGAGCCGGTTATTTTCGCATAATTACTAAGATATACTATATATTTTTAGCTGAGCGGTTTTACGGCCACCGGAGTGAACGAGTGGAGATGCTGCTGCGCATGTGCGAAGCGCTCAAACGGGCAAGAGGTTTACGGCGCTCCACTCTTGCATGCTCCTAAAGTGATTCAAGCGGAGCGCGCCCAGAGAGCGAGCGTCGTGAAAGCGTAACATAGCGGCCACCAGTGCGAAACGAAAAAGCTTAAATGTTTTTCTAACATGACATACTTGCTATTATATAAGCACCAGTAATGTTAAACAACACAATAGTTATCCAAATAGTGTCTTTATTTAGCAGCATTAATAAAATAACAGCAAGCGCGATTCATGTTCGATTCGGCGTAACTCCGCTGTTCACCAATACTTGGGGCAGCACAGCATTCCGCACTGCTACTGTCAATCGGGTGTTTTAGGCGCTGTGCTAAATCTCCAGTTGCGCTCCGCTCCGCTGGCGATCTTCTTCGGAGCTCCCAGTGGCGCAGAATATGAACCCCCTTTGCTAAAACTCTCTAATATTGCGGGAGCAAAGAATACGAGAAGCACAGTGAATCGCCGTGCAAATATAGAACATAAAATGTTAAGGAAAGGGCTTCGTGGCGCATAAACTGATTACGATGAGGTTTGGGATATGTTTGTGGGCGGACCGAAAATGATTTGGCGGCTGCTTATTCTCGCATTTTTTCACTAGAGTACTGTACGCGAGAGAAAAATAAAATATTTGCTCTTTCAGAGATTGTTCTGAACATGTAATAATTTGAACATGCGGCTGTGGGGCAGTTAAACATGCGGAATGTCACAGATTGAGAGCACTATATAGTACCACTATCCAACGGCACCGAGCCGGCACACAGATCGAAGACTCTCCTGGCAGCATGTGTTGTGCCTAGAAAGTATAACTTCCTTTTTCTGTGTGCTTGCACTGCTTGAAGCTATTCTGGAAGACGCTAGAGGTGACAACGCGCTTCTTACTCTCCCATCGGCTTTTCAGTCTTTATTGCTCATGCAAGCGGCTAGTGCACTGCACAAGCGCACATCGACTGAAGTTTATTCCTACATTGGCAGCGCGGGTATCAAAGTCATTATTTTCCTCGACAGTACTATATAAGTTACCAGTGTTGAAGACTAAGAACACTTTTCGTTCTCGAAACACACATGTATGATCTTTGGCCAATGACGGCGAGAATGGCTTCGTGGTGGAGAGTTTGGGTTTTTCCGACACACAGTCGTAAAGGTATAGGCAAAGAGGCAAGTCAATGATTTTCAAAGAAAGACAAGCGTTAAACTAGATTTTGTGCTTTTGGAGGGGAAAGTACAAACGACGTAATAAATGGCGCCCTGGAAGGGAGATTCTGGTCGGGCAAATATGAGTGATTTTTCTTTGAGAAGGGAGAAATCTGTCAGTTCGTCATTTTGGAGAATCTTAAGAAATTTGAGCACAAGTTAGGCCACATAGTTATGAGCAAAACAGGTACGCATAGAGACGCACTTACTGCGCCACATCTCCCAGTTCTAGAAACACTGCTTTCAGAGGAAGATCGGTGTAGGTGCCCTAATTTTCAACTGAACACTTGTTTCGGTGATGTGTGCACAATTACTTTCAATGTACACTGTTTGCAGAGTTATTTTGAAATGTTGCGGCCTCTGAACGTGCTTCCTTTGTCTGTTCAGGTGAACAACGCTGGAATGAACATGGAAGGAACCACAGATAGCGCTTCCATGCAAGATTTCGACCGTGTGTGGGCAACTAACCTTCGTGGTCCGCTTTGCATGATCCGAAACACCCTGCCCTACCTGCGTAAAAGCAAAGGTTTGTTGGAGGAACAACCTCACCTGTTTCAGCGTATCACCTTGTGAGGAAGCTTGGACGCGAGTGAGAGATGGCAGTGAATAGGTTTTCTCACAGAAGAGGAGCAGTCATCGGAGAAATTGCTCAGCATGATTCATACCGCGAAGAACACTTTGCGGCTTAAAACCGACATTGTTTTCTGTATTTTGTTTCATGTTTTCATCGATATTATCATGCACCAATGTCGTTCTCTGCTATACATATCAAACCTGAGCATCGTATTTTCCTATCGGCCTCAACCACAAGTTTTAAGCCGAGGCCATATTGGTTCGTACTAACTTACTTGGTCATTAACCGCTCTTTCTTGGTATTTATGAATGGAATAATCTCCCGGAACGCACTGCTACGATTAATAGTCGAGACGCATTTGTTAGCAAACCGAAGTCTTTTTTATGTTGAAATTTGAAACCTGTGTAGCATTGCTTGCTGAATTATTTGCATTCATCATTATTTTTATTCATATATTGTATCTCTCCCCCCCCCCCACCTCCCACCCCTCCGTCTCCGATGCGCTTGAGGGCTTTAGGGTATGTGAATAAATAAATAATGGAATCGGCAGCAAGGTATCGACGCTGTTGTCTGAGTCTGTTGGACTGAGCGTGCGCACGATTATGATTAGGCATCTCTTCTGTGTCTGGAAGCGCTGAAGGTGGTCGTAATTCTCACTCGCACAGACGGCTACGGACGATTATGAGGAAACCGAACAGGAATTCACCCGTCGCGGTGGCTCAGTAGTTAGGACAGTCGACTGCTGAACTCAAGGACACAGGTGCAGTTTAAGCCCCGGTGGCCACTTTTTTGGTGAAAGCAAGAACCAAATCACCCGTATTTTGTGCGATGTCAGTGCGCGCTCAAGAAACCCTTGCGGTCGAATTTTCTGGAGTCCTCCAATACGGCATCCTTAATAGCGTGAATCATTTTGGGACGTTAAGCACCCATAGAGCAAACCAAACCAAACCAAGCCAAACCAAATATCGATTCCATGTCGGCGATAGCTTCGGATTCGTTCAATTAAATGCAAGCATCATAAGGGTTGTTTAGAGCGCAGAAAACCTAGTCTAAAATTTGCCGTAGAAAGTATTCCACACTTCTGATTTCGACAAAAAGGCAGCGGATGATGCGATGTTTGCCAGTTACAAGTAATGACTGCGAATCAGGTAACCTACAAGTTATTCACGACAGAGCACACATGAATAGAAGCCTAATGAGCTAATATGGTTTGCGCACATGACGGTGTGTTTAGAGCAATATTGTTTTTGCTCATATTTCCAGGTAGCATCGTGAACGTTTCCAGCGTCGCGTCAATGATAGTGGTAAGTATTCGCTGCACAATGGTTTATACAATATTAAAACATAGAGATTTCTGCACATGCAAGCAAGATATCAGTTAGTCGTGTCTTTATTGTGACAGTAATGACGCTTCTAAGAATGCCCTGCTTTGCATGAAAATAACAACAACGCATCAGTTATTACAGCCGGGCTTGTATTACTTTGCTGATGTGTTTGGAGAAGAGGCTCATAAGAAACAGTGGTGCAGTGTTTATTCACGGATAATAACCATATCAAATCAGGGTGAAGGTAAATGTCCGAAGTTTATCTTCCGTTATCAACGCGCTAATAGGTTGCTGAGGCGTTTTGACCCTGTTTGTTTGGAAATCTTACCAAAGATCTGGGGTTCCCGCGGTAAATGTTTTGGTAAGTGAACATCGATCGCAGAAGGCAGCTGTTGACGCCAGTGATGTCAGAGCACGCATTGATTTACATGATAGCAGAATATGTGGCACCTGCTTTATTTGCGGAGAGAACTAGATATCGGACAAAGATCTCGGACGAGTGCAGAAATATCGTGCTTGCGCTGTGAGTCACCGTTCATCGCGATCCTCATGCAATCTTCGTAGTGCAGCTGAGAAAAACATCCAGCTTGTAACTGCACTTGGTGACCAACAAAAGGAGGGAGCAAAATCTATAAGAGGGCGTTTTCTTTCCCGGTAATGTGGCGATATTTTAATCCGTATTATTGCTCATAAACCACCTCGGCTATTCTGAAGCTGGAATATATATAAAAAAAATTAGCTTGCGGAAGCAAAGCCGACTTGGCTTCTTCTTCTTCATTTTCTTTCTCTTCTTTTTCTTTTTCTTGTTCTTCCTTTTCTCCTTGTTCTTCCTTTCCTTTTTCTTCTTCTTTCTTTTTCTTTTTCTTCTTTCTCTTTTCCTTTCTCTTCTTCTTTTTTTTCATTTTTTTCTTCTTCTTTCTCACTTTCTTTTTCTTCTTTCTCTTAGTCTTTTTCTTCTCTTTCTTTCTCTTTCCCTTTTCCTTTTTATTTTTCTTTTCCTTTTTCTTCTTCTCTAAAGGTCAAAGGTCAAACGTGGCTACCGGCCGGGTTTACGCGACGGGCTGGAACCTCGCGTAGTATTGCTTACGCAATAAAACACAGAAGGTTAGGCGAGATGGTCTGAAACGACGGTTGGATATAGAGTTAGGCAGTGTGTGCGGAGCACTTGCAACAAAAGTGACAGGCGAGTTGAGGGGAAGAGTGGGAGATTAATGACTGTGGATAATATCCGGACTATTCGGCTGTACCTAACGTACTTTGCAGATACAAAGATGCATATTATTAGATAGTATAAGACTGCAATAAATATAATATAAATTTGCTTAAGCAACTCGGGGGATGAACTGCAAATAATGATTGATGACCTAGACAAGAAAAGTAGAAAGGTAGGCTTGAAAATCAATATGCAGAAGACTAAGGTAATGTTCAACAGCCTCGGGAAGGAACAGCAGTTTACATTAGGTAGCGAAGTACTGGAAGTAGTAGGCGAATATGTCTACTTAGGACAGGTAGTAACCGCAGATCCGGACCATGAAAAGGAAATAACAAGAAGAATAAGATTGGGATGGAGCGCATTTGGCAAGCACTCGCAGATTATGACTAGCAGCTTACCGGCATCGCTCAAGAGGAAAGTATACAACAATTGCATCTTACCTGTACTCACCTATGGGGCTGAAACGTGGAGGCTAACCAAGAGAGTTCTACTTAAGTTGAGGACAACCCAGAGGGCTATGGAACGAAAAATGCTAGGGGTAACATTAAGAGATAGGAAGCCTGTAGAGTGGGTCAGAGAAATAACTCAAGTTACCGACATTTTACTGGAAATTAAGAAGAAGAAATGGGCATGGGCAGGACATGTAGTGCGAAGAGAGGATAATCGATGATCGCTTAGGGTAACAAACTGTATTCGAAGGGAAGGAAGGCGTAGAAGGGGGCGGCAGAAAGTTAGGTGGGCGGATGAGGTTAAGAAGTTCGCAGGGGTCAAGTGGATGCAGCTAGCACAGAGCCGGCTTAAGTGGAGAAATATGGGAGGGGCCTTCGCCCTGCAGTTGGTATAGTCAAGCTGATGATGATGATGAACGTTTTAAACAAAAACAATTCATTCGCAGACACGTAGGGCAAAATGAATGGATCGGGTCGAACTCTGCCACAGAGTTGAGGATGGTTCTGCAAGTCAGAGCAAACTAATGCTTTCGTCGGGAACCGCCTATGTGAGAGCGTAAAAAGGCAGATAACTGTTTACACATCTTTGTAGTTGGGCTTTCGTAACCAATTGATTCCAGCCCTGTGATTCTATTCAGGTGTCACTGCAGTATGCAATGCTTCACTGCTGATTAGGTATGACTGCGCTTGTAAATAAAGCAAATGATAAAACCTATTGTTTTTATTTTGTCAATTTTCTATTTCTTCGTGGCTTTGCCTTGAAATATCGAAATGCAAGTTAAAGCTACACGCGTTTGTTGAAAACCGCTGCTTGCGCTAATAATGACGCCCTTGATTCACAGAAATATTCTGTCCATGAATGACTGTCTGATTTGACTTTACAGGTGACAAATGAGACTCCTTATAGCATATACAAAGCAGCCCTGGATCATCTCACACGATGTGCAGCCTACGGTGGGTGCGCCAATTGTAGTACGTTCAAAAAATGGTGTACGAATAACATTTTCGCTCCAGTTCTGGATGTCAGTGATGCATTTGAAAATGATGCGAGAGCACACACGTGCTCTGTTTCTGTTGAACAATAAAAAAAATTCGATCCCTGCCTTGATCACCATCCTGATGGGCAGCGGTTCCAATTACTTCAATACTTTTCTGTCATTTCAGAAAATGCGCCGCATGGAGTAAGGGTGAATTCCGTCAAGTAAGTGCACCGTTTGCTTCGTTCTTTTTTCCGTGACACTCTGAATGGAAGAAAGACAGGCTCATATGCGGGACAGGCTTTGTTAGAGGCTACAGATTTGTATTTTAAAACTTGTGCGATAAACGTGTATGTGATCTGTAATATGGGGGCTGTACAACAAGATTCAAAAATGTTGATGGCAGAGAAAATTTTTTAGAGGATTAAGTAACTAGAAATACATAACGATGTTTCATATTTTAAGGGGAAGTACTGCATTTGAATTGATGGCTGTTAACTTAAAGGCGAGTCCTTTTTTTGGATTTCCTTAATCCAAGACATGGTTTGAGAAAGTGAAAGTAAACAAATAGCGATTCGAAAGCTTCGCAGCATTGTAGAATGATAAAATTCCGTCATCAGTATTTAGTATTCATAAAATACGGACTCGGATTATCTACTTGGGGAAGGAAAAGAAGATAGCATGATATCTGCATGGATACCACGCAGGATGATTAATAAATATGAAATGCAGGACAGGGCCACCAACGAGCCTTCAAATGCTTAGTTTTGGCACTTAGTATTTTGAACTACATTGCTGAAAAAAAAAAAAGACTGTTGCGGCTGTGGCAATATTATATTGTGCGTTAATATAAATAAAATTGGGTTTATTAGTGAATTTCAACTGAATAATCGTCAAAATACGAGTATTATACACATCACGTTCATAATCTGCGCCTTGCGCCTTGCTGCTGCACAGGTCTATTTTCTAGATTTAACAAGAAAAATAAAAAATAAAAATTAACTACCCAAAGGAAGTGCTTTAATGGTGGGCATGCAGACACTAACGTGAAAAGCTTTTAGAGACCTCAATGGAAACCGAATCGGTGCTTTGCTCATTTAAGGACCCCAAAAGTACGGTATTGAAAGTGTGCCTGCAGTACTTAAATCTGACTGACTTTAGAGAAGCTCCGAAAGGTTGCGAAAAGCACGAGAGTTGGATTTCCATTATCGGTGCAAAAGCGGTAGTCGCATGTCAAAAAACGAACGAGTGGGTAACATACATTTTTCGTGGCTGTCTCTGGCAGAAAGAAGGGGATAGAACGGCTCTGTGCGAATAATTACATCAGTTAAACACGCGGATGCATTACGAAGTAACCAAATGAGCATAAATGCAGGTCAGATGTATGTTCGCGGGATATATGACTTGCAGATAGTAGAGTTTCATACCATTGCACGAAGGGTGTATTCTGATAGGCATGAGTCGCAATCGGCTCATACGTAGGTAACAGAACAAGATGCTGCCGTCAGATTGTGAGGTCATTGTAGTACTGTGCTATCTTAAGGGTTCTTGGCAGGAGCATTGCTAGGAATATCGAAAGGACTCATGGAGTGAAAACGATGCGACATACTCGTGCCATATCTGGTGGCATTACCAATACATACTCGAAACAAAATAATAGATATGCAGTCCAAAAACGTTCACACTGCCTCCGTCCTATGTTACGTCGTTGTTTCGTCAAACTACAGTTTGACGAAACAACCTTTTGCGCCAGGCCCAAATCGCCCATAAAGCTTTAGTACCCGATTTCGTTCTCACTGTGGACACTGTGCGCGTTTTTATAAATGTTTCATAACATGGTAATGTTGTCATATGCTTCTTAAAATGGATCTTCGAAGAAGGTAATGATGTGTTAATTGGAATTTTTTTCCCAGCCCTGGTGTCATCAAGACTCCCTTAGCGAAAAAGCCTGGCGTGAGCGTGGAGCAGCACGCGGAGGTTTGTGCTTAAAGTACTCCTTTTTATTTCTAAGCCGTATTTGAGAGGCATAGATGAAGTCAGAAACCAGACATACTACTTATCGGGCATCATTATATTGTTGCTTTCCGTTCATATGCTATTTTCTAGAAACGATATCGATTTTCTCTTTTTACACGAGATGGCAGCGAATACCATTGCACTTGGTTTGCGTGAGAGGTTCCTTATGAGGTCGCTAGCTGAAATTATGGTGAAATAAAGCGGCCTTCCGGGTGCTTTTTCTGTTCGAAAATTCTAATGCATCATCCCAAGGATTGAACCTGCTGAAATATACTCTTTAGTGGCTATTCAGTTATAAACTTTGAAACAAACATACCTCTAGGCAGCCTGCGCGACTGATTGTATGCCAGCGTAATCGCTAATAATAAATATATAATTGGTAATTGACATAAAATTGATACGCTGTTAATAAATCTTAAAGTGGGTACGCGGAAATGCATACACCACACAGATGGCGGGGCTTCCTAAAGTCGTCATATCTTGCAATTAGCTGATTTGGCAGCGTAAAACTAAGTTAAGTTTCTCCTTTTTTTGTCGTTTTGTGGCATTGATAATTGATTAGCTCGGATTCCTCTAAAACTCAGGGAATTGAGCAAAACGTTTTGAGTTTCGGACTTTTCTGACATTTTCTTTTACCAAACGACGATTAACTACAACAGGTCGCTTCTGTTAAGGATGTGAATTGCTGCATTTTATTCACTTTTCGGTCCACGATAAGAACATGGCGTTCAACCATGAAATTATTTATCGAATGAGATAATAAATGTTTTTACGCGCTTGTACATTGATTTCTTCCGGCACATTGTCATATCTTGCGGAACACGCCATGCCATTCTTGCCATTCTTGCTTCGCCCGGCCTCCCCTTGTTCTTCTGTTCCTCCCCCCCTCCCCACTTCCCCTTGTTCATATTCAGTAAAAAAATGTGTTCGTTATCACGGGCACCGTCTTCAACGAATAAGAGCCTTGCAGCCGGATGCTGGTAGCATGGATAGTGTTTGAGGAAATGATGCCAATACTACATCTGGTCAAATGCGTTGTTTCTGCCGCTCATATTTCTCTAGCACCTTTTGACTTGATGCCCAGGTGAACTCCCGTCTTGAATAGTAAG
Organism: Amblyomma maculatum; assembly: GCF_055883805.1. Taxonomy (NCBI): domain Eukaryota; kingdom Metazoa; phylum Arthropoda; class Arachnida; order Ixodida; family Ixodidae; genus Amblyomma; species Amblyomma maculatum. The sequence goes on from NC_139346.1 coordinate 136,141,976, forward strand.
TTCAATAATTGCTTGAAAATAAATGAATTATTGACAACACCCTTCTGCAGGTATCGGGACGGATCCGTTAATTTGTTTGCGATGTCTTTAGCTCTATATCACGGGAAACAACATTACTTTGAGCAATGATTTTATGAGGACATGCAGAATTTAAACAGGAATTTGAGGACCTTTACGTTGTTGCTAGAGTCAGGTAAGACCAAGTTTTACCCGTAAACAAAGGATTCTAGTATATACTGGTGCTTTGAAAAGTTATATCACGGCTCTTTTCTGCATACGAATAGCAGGCAGATTATATGTAAACAACTGGTGCGATTCATGAATGGGCAGGCATATTCTGTAGCGATATGTTCTGCGTAGACTAGTGGGGAGATCTTTCATAAAAAGCGTTACGATAACATTTGCAAGGTGGTTACCGCATTGTGGATGCAACTGCTATATGTAGTGTTCCATTTTTCTGCCGCGCATGACTGAACGTGCTCGTGAAGCTTCTGGATCAGCACGCTGCCGGGGCACACGCCCTGGGTCGAGTGGGGACCCCTGATGAAGTGGCCCGTTGCATCGCCTTCCTGGCCTCGGATGACGCCTCCTTTGTGACGGGCATCACGATGCCCGTGGACGGGGGTATGCTGCTCGTGTCCAGTCTTTCCGCCTCGTGGCAGAAGGTGCAGAAGACAGCCTGAGCCGAGGGCAGTAGACAGCACCTAGTGAATTTGACATCACGTCAATGAATAGGTCTCAGGCTAAATAAAGTGCACATCGCCTCTTGCTAATGAGAGCGGTTCCTGTCTACAAGTACCACTATCATTTCCAGGAATGGACGAAATTGTGCTTTAGTCAGGTTCTCCGGAGAGGCATGCGCGCATTTCTCTACTCGTAAGGGTGAATCTAAGTGCAACCGGTGTCAGTTGAGGAAGTAATATTCAATAAATCTTTAGGAGAGCGTAAATTAGCGTTAAATAAAAGTTCTTGTAGAGCAGGTACTGCTGAGATTTATTAATGCTTCAACTCTGCGTTCTCAGAGGGAAATGAGAATTGGCGATAAGAATGTTATGTATTTTTAGATCACTGGTCGAGTTCTCCGTTTTGCTGCTATCCTTTAAAAGGAACATTAATATGTTGATTATCGTTAAGTATAGAGTTTTTTTACTTTAAACATTTGGAACTGCGTTGGCGGCGATACAAATTTAAAACCAGGACTCAGCTTTGCTGCTGAGGGCCTTCGTTTTCTGAATAAAACGTTGGCCACTAAAATAAAAATAAAATCGTTTGTAAGGAAGACAAAGAGCACATCTCTATCGTCATCGCTTGTCTCTGGCGTCCTTTGCCCACACTGAAGCTGTGACCTGCGGCTGGTGGGTCTGAACTGCTGTGTCCGAAGTACTGGAAGCGTTAGCCGTTGTGCTAAATCTTTAAATCCTCTTTCACTTGCGGGGTGGCAGGAATGAGTCTTCCGTTGTTGACAGGAAGCACACGAGCGAATTAGCAACGTACAAAATTGTACATACCCTGCCAGTAATACCTCTGACGAATCCTATCATAGGTTTTCAGGACGCTGGCATGAACGCTTTGCGGGTGAGTGTGATGACGGGCACAAATATCGGAGCAGAGGTGGCGCAGAATGAAAAGGAGCCATTTTCTGCCCTATGAGTTGCAGTTGCGTCGGCAGAGCAGGCCGTCTGGAATGGTGAAATAAGGCTTGTCGGCGGTGTGTCCGAGGATGGGTAGCCGCGGAAATGGTGCCAAAAATATCTAGGAGAGATGAAATGCAGGGGTCCATTCGTTGCTCAGAAGGCATTATCAGGACTTCTTGACAGGCCTCACCTCGATGGTGAGGGCTGCCAAGGAGCCCCGAGGCGGGGACGACGATGCAGGCGAACACATGGGTGGCCTCAAAGTGCTTGTGGCCAGAACGGTACGTTAACGGACGTCGTATTCCTGAAACCTCAGGGCCCAGTGGCCGAGACGGCCGGATGGATCCTTGAGAGACGCGAGCCAGCAGAGAGCGTGGTGATCCGTAACTACCCGCATCCTTGGGAACAGTAGTTGAGCGCCTTAATCACAGCGCCACTCCGGCGGGATCGAGGGTTTGGTGTGGTCTGTAAACTGCGAAATTCAGTTATTGAAAAACTTGGTTGGAAGCCGTTCTTTCGTTTTGAAATAAGATCCAAACCTGACTGGCAATTTGGTAAAAGTGCTTACTTTCCGCCATATCACTCGCTTTATATGGCGATCTATTGCTTGAAGACAGCGCATCAATATAATGGAGAAAGTTTAGCGTTCAAGCGTTTCCTTCCTTGTATGCTGTATTTATTGCGCATATGCCTTTAAGGTAGCAGTAGTATTTTGTAGTAAATGGTAGAAAGGTAACTGAGGCAGTAATACGAAAAACACAAGATAGTAGGAATTAGACGTAAATAATGATTGTTGAGGCCGAAATCACGGGTGTAAGAAAAAACACGGCCTCTCTCTTAGTCGAGAGAAGATGTAAGCTTGGAATCATCACAGATACATCACGTTGTCGGCTGGGACGAGCAGTCTTCGGTTGCGAGGTATAACACGCAAAGCGATGGCTTTCCGCAACACGCTTCCTACCTCTCCTTTCATCCGGCTCCATTGCTCGGCTCAAGCATCTGCGACGGTGATGACATTAAAAAATTCTTGAGGAACTTGAGATGCTTTAAGAGCGACAAGACGAAAGCCTCTGAGTCTGGGGCTAGTTTTACTCTGTTTATTTGGCAGATCCCCGCCGAAGACAGAGGGCAGCAGAGTGGCTTCGGCGCCGGATTCGAAGGGAGTAGCTCCACTCAGTGGCGATGGCGCGCACTCGTTACGCCGCTTAGTCTCCACAGCTGGCGGCAGATAGCGAGCACCGCACTCTCTCCTTGAAGGATTTTATTCCTCTTGGAAATGGGGCGAAACGCCGTCCTCGCGCCCCTTAAGTTTCAATGGATGCGGCAGGAACGCTAGACAAAGAGAATTAAAATATTTCTCATGTGCCCGGCGTGGCGTAAAACACTATGCAACTTTTGCACATTTAGACGTTTGTGTAGGGTTCCTCTTGAGAAACGACAAGCCAAACTAACGTCCTTCGAAGCGTACGCGCTGAAGGGCTTGGTTTATGCCATTTATTTGTGTGGTGCTTAACCACATTTTTTAGCGATGCTAAGGACTCCTACACGCGCTGTTATTCGTTTCAGACTAGGCGGAATTTTGCACGAATTTGTTGTTGCACTCTACTCTATTAATGAGCTATTCGCGGATATTTTAGAGAAATCGTACAAGTTTGTCGTTTTCTTTATACACTATCTTCATTAGATTACCTTAGTCATGTGACACGGAAAAAACTTCAAAGCTATACAGATGACTCACTGTTCTCTCCACTGTTGTATAGGTCTTGACGCACGCCCAATGAGAGAATACTTTAAGGCAGCTTTTGCAAGGTATTGTAAAGTTGTCACACTTGTGGATACCTGACCGGCTACGCCCCAGTGAAACATTAAATACATAGAAATTTTTTTGTAATGTTACCACAATCAAATACGGCTGAGGGTTCTTGTGCAAATACTGTATATTTTGAGTGGAATAAAAATGTCCGGTGTGGTGCGGTTGGTTAGCGCCCTCGGCTGGTGATCGGAGGGGTTGGAATTTTAGTTCCCTGTGGAGGATGATTTTTGTTCCTTAAGATTCAAATCAGATGATGCGGACACTTCTTGTTTGACAGATCTTGTGCACAGTCATGAGGAAAACACAGAATCATGCTGAAGCGTACGCGGCCGCAAAGAAATGCTGGTTTGACAAAGATATAGACCCATCGGTTTCAAGTGCTCCCCGCCATGCATATAACCTTCTGTTAATGAGACAAACCCCATGAGCTGACGGCGAAACAAAGTGACGGATTTGATTCAAAATGCCCGGACGCGCTTCTAGATGCCGCTGCCTCGACCACCGACGTTGGGTGGTGTTCTGCTTGCGAGTGTGTGGCATCGTAACGCCATCATTGGGGAGGAGCGGAAGCCTTCGAGAGAGCGGAGAAATCGTCACGTGAGGTCTCCTTTGGTGCCCAAATTTCCACGTTTTGGTGTGCGGATGACCTGTAATGGCTGCTCAGAAGTTGGCGCTACCATGTGGCTAAACGTCAACCAGCCGGTCGCCGAAAACTGGAGCTAGAAGCATTCCATATTTAAAAGATTACAATATCGAGCACACAAAGATATGATGAAATTTACAAAACACTAACTACACTGAACAAAATATTAAGAAAAGGGTTTTTTTGCATTTGAACAAAAAAGGTCGGGAAGGAACTAATTAACTTCGCTCGGCACTCGAACACGCAGAATCGTTAACCTACAGCAGAAAGCTGGCAAGCCAGGGCCTTGTGGCGTTGTAAGCTACGTAAAAAGATGTAAACACTGGTTTACAATAAATGAAAGGTGCAGTATCTGTCACATACCTCTGCAAACGCCTGAGCAGCGGTGGTAGGGAAGGAAGGAATGTGAGAGCGAAAGAAGAGATAGGGAAAGCTGGGCCCTAGTAGAGGGCTCGCGAATAATTTCGACCGCCCTGGAATCTTTAAAGAACATAGAAATTGCACAGGGCACGGGCGCATTTGCGTTTCGCCCTTCATCTAAACGCGGCCGCCATGGTGGGATTCGAACCCGGGTGTTCCGAATCAGCAATCGAGCGTCTTGACCATTGAGCGACTGCAGCAGCTTAAAGCAATGGCTCATTGGGCATTTCGTACGATAGCGTCCTGCGCTACTGCGCGCTGATTGTACACTCCAGAGTAGAGTCACGGCCGCTCGATGGAAGTGCGCTTCCATCGAGCGGCCGTGGTAGAGTAGTCTCACCTTGTGCCGTTCATGAAGCCGTGCAAACTGCTACTACTACTACTACTACTACTACTACTACTACTACTACTACTACTACTACTACTACTACTACTACTACTACTACTACTGAGTACTTTGATGTATTCTTGAGGAGGGAATACCGGACGTGGGTTATGCCGGCCTAAGTCGTTGCGGTACTCTTGGCGCCCGGGGGATGGGGAGATGGGATGTGGGGAGAGGTGAGGGTGGGGGGGGGGGGTAGTTCATTATGGCCAGCAACAAGCAAACAGCTCGGAAAACATCGGAAGGTCGGAGGTCCGGCGTGGAGGCTCTGGTGCAGCAGCGCTCCAGGGTAGGTAGCCAAGTAGCCACGAGCCCGTTCCAACACTGGGGCGCGCCGAAAACGTGGAGGCGACGATGGGTGTGCCGCGGGGAAAACCAGGTCACTGGAACAGCACTGAATCGACGCCTCGAAGGCGGAAGGGGCGTACCGTGAGGGTCCGGAGATCATGAAATCCGTTGCAGCACTGGGGCGCGCCTCGCACGCTGCAGCTACGAGGGGCGTGAAGGAAGGCACGGGTCCGGGCACCGCAGCGGCAGGAGTGCTAGCAGAAGCCAGCGAGATGGGGCTGATGGCCTGGGGACTGCGCACTAGGAGACTCTAGCAGGAAGGACTGTCCGCCTAAGAGAGCGAGCAGGACGCGCGAACGCAGGAGGGAGGATTAGGCCGACGAGTGCGCGGCGAGAGCCTGAGCACCACACACACCCGCTCCCGCCGAGCTCTGAGAGGCGACTGACGCGTGCATACAATTCATCGCGATTCATGTACAGAGCTCACATGGGTCGCCAAAGAATGCGAACTTGTTCTGTTACGTCTTCTGTTCCCAAAACTCGCCCATCAATGTAGCAAAGCGATTTGAGGAAGAAATGCCTAAGCCGTTGCAGTGAGTTTGGTGCGGAAGTCATCCTGCTGTTATGTGCAGGACGATTTAGAATCGTCGCTTAGTTAAAAGGGCAAGTAAGATTATGCATACTTAATACCAAAATAGAGTGAATAATTAGTTTTATTTACGGGCTTTCTGGCGTTTACACACGCGTGAGTACATTAATTATACAGCCTCGCATTGTTATGTAGCACTTGAAGCATTCACTGAAACGACAAAAGATGCTTGAGGTAGCAGGACAACGAGGCCCATTTCGAAATGCGGTTTAGTCTCCCAACACGGTCGGTCACGGGGATGATTATTCTGGCCACTTTGAATACCGTTGCCCGTGAGCAAATAAATACCGGCAGCCGTGAGCAAATAAGCCTGATTGGGCAACAGTGTCATGACGTCACAACCACATCACCCGCGCTGAACTTTTGACCACAACTCTCGCATAAACGTGACGCTACGCGTGGAATGAGAATACATAAAAGTTGACATTTAATGTAAACGACGCCGGAGGTCTCAAATGATTTAAATTTACAAATTGATTGAATTCGCTTCAAGAAAAATATATCGGTAGGATTCTTGTCCACGACTCTTGGGTTGCTATCTGCACACACTACCGACTAGATAACGCAAGACACGCTTGTTCGGCTTCAGAGAAGATTGTTCAGATATGTATGTCGCATGTTCTAGCTCTCACTCAAAGTGAGAGTAATATGCCAACGAGTACATGCATGTTTGAGGACCGAAGGCTGTTATAGTGTCAAAGCCTAAGGCGAAGATTACGCGCCCATCGAATTTAAGGTGAACGCTTTTCTTGGTTTTTGCGTGCTGAGTACAGAAACTACAGAAAGTGTGATCAGAAAATGGACATCGCTGTGGCAATTAAGAAAAAGAAATGTCTTCACCGAGAATTGAACTACTATCCCTTGATCTTCAGCCGAGCACTCAAACCACTACTCCATGCTCCATTGCCGGCAAGCAAAAGGTCAGATTATTAAAAACGTTGCTCTTGCGAAACAAACCAAAATTCTTATTGTCTAGCGATAGCAGCGATGATAATGACGATTCAATTAGTGATAAAATAATAGCAGCGATGCCAGTGACGCTGCAGTAAGTGATAAGGATAATGGTTATAGTAGCGATTGCAATGACCGTGCAGTTCACGTAGCGACAGTGATAATCATGCTAGTAGCGATGACATTGGCGATACATTTAGTGATAATGATCATTGCCGCGATTAAGGCGCATCTAGTTGGTAATGCTAAGGATTGTAGTGATAACGATGGTGATATTGATGAGGATGAAAATGACGAAGCAATTAAGGAAGATAGTTTTCCAAAGTGGCTTTCGCCCTTTCCTATCTTAAGCTGACTTAAGTGCAGCCCTGTGATTCTTTTAATTCTTACATTTAGTAATTGACTGAGGTGCTGCCACACCCTCCTTATAGCCGGGACTAGACAGACCCCGAAATTGGTAGGAATAGTACAATGCAATCGAGTGCGAGTATTTAGACGTAAGTGAATCGGGGCGTCTGAGTACATTGCTAGAGTACAAGCACCTGCGCAGTTGCTCACCGTACATGGCGAGCCCACCGGAAATTCAGGAGTCCAGCTCGGTGACTGGATACGATACATGAGGCACGATTAGAAGCAGCGCCGCAACCACTGCGAAATGCATGGCAGGCTTCTTGCTACTTCCTGAAGATATGGCACACAGCGTCAGTGGTAGATTGGCCACAGTTTGTTGCAGACAGAAGCAATGATTTACTCACCCTCACTCGATCTCTGCCTTACATAAATGGTGAACTTGAAATAAATATTGGTGGGAAAAGCTACAGAAAATAGTTTTTGACTCGCATACTATGCCAAATTATGGAGCAATTTTCTTTTTCCTCGATGCGCGGCGACATGCTGCGATTAAGCCAGTGGCGAACAGTACCATATATAACCAATATCTAAGAACGTATAGATGCGCTTTGTTCGCACCATTTTCCCACAAACAAGGAAGGTAAGTAATATTACTATCCAAAGTAGGGCATAGCGTCGGCACCTTTGTACTGTCGGCGCCGCAATCTGATGTTTCTCACAGAACTATGTTCAAGCACTTAATACAAAGGCTATGCTGACACGAATTGCCAATAAAAAGTTCGGGATGCGCCGTGGCATATTGTTACTACACAATGCATATGTAAGGCCTATACATAAATTTTGTTGCATGTAGTCTTTGGCAGCGCAAAATACAATATTCAACCCCTAATCTTACTGGAACGGAGCGCGCTTCGTCCTCCCTTGGTCTCCCCTATCAGGTTCAAATGCCCGGCTTAATGTGGAAGCCCGAACCCCTAGTTTAAATTCCCAAATTCCCGCTTCCACCTACTCACGCTGCGAACTTTCATCATGTCGCTTGACCCGGTCATTGAGGTCAGTACGCTCATTTTTGTATCGCAACTGGTCTTATTATTTTCTAATAATCAGCCACGGTATCAAATGTCATAAGTTACGCTAACGCAGAACCTTTTAACACCAATTGATCTGAGTTTTTTGCAGTTGGTTGATGACACGCAGCCAACAGTGAAATTCCATGACACCCATATCTCGCCCTCTCACGCAAAGCACATGCCCGTAAACATTTTAAATGGTCTTCTTGCCGATATCACATAGAGGAATCTCCCCATCATACTATTATTTCAACAGATGGCTCCACGAGCTGCGAAAAAGTGGCCGCTGGCATCTTTTCGCAGGATTTGGCATGGACATATTTTCGTCTGCAGCCCAGATACAGTCCTATACTTTTGCGTAATATTCGGCCTTGGACTGGCTCTGCACAAAATTCTATGTCATATGCCTCACGTTATCATCAGCGCTGATTGTCAGTTGCAGTCTCGCTTGAAACATCACAGACATATTATTGGAGCAGTTTCCTTCTCCTCTTTATTCCACGAAATTTGAAAGAAGTCCATCTTGTCTCGGTCATTTGCCATGCAAATATTCATTTAAACGAGATGGCTGCTTTATTAACAAGATTAGCTCTTAGTGAATCACTGACATACCGCAACCCTAACTTCAGTCTGCTGGCGATTTCCAGGTTTCAGCGGTTCCAGCACATATCAATGGACCCTGTGATCCATACGCTGATTATCAGCACTTAGTATTTAATTGGAAAATCCGTTAATGTGAGGTATCAATGGTACTTTTGCGGTGCAGGATTCCCAGTTAGAATTTATATCTATGCAGGTGTGGGTGGACCCCGACAAACATATATGACTCGTGCGGGGAAGTAGAATGTATAGAGCATTTTCTCCTCTGGAAGTTCGCACATCAGAGAAAAAATCTATGTGGGGGCCCCTCTGTCCAAGTGAGGCCTCCCATGTCTCTACCACGGTTACTATCGCTCGCTGTGTGCGCCGAACGTTGAGTTCAATATGCGGGGTTCTCCCTGATTGCATAATTGCAACTGGTAGGTTGAGTTGCTGTTTTAAATTTATTCACGATCTTGTTCTTCAAGCCAGTATTATGGTTAAGTGCTCTTCTGTCATTTTTGTGAATACAATTATCAAAATGCATGCTTGGCGCTATTACTTTGTCAGAGTCATTTGTAAAATTTCTCATGCATATGCAACTACACCTTTACCAATCCCCCCATGGGGTTTATGGCATATTTGAAAAAGCCCAGAAGAAGAAATAAAAGGGCTTCCACGGCAGGAATCACTGTTTCTAGCAGCCGGACTTTCTCAATTTCACATACACAAGTAAAATTGACACAAGTATTTCTGAGACCAACGTTATCGCTTTATCCAGGGACATGTACGTATAATCACTACCGATGGAAGCAAAACTTGCCAAAGACAATGCAGGTTTCTTAAGAGCCACAGAAGATGGTCCGAATCGGTTGGCACCACCACGGTCAAATTTGCGTTACCAAATCGAGTGCGTGAAATTCAGTTTAGATGGGTTCGGCACACTTCAGAAATTTTCAAACTAGTTTTGCATGTTACATTATCTGTATAGAAAGTCATATATATATATATATATATACATGAAGGAAAGAAGCCAACAGTCGGCGAGGCCGAGGAAAGCGTTCGGATGGTACTTTTTGTCTTTTTTTTTTAATGTTTACTTGGATAATCACAGAAATTAGTAATGTAATCTGTTTAAGCGAAAGATAATTAAACACAAAGTAGAAGAAAAAACAACGTGCCAATGGTAGGAACCGAACCCACGACCTCCGAATATCGCGTCCGGTGCTCTTCCGACTGAGCTACATCGGCCGCTGTTCTTAGTAGTCTTCTGCATATTGATTTTCAAGCCTACATTTCTATTTTTCCCGCCTTGGTCATCAATCATGCTTTGCAGTTCATCTCCTGAGTTGCTTAGCAAGGCAATGTCATCAGCAAATCGCAGATTACTGAGGTATTCTTCATTTACCTTTATCCCGAACTGCTCCCATTCCAAGTCTCTGAATACTTCCTCTAAGCAAGCTGTGAATAGTACTGGGGAGATCGTGTTTCTTTGCCGAACAACTCTCTTTATAGGAATTTTGTTACTTTATGTAGAACTACGGTTGCTGTGAAGCCACTATATATATTTTCCAGCACTTTCACATACGACTCGTCTACATACTGATTTCACAATGCCTGCATGGTCGCCAAGGTTTCTACTGAGTCAAATGCTCTTTCGTAATCAATGAATGCTATGTATAAGGGCTGGTTGTATTCCGAGCATTTTTCTATCACCTGGTTGATAGTATGGATATGATCGGTAGTAGAGTATCCTTTCCTAAACCCTGCTTGATCTTTTGTTTGGTTGACATCTAAAGTTGCCTTGATTCTATTAGCGATTACTTTGGTAAAAATTTATACGTAACAGACTGTAAGCGAATTGATCTGTAATGTTTTAAGTCCTCAGCATCCCCTTTCTTATGATTTGAAATAATGTTTGCGTTCTTCCATGGTTCCGGTACCATCGATGACACCAGGCACTACGTATACAGGGTGGCCAGTTTTTCTAGTACAATATTCCCACCGTCCTTCAACAAATCTATAGTTACTTGATCCTCTCCAGCTGCTTTCTTCCTTTTCATAGTTTCTAATGCTTGCTTAACTTCGTCCTTCGTCACTGGCGTAACGTCTGACTGCATTTCCCTACCGCCAATCTCATTATTATCCTTACTACTTTGCCTACTGTAGAGATCAGTATAGAACTCTTCGGCTACTTTGACTATCGTGTTCATATTCGTGATGACATTGCTCGCTTTGTCCTTAGTGCATACATCTGATTTAGGAGTCTTTAACATTTGATCCATTATAAACGTCAGCTTTGAGACATGCACTGCCACTCAGGACAAGAAAGAGAAATGTTTAAAGATGAAAGAAAAATATTGTTACCAGGGGACGTGTGACCACGAGGTGGTGCTTTGCTCGCAGACGACGACGACGACGACGACGACGACGACCGAGGAGCGCGTGAACGATGAAGTGTTATTGTCGAAAACGACGACACAGACAAGGCGGATGTAGTACGGCCCCTGAAGTCTGCTCCAAGTTCCGCCCATCGCAGCGCAAGTCTCAATAAACACTTCCCCGTAACAATATATAGAACGTTGCTACAAAATATCAGTCTATGCTCTGTGGAGCCCGCATAGTATTTTAGAGAAAAGGCTACAAACTATCGATCGAAAATTTGTTATCGAAAAAAGAATATAGATAAGCTAGGCTTGAATCTGAAGTTCAGCTGAATTTTTTTTTGCAATCTTGCTTTCTAAAAAATGGCTCCTTTAACAATTTGAGCTTATAGCCAAAAACAGAGTCTGGTTTCGGTGAACTATAAGGTTTTCAGCTCAGTTAGTGCCGCACAGAGATGATGGGTAACTTATTCAAAATAATTTTAACAGCCAGAAACTGCAATAATTTTACATATGCCACATGAAAAAGTTCCAGAGTCGAAAACCCCCAGTACAGGTCGCCTACGTCATGCATCCGACTCAGTCTCCCTGCTGAGGCATTTATTTCGTTTCTTTTTTTTTTTTTGCAATGCTCCCAAGGGAGCAGCAAATCGTGTCACTGCATTGGCTGTCAGGCTTGAGTAACACAGACGCAAGCTGAAGATGAATAGTGAGGGTTTGGTTGCGATTGCTCCGAAAAAGCGTTTGTTTATCGCTCAAACGGAGCCTCGCGTCGGATCCTCTGCAATTTAATGGTATGAGCGCAGGCGCATTGAACAGCAGCGCTGTTGCGTAGCGTCCACAGTGCCAATAAGGCGGGAGAGAGGGAGCGCAGCGCAGACTTTCTGAATGAGCTCTCTCCCTAGGTGCGCGACTAGCGGCTTCCTTCGACCCTATAGCGTGGCGCAACTCGCCATTTTTCTTCGTTGAGTCCAAAGCGGGTCAAGAAGTCGCTTCGACTGGACGTGCGATGCAGGACCTGAAAGGAAAAGTGGCACTCATCACTGGTGGGTTTATTGAGAGCTCCGGGACGCCTATCTACAATTGGCGGATGTATTTCTGGCTTTTAGGTTTCATGTTAAAAAAAGGTCAATTTAATTGCGATAGTTCCGAGTAGATAGTTTTCTGTTAGAAGATGCTACGAGATGCTGCTGTGGCGTCACTGTGGTTGCTTTTTATGCCAAAACAACGTAATCCTTCCTATTTCCTTCCTTGTGGAGTACAGGGCTGTTTCAAATTACATAATTATTTAATTCAACGAAACTCTATATACCAGTCCTTTTGGTCGATTTTTGTGTGAGCCTTATCACATTTCTTTGTCGGTTACTTGCAAGTGAAGGGATAGTCAAAAGTTCCCAGGCCACAGGGTCTACTTCAGAGCAGTACAGTCAGACAGCTACGATGGCCCCAGATCTCAAAATATTCGTGGAGGGTAGAAGAAGCATTGTTCTAATCTTTGAGATAATTGATAGCTTTAATAGGATCTCAAATGCCAGAATACGCCGACCAGAAGCAATACCTGTGACCTGGAAACTTTTGACTAGCCCTGTACATTCCTGTATTTGTTTTTATATCTCGCACAAATTATGTCATTTTTTTTTTGCTAGCTGTGTAAATTCGTACTATTTTAAAACGAAGTGTTTCTTGTACGGCTGCCTGAATGGTGTCGATTCCGTACTTTTCTTTGTCGTCGTTAAGGCATTTTCCACTGTGAAATAACCTCTCCTAAGGTTTAGGAGTATTAAAAGTTAAACTAGCGTTTTGGATTACCCATGGAGGACGGCTCACTCACAAGGGGCTGCTGAAGTTGGAAACAAGTGCGCAGACATTGTTTACAAGGTATTGAAGTTTGGTACGTAAAGTTGCACTGATTCAGCTGTAGCCTGAGATATCTCTGAAGCATAGAATTGGTGTCTGTGCTCTTGGCGCTTGTAGAGGTGCGACATTAATAATTCAATAAATGTACACAATGCGAAAGCTATGCTGCCACTTCGATCACTTGCGCATCGTTTTGCGACATTTCCTCCTTTCTGAGAACGCAAGTAGAAAGCTTGCAGAAGTGAGAAAGAGCCACACGGGCGGAACAAAAGACTGTAAAGACGCTGCAGCCTATGAAATGTTTTTTTTTTGTATCTTCCATGTATCAACGTCTCACATATGCTCCGTTCTTCTAAATAACGTACCCAGCCAATCGCCCCTAACTACGGTGGTTTTGCAAAAAAAAGAAAATCAGCCGTGAATTCTTACCTCAGCTTACTAGCAGTTCAAGTAACTTGTGGTCTTTTTCTAAATAACTCAATAAACACAGTGGTCTGAATTTGTTTGTGTAGATGGCGAGTTATCTAGCCAAGATCATACTGTAGGCTTTGGTCATCGTCGCCGTCACGATTAAATTTCTTTCAAAGACCCGTGGAGGTGTAATACACGAAGAGTTGAAGGGACAGGGGGGGGGGGGGGGGGAGAAGGGTGCTTAAATTGGACTAACATAATGAAGTAATGGCATAAGTCAAACACAGTGTCACAGTCAGCCACGTTAGAAAAGTAATGAGAAAACAGTACATCAACAATGCTGTAAAGTGCGGCCAAGCTTAGAATGAAATCATGAATGTGCGTAATCATTAATAATAACCTATATTAGAATTTGAAGTTTGCTTAGAGCAATTTCCGATGAGAATGACTTTCGGTATGAACCGTAAGCAATTCTAGTCTTGAATGGCAACACGCACAAATACTTTGAAATGCCTTTGAGGAGTCACGCAGTCATGAGTGCGCTTGGAGTTGTTTTGAAAAGAATATGCAAATAAGTGAAGTTTTCTGCCTGTGTCCCGTGACGGTAATGCTCCTGCGGTATATAATTTATTGCGCCATCATAATCTGGCTGATGGTGCGTGTCAAGCGCGCAGCCAGCCTTCGATGCATTAGTACTGGTGTTTGCGACAAAGCAGTCTAAAGAGAAATGAAGTTCCATTATGGAAGGACTATGCTTACATGTTGATCAGAAACTTTGTGCCACATCCGGTTTTTTGACCTCATGCTGGATGGTTTCGACTTTCGTTGAAAGCTTCGATCACAGTAGCAACTTTAAGATAAAGGCAAATACTATACAGATTATATGACGTACGAAATGTATGAGCATACTATAGAAAGCGTTTTGGCCGATAGGACACTCCTTTTTTCCCGCGCGCTGTTAGTGAATCCCGTCTTGGCGCATTTTGTTAAAAACCCTCCCTTTGGTAAAAAGAAGAAAAAAAGACAGCAAGCGTTTTCCCTTCCTCCAATTGTGCCAACTGCGCAATTCTGCTTTTGAACGATGCGCAAGTGCCGCAGAAGAAGCATCTTCTTTTGGCCAACTATCGCAGACGGCGTAGCCTGGAAGCTTCACTGCAACTACGAGGTTGCATTTTCGGACGCTGCATAGGGACGACTGGACACAGCGCATGTTAAGGACGGACAACAAAATCCAGCAAACACGGTTGAGCGCCCCCTACCGAATAATGTTTTGCGGCTCTTCACTTGAAAGAAAAAAATAGAATAAGAGAATAAGAAGGTCCGCGAAATAAATTAAAACACGTGAGCAGCGATGAGTTTGGATCTGAATGTTCTAACGCGTTGATTGAAAAAATAATGACTCTATTCAGATGAGCTTAAACTATTGCTTCTTGTCGATGCGGAGGCCAGCTGCAACACACCGCTCACTCCAATTTTCAATAAATACTTTTCGGGGCCTTTTTAAAATGTATACTGCATTTGAAATGATGCAGCAAAATTTGGAGTACTCTTGTTCCGTGTATAGCAAAGCTTAACGACTGGCCGCTTGTATTGACGTTGTGCGAACCTAAATATATATATATATATATATATATTATACTTTCGAAATTACGTTTTATCCTTTGACCACCGTTTCTAGGTCATGCATGGTTGCTTTGCACCTAGAGACATCATAGGCGCACGGTGAAGCAAGAAAATAGTGCTTTGAAAACCTTCGTTTTCATGTATCCCTGTGGCTGTTTTCCACCCCAGTTTCACAAGCAAGGCCCCGGCAGGGCCACCGCTTCTTGCTTAGGCCACAGATTGGCGTTCGTCTATTCCAAGCTATAATATGGCTAAATTCCATGTTTTTTTTTTTTCGTACTGCATAAAAAGGAAGGCTCCAGCGAAATCGTTCCACTCGTTCCTAACGGATGTTTTGCTTCAATGCTCCTCATCTCTGCTCAGCGAAGTTTCATAATTCATGCAGAGTGAGTTAGAACAACTGCACTGGCTAAGGCCGAGTGACTCACCAAAGAATGTCATTCATGGACGATGCGCCATAGTGACTGTGATACGCAACAAGAAAGTGCGCTCAGGAGACCGTTTCAAGACCTTCACGCGAAGTAAGTGCATAGAACAAAAACGAAGCGTATTGCCGGAGTTCCGCTATACCATTCACTGAGCGCATACACCTTGCGATTTCTTTTCGAAGCCTTTGTTTTTCTACTGAAAAAAGAGTGCAGGCCGGGGATTAGAGGGCCACGACTTGTGAAGGATCTTGATCTTGCCATGAAAGAAGAAGCGTTCGAAGACGGACAGATTTCTTAGGCGAATAAAGGTAATGCGGAACCGCGTCGGTTTAGGCGGAAATTGCCCCCAGTTCTTCTCTCATTTGTGTTCTTGCATGCTGAGGAGGCAACGGGATAGGTCAGCTGGGTCCTCTTATCGCTCGGTATTATTGTATTCACAATCTGGCTTGCCCTTCACAAACTACGGCTGCACGCTAAGGCTGTGTCTTTTACAAGAGCTATACAGTACAAATTTTATGTGATAAGCCCTAAACCATTGTGCACTGCTTTCCTTGTAACGAGATTTACGTTCAGCTGGGAGCGAACATTAAGGAAATTTGCCAAAATGTTTTCGCGTGTCACTGGTGTTCCGCCTCTAAGCGCTAATGATCCACGTCAGCGCCCCGTTTCGGGTCCTCTTTTGCGCACATGCACTTTACCACTTCCTCAATCAGTTATGTTTTATTGTTTTATTATCTAATACATGGTGATTAGTCGACAGTCCTAAGCTTCCATATACTGCGAAAGGCCTTCCGACATAGACATAAAGCCACGTTGTACCAGGCGGTGCAAATGTGGTCGCGCGACCAAGGAGTAGACCTCGGAAGGTTCTCTTACCACCTCTCCCTCTCATTCAGAAGATGGTAGCAGTGTTGCTATCTCTTTCGTGTTACGTAGTATCGTGACGTCACACAAGTCACCGATTAATCGGTGCCCGGCCCATCTCGCCTGCCAACTATAAACTTCCAGAGGCGTGGTCGTAATTTTCTGCTGACTACGCCGAAGTTGGATTTTCTTAAGAAAGCGGACTTTAACGCTGCCGGAATATAAAACCTCGTATTATTATCCCGTTAAAATGTCAAAGCTGGTTAACCATTGATATGAGCAGGGGGCCTGACCCGTCATATGTTTTGCAATGCCATTGCTTCGACGCTTGCAAAACAGATATAGATAGCAAAGTGGCGTTCTCTATTTACCCACACATCTATTAGCAGTATAGTCTTAAGATATCACTCACCTGTAATATTGCAAGAAGTATAAACCCCCGCTTCTTCCCAAACAACATAGGTACTATGCACGGGCTTGTCGTTAGCTTATCTGAATCTCAAACCACACATCATGTTTCGGATCCAATCAGACATCGAAATATCCCAATTAGGGGATATGTGTTAAAGACTTGAACAGAAATGACAACGCTTGCACGGAACATATGCAGATATGAGTATATTAACGGGCCGTTGAACAGGTCTCAGATCTCGGCAAGCTTAAAGGGGACAAATGTATGAAACTTGCTGATAACGAATGTGAAGTCTTTTTGTGCTAGCATCTGATTAGCCGGTGTAATTGCCGAATTAATTTGCGTAGGCGTTCAGACCTCTCCGCAGTGTACCTCACCGGACTGGCCGTAACAATGCCGTCATGTATAGCGGCGCATCGGTTTAAGCGAAGAAAATGTTGCTAGAAGGGAGAAAACCAACACCACCGAATGTATATCTCACGAAGAGAGTATCCTCTCCAGCTTGTCTTTAAAGAAAAATGTAATGTCAGTAGATAGCTGTGGAAAATATAAATCTGAGCCGGTCATGGTTATAGCTACAGTAATACCTTCATACTCAAAGTGAAAAGTGAAATCTTCTAATGTGTGCCAGACTTTCGCAAAGAGAATATAGAAAATACACCGATACCACGCCACATATTAAAACAAATTCAGGTTTCACGGACAAAAATCATAATCGCGGCAAATAAAATGAAAAAAATATTTCATAGCAGACACATAGCGTATTAAGATTGCAAAAATGCAGTACTCAAAAGTGGATGTCAAAAGGAAACACGATCAGACACGAATAAAACAAATTTGATATACATTTCGATGTTTCTACGAGTTGAAATCTATGCTTATTAAGTAATACTATCTGTTTGCCGTAGTTTGTGCGATATAGCAGTAAGTTACATATGCCCGCAATAAGGGCAAGACAATAAACTACTTTTATTTGCAGGAAATTCTATTTGCTCAAAATATCAAGGTTGTTGTTTATTTTCCTTTATTAGCTGAAGCCAAGCGATGAGCGTAAGTATCGTATATGGGATTTATATTACCTTTCTAAAATTTGCTTCCGTAAGCCATTCAATCGGACGATTGTTTCTTATGGGTGTGTCTATCTTTCTTTGTGAAGAATGCGCTTTTCCTAATTATCATCCAAATACCGGCGTCCAGATATCCCATGAGCCTCCTTCCATCGATAATCCAAGAGAGAACGAATGAAGCTGGTCGCTATCAACCCAGACGGCTGCCTAGTAATTTTAACTGCAGTGTAACTGTGTTTGCTATAGGGTTACATCTTATATAAGCAGATATTTTATTACAACGAAAACTCAGTGAGCACTGGGGATTGATCCTGAGAGTCTAATGCAATCCGAGAAACGACACACATCCTCAGACATCACGGGAACAATTGCCGGTACTAAGATCAGCAACGCCATGTAGCCAGGTTTTCCGCTATGCTTGTTAGCGCAGCATCACAAACGTTGCTGTTTGGTGCAAGCGCAGTATAAATGGTATTTACGGGCCCGACGAAAATTATGAAACAAGGTGCGTGGACCGAAAACATAAAATAGCCCACTTGACATGTAGATAACGGAGCGCGGACGTTAAAGTACGGACAGCGTACATAGTAGCAAGCGCTTAGTAGAAAGAGCAAAAAATAAATTTTTGCACCTTGTTTGTATATAAACTGCCGAATAGGAAAAACATTGCAAAACATTCCTTTCATATCCGCACTTCAATGCTCTTGTTGCTGTCCTGCACTTTACGGTGTCCTAAACAACTGAACGTGACTCAAAACGTAGTACAGTTCGTACTGGCCGCCTGTATCGAGGATTTCACGCGCTGAGCAAACGTGATTTTCCTGGTGCTATCTATTAAAAAAAGAACCTATACAAACGCGCTAGGTGCCAAGTAATGAAGAGCATGGGAGAAGCGTATGACACACCTCCGAACTGTATACAGTACAGAGCGGTGAGTCGATCTGTAGCAGCGTTTCACTTCCGTCCGAGGGAAACAGAAATTAGAAGAAGCTTTGCCTTCGCATGTCGTTATTTATCTTGATCTATGCGGTCTGAAATGAACGCGGCATTTACAACAAGGTGAACACGTAGCCGCAACTTCGACGTCATGGATACCAAGCTCATCAATAAAGTAGCCGGTGCAGTTCAACGCCTGAGCTTTTGAGTATAATTTGTCTTCTAGTAAAGACTTCGATACAATGTGATATGATATCGTAATGGGCTAGGCTGATCCAAAAAGGTAATGTGCAGGGGTGAGTAGACTGCTACACTTTAACTTCGGGGCACAGATGGACATCGACGTCCGTTATCTCCGATTTCTAGCTCGTGAATACGCTGCGGGCGATAGGCGCAGCGTATAGGTTTTGAAGCCGTATAGTAAATCTTGTTCTTCAGTTCATAACGGATAAATTTAGCACATATCCTTGAAAAGTGCGTATGATCGTATTTTTTTTCAGGCGTTGTAAAACTGCTTAACAACAACCAACATACTCACAGATTCTCTGTTGGGTGCCCTGTACCATTTGCGGTTAATTATCAAAAATGCACCCGATTGGCATGCGGCCTTCACTAGTCTTTAGCAGAAGACAAGCTCACGAAGCATAATTTTACAATCATCGGAAGCCTGGACTATTCACATCAACATGAACGGGACAGTACCGGCAGTATGCCAGCACTGAATCTTAAATAAAAGTGGTGTCTCAGAATACTGGATATTTATAATAATTTCATTTTGATCTGAAGTATAGAACACACAGGAGCAAAACAATGAGAGTGCCGCAGGAAACCACGTGTATGGTCAGTTTATATACTATGCTATTTTTATTTCCTGGCATAAACTTTGATTAAGTCGGCCCCATAGAAGAAAGAGAGTGAAACATTCATGAGATTGCAGAGCAGTAACAGGGACGAGACGAGAAGAACGCAAACACAAGCGCTTGTGTTCGCATTCTTCTTGTTTCGTCACTATTACTACTGCGTTGAAAACTCCAGTATACGAAATCAACTAGTGAATACATTGTGAACATTTAGCTGAATGAGGGCAATGTCAGTGACGCACGTATCACAGAATGGCTCCTTCACATTGACAGGTGCTTCGTCGGGCATCGGCGAATGCACAGCTCTGCATTTCGCCTCCTTGGGCTGCTGGCTGGCGCTAACTGCCAGGAACAAGGCAGCACTGGACAAGGTGGCTCAGGCTTGCTGCGCAAGAGGACTGCCCCGCGGGAAGGTAATCAATAAGGAATTTGCAATCCCTCTCATTGAGCTGGATTTAAAAACAATGTTTCATGGGAGCTTCTGGAATCTGATGTTCAGGTCAATGTAGTGTGGATGAGTTGGAACCAAGTTGATCAAGAAGATGAATTTGTTGCTCATTTGCTTTGAGCAACTTGAAGAATACCTTTCGCTGTTATATGCAAGAGGTAAGAGGGAAAACACACACACACACACACACACACACACACACACACACACACACACACACACACACACACACACACACACACACACACACACACACACACACACACACACACACACACACACACACACACACACACACACACACACACACACACACACACACACACACACACACACACACACACACACACACACACACACACACACACACACACACACACACACACACACACACACACACACACACACACACACACACACACACACACACACACACACACACACACACACACACACACACACACACACACACACACACACACACACACACACACACACACACACACACACACACACACACACACACACACACACACACACACACACACACACACACACACACACACACACACACACACACACACACACACACACACACACACACACACACACACACACACACACACACACACACACACACACACACACACACACACACACACACACACACACACACACACACACACACACACACACACACACACACACACACACACACACACACACACACACACACACACACACACACACACACACACACACACACACACACACACACACACACACACACACACACACACACACACACACACACACACACACACACACACACACACACACACACACACACACACACACACACACACACACACACACACACACACACACACACACACACACACACACACACACACACACACACACACACACACAGAGAGAACGAGGGTTGAATGAAAGCGCGAAGGAAGAGTGCTGAATACTCGTTTTTGAGTAACCTTGAATCAAATGCTCAAACTTTGTTCCCTTTTATATTGGAAGGGCCTGTAACGCCCAGATGTTTATGTGTACATTGCTGATTTTCGTGCGAATGATGTTAGCGCTTTGTCGCTTGGAAAGCAATCCGGCCGGCTTCAGGAAAAGGGTTGCAGGTTTTTTCCCGGTGCCCTACCATCCATTTGCTCTGCGCTCTTTCTCACAAGCTGTTTGCAACACTGCGAACAGTAAGGGTGACCTGAGCCAACCAGGACAGCGCGTATCACGTGGTAGAGTTAGTACACGCCTCTCGTCTCCTTCAATCTACGACGGGGGCGACCGGCTTGCAGGAACACAGCTGTGTAAGGCGCGCCGCTCTGATCAGTCCAGGGCTCCCTTGCCTTACCAGGGCTGAGTCACTCCGCCGTACTGGCGCGACGCACTACTCTTATCTAAGCGGTCACGGCAAAAGTGGAGGATAAAATCCCTGCTATATACTGTGGGCACTGCTTGTGCTTTATCGTCGTTTTCGGTTTATACCGTAGCGGATGCATGGCGTGATCACGACTTTCCGCTTGTCTGCAACTGCGTTCTTCCCCGGTTCTGTCGTTTGTAGGTTCGCGCGGCATTAGCTTTTAACAACGTACTAGAACAATATTTCAAAGCAAACCCATTGCTTGAAATATGCATTGCGAGAGCCTAATATCAGCACGTGCAAAGTGCATCGGTTTTAAAAATAGTAGACAGGTCTTCAACCAATTTTGTGTCCATCCCGAGTAGCATCATGTTTAGGTCAAGGGTGCACATTCAGGGGCTACTCAGCGTAACCTCTCAAAACAGAAAACTCTGCAAAGGAAAAGGGCGAATGGGAGGTACTGCTTTACCTGGTCTTCACCCTTAAGTGCAATACTGTTACACAGTTTGGTGCCTTGGAGAGCCTTGCTTACTTCATAACACTGTACCAACCATGCCTTCGTAGAATAATTTCCGTAGGAGCAGTACGGTAATCTGCCGAATTAAATGTACCTTGCCTGGAATTTCCAGTTTTTTTAAAGAATATTTCGTCCGGCGCCTCGAGTAACATAATACCTCTAACATCTGCAGCCGGCGAGGTAACAAACTATAAACGGGCCGCCACTAAGTATCTTCAGCAGCGATATTGGTTGCAAGACTCGTTCAATCTTTCAATCTTTCGCCCCTTACCTAAGGCGCCGTAAAGCTTAACTGTTACGTTTTGCGAAGCTATTAGAAAGAGAGGATACCAGGCGATTGCAAACTGTCTGCGACCCTGTAGTTCGGCTGAGTAGCCTACGACGGTACGGTCTACCTTGACATGATCACAGCAACCAGAAAAAGACAAGAATGAAGAAAGGGCAGTGCAAAATGGCGCCATGATATATCCGTACTACTTCAGCCCCCCCCCCCCCCTCCCCCTTCTTTCATAGTTTGGGCTCTTGTACCCAAGTCAAGAATTAACTCTCTGAATATTTAGTCCTTCGGAGGTCTGTGTGCTCAATGCGCGAATGTGGCTTAACTGAAATTAGTGTTTAGGTAAACACCGCATAAATGAAACGTCAATAGATAAGGAATTTATGCATAGAAAGGATTACGGCACTTTTAACAAGTACAGCTTAAACGCTGCTTGCATTTTAATTATTAATATTGCATTTGGTATCGGGCACTGCGAAGCTACGAAAGAGCATGGTAAATTATAGGCATTCTTGGGAATTGAAACCCTCGAGGGGAAAATATAAAACGGCGATGCTTTCGGTTGTTTTCATTTCAGAGCGCAGTTCTTAGGCGCCCGTTAAGGGATAACACTTCTTAATAGTCGGTTTAACGCCACCTGCCAGGCGTACAAGGTTGCAACATGGCGAAACGATTTGTCACGGGTAGCAGGCAGTAGAGATGGAAATTCCATCCCCGCATTTAGAAGGAATTGAAGAGGGAAAGCTGGTGGGAGACAGCGTGTGGCTTATTGGCTTTTACCGTCTGTCGGGAGCGAGAAAAAGCGCAACTGGAATGGGGCTGCGACAAGGAGAACCTATAGAGCGGTTACCAATTAGAAGGAGGTTGTTATGAGGGCGGAATAATTCAAAACATGATGGTGGTGTTACGAGAAGGTGAAGGGCGAGTATTACGGAAGGTGACGGTTATGGCGATATGTTAGAAATGAACGCCACAGAAGGGCGGGAACGAAATGCGGAAGAGGAGTTGCAAAATGAGAGCGAGGAGCCCAATGGCGAAAGAGAGAAAAGTGAAAGTGTACGGTGGAAAAGGGGAGGAAGGCACAGCGGTAGCGGTACGCGTTGTGAATGAAAAATCACGAGTACCTTTGCCGCGTTGGGTGTTGGCAGGCCATTGATTTCAAGCACGTAGGTGGCAAATACTGCTGCCCGAGTTGGCAGCTGTCAATTGGAAAGGTATGAAGAAAATCGAAACGGATAGCGTTTCATCCTCAGTTAGATGGGCAGCCCTAGGACCTTCACATGGCTTAATAAATTGCGGGATTTAATATTTATCCACTATGGTCTTTCGCAAAGTGTGGATGATAATGACTGTATGAAATCTTTGTTTTATTTAATAACGCGTGAGATGAATTTGTATAACGTATTAGGGGCACTAATTGAAGGCGTGATGATTATGCGAGTAGCAACGTGCATAACCCCCTTCATGGATCACTGCTTTGTCGTGGCGGAGGGGCTTGCGAAACTCGATGAAGTCGTGAGCTCTGCTGTGTAGGGCCACCCAAGATAGACAGGTCACGGCAGAGAGTTCTGACAAAATGTGATTCACTGGAGAAGGAAATGGCAACCAACTACAGTATTTCCTGCCAAGAAAACTCTATGGCCAGTCACAGTACCATTAATGATATGGCATCGGAAGATGAGCCCCCCAGGTTGGAAGGCATCCCACATGTTACTGGGGATGAACAAAGGGCGATTCCTAGTAGCTCCAGGACGAATGAAGCGGCTGGGCTAAAGCCAAAAGGACGCTCAGTTGTGGATGTGTCGGGCAGCGACCGGAAAGTCCGATGTTGCAAGGAGATATATCCCATAGCAACATGGAATGTAAGATCTATGACGCAAGGTAAACTGGATGTCGTCAAGCAAGAAATGGACAGATTGAACATTGATATCTTGGGTATCAGCGAGCTCAAGTGGACCGGAATGGGAGAATTTAACTCCGGCGACCATTATGTCTTTTATTGTGGGCACGAATCCAAGAAAAGGAGTGAATTCGCTCTCATAGTAAACAGAAGAATGGGCAAAGCAGTGCTAGGGTACAACGGCAAAAACTACCGAATGATTTCACTTCGAATCCAAGGTCACCCTTTCAACATAACAGTTATCCAAGTTATGCGTCGACCACTACTGCTGAAGAAGCTGACGTTGAGAGATTTTATGCGGACCTACAATGCCTTTTAGACCGCACCACATCATCAGACGTCGTTTTTCTCATAGGAGACTGGAATGCTAAGGTCGGGAGTGAAGAAATATCCGGAATTATAGACAAGTTCGGTCTTGGCGAGCCAAATGAAGCTGGGCAGAGGCAAGTAGAGTTTTGTCAAGAAACAACCTGACCATAGCGAATACTCATTTTCAACAGCACAAGAGGCGCTTGTACACATAAACTTCACCGGACGGTCTGTGCAGGAATCAGATCGATTATATTCTTTGCCGGCAGAGATGGAGAATCGCTATACAAGCAGTAAAACAAGGCCTGGGGCCGATTGTGGCACCGATCATCAGCTTCTAGTTGACAAAATGATGCTTCGATTAAGGAAAACACAGAAAACTAGAAGGCCTTTCAGGTATGATCTGGATCAAATTCCATTAGAATATGCTGTGGAAGTGAGGAATCGATTTCAAGAATTAGATCTAGAAGACAGAGAGCCCGAAGAGATGCGGACTGATGTTCGTGGTATAATACAAGAAGTTGCTACTAAAGTAGTTCCAAAGCAAAAGAAATGCAAGAAAGCAAACTGGTTATCTGAAGAGGCTTTGCAAATAGCTGAGGAAAGGAGGATGGCAAAAGTTATGGGAGAAAGAGAAAGATACAAGGTTCTCAATGCGGATTTTCAGAAAATAGCAAGGAGAGATAAGAATGCCTTCTTGAACACACAGTGCCAAGCAGTTGAGGACAACAGCCAATTAAGGAACACAAGAGCTCTGTATAAGACAATCAAAGATATCAAAGGAAGCTTCTGTGCTAAGCTGGGCGTGATAAAGGACAAACGAGGCAAGGACCTCACTGAAGCCTCAGGGATAAAGAAGAGGTGGCAGGAATACACAGAAGAACTGTACAAGAAGGACCCGAATGTGCAAACCCAAAATAAGCCGGTTGTAGTTACTGATCTCGAGCCGGGCATCCTGAAGAGTGAAGTTGAACGGGCCTTAGCCAGCCTTGCTAAGAACAAAGCTAGCGGAATTGATGGCATTCCAGCTGAGTTGCTTCAAAACCTCAACCATGACGCTGTTAACATTCTGCATACATTATGTCAGAAGATTTGGACAACCCTGCAGTGGCCACAGGATTGGAGGAGGTCAGTTTACATCCCCATTCCAAAGAAAGGCAGTGCCAAAGATTGTTCCAACTACCGCACGATCGCGCTTATTTCGCATGCTAGCAAGGTGATGTTGAAAATCCTCCAAGGTAGGCTGCAGCAGTATATGGATCGGGAGTTTCCGGACGTGCAAGCTGGGTTTCGCGAGGGCAGAGGAACTAGAGACCAAATTGCCAACCTTCGCTGGATCATGGAAAAAGCAAGAGAGTTCCAGAAACCCATCTACTGCTTTATTGATTATGCGAAAGCGTTTGACTGCGTAGATCACAGCAGACTGTGGCAAGCTCTCCAAGAGATGGGAGTTCCAATTCACCTCATCTGTCTCCTCAGGAACATGTATGAAGGGCAAGGGGCCACAGGCAGAACTGGGCATGGTCTTACTGATTTGTTTCCGATTGAGAAAGGAGTGAGGCAAGGCTGCATACTGTCGCCCTGCCTATTTAACCTATATGCAGAGTGCATCATGAGGAAGGCCGGCCTGGACGAGACTTCAGCTGGAGTGAAGATTTTTGGAAAACGTATCAACAACCTTAGATATGCGGATGATACCACTTTGATGGCAGAAAGTGAAGTGGAACTCAAGAGACTTCTGAGGCGCGTACAAGAAGAGAGTGAGAAGTTTGGGCTTAAACTGAACATTAAAAAGACAAAGATCATGGCGTCTTGCCCTATCAAGTCCTGGAGCATCAATGGACAAGAAGTGGAAGCTGTGACAGATTTTCTCTTCTTGGGCTCCAAGATTACCCCGGAAGGAGACTGCAGCCATGAAAATAGGAGACGCCTGCTTCTGGGAAAGAGAGCAATGGTTAGCCTTGACCGCCTAGTAAAGAGCAGAGACATTAGTCTGCCAACCAAGACCCGTATAACTCGTGCTATGGTCTTTCCAGTTGTGATGTATGGATGCGAGAGTTGGACTGTGAAAAAGGCTGACCGCCGAAGAATTGAAGCGTTTGAATTGTTGTGCTGGCGAAGACTCTCGAGAGTTCCTTGGACTGCCAGAAGATCAAATTAGTCGATATTGTCGACCATAAACCCTGACTGCTCATTGGAGGGTCAAATTGTAAAGTTAAATTTCAGCTACTTTGGTCATCTGATGAGAAGAGAGGAGTCGCTGGAGAAAGGTTTGATGTTGGGAAAGGTTGAGGGTCGCCAGAGAAGGGGTAGGCAGCGAACGCGATGCTTAGATGGCATTCTCGAGGCACTGCAGATGAAGTTATGTGATGTTAGGAAGATAGTGAGAGACCGGAAAGCGTGGCGTGACATGGTCCATAGGGTCACGAAGAGTCGGACACGACTGAACGACTGAACTGAACTGAAAGTGCATAACGGGAATCTAAATCCGCCCAGGGAGTCGCAGACGGGAGCATAAACGTTGTCTCGTCGTACCCCTAAAGCCGGAGCTTAAAGAATGCGCAAAGTATTTGCCGTCAAGTATTTTTGCAGTTTCGCAGAATAGAAAGCGTTCAAGGGGCGAACGCGTCGCTTGAGGCGAGGTCGACGAAACACGACAGTGGCAACTGCAGGTGTCATGCCGGCGGTATAACAGTAAAGAATGCGGAAATGAATAAACGTCAGTCATAGGATTGTTATGGGGAAAGATATAGTGTAGCTATTTTATTTACGTCCTCTCACCACGGGACTAAATTCTGCGACCACATTTCGCATTATTGGGTGTCGTAATCTTCGGCCAATTTTTTCAGGTGTTCGTCGCTCCCGGCGACGTGTCGGTGGAAGCGGACGTGGCATCTGTAGTGGAGAAGACAGTGAAGCACTTTGGGAAAATTGACATCCTTGTAAGTGAAGCCTCTTTGCAAAACGTGTGGTCATTTCTCGTGCAGCGGCTCACTGCTTATGATTGACCGCGCTTTGTCTTCCGTCTTTCATATTTCAAGCACTTTCATAATGACTGCATGCAGAGAAATCAGCCAGCGTAATCTGTGGAGATGCTAGAGTTAAGTTTGCGGGCTTCTCCCAGAAACGAAGCGTTCACCGTGGGTCTGCTGTTGCGGGGAAGATTCCGAAGGGGCGGCCAAGGTCAAGGGGCACTTGACGCGAGTTTA
Organism: Amblyomma maculatum; assembly: GCF_055883805.1. Lineage (NCBI taxonomy): Eukaryota > Metazoa > Arthropoda > Arachnida > Ixodida > Ixodidae > Amblyomma > Amblyomma maculatum. The sequence continues at coordinate 136,169,648 of NC_139346.1, forward strand.
TTTACGACGTTCGCGCGGGCGGCTGCTCTCCGGAAGTGGTTTCTGAAAACATAGGAACGGGCGACTCCGCCATGCGGTCCGTTCCGATTCTCGGAAAATGGCCCCAGAGTCGCGCTTTGGCCGTGCCGCGAGGCAGGCAAAATGAGTTGTTAGAGAGCACAGCGTAAGCGCGGTTGTTGTGGGCTCGGCGATAACTGCTCTGTTTTTCGCTTCGAGTGGGGAGGGCGCGGACGGCCATAAATCCTCGAAACACGGGCTGGGGAGAATGCGCGGAAGAGGGAACCGCTGTCGGTGTCTTTTCGGGAAGACGTCTGGACAAACGTCCCCTTGAAATCGCCGCCCGTGGGCAACCGACCAGGGACAGCATCGGAATGCTTGGGCCTTAGGTTGGTGAGTGTTTTTGGAAGCGCAACTGTCGGCGCGGATTATCTTTGCGACTGCTTGGCGCTTCTTGCGTGAACCGTTGGAAGATTTCGGGAGAGAGTGCAAATCGCAGATGTCTGTGTTTGCGTACCCAATTACTCGCTGCTCATTGTGTGCTTTGTGTTTGTTTCACTTAACATGCGTAGGAGAGGGGCATACGTAGCCCAGTGATTGGTCAGCCCATTTTAAAATATAGCATATATGTTATTAGTCAGAGAATGGTGACCTCTCATGTAATGCCTCTCGTGGGCTTTTGAGGTACTAATAAATAATAAATAAAATTCCTTCATTGGTCTACGAACTAGAATGGATTTTGGAAACGTTTTGGAGAGTTGGGTTCGGACGAGAGTCGAGGGCTGACGGGTTGCCCTAGGTGGGAGGCTAGGCTGACGGAGGTCTTAAGGGACTCCGGCCTAAAGTGTAGCAGAAGGCCAAGGCCTGATTCTGCTAGTCTCTGACCTTCGATCATGCACCCATTTGTAGTTGAGCCCATTTGATGTTTTGATGTCGCATCTGATCACGTTGATGTAAATAAGTTGTAAAATATGTAAATAGATGTGCACGATCTAGAAGGGAAGTGCTCATCTCCGCACCGCAATGTGTCGTCGAGACACGAAGACAGCGGTGGTCACCAACGCTACTCTCTTCGAGCGAAGGCAGAAAAAGAGCGAAGAAATACCTGCCGGATGGGGAAGCCCATCCATTCCGCACGCCTTCACACCTTTATTTAACTGCTAGGGCCATCAGAAATGCAATGTCTGGTCTTTCTGAGTCGGGGTGCTCGCTCCTGGAGGAACAAGTTCCGTCGTAGTGTACGGTGGGTTCGTTCGAGCGTGCTCGTTGCTGCAGTTAACCTCAGAAAAAATCACAATTGCGAGACCACTGCTTCTATGCTGGAAAACTCTATACGAAATATTTCACTCAGAGTGGCTGTCATTGCCATGAAAGCGCAATATAGTCTTAGAAATCTATGCGTTAACTTGATTTTGGTGATATTGCTTTTGCTGCGGGCGTAATAAATGAGATATCAAATCGGAAGTAGTCCGAAATTGCTGCATCGTTCCTGTGCAGGCGCCAGTCCGCCCAGTTCAGTGTGTTATCTCGATCAGCTCTGACCTCTACATCGCTTTACGCGATTTATCAATTTTTGGGCGAGTGAAGGTCTTTGTATGTCGACTGGCGAACTATGAGGTTCGCTTTGGGAAATATACGATGCGATGAACAGCTTTTTTGGAGCATTTTATATCGATATACATAAGCTCTGGTTCAATTACTGGAAATTGGGAGGGATCTATAAAGAACTTACAACCGTTGAGGTGCGGACTAATTGGTTGTTCATTATGGATTAAAGAGCCAGAAGGACGAGGAAGAAGATAGAGGAAACACGCACACAGCGCTGAGTCAACGAAGACAGAGGGCACTCACAGAGGCAGCGCTCTCTGTCTCCTCTATCGTCGTCCTCGTTTTCTAAATCTATTATGATGTAGTGTTTTTCAGCCAAAACACAAAATCTGCCATCTTGTCTATTCCTTGGGGGGGTGGAGAGGGGATTGCTAAGAACGGATGGCCTGGCTCATTCAGGCCCTCTATTCAGGATGATCCGGTCCGGTGATGAACCTTGTACGTGCTGCGAACTTTCCCGTAGGATCCTTTGAAGTAGTGATGATAAAATATATATGTGAAAAAATTAGATTGTTTTTCCACACATAGTCACGAAGAGAAAGTAAAATGGAGAACGTCGGAGACAATGCGGTAGGTAGTGGTAAATACGTCTATTGCCTCTGAAAATAGTGAGTTAAATTGAGGTTGCTTTGGGGTCTGGCTTAGTGCCTTTCCCTTCACAAATACTAGACGGAGTCTGCAGTACGGGATTCCAGTGGCTTTCGCTGCCGCCATTGTTTGTTTAACCATCGCCTATTGGGCTTTCGAGTCGGAACAGGCTAGTAAGATCGCCTCCTAGTTCTCCCGGGTGGGGTTAGGGTTGTGCGTAAGGGCAGGTTTGGAGAGGCACGCCCACACAATGTGGAAGAGGTCCGAGGACCTTTTCCCACAGTGCGGGCACTCCCCGGAGAAGGCAGTGTCAAATCAGCGATGCCGGGCACATCATGGAGGAAGGAATAATCTTTAAAGACAAGGCAAGAGTTTAAACTTGTTTCCATTTTTTAACATCTGACTCAGACGTGGAGCGTGTGTGAGCAATTCATTTTACTGAGACGAAATTATCTCGTTGAGGGGCATAATATGCGCATGCACAAAATAAGTCCGCAGTTCGATAGCAAAGAAGGGTAGCTGCAGAGGAAAGTCCATTCTGCCTGTCCAGGCTGCTCATACAAGCAAGTCGATGGAACTTTCTATCTTTCAGCTGCACGTCTGTTTCAACGAAATCAACACGAACGCAGCTTGCCAGCATTTATGGTAGCGGGGATATACGTTTGAATTTCTGAGCCGTTTGAAAGTGCAATTGATATTTTGTTCAGGTGAACAACGCAGGAATAGTCATGGAAGGGACCACAGAGAGCGCGTCCATGCAAGATTACGACCGGGTGTTCGCAACCAATCTTCGTGGTCCGATTTGCATGACCCGGAATGCTCTGCCCTACCTGCGTCAAAGCAAAGGTACGTTGCAGGTGAAACTCCATCTCTATCCCCCAAACCTCCAGCGGGGAGGTTTGGGTGTGAGTGAAACGAGTCGTAGCGATACCAGTCTCCCATAACAGTACTCACTAAAGAACAAGTGGTTTGCATGCGGTGAACACTACGTGGTGGGGTTCACAACGTTCGGCAACAGCCCGCTAGTCCCTCTGGGATCTGCGATTACTCAAAGAAATAGAAATAGCTAACTAAAGGAAAGCTTGCTCTTGAACAGGTCTTCTGTCGTGTGAACACGAGAACCTGGAAATTAATGCGATTGGATTCAAATGAAAGAGAACTTAAAGCACAGCCTAGCACGAAAAGGAAACGCACAGAAGGTTTTAGCAGGCATACGCCAGGGTCCAGGAATGCCACCTTGTAAAACAGTATTAAAGTGCTGAACGCGCACCGACGATATTGAAACAGGATTCTGGCAATGTGGCACACTTTATCAAGTCTAGAAAACAAAATACTGATATTTCACCAGTCACTGAATGGCATACTAACATGAGCGCACCAACACTGACACAGACAGAATATAGGAACACAGCAAGCGCGCACTTCCTTGCTGTGTCCCTATATTCTCTGTGTCCGTGTTTATGTGCTGATGTTAGTACATCTTCTAACCAACTCGCCCAGATACCTGCGTTGAACACTAAACGACAGATGCATTGCTTCAGCCTGAGTCAGCTTTGGTAGTTAAGCCACATAATCATAAACAGGTTTATTAATACACCTCTCATCAAATCTGTGGCATATCTCGACGCATATAATCTATGGTTCGACGAACGCTCGCCTGCTCAGCCATGGTACTGAACAAACGGGTGTCGGCGACAGGGTTTATTCTGTTATATACAGCATATCAGATGGCTTCCTCTGTGCACGGATAATTGCAAGGCAGAAGGCATTTCAGATGTATGATGTCAGCACCAAGCAAGACAACGTGACGCATTACTTGTCAAAAACGCATATGAAATGCGAGTTATGTGATAGAAAGGTTATTCCTGCCACACTATATGTGGCATATGAACTCACATGTGTTATAGGCTAGATGGTGTGTCAGAGCTGAGCTATAATTTTTGTTCCACATTTTTGCAGGTAACATCGTCAACGTTTCCAGCGTCGTGTCGCTGACAGTAGTGAGTGCAAGTTTCTTTGAGATTGATTTGGTGTGAAAAATTGTGGATCACTGGAGATGCAAGTGAGTTGTTTCTGGGTGATTGTAGAACATAGAAACAAAGATGCGCAACCGTTGAAATAGAATACTGCTTTACCGCTGTGCTGAACAGCTTTGCAGTATAGAAGAAAATAATTGTGCAGTCTTTACTAAGGCATGTCACCACTCCTGAAGGAAAATGTTCATTCAGTGATTATAATTCTGCGTTGTATTTTGTGCAGATATAATACACACTGGTTTAATTTCGGTAGAGGTATATACCTTCAAATAGTGGTTTCTGTATTTTAAAGCAATGTTTTATATTGAAAAGGGCTTAGATTGCTCTCACACCAATACTGATATAACCCAGAAAAACATTAATGTTCTCCGTTATGCTTTGGTATTTATGGAGGTCAGCCGATGCTTACTTTTTATAGGAAACACTCTTACCATGAACTAAGTAATGTATAGAAAGACTGTTTGGATCAAGATCTAGTGCTAGTGACTGGATCAAGAGGGTAGCGACCGGTTTAAATAAAATAATTACTCGCATGTTCAGCAGCAGAGGATGAAGGGTTTAAGAAATAACGATGCTGTACACAAGAATGGTATTGTAATAGAACATGTTTACAAAATAGACGTGATAAGTAGAATAAAAATGTAGAGAACACTCAAAATTTAGGTACACTGCATTGAGCAGAATTTATTTCCTACAATAACAAGGGCGAAAGTCGAAGGCAGGGTATCAAAGAAGAATTAATGAAGAAAGATATTCAAGAATAACTTGATTAGACCATAGTTTAGCTCCGTTTGAAATTCAACAGGCTGTCGACTTCTGCATTTCTACATTTGGGAATGTTAAAATGACTGTTAGACCTTTGCTTCGTGCTACATGAGGGTGAGCCTAATAAGTGGAATGGAAAGGAAAGGTTAATTTTTATTGTTCTGTTGATTAAGAGCAAATTTTTATAGTAGCGAAGCGTCTTAACCGCTCAGCCACCATGGCCGGTACAAGTGAGCTGCAAAAATGCATTTAAAGATACTGAAGCTGCTAATTTCTCCTTCTTCCATTGACCCTTGCCAAGTGTTCTGAGGACGAACTCAAGTGCTTCTAGAACAACGTGAAAGCAAACAAGAATCATACTTGCAGCACGAAAGGGAGAGCCAGTACCCAAGCACTTAAGAATAAAATCGTACAAGCGTTTTCGTCATCATCCTTAGCTGCGCCAAGGAAACAAAACAGTGGCCGATTTTTTGTTTTGTCAGCAAGGGCAGTCTTTTGAGGAAAGAAGCGCCCCAGACGTATCTTGCCAAATCAAAATACTTTCAATTTTCACGAACAAAGATGTGATCGTTTTATGAGTTGAGAGCAACTGCACGCAGAATTGCATCTATACGATTGTACAGTTTCAAGAATGGTGAGTTTCCGTTCCATTGTTTTCCGAAGACTTTCCGAAGGCTTCACGCGACAGAGGTGTACCATCTAGGACGGTTATGCGACGACGAATATCATGCAGGAGAACTGAGTGATTATTACTTGAACTCTTAAGTACAAATATTTCCACAGTTAGAAGTCTAGACCGCGAGATTCCGCGGAATATCAGTAGGATTCTGGAATATAGTGAGCAATAGTTAGTGATAGGAATATAGTGAGCAATAGTTAGTGATATGTAATGACAGTGATGTGAAAGACAGTCTCTCTCTATAGAGAGACAGAGCATTGAGAGCTCTCCTTCCCTTCAGAGAGGGAGAGCTCTGTCACAGAGAGAAAGAGAGAGAGGAAGAGGGTCCCTAGAAAGAGAGAGACTATCTTCCTTTCTTTCTACCTCACTCTTCTTCCCCACCCTCTCTTCCCTTCTCTTTGTTTCCCTCTCTTTCTTTCCTCTCCTCTGTACGAAGAGAGGGGAGAGGGAGAGATTTTCTCTAGAGAGAGGGAGATACTAGAGAAAGTGAGACTCTTCCTCACTCTGTACTCTCCCTCTCTCTCTAGAGGGAGATTAAAAAGTAAGAAAGAGTATGAGAGTCTCTTTTCGTTTTTTTCTCTCTCTCTCTATCTATCTATCTGAGGAATCGAAGGCTTATCAAGGATCGCAGCAGGGGGGGCCAAATTGCTTCTGCCTTGTTGTACATAGAGGCTAAAGTGGTGCCCTTAATTTTTTACTTAAATTTTATGTACAAATATTTACGGAATAACCGATTTAAGCACTTTGAGACGTATTTGCTGCGAATAGAAAAAAAACGACAACCTTGAACTGGCTAACAACCAGGGAGACCAATTACTTGGCGTAGGCGAAGATGCATGACATCCGAACGTAGCCTAGAAGGCTGGAATGGACCCCCAGACTCGGTTATAAAGCCTCCTCGAGGTCCCGTTCATCTTTTAATCACAACCAGTCAAACAAGCAGTGATGAGATTGGTTACTAGGCTGTGCGCCCACTTTCAATATTGCCAGTGCTCGATATTCTTCCGGGGTGCCGCCACGCCATTGCCTCCAAGACAAGGAGCACATGTATGCGTCCCTTTTGTGCGATGAAAGTCCAGTCAGCGTGTCTCTGTAGGCTGGTACAAAATGCTCGTAACCTTCTTCGGGGACAGGTAACTCAACAGAATGTCTTCCAACGCTTCTCTGCTACTATACCCGTCCCTAGTCTTGGTTTCCTGCTAGAAGGTAATTGCGACCATAAACCTCCTACGCGGCTGCACGCGTTCGAAAACTCATGCTATACTGGGAGCACCCGATGATACCTCACAGTAACGGGGGTGTGACGATACCTTATAATGATCGTCCTGCAGCAAAACCTGTGTTAACTAAATCGTAACCAGGTCTCTGTTTTCACATTGTAAAGAGAGATCGAGGAGGTCGCGGTGTGGAAATTCAGCGTAAAACCTGGAAATAAATAAGGAGACGCTTTAATATTATTAAAAAATCATGAGCAGTTACCATAATTAGTGGCGGCAATTAACAGTGCCGGTTAAAATTTATAATTACTATACGCCTTCTAGGGATTTTCTACGCATTGGGAACATCTCGCGTTGGAACCAGTGGGGACATCTTCCAAGCTATAAAACGATTCTAATTCCCGGTCTTTGGAATAAACGGCACGAACGGGAAATGGCAAAGTTTGAATTACGAAACGTGTATGAAATAAAGTTTCAGGCCTCAGCGGTAATGATACTCGATGTGGGAGATAAGCAGTAGGGCTACTTGGTAGTACTCATCACCGGTGCGAAATTGTGCTCCTAAATTCCACCTAGTATTACTCTAAGGCATTGTGTGATCGCTGTTCCTTCTAAGGTACGACGCGGCCCCATAAGGTATGTAAGCTATTTCCATTAAACCCGCGTTTTACTGTAGAGACAGCGCGCTCCGCTTGCAACCGAAAGGGTCGCGGTGCTATTCTCGCTTGACCGCCTCTTCTTTTCCGCAAGATGGTTTTACTTCATTAGGAGGAGTTTTGCAATTGTGATTGATTGAAGTCACGACCTGTGACGCCATCCATGTGTTGTTTTGTCAGGGAATTTCTTTGTGACCCGTGGGTGTTTTACGAACATGTGCTCTAACAGTACAAAGTGTCATAATACTACGCGCCGATGAGGTACAGCGTGCACCATGGGCGGATTCAATGTAAGAGCTCGACACTTGAAAGAACCAGCTAGATGCGACCGGACCAGTACGGAGCTTGCGGAATGTTTCGCTTTCGCGCTAGCTACCGTGAATTATTTTATTTGGGCTTCGGCTTGTCAGTACAGTTGAACCGATAAATTCTTTGCTTCGGTCTCCGAAGCTCTCAGTAGCCGAGAAGGACCAAACTTACAAAAGAGAAAGTGCTGCCCTAGTGAAAAAACCCTATGAGTCCCAATAACATCATACAAATTCTCATACAACTCTCATATAGTCTCATACTAAATTCATTCATCATATAAGAAATATATGAGAATTAATGAGATTTGTACGAGTTTAGTATGAGAAATCTGTATGAGGTTACTGTTACTCATATGGTGCTTTTCACTAGGGTGAAGCAGTATGATGCAGCCATTGCCACCTGGGGAGTCAGCTTATAGAATATTGGGCCGCGGAACAAGTAAATAAGTGTTCTCAGGTCTCACTACGTAGTCAATTTGAGGCTAGCGCCTAGAGAAAACCAGTCTGTTGAATATACTAAGTGCAGAGAGAATAGACGCCGACTTCCTTGCGAAGTAGGTATAAATATATCTGTGAATAAAACTGTTTTTATACCTGGTAGTTGAGTTTTCGTGTGTTTTGTCCTTGCCTTCACTCCTCTTGGTAGTGGAGTGTGAGAACGTAAGGTTATGTTACTTGCGTTTGTTGAAAATCGTTGCTTGCACTAATTATGGTGACAGCCATCTGCGCAGAAGTATTCTGTTCACTTATGCCTTTCTGATTTCTTTTTACAGGTGGCTAATGCAACGCCTTATAACATATTCAAAGCTTCCCTGGATCACTTCACACGATGTGTCGCATACGGTGCGTGTTCACATATCACCCACAAAGACGAATACGAACAACACTGGACGTCATGTTCTGGGTGTAACTAATCATATTGAGCCCCACCGTGGTGGTAGAGTGGTTAAGGCTCTCGAAGGCTGTGTCCAGGGATGCGGGGTTCGAATCACGGCCGCGGCGGCCACGCAAACTGAAGTCGCAGCCTTTGACACCATCATTCTGTTTACTATTACGTCCTTTTCTTCTGAACGTTCTGATAAACTAGGGGGTAATTTTTTTCCCGCAAGCAGCAAAAGAGTTTGAAACGATTCGCTCGCTTTCTTAACCCCTATTTTGTAGGGCAGCTCTTTCAACTAAACATTTACCTTTCCTTTTAGAAAATGCGAGACACGGAGTACGAGTGAATGCCGTCAAGTAAGTCGACTCTGCTCAACTCATTTTTCTTCGTGGCACTGAGTTAAGCATTCTGCTACCATAGTTGAAAAAAAAAAAAACCCTCAATGTGTATTTCTATTATCGGTGCGTTTCAGAATAATAATTACCGATGACCAATATGTTGAGGAGCTCAGTGGGAAGGAAATGTTATACGATCTATGCACCTTTTGTATGAACACCGGGTGATTTCAAAACGACAGTTTTAATGCTCCTGTTCCACGAAAAACCGGGCGGTTTTCTCTTCAAATGCCTCAGAAAAATGAGTTAGGTTTGAGGCCAGATTCAAACCCGCAACCCTCGCGTTCCGAGCCGTACATGCCATTGAACTAGCCATACAAGGTCCTCTCGTATGGCTCGGAAACAAACGCAGCTTCATGCATATGTCGTGTTCCCTTGTTTTATCTTACAATTGTTTGCAAATTTGCAAATGAACGTACCATGCGTTTGTATAGAGAACCAAACGGCCACTATTGCGTCCTAATTTTAAGGCGGAGGACATTTGGACCGTGTACGCAGTATTATTTTTAAACTTAGGGTATATAGGAGGTTCGGTGCGACATCTGCATATGAACTGTACCACAATGTGGACATTTTGTCCGCACTAGACCATATTGATTACACGTTTACGTGGGTATCAGTAATTACGAAACTTTCTATTTTTATTTTAGTGACAATATTACGAAAGTAAAACCAGCGACATCATAAATAAGCTCTTTCAAAATTTTCTTAATCGGAAATATGATTGCTTTTAATGAACATCAAAGACGCGTATTTGAAAGTTCGTGTTGGCTTTTTCTGCGTTGAACGCTCGTAGAACCACGTGGCTTGCACTTGGTGTTGTCGGCGAAATCATGTTACCCTCTCCAACAATAGTAAATACACAAATGGCCCTGGTATTTCAGAAACAAAAAGCGCAAGAGTCAGGTATTAATAAAATAAGAGCTGAATATAGCCCGCTTAATAGGCTGTAACATGCTCATTATTGGCGTTCGACATTTCGAAAATTATGAATTGAGAAAAATATAGGGCGAACTGACCTATGAAGTTGACGGTGCTTAATTTCGGAAGATTGACCATAAGATAAAAAGGTAGTTTTTTTGATAGGTCAAGTTAATTAGTCATGAAACCATTATATTCTGGCATATGCAAATACTGTCCCTGTTGCTGTACAACTCCCATGCCCAGACATCAACGACGTGTTTTTCGCAGATGCCTCTCTTTTGGTCTTCTGATGTGAAAGGATTTAACGGCTCAGGAGTGGAGTGGATAGGATTTGTGGACAGAGCGTGCCTACACGAACTGTCAGTAAAGAAAAAAAAAACATCGCCGTTAATGGGTTTCGAGTCTGCACCATGCAGAAGGAGCACATCAGCTTCCCTGGGCCGGACACTAGACCACCATATTGACGCCGCTTTTTGTCTATAACACCGCCACAGCTGATCAAGCCTCGTCTTAAACGTCAACACACGCTCGCGCTATGCAGAAAACATTGTCGTTTTCATAAACTTCCCCTTTGCCACGCTCTCGCGCTGTGCAGTGAACATTGTCTTCATGAAGTTGCATGATGCTTGTTCGCTTAACTTTTGTAAAGACGCCCTATACATAAGCCATTTGGCTGAGTGCGGCCGAAAGCCGCTAGCGTAGTGTCGGGCGAATCCGTCAGGCGGCGCGACAGAAGTCGCAATGTTTTCGCACTACTGTACCTAGCATACCTAAGTGCATCTCTGGATTTTTTTTCTGCCCGTTGCGCTGCTGTCACTCGAGCGGACATGTGTCGAAATTTCGGCTTGCACATGCAAGTGGCCTCGTCCTGTTTTTTCGGAATGACTAACGTATGAATCGAAGTTGATGAACACGAGATTCAATACATAGCACGAGAGAATGGAAGCTTAACGCGAAGAATGTTAAGCTGCGTCGCTGCTGTAGTCAATTTCAGCGGCCAGCGAAGCTGATCCGTTCACGCCGCCAAGGGACTCACACTGTACTCGCGGCAGTAAGGTAATTATTTGTGTGCCCTCCACATGGTATATGACGTCACACCCGATATTCTCTACTTTCGTTTTGTTTGATCCTCAGTCGTGATCCTCGTTCACTCTGTTGGTTACTGCGGCGAAGCTGCCACTCAGCGTTCCATCATGTGTTAAGGACAAGGGTTTTAAATTTGGGTTTCAGTCAGCCCTTTGTCATGCCCTATGGTTTGCTAACCTGTAGGGTATTCGCACGAAGCGCAATTTGTCTGCAAAGCAATATTACCGCCTTTTTTGTCCGATGTAAACATCTCACCGGATAAATATAATTGACTGTGTACGATGGTAATGCTGCATTGGCCTTTGACAGAGTAATTTGATTTAAAGAAATCTGATAAAGTGCTTACTGGAATTTTTCTTCTAGCCCTGCTGTTATCAAGACTGGTTTTGCGAAACGGCCCGGCATGAGCATGGACGAACATACGGAGGTATGTGCTGAGAATGCTGATTTGGGGGTTAGAATCACAGTATAGGAAACCCGCAGACGAAGTCAAAAAGCAATATTTCTGCCAAGTGGATACTATTTAAAAGGCCTAAAACACATAGTGCGCTTTTCATTTTCAGACGTGGGAGGGCTGGGCGTTTTTTTGAAGTAAGGGAAACTCAGAGTAAATAAAAGAACGTTTGAGAAAATTGGACGCTAAGAGGTGGGCAGCTAAGCTAATAAAATACCTTGCGCGAAAAATCGCTGCCTTACAGTGGCGGAAAAGGACTAGGAAACTGACCAGTAAATATGCAGGAGACAAGGACGGAGAAACAAAAAGCCTTATACGACACGTAAAAACACAGAAGGAAAACTGGAATGTTTCAATGAAAAATAAACAGACTGCAGAAATGATAGGTTAGGTGGGAATTCTTCCATGATAACTCAAGAGTCAGTGCGGGATGCATTAGAACGCGCAGCTACACTCCCACCCCCATCATCATCATCATCATCATCATCATCATCATCATCATCATCATCATCATCGTCGTCGTCGTCGTCAGCCTGACTATACCCATTGCAGAGCGAAGGCATCTCCCATATTACTCCAACTAACCCAGTCCTGTGTTTGCTGCATCTACATGATCCCTGCGAACTTAACCTCGCCTGCCCACCTGACTTTCGCCACCCTCTGCTACGCTTTCCTTCCCTTGAAATCCAGTTTGTTACCCTAAGCGACCATCGGTTATTCTCTCTTCGCAATAAAGGGCCTGCCCACGCCCATTTCTTCTTCTTGATTTCCACTAGAATATCAGCGACTTTTGTTATTTATCTGACCCAATCTGAACGCTTCCTATCTCTTAATGTTACTACTACAATCTTTCGTTCCATAGCCCTCTGCGTTTTCCTCAACGTATAGTACAACACTTTTCGTTAGCCTCCACGTTTCAGCCTCATAGGTGAGTACAGGTAAGGCGCACCCGTTATTTACTTTCCTCTTGAGCGTAACACAGAAATTTGAGCTAGCTGGTTTGTCTTCGATATTTTGCCGGCGCTACGACTCTTGAGCGATATACCGGTAAGCTGCTAGTAATAATACGCGAGTACGTTCCAAATGTGCTCCATGCCAATCTTAGTCTAGTAGTTATTTCCTTTCTGTGGCTCGGATCTGCGGTTACTACCTGTCCTGAGTAGACACATTCGCCTACCAGTTCGAGCCCTTCGCTACCCATTTCGACCTGCTATTCCTTTCGCATATTGTTCAACATTACCTTAGTCTTCTGGTGATTGAGCCCTACCTTTCGGCTTCTCCTATCTCGGTCAATAATCATTCGTTAAAACTGCTCCCCTGGGCTACTTAGCAAGGCATTGTCATAAGCGAATCGAAGATTACCGAGGTATTCTCCACCGACATTTATCCCTAACTGCTCTCATTCCAAGTATTTGAATATTTTCTCTAGTGTGAATAGTACTGGGCAGATCGTGTATCTTTGCCTAACACCTTTATTGGAATTTTATTACTTTCCTTATGCAGAACTATGGTTGCTGTGCAGCCAATATGGATATCTTCCAGTGCTTTAACACACAGCTCGTCTAAACCCTGATTTCACAATTCCTGTATGACTGCTGAGGTTTCTACTGAGTCAAATGTTTTTTCGTAATCAATTAATGCTATGTACAAGGGCTGGTTATATTAAGAGCATTTTTTCATCGCCTTGTTGATAGTAGAGATATTACTGATAGTTGAGTGCTCTTTCCGAAATCTTGCTAAATCCTTTGGTTGATTGAAGTCTAAGATTGTCCTGTTTCTGTTAGCGATTGCCTTAGTATATGCATTGTAAGGTAATCGTGGAGCGGCAAAAGAAAGTTTACCCACGGAGATGACGCATGTGCTTTGTGTGGTAAATCCGTAGAAACAACTGAAAATCTTGCACTTGATTGTGATGGCATCCAACCGGATGTCAAGGCACGGCCCTTCTGCCGAGGCGCCGTGGTTTAGAGATAAAAAATAATCAAGTGATCCAATCTGCGACGTAAGGCAGCAAAAGCGATTCAAAATCTTGTCGCTGAAAAGCAGACAGAGATGTAGGAATAGGACGTAGGTCAGAATCGTAGGAATAAAAATGTGACAAAGACAATGAATTGATTTACTGATTTATAAGAGCATTAAAATATAAGGAAAATGCCGACCGTGGTGGCGACTGCCTCCCCCAAAGACCTTCTGGTAGGACAACACTGTTTCACATTTTATACATATCGCTGTCAATAGGTAGGCAGATCATCGTAACTTTTTTTTTTTTTTTCGTTTCACGTCTGTCGGCGACATCCCAGGTATGCATCAGGCACGCGGTATACTTCCAGATGCTCTTGCATACCATACCAACAATAGCACACTGCAGAAGGAGACAAAACTGCCTGGTGAATCGCCGCTATATTACGGCAGCCACCAAGGGTTACCGGCAGCCGGACAGTACGCAGCGCCGCGCCTCGGCCGCTGCTGGCAGTGCACAGAGCTCCTGCGTTAATGTACGAATGAGATTCATGGCCACTTACGTTAAACCTATGCCATTTTGAAGGGGAAGCTTCACTACGTCAGCCAACGTCAGTGTCGGTGGGTGCTTAAAAGAGCACCAACTCGGCATTCTCCTTTCATGTAAGAGAGAGAGAGAGAGAGAGAGAGAGAATAGAATTGAAAAGCGGGGAGGTTAACTAGGTGATGCCCAGTAAGAAAGAGCACCAAGGAAAGGAGTCTGCCACAAGTACAGATATCTATAGTGAAAGAGGGTGGAGAACGTACACTTAAAGTCTTAAACTCAACCCCGAGTGTCTTAAAAACTTAAGGAGCGCGACATTATAATCAGTCTACCATGACATTAAAATTAATGTTAACGGGTTATACCACGTAGACACTTTCATACGGCTTAGTTAAAGCGGGGCGTTATATATGGGAAACTACACATTAAACCACCAGTTAACCTTGTGTTTATAGTTCAGCCAGAGGCGTGGCCAGGCAAAAGAAGCTTCCGGCTTCCATCCAGGTGTAACCAGAGCTAAACCACTGCTAATGTTTTGCCCCTCGCCTCTCTACCGTACTTCGCAAGTTTAGCCTAGCCCATCAATTGGAATTTAAAATGAAATATGTTTTCGAAGTATGAAAAATGATGAAGCTCGGAGCTAGAGGCATGTAATTGTGGTTGCCAAGGCTTCGGGGCCCAAGCGAAAAACCTATGTTCAGGCACACGTTTGCAACCGCAAAACTGGGGAATGCTTAAAAAAGACAGAAAACGCACATGAGTAAATATTTTAGATCTGAGTCTAGTGCAGAAATTGAAGCATGGAACGAACGCGAAAAGCAGGCCTTGCCAGTTGTGACAAGGCCTGAAACATAACCTATCCATCAAATTGGTATTAACAAAATAGTTTACGTACAAAGAGTAGAAACAAGGAAAATCTTAAACGCTTTTAAATGAGCGAGCTGGTTTGAAATCCCGAGATACGTTGCAGATGAATGGAAGATTTTTATGACCGAGACCGGTTACTAGGTCGTCTGTAACCTGTAATGAGTTCTAATGCGAGGAGTGACGTATCATGTATATCTGAGGGAGTACAGATTGTGTTTAATGCATATTGTATTCAAAGTACTCATATTTTATATTATTTCATCGTAAACAAACACAGAAGTTTGAAGTAAAGTAACGTCCTCTGAAAGAAGTATTTCGGATTCCAAATATATGGCAACATGTGGTCTTGTGCCCTAATCAGTAAATGGCACGAATCGCCATTTTTCTACATTGAACAATGAGATAAGACTCTGTTTTCACGAGGTACACCAGACAAGTGAACAAAACTTGGCTCGAGGTTCTATTCTTGAATAGTGTAGCACTGTTTTAAGCCACACGGGTAAAATATTATGTACTCGTTAATTATAGCGCCCTTGATAGACTTGCTTTCATAATTTAGAATTTCCCCCTCCAACGCTCCTGGAGTAAGCACAAGGTATCCGGTCACTAATGTTGGTGCAGTGACTGTGTTCTTGCAAACTGCATTCACTAAGACGCTAATATTCCGGTGGGTGGGTAGAGGAGGGTTCGTTTGGATAGCGCATATTCCGGTCTTTGTGAAATACCTTGATGTGCGAGAAAGGTTATAAAACGGGTTTTACCTTAAACCGAAGAGCACTAATAATAGATAGGCGGTTTAAAAAAATATAATCGTGCAAAAGCTCTAAACCGGATTTCAGTGCATATTTAAAAATCATCGCCTTTGTATGCAGCCATACCCTGAGGCAGAAAATGATTATACAGTTTTTATTGTGCAGTAGAGGTGCCTTTGATGAGATTACTCTGTGGCGGGGTTATCAATCCTTAAGAAAGATTAGGAGCATTTGCTATAAAACACTTTCAAACGCTTGAAAGTTGGATGGGGCATTGTGTTGCCAGGTGCATTAAAATGTGATCTATTTTGCCCCATCCACCCACCTGAATGCGCCGGGAAGGTTCTGGAAAAGTGCACAGCCGCGGCGCATGCCCTGGGTCGAGCGGGGACACCGGAGGATGTGGCTCGCTGCATCGCCTTCCTGGCCTCAGATGACGCCTCCTTTGTGACGGGCATCACGATGCCTGTGGATGGGGGTCTGCTGCTCGTGTCCAGTCTGTCCACATCGTGGGAAAACTTTCAGAAGAAAACTTGAGCCGAATGCAGCAGGCAACATGTAGTGGTTTCGCCACCACTTCTACGTAGTTACTACTTAGTCAGATGGATAAATAAAAGGCAGTCCGTTACTTAGGTATGAATGTGAGTCCTTGTGCAGATTATGTCGGCCAGGTTTTCAGAAATTGCGAGTGACGGTGCCTCTAACAATTGTCCGCGTAAAATATGAGCTTGCCGTTCTGGGGGCTTGACAACTCGACGCATCGTGAGCCAGGTGCTACTGTTCGAATGATGTTTTCTCGCCCCAAAAGGAAAATTAGAAAGACTGCGGCCAATGAAAACTGCAGCAACAGGCTCATGGGCCTCTTCCACAACCTCATTTGTGCGACTTGACATCCACGTCCGAGTATTGCCAGTCCACCTTTACGAACACGGGTGGTCAGACCTTATCGCATACGGTGGCTTTACCAGAGCTCCCACCGAGACGTCCTCCTCTGACTCCACAGATCATCGGTTATTACGGATAGGTACCCAGAGCAAAACCTTCAAGTCCTGGGATCTCTGTATGGTGGTTAAACCTATTCACCCCTTTCTACAGTCCCTGATATTCTTATCCGCTCAAAACGTCTCCCTGGTTCTCGGCTCCCTAGCTCCAGCGCTTCAAGATTTTTAAAACAGAATGACTGGTCAGCTTCTCACGTTTCAGGGGGAAGTCAAAGGCAAAGCTCAAGCAATGAAGCACAAGATGCCTTCAGTCACAAATCTAAAGTTTTTGGCTGTATTGTTTCTTTAACCTACTATATTGGTCGCCTAGCATCTCAAGCAACCAGAGTCTCCGGGTACAAGCTCTACTACGCCCCTGCAGGTACGGAACGCAGAGGAATTCTGTTACACATACGCTCTGACATGATGTATATTTTTTGCCAATTTAAACCCCGCAATGGCGATGAGTACGCTTGTTCTAGAGTAAAAAAACAACAACAATACAGGTCACACTGATAGCAACGCATATTGGTCTCCCTTTCTTCCGATCTCGACTGCGAATACTGAAAACCGTGATGAAGGCAACTCGTATACTCTTTTGACCGTTGGTGCATTAACAACACTACCTCTCTCCACTTGTCTTGGCGAAGTACTGGGGTGAACGCAGAGAAAGGTATCTGGCCTTATTTGCTTCAGAAAACAGACGTTACGCTATGTCCGTTTAAAGTCAGACTTTCCTACGGGCCTGTTTTTATCTGACCTATTTTTTTTATTTTTTTTACGAAATCTGCACCGGCGCTTTTGGTGGATTTCTAGCGTGGACACCGATTGTAGTGACCGCATTCCCACTCGCCTTAGGTGTAAAGGACTTAGTACATTTGACCCAGCTAATGCCATGCACATCGAATGTACATTGATAACGCATATTTAGGAGGCATGCAAAGAATCTCTCACTTCTAGCTTGTAAGAATATAGCAACTCCAGTTATGTTTCCAAGTGCTCCTCACGCCAACTACAACGCGGACTCAATTGATATAGAAATACAACGACTACGCGCTGTTCGGCGGCACGCAGAGAGACGCTTTAAAGACTTTCAAAAGGCTGACTTGACCTGCGAGAGTCCCGAAATATGTCGAGGAAGATCTATTGACCAATGGACAAGTTGGTGGACCAGCTAAGGAGGTGCATCTATCAATTTCTGGATCCTCGAAAGCCTTTATCCCTGATTTGGCTGATGGTGCTGCGTCTAAGCATGTATGCCTCTGTCTGCGTCGGCTGTACACCAATATTGTCAGCAGATCGAAGTAATGAGTGACGTTTGAGGAAATTTTGGAACTGTAATGAAGATTATTGCATCTGCGTTCTGAGATTCGGCGATGAATGTTTTAGTCTGTCGTGACGTCAGGCCTACGTATACGATATTGGCGCGAATTATAAAGCGTCAATTTTGTGGATACATGCTGCCCTACTTTCAAGGCCGTCGCTCTGAAGGGGTCTTTAAGCGCTCGGCAACATTTACCCTTCAATTGTGCTCTAATGCTTCTGTGTGGGTGCAGTTGACAATCAAACCTGGCAACGATGACGGCTCAGGAAGGAAACAAACCAGCGCCTCTAACAAAGGGACAGGCTCAGCATATACTTATTAGAGTAGCGTGTAAAGCACTGGCGTAAGCATACAATTCGCAATATAGTGTAGCACAAGTCTGGCTCGTTTATATTCGTACTTTATTATATCAACCCTGGAAATAGAATAATAAATCATATTAACAAAATGTACAATACAGCCAGTACCGAACCCCATATATAAGTTACCAATGCGCACACGTAAAGCGGACTTCACATGTTGTCTACACATGAAAGTCCTGCGGGAAACAATGCAATGTGACACCGGTGGTAGAGCCCTCGCTGTTGCAGGGTGCAGCAGTTCTTTGCATGCTGCGAGCTCAGTTTTATAAGCGCCAAGCTCTATGCAAGAAACGAGACCGTTTACATGCCACAACGGCACAACAAGGCTTAGTGCTGGCCGCATGTAGAACGAGAAAACGACCGAGTTGCACAACTGGAGAGCATCATACCTAATAGCAATGACTGAGAAGCAACTTGCATGCAGGACTAAAACTTTGTAGACGACACATTTTGAGACAAGTGAGCTAACTGCGGACCATCCACGTGAGCACCACAGCAGACAGCATGACGGCAGCGATAAGAAGCTGCTTCTCTGCCACCTTCGCAGTACCTAACAAGGCCTCCAGAGTCTCACTAACGCCAATGGAGGTGCAAGATGATTGTTGCATAAAAAAAGAAATTAAAAGTGCGTTAGTAAAATAGCTTGCCTCTTTCCCCATGACCAGGTATAAAAATATTCATTAATCTTATGTTGGTCATAGGTTTTTCATTTGTATTGATATAATTTCTTTATCTAAGTGTTTGATCCCTAGACTGTGGCTATGCCATGGTTTGGCTATGCTGCAGTCACCCTAAACCACTTATGGGCCCAGCCTTCGCCGTCTGCGCATCTCCGTCATGTTTCCTATACGCCCGGGGCGACCAGACTGCTATTGAAACGGCAGTCATACACTAACGCACAGCATGGGCCGGAAGCCCATTTGCTCTCTTGACGTATCAAGTGTCTTGCCTTGCGCGCATGGCGCGCCGAAAATGCTTGAATAAAGTGGTTGTTCTTGTACGCTCTTGCAGCTTGTTCACATAACAGTGGCGAAATTATAATAATAATAATAATAATAATAATAATAATAATAATAATAATAATAATAATAATAATAATAATAATAATAATAATAATAATAATAATAATAATAATAATAATAATAATAATAATAATAATAAATAAAAACATTGCAGGCAGCTGTATCGAAGCTCGTGTGTGCGCTCACAGTCCACTTAAGTCCAGACCCAGACTCTTGACTCGTCTCAACGCGGTACCATCCATTTGTTTTGCTCGCTGCGGCCAGACTTCATGTCGTTTCTCTCACACCCAAGGTGCCTATTTTCATTGTACTTGCGCTTTGGAACTACACGTTGCCGCAAGCAATGCTGCGTTGAAGAACGTAACGATGGCGGAGAGCCCTTCGGGGCGGTTCGCACGGATTACACCTTGCCACCTTGGTTATACCAATGTCTACCATAAACATTTGTCAGAAGGCTGGCGCGTTCAAGTGGCCGCAGCGCATGTGACCACGGCGCCACTACCTACTCAGAAGAGAGTTTTTTGACAGCCAGCTGTCTCGCTGGCAGTGGCACACTGATGAAGACCATCATTTATTTCCCTGACAAAGCCACGCGGACGGCATAGAGTTAAGTGCATTTGCGTGGGCTCTTCGCGACTCAGGGTCAGTGCCAACGCTAGTCTTAATGCAAGGGCATGCGAAACAGCTCGTATTAAGGCTGGTTCACAAGTAAGCGATTGAGAGAAGTCAAAGACAAGCTGCTCGAGTCACCGCTACAATTCCAAACAAGTTTTTGCGTCGCTTCGACGAAAATCGCGAGCCTCTTCGCTTGCATGTGAAACAGCTAGGCTTTAAAGGACAGCTGGAACACCTCGAAAAAATTACGTTCTGTGAGGGATTATAAAGTTAGTCCGTTGAAGAAGGCTATCATGCTTAAAAAGGGCGAAAATGAACACAAACGGCAGTTATTTTACAAGAAAATGAGCACCAACGCATAAGCACTCCGAGCAAACACTGCTGTTGCCCGTGATTGGCCGGGGCGGGACATCATGGCGTTATTTGTTTTTTATTTTTATTTGATATACTGTCAACCCCAATCGGGTTTTTACAGAAGTGGACATGAACTGCATGGCATGGACATAATTGCTGATGTGGCAGATTCAGTATGGAAAACCTTCATAGAATACGACAAAAAACACCAAAAAATCTGTTATACAATAGAAAGCATATATCACCGGAGCTTTCACATAAATTCAGACAGCTTCATGACAACAAAGTAGGCTCGGCAAGCTCTAAGAACTTTTGAACTGTAGGTTTCAAGTGCATTCCAATCGCGCACGGTTTGCGGAAAAAAAGAAAAGTATTCTTGGTATCTCCGCAGGCACCAGCGTTATTGCTGCGTGCGCGTTATTTCAAGTGGCTCTGCAGCTAGATTGAAAGTATACCAATATATTGCTGTGACCAGCAGCTCTAAAGCATCTGGACCCTTGCCTTCTCTGGCAGCTTTGCGCACTGCGAGGCGGTGTCTTGAGGCATCTACCACTTAGTGTGGGCCTGCCCCTCTAATCTCGCTATCCCCCCTCATCACAGCGCAACCCCGGAGGACTGTAGGCGAGCTTAGCTGCTCTGACCTGCAGGCCCAACAAACCTTAGTCGGGAGAGCCCGAGCGCCGGTAGACGCCACTGAGGAGAGACCTTTACGTAGTGTTTGTGAGGGCTTGCCCTCCTCCCCCCACTGTGAGCTCGTGAGTAACCTCCAGTGTTTGCATATGTCTATAAATGTTGGCCACCACCACCACCAACAACAACCGTGATCAGATTCGAATCCAGGTACTCCGGTTCAGTAGCTATTGCTTTCGCATTGAGTGGCCGTGATCTCACCACTGAGCCGTCGCGGCGGATTGTATTTTTTGTTGTGCATACGTTGTGCATTGCAGAGATGTGAGAAGGTTATATGTTCAAACTAGTCTTAGGTTTTTATACATCAAGCTACATTTCGGCAGCCAGGACTACCACACTTGTCGGCCATCAGACACACTAACAGACGCAGTCGCTCTAACACGGGGCTTGATGATATTTACAGGAGGCACAAATTTGCCTATGTACGTATAAGAGTATTCTATCAAGGAGCACATCTGCAGAATAAAAAAGAAAATACCTGACGCGGCGGTAGCCGGCTACGTGAAAGGGGCGCGAGGCTGTTGTACGCAGCGAATTCTTTTCTTCCGCTTCAATGGGAAGTGCGCATTTCTGAATCGTTCGAGCTCTAAAGCGTGCATTAAAAACTGCTGGAATAAACTTAGTTTTATCTAGACATGTTTTTGTTGGGGAGGTATTTAAAAGTTTTGTGAGAATGAAAATTGGAAGAAAGATCATGCCGAATAGCATGAAAGTGAAAGAGTTTGATAGCTCCTTTATTTCTACAATGTCGTCAAATCTTTAGCGGAGTTCCCAAAGAATGCTGAAAAATTTCTTTTTGTTACGTTCGCACATATTTGGTGTAAATAAATTTGTTTCAGCCTTAATTGCTGTTTTTGTTTCGAAATTTCAAGGAAACTTGGCTGCTATTCAAATAAGAACATCCCCCGAATTGGCATGCTGAGACCCACGCCTCTCTTCAGGCAAAGAAAAAAAGAAAAAAAAATTTAAGCTGATTTAGCAAATTTTGTCAAATACGCGGTATTTGCGAAAGCACGTGACGTTGCTCTTTCATTCCAAATGGACGGAAGCGAAAACGATGACATCCAATACGCAGTGCGGTAGAGCGGCTGTTAACATGCGGGGTTATCTACTTAGAATGTAGCTACGCGGTTCCCGCCTGGCTTCCCACTACAAATTGTTCTTCTTCTCACTTCTGTGCATGATGTGCATGCTGCAAATTCCTCGGTTGAATCCATTCAAACGGAGGTTTTGTTCTTTTTTTTTTTCGTGGAAGGTAATAACTCGGATCTTGCGAATACCTTGCAGTTTTTTTATTTGCTTCGTGAAACAGTGGTTTTGAATTAAACAGAATATTTTTTAATTTTTTATTTCATATTTAGGGGCCAACATCATGTTTAGAAAATGAAGGCCGTTAGTATAAAAGCAGAGTTCAGTAAGTATAAAAGCTGGCTTCCCGCATGCACAATTTTTGAATGGCGTCGTTTTCGCCATTTTGTACCGTAGAAGCAGTTAACACAATTTCCGGGAATATATTACGCCGAGCGACGCCGTTTTAAAAATATGAAGTGTGGGAAGCCAGCTTACCGGCTAAATATACGTATTTTTGACGCTATTCCGAAGTGCAGTGCCGCTAAAGAAGATTCAAATACTGGACACAACTTTTATATTTACGGCCTTCGATTTCTTAACGTAATGTTCACCACTAAAATAAACTGATTAGTTGCCTTTAGCTAATTAATTAACTGCTTAATTACTGAGCTGTATCCCGTGCAGAATGTTTGCTTTATTATACTGTCCACCTGCAGGAACCGTACCGACGTATCTCTCGCAGGGTTTATTAATAACGATTAAAACGCATGGTAAAAACAAGGAACTTCTAAAACCCATTTTTTTTTCAGAGGAGAAGGGCGAAAAATGACACCTGAAGCAGTGCTACTTCGTAAAATGTATCACTTCTGAGCAGGTAGTTCATTGCACAGATAGGGTGGCCAGAGGGTTATACATACGAAGAAGTGTTGATGGTGCGTCCTTTCCTTTTGCTGCTACAGCAATATGAATGCCACTACAGGCAAAGGTGGGGCCATGATACCTCCTCCTCTTGTTAAGAGCCAAGCTCGAAAACAACCAACCTTGCCGACGACAAGCCAAATCGGTATCGGCAGAGGCGGACAGGTGGGAGCAGGAACGTTATACAAAGTGATCGAGAAGCACTGACAAAGAGAAAGCGGCGTCGAAAGCGAAGGCGTACAAGCAGATCTTGTATCGCCTCATTAGCTGATTCACCACGGTGCTGCCAGTTAGACAAAATGAGTGTAATTGGAACAAATGTAACAATATAAACAACATTAGCTAGTCATTAAAGACAGCGAAAGTAGAGTGAATTAGCGGGAAATTCAGACAATGGAATGCGGCAAACGGGAAAGCATAAATAGGGAAGCATGAAATTCAGAAAAGGTCACCTAAGCGCATTCTGTTTATACTACAAATTGCATCAGATGTACAGAGGTTGACGCAATGACTCAGAAATAAAGAAATATATACAAGAAATTAGGGCCACTATACACGTGAAAATTGCGTAAGGTTTCTCGCAGCCGCTATATATTGCTGCATGACTACTTTCACACCTTCCTTGAAACCTGAGGGAAGGAAAGAGACATGGATGTGGGACACAGGCGTCCCGCTTAAGATGTCAGAGTAGTGTAGCGGTATTTAAATCCAAAGATGCATATTAATCTTTTCTCAATGAGCACAGCTGTCAAGCCATGCTCAGGAAAGTCTGGTCACTTACAATTGTTCCTACGCTGAACCTCCAGCACTATATTATTTATCGGGTGTATGCTTATCAAAGGAACTTTAAATTTGACATATGTCTCGCTTCCCTCGTGAAGGCTAAATCTGTACCGGAGAACCAATTTGGAAAGCGCCATCTTCAGTTCGAGCAACGCGAACTTCTTTCCGATGCATTCCCGAGGTCCGAGGCCGAAGGGAATATAGGCGGCCAAGTGCCTCTGTGCTTTGCGGTCATCAGAGAATCTTTCCGGGTCGAACACTTCAGGATCCGGCCACAGGTGGGGATCGTGGTGAATGTTCCACGTGGGCACAATCAGGCGTGTACCAGCCGGCAGGACGTTTCCTGCCACTTCAACGTCGTTGTAACACATCCTTGCAACAAACAACACGAGCGGTGGGTACTTTCGCAAGCCTTCAGAGATCACCATGTCCAGCCTCTTTAGCCCCTGAAGCCGATCGTGGCTAATCTCGCAGGAACTTTCTCCATTAGAACACGCAGAGGAGAGCTCTTCCAGCAGTTTTTCTTGTTCATGCGGGTTTCTAGAAAGCTCGTGCAGGAGCAGTGCCAAAGTTAGCGACGTCGTCTCCAGGCCACCACCTAAGGCTACGAAGCAGTTGGAAACCACGTGATTGTCGGTAAGGAGGAGACGACTGTTGACCTGTGTCTGCCTGCTCTTGTGCTGGGCTTCAAGCATCAGGTGCAGCATGTCCACAGGATGGCCATCTTTTATTTCTTGGCGGAATTCACGGCTCCTTCGTACTCGGATCACATCGCGCACTCTGTCGGTAACGTGGGTGAACAACCTGCCGTAGGACACGTACGGCAGTAGCCACCCGACGATTTTCCTCATGAAAGGAAAAGCGAGACCCACGTGCATCATACGGACGTCTGGCGTAATCAGTGTATTGCGGAGACTCGTGAGGAACGGGTCGTCCGGGTTCCGCTGGCACTCACACTACATGCAAAAAAGAAAAAGGCATTGTATAACTCATATTACAAGAAATACATCAAATCTTTCATACAGGTCTCTATTGAAGGGGCGTATTTTACTGAACCAAGCATGATTTAGAATTATATTCGGTAAGCGAGAGAAAGGTTTGGAGCTGTTTAATTAGGTTGTTCAGATAAAATATATGAAAAGTGTAAAACAAAAACGAAGTGTACTTCTGGAATGAAATGAAGCAAACATTGTGAGAAGTTCGGTAAAGTACAGATTACTTTATTTTTGTTCGACTTTCTTCAGCAATTATTTGATATTAATAATAAATAGTTTTTTTTTTACGTGATCGGATTGTAATAACGAAATGCTGTACTCCTATGAAACTAGTTCAGTCCTGATGTTTCCAATAAGGCAGCCTTCATGTGGCCCTGTCCACACGTCAGAAATGAAAGCCTGAAAAATTACAATGCACTAGACGTTAGCCTGATCGGCGAGGTATTTAATTATACGGCTACTTGAAAACAAATTACGCCAGAGACACTTCGCCAGAAGCACCACGGCCTGATCGTTTTCATTAAGGAAAGTTTGTGTATTCAGACCTGATCGGTTAAGGTCCTATAAGACTAGTTATTGATTGCACATGACAACTGAATAAAGTAGGCGGAGTTTTACGCAGTACCTCAGAACATTCATTTCATATCGATTAGGAGCAATGACGTTTTTAAGACGTGAAGGTTGGTACAACTATACGGCAAAACATTGGCAGGGTTTACCGCATCAAGGCTGGACCCTCGCCTCAAAAATTCACTAGCAAGTTTGTGTAAGGTGACAGATCGTAGGCGTTATGTTCGTGTACCAGCTCTTCAGAGGGTTCTTCGACGAAACAATACTTGGCATTATCGAGTGGGAAAAAGCTGCACACTTGGCTATGTCCTTTCATAGAGGAATGGTGAAGTCTCCGAAGGTCTTCGTGGATACGAGTCAGACAAGCTAGTGCCAGGCCAAGCAGGCACACTCACATGGCTTCTCTAAAAGCAGTTTTTAAATCGATGTGGGAAGTCCCTTCGCATAATGCGGTAGGAGGCGCTGTGACTGCATCGGTAGATAAGCGATTCGGAAACTAGCATTATTGTCCTCTTTACATAAGTAATAACGCAATCATGTAACATGCTGCAGAAGAGGTACGCTCAAGCGCATATTACACATGAACCGCGTGGATAATTTCTTAATTTCTGTGAATTGTTCTCGTATCTGGTTTACTTCTAGTGGATTACTGCACGCTTGATGCATGGGTTTGAAAGTACGCAGATGATGATCTAAGCCCTAAATATTACTACTTCACACTTCACACAATCTGAAATAACGTTTAGGGAAGATGAGGTAGAGAGAGGAGGGATAAATGCGAGGACGTGTGCATAATAAGCTTGGCTATGATGACTATAAAACATAACGTTTTCGTAAGTTCATTTGGCTGTGCGCTATTTCTTCCCCCTTCGTGCGCAGGTGGCGCCACCCGGAAACCAGTATTTTTATTTAAAGGGCTTTGCATTCTTAATTATCTTTAAACTATGTCAAGCAGTCTCGGTAATCTATTTTTTTCTTAATTCTTCGACAACATTGATCTTTTTGAGTTATTCTCAGCGATCTAATTTTTCTGAGGTATTCCTTGTCATCTTTATTTTCTCAAATCATGCTTGGTAATAATATCACGAGTCCCTGTTGGCACTAGTCACATCTCATATATCCATCTGCTACCAGAAATTTGAGGTTTTTGTTGTAAATACTTACACGCATATCACCTACGGAGGTTTTAGACAGACGCCAAAGCACAGTTTTAGTTTTCATGGCGCCCCCATTGCTTTCGCATTAAAAGGCTGTCCAGATCGCCATGCGTCCAAATAAATATTGGACCAAAGCATTGGTGCTTTCTCCGCTGGGCGGCAGCCCATGCCCAGCGGCAGTACACCACTCACTACCAAAGCTTCCTATTTTAATTCGATAGCTGTACTTGCTGAAGTAAATCAGAAAAAAAAAAACAAAAAAACAGGAGGTATGCCTGAAGCCCCGACCTTTGACCTTTGAGGATGCCTATGAACGGGCACTCATCGGCGGGATGATTGTCTAAATTCACCGCTCTTAAGGCGACTCCCTTCGCACTTAAATAATTCCTGTGACTTCGGAGGTGACTTACGGGTTATCTGATTTTGCTGTATAAACTCCCTTTATCCGCAGGTTGAATTCTCTCCACTTTGAAATGAATGGCTAGCCCTGTCCATGGCGACAGCTGTCCCAGGCTGAGAATCGTCACACCAAGGGGCGTCGACAGCAATCACTCAGCAAAGTGATCTACATATACTAAGCCAAACTATGCCGAACCCCTGCTTTCGCGTGTTATACAATCTGTAGACCCTCAATTCATCATCATCACCAGCCTGAGTATACCCACTGCAAGGCGAAGGCCTCTCCCATATTTCTCCACTTAACCCGGCTCTGCCCTAGCTGCATCCACTTGACCCCCGCGAACTTCTTAATCTCATCCGCCTACGTAACTTTCTGCCGCCCCCTGCTACGCTTTCCTTCCCTTGGAATCCAGTTTGTTACCCTCAGCGACCATCGGTTATCCTCTCTTCGCACTACATGTCCTGCCCATGTCCATTTCTTCTTCTTAATTTCCACTAAAATGTCGTTAACGTGAGTTATTTCTCTGACCCAGTCTGCATGCTTTCTATCTCTTAATGTTAGCCCTACCATTTTTCGTTCCATAGCCCTCTGGGTTATCCTCAACTTAAGTAGAACTCTCCTGGTTAGCCTTCACGTTTCAGCCCCATAGGTGAGTACAGGCAAGATGCAACTGTTGTATACTTTTCTCTTGAGCGATACCGGTAAGCTGCTAGTCACTAATCTGCGAGTGCTTACCAAATGCGCTCCATCCCAATCTTATTCTTCTTGTTATTTCCTTTTCATGGTCCGCATCTGCGGTTACTACCTGTCCTAAGTAGACATATTCGCCTACTCCTTCCAGTATTTCGCTACCTAATGTAAACTGCTGTTCCTTCCCGAGGCTGTTGAACATTACCTTAGTCCTCTGCATATTGATTTTCAAGCCTACCTTTCTGCTTTTCCTGTCTAGACCATCAATCATTATTTGCAGTTCATCCCCCGAGTTGCTTAGCAAGGCAATGTCATCAGCAAATCGCAGATTAGTGAGGTATTCTCCATGTGCCCTTATCCCTAACTGCTCCCATTCGAAGTCTCTGAATGCTTCCTCTAAGCAAGCTGTGAATAGTACTGGGGAGATTGTGCCTCCTTGCCTAACACATTTCTTTATGGGGATTTTGTTACTTTCTTTATGCAGAACTATGGTTGCTGTGCAGCCACTAATATCGTTTCCAGCACTTTCACGTACGGCTCGTCTACCCCCTGATTTCGCAATGCCTGCATCACCGCCGAGGTTTAAACTGAGTCAAATGCTTTTTCGTAATCAATGAATGCTACACTCTAAAAAAAAAGGGTGTGATCTTAGTCTTTTTGGGGGGTAAACTGCTTGTCGCTGAGCTAACACCTTTTTGGGGTAAGGTTACGCTGTGTCTTGGAAGACTAAGTATTTATACCATTGCATGTAGTGTAACATTACGCTTCTGGTAGCATAAACTTGCACCTTCACAAGCAGTGTAACTGTATTCTACCTAGGCATAACGTTGCACCTTTCATAAAGGCCTATGTTTTAGTCTGTCGATGGCATAAGCATACCCTTGCATCAAAGGTGCAAGTTTGCACCTTGACAACGTAAACTTATCCTGTATGTACAGGTGCAAAGTTACCATT
The DNA here is from genome assembly GCF_055883805.1 of Amblyomma maculatum. Taxonomy (NCBI): domain Eukaryota; kingdom Metazoa; phylum Arthropoda; class Arachnida; order Ixodida; family Ixodidae; genus Amblyomma; species Amblyomma maculatum. Next base: position 136,198,248 of record NC_139346.1, read on the forward strand.
TTAGAGTATAAATTTATATTACGACAAAGAGCGCAAAGTTTTGCACCTTTATGGTGCAAGCTTATACCACCAGGAGAAGGATAACGTTGCCCTCCAAGCAGTTTAAAGTAATGCCATATTACATAGGGCATCTAAGCATCATCTTGTGGTATATATATGCTATCCACACAAGAGTACTATTACCAATCTGCATCGTAAACTTGGTCACTGGAAGCAGGAATAAAGCTAACCAATACATTTCAAGATTTTCTGGAAGGAAAGATTATGTTGAAACATTGCAATATCTTTGTGTCGTCTGGAGTGTGACAGTGAGCAATGTTTCAGGTGAGGTAGGCTGTGTCATGTTGTGTTCAAGCCGTAAGTTATGTTGCAGAGTGAACAAAAAGAATTTACAGAACAATCGGTTAAGATAACATACCATGGTGTTTATTTCACCTCATTATACACCGAAGTTGCAGCAAGGGACTGGATAATCTTCTCCGCACAGTCAGGGCAGGGATGTACCACGTATTTGACCTGCATAGAAAAGAGAACTTGTAATCGGTTACTCATGAAGAAAGTCTCACAAAACATGCTTATGGAGTAATTAATTCACATATAAAAATAACACTGCACAAAGGGCAAGTAAAAAGGAAGACAGATGGAAATAGTGCACCAGTACAGGCTTCCAAGTGTTTATATAATGAGAATTGTGAACTCACACAATATATAGATCAATGAAAATTCTCCAAATCTGAGCTTTACCTGTGCCACTAACACACACATAGACAACTAGCACATTGCAATCTCAGCAAAAATTGACAATATGCTCAATAAGACACAATATACAATGAGACATATTCTTGTTAGGAGCAGGGTCAAGCCATAGGCATCACTGATGTTGGACTACCCAGAGGGTCATTTAAAGAAATATGACTGAAAACATATTGATAAAATAGAAGCTAGCCTAATAAAGGCAAAAGATGTGATTTAAAAAACCCCTCCTTCTACTCGTTCATATGTGCAGTTCTCCTTTTTTTTATCATTAGCTTTTTATGTTAAACTTTGTTTTATCGCCTTCAGTTTCACCTTTGTTGTTTGCTGGTTTCCACTCCAACACCCAAACATTATAGTTTGCTTTCACACCTGACCATACCAGTGGTCTTGTTTCTAGTCACTATGGTCTCACCCTCCTAGAAAACACTGTCTCTGGTCCTTCATGACATTATCTTATGTTGCCTATAGTGTTAATGTTTTCCTGAGACTACACTGTCTTTAGTCATCTGATCATCCATCACAAGTGACAACTTGTGGGATTCGGGCTTGCTGCGGCTGCCCTTTGCGCGGCCGCCGCCCGCTTCCCAGTTGTTCTCCCCGTTCCCTTTCTCCCGCCTGAGGCGGCGGAGAGGGGCTCGAGCGACTTGTCACTGTCGTTCGGGCCACAGCTCCGCCCTGGCGTCCCAGTGGCTGTTCTCATTGGCGCCTTTTGGCGGGAACACGGCACCGCTTCGACAGCCGCGCTCGCGCGACTGTCCGAGCGGAGCCCAGAGAGAGACCCCTCCGAGACATCGCAAGGTGCGTACGCTACTGTTCTTGTCTGCCGGCCTTTGTCCGCGCAGACCAGTGTGTACTCGAGTTCGTCTGCTCCGGGTCTTACCTGAGAGCGAAGCTCGAGACTGTCGATCGTGATCCAACGATCCGCGACAGGCGTACCTTGCGGTGGTTGCCCAATCTCTCTCAAAGGAACCCTTTGGTTACTGCGAGTGAGAGATCACAGCACGCCCTTGCGTGCTTGCGGCGCGCACTCCGTGTCACTTCGTGCGCGCAGGGGAGCCTAGCTCCTCGCGCGCTCCCTTGACACGGTGACTGCATATGTGTGTGTATGTGCGTTTTGTATATATGTGTATGTGTGTGCGTACGTGCGTGTATGTGCGTTTGTAAATATGTGTGTGCGTATGTGTGTTTGTAAATATGTGCATGTGTGTGCGTGTGTGTGTGTGTGTGCCGCTGGAGGATGGCGTTTCAATAAACGTCTCCTTTGTGAACTTGGAGGTATGTGTCCTTGCAGCGAAGTGCTCTCCTCCCTGTGGAGGTTGAGTGCGCGCTGCAGTGTTTCAGTGCGCGCGCGGTGACGGCTGATCGGGGCTTCGGCTCGCGCGACGCTCGAACCCGCGGTGGTTCGTGGCCTATGTCCAAGTAGAAACCACAAACTGCAAATCTGTTCTTTTTTTTTTTTTTGGGGGGGGGGGGGGAGAAATGGGGGGAGGTTCTTTTGTTCTTGCATTCGTTGTCATTTCTCATGAATATAACGAATGAAGCTTGTTCCTGCAGAGCTTGCTCCTGCAGGGGTATGTCTAAGGCCATTCTATTGTTTCTGCCTTTAGTGCAGTTTACATTCCTGGAAAAAGGCATGAATATACCACAGAGGCTATGCCTTATAAAATGCGGGATACCACTTCTGAAAGATGGAACATTTCATGCTAAAAGAGCAATGATAGCAAGGCACATCCAAAGCCCCTTCTGCACATGTGCATTACTGCAGTGATGTCACAGATGCAGAATTATGTAAAGCATGGCAATAAAATGCAACTTTTACATAAGTTCATTGCTAGTTTCACACCACACATCAGCTTATGACGATGCCAAAAACTTCTCGAGACTGCCGTTTCACTTCAAAACTACATTATCTTGCTCAGGAGGCAAAAAACAGTACACTTCAATACCCCTATAATTCCTTGAACAAACCACAAAGCTTGAGATTCTATGTATTGCTGCTTCATGTAATGCTCACAGCACATGCAGCAGGAATAAAACTTCTCATAAACTGCAATTTGCCAGAACTGTCAACTGCTTATCTCTTTAGATGCCTAACTAATGAAATTGTAAATGCTGACCAATATTATAAGAGAATGATTATTAAAAAGTGTTTACAACAAATTTCTCGAAGATTATGTTCTTTACCTTTACAGATTGCAAATCATAAACTATGAAGAGACACCCGTGCAGTCTCTGCCGGTGGGTTGTGCAGCAATGTGGACTTTGGGTACCTGGTACAGCTTCAGGATTAGACTTAATTATCTATTCTTTTTGTTTATAAGAGGCAATATGAAAACTGCAAAATTGAAGGCTATTAATGAGGGAGCCTAGGCCTAAAACCCTCCTAATCATCTATGTGGTCTAACATAATGAGCATCAAAAATATTCCTTTAAAAGCTTTGTAAGTTGGTTTTTCCACATTACATAACTAAAAAAGGGTGTTGCTGACATTTCTTATACAGATAATATAGACATATTTTGTGTTTTTGATGATGCAGAAGAAGCTAACATGGTTCTGGCAACAATACCAAGTGCAGCAACATTTTTTACATGCAATGTGGGAAAGCAAGACAGTAGTTTTCAAATATGCCTTACCTTGTTCAATATTCTGAACTACATTGCTCTTTCAGAAAATTTAAGAACTGGGCTCACCTATAATATTGGGGACCCTCATTTCTGGTATAAAATACTGTCCCCTAAAATTAAAATGCAAAAGTTAAGTCAATTTTGGTTGATTAGCCATTCAACCATTATCCTCTACCACAGACATGTCTACTGTGCTGCACAATCCAGTTCTAATTGTACTGCAAATTTCATTTCATTCATTCTCCCTTTATAGGCCCATAGACATGACATAAGGGGTGGGGGCATATATATATATATATATATATATATATATATATATATATATATATATATATATATATTTGTTAAATGGTAGTGGTGGAACACAAGGAAAATACGCTGAGTACAAATGGCACAAAACAATATAAAGAACACAAAAGAAACAATAAAGCTGAAAGTGCTAAAATACCGTCCATTACATATCACCTGCAGTACTTCATTTTTAGTTTCATTCTATTGTGGACATACCTAGCAACATAAGAGCATCTGAGTTGTTGAAAATTACACCCATCAGAGAACATAACCTTACTGCTGAGAACCAAGTGCAAACAATTTAAATATTAGGTTTTGAAGAAAAAAAGAAAAGAGGCATACATTAACAGCTCACTCAATAAAAAGAAGTCAACATGTTCAGATCGATTACATACTGAAAAAATTCCTCTCTTGCTAACTTGCTCAATAGCACTGAATGGTTCCAAAATCAATGTAATGCCAGGGCTATTGCTCCTCAGCATAGAAAAATATGCTCTTTGATAGACATAAAGCAACAATGAACAGACCACAATGCCACAGCTATGTCGAAAAATACATACCACACAAATCTTGCCGTAAGTAGTCGTCCAGCGCTGAATAAAGCAGGTTGATCTTTAGAAGCAGGAGTAACAGCACTTCTACACCGTATTCCTCCTACTGGCAGGTACGCTGCAGCAAAGGTATGATTCATAACATTAGCATGATACTCGTAACTAGTACATACATAACTATAGTACAAAAAATAATGGCACCACACATGCCAAAACAATGACTCAAATATTTTGACAATGAGCTTAAAAGCTACAACTCCTGTTCCTAGATATATCTGTAACAATATCTGCCACCTCTTTACAGTCGAAATAACTGCTTAAATAAACTAGAATAGCAGATTTATGACAAACTGCTAGCACAATGACAATACACATTAACTTCAATGAGGGAATGTCTCAGTACCAGTGAATTGTAGTAATGAGTATAACACAATGTCTGACAACAGAAACTACAGAAGGAAAAGAATGTGTTGTTATTGGTCAGGCATAGCCTCCTTTCTATGGGTCAGGAGGCTGAAAAGTTCAGAATGGAAATAGCTGAGTAGAAACTATAGCAAATCCCCAAATGAAAATTATTAGTGATATAAAAATTTTCCTTAGCTCGCTAACGAAAATTAGCACATTTAATCAAAATAGCTGTTTGGGCCAGTTGGTTCATACTTACACCCTATAAGACCAGCGAAAAAAAAGAAAAAAAAAGAAAACAGGTACAAAGGAACACAAAACGTATTTCAGTGCCCGTCCTGTCATTTTTTGTTCCTTTGTCCCCGTAATTATTTTTTTTCGCTGGTCTTTTTATGTACCGATTACAAAAAGAAAGTCAGTCTTAAAGCAGAGAAGGGGTGACACATGGTTTGCTTCAGTGCTGAAGACATCTGATCACCAGCTAACCCAGATTTTTCACTTGTTAAGTGATTTGATCGAGTCCAATATTTATTATCAGTTCTTAACATAAGTGATCAGCAAGTTAAATAACACTATTTACTCGCACACGCCCTCAAACACAATGAAACTCAATTGATAAGTCACTGTCTGGACGTGCACCATATTGCACGGCATGAGCGAAAATGGCAACACGCAAGGAGACACACACATGGCACGCGACATAAATATTCTCCGACGAGAATCCCAAGCAGTATACATTGAGGCAGATGTCAGTGATCAGCAATATGTGCCACAAAAGTGCGCGTCTCAAATTAAACGCCCCTTTCTGGACGGAAACAATGCTTTGGACTTACCAGCACGGATAGCAGAGACCAGTTTCAAATTCTTTGAAGAAACGACAGTCTACGTTCTTGCGCAGACAAGACGAAGGACTTGAGCCTGCAGCGAAAAAAAAAAAGCGTGAGAAATGTCTTTCCTGCACATTGCGTCACTGCGACAGTATACATGTACACGAATCGGCTCGGTCCCACCTCTGGTCTCGACGCCATCAGCTCAAAACTGCGGGGTTAAATCGGCGTTCCGAAAGCGTGACTTTAGGATATCAAGCGCGCTGCCTTTGAACGTACAGGTTGCTGGCAAAAAAACCGTAAACTTAACCCATCACCCTGCATGCTCTCCCGCATTTATGGCAACGTTCCCGTAAAGCAGCAACAACAGACGATCAAAATCGATTGTAGGCAGCGAGCAAAAATAATGCGGCATGCAAACACGTCAATGCGTATCACCGGGACTGCATTAGCGCTCGTCGACGCATACTTTCGACCGCGGGATATGCTTGTGAGCATCATAGACGACTAAAAATGCACCATTAACATCCCGCAAAAAGGTCGTGACCATCTGAAAATTTTGGGATGCGCCGCTCCTCCAGTCAGAACTGAGGGAGTGGTATGCTCAGGTTGGGATCCAAGACGTAGTGCTCAGAGGCCGTTTCACAGACAAACAAGCAGCGTCGCGGACGTAAGCAATAACAAAACATGTTCAGGCCAAGTTAAATAGCAGAGAAAAACACGTAAAACGAAATGTAAAACGTCACTTACATGCGCGGCTGAAATTTGGCGCCAAGGATCCGTTGGAACACCACCACCGCGACGACCAGCCATCCGCCGTTTCATTCTGAAGTTCACACTTTCACGAAGTCGTTTCATAGTGAGGCATCGATGAGCGCACTCGGTGAAATAATCGCTGAGAGCAACCGAACTTTTCGAAAAACACAGACGAGTACCAACGACAAAGAGCACGAACGCTGACTCGTGCGGCAATCGCCGTCGTCGTCTTCTCGGACCCGCAGAGTCGCAGGGAACGCAGGCAGGCTCAAGCAACTACGAACACGCGACGCTGCGTTGAGAATAAAAGCAACAAAACTAAAAAGCAACTGCTTCGCTTCCCGCCTCACCACCACTCCCCCCTCACCTCCCCTTTCTCCCTGTTTTGCAGCGTACACACTTGTCTGTCCGCCCTTGTTCTGAGTTCGGCCTTGCTCCCTCCACGGTCAAGCTCGCGTAGGAGTCAAACCTCCGGGGAAAAACGAGGGGTCCTTTTGTGGTAGCTCTTGAAAGGACATCGGACGGGAAGTAGAAAGACAGCCGCACCCAGCTTGAAACCGGTTACCATTATAAAAAAAAAAGAAGAAACAAGCGGCAAACTTTTTTTTGCTTGAGCTGCAGGGACGAAATGGTGTAAAGTCATGCGAGAGAGACTAACGTCTTCCGTGCGGGTGATTGCGCAGGGTATATTTAAGCCATGCGGTTTCAGATAGCATAAATCCCGAAGTTACCCTCCTTTTACACTCTTTTTTTTTAGAGTGTATGTATAAGGGTTGGTTATATTCCGAGCATTTTTCTATCACCTGATTGATGGTATGGATATGATCGATAGTAGAGTACCGTTTCCGAAAACCTGCTTGATCCTTTGCTTGATTGCAGTCTAAGGTTGTTCCGATTCTATTAGCGATTACCTTAGTAAATACCTTATATGTAAAAGACAGTAAGCTGATTGGTCTGTAATTTTTAAGGTCCTTAGAGCCCCATTTCTTGTGAATGAGGATAATGTTTGCATTCTTCCATGGTTCTGGTACCGTCGATGACACCAGGCACTGCGTATACAGGGTGACCAGTTTTTCTAGCACGATATCCCCCCCGTCCTTTAGCAAATCTATAGTTATCTGATCCTCACCAGCTGATTTCCCCCTTTTCATAGTTTCTAGTGCTTTATTGACCTCGTCCTTTGTCACTGGTGGAACGTCTGACTGTTTTTCCCTACCGCCAATCTCATTACGGTCCTGACTACTTTGGCTACTGTAGAGATCTGTATAGAACACCTCGGCTACTTTGACTATCTTGTCCATATTAGTGATGACGTTGCCCGCGTTGTCCCTTATCGCATACATCTGGTTTTTGCCTATGCCCAATTTCTTTTTTACCGCTTTAAGGCTTCCCCCGTTCTTTACAGTATGCTCAATTTTCTCCATGTTCATCATCATCATCATCATCAGCCAACTATACCCACTGCAGGGCGAAGGCCTCTCCCATATTTCTCCACTTAACCCGGTTCTGTGCTAGCTGCATCCACTTGACCCCTGCGAACTTCTTAATTTCATCCACCCACCTAACTTTCTGCCGCCCCCTGCTGCGCTTTCCTTCCCTTGGAATCCAGTTTGTTACCCTAAGCAACTATCGGTTATCCTCTCTTCGCACTGCATGTCCTGCCCATGTCATGCCCTGCAAACTCAACTAGTAACTCCTCCCTGCTATTCCTAGAACCAATGCCATAGTCACCTACTGCCTTGTCTCCTGCCTGCTTTTTCCCGACCTTGGCATTGAAGTCGCCCATTAGTACAGTATACTGCGTCTTTACTTTTCGCATTGCCGTTTCTACATCTTCATAGAAGCGTTCAACTGCCTGGTGATCCTAAGTACATGTAGGTGCATAGGCCTCTACAGCCTTCAGTTTATACCGCTTATTAAGGCGAATTACGATGCCTGCAACCCTTTCAATAATACTATAGAATCCATCTATATTACCCGCTATATACTTATTGACAAGGAAACCTACTTCTAGTTGTCGTCTCTCTGGAAAGCCTCGATAACACAGTACATGCCCATCCTTCAGTACAGTATATGCCTCATTCGGCCTCTTGACCTCACTAGGCCCTATGACATCCCATTTCATGCCCTCTAGTTCCTCTAACAGCACTGCTAAACTATAGTTTCACTAGCTAGGGTTCTAGCATTAAACGTTGCCAGGGTCAGTTTCCAATGGCGGCCTGTCCAGCGGAGCCAGGCTTTCTTAGCACCCACTGCTGCGTCACAGGTCTGACCGCCGCCATGGTCAGTTGTTCCGCAGCCGCTGGTGACTGAGGGCAGGGGTTTTATGGAGCTTATCATAGGAGGTTGCGGCCAATTACTGCACCAGGGTGGCCAACTCCTGTTCTGGTGAGGGAGTGCGTTGCCGGAGGTGTTCACCGGCATCAGGTCGCACTCCAAACCTGTTTATGCAATTCCATCAGCATGCGGATTTTTTTTTCCTCCGGTGGAGAATTGCGCGGCACCGGGATTTGAACCCCGGTCCTCTTGCACGCGAGGCGGATGTTCTACCGCTAGGCCACCGCTGCACCTGTCCCTCAATTAAACCTCATGAAATTGTTTTTTATATCTGGCTTATTAGCAGAGATAATGCTCTAAAATGCCGAGTTCTTCCCCTTCCCCTCCTAGCCCCTCTTGTTTGAGATAGCTGCCTGGGCTATATATATATATATATATATATATATATATATATATATATATATATATATATATATATATGTGAAGGAAAGAAGCCGACAGTCGGCGAGGCCAAGGAAAGCATTGGGGATTGTACTTTGTCTTATATATATATATATATATATATATATATATATATATATATATATATATATATATAGTTGAGGGTGGCGCTAGTGGACACTCTCAAGGTTCGTATACAGACAACATTAATACCCAAGAAAGTAGCAGAGGGGACAGCGGCCGATGTAGCTCAGTTGGAAGAGCACCGGACGCGATATTCGGAGGTCATGGGTTCGGTTCCCACCATCGGCACGTTGTTTTTTCTTCTACTTTGTGTTTAATTATCTTTCCCCTAAACAGATTACATTACTAATTTCTGTGATTATCTAATCAAACATTAAAAATAAAAAGACATAAAAGTACCATCCCCAACGCTTTCCTTGGCCTCGCCGACTGTTGGCTTCTTTCCTTCATGTATTATAACGAGCACCCTCATTTCCCCTTAATTGATCTATATAGATATATGAAGGAAAGAAGCCAACAGTCAGCGAGGCCAAGGGAAGCATTGGGGATTGTACTTTATGTTTTTTATTTAATTATTACATGGATAATCACAGAAATTAGTAATGTAATCTGTTTAGGCGAAAGCCAATTAAACACAAAGTAGAAGAAAAAACAACTTGCCGATGGTGGGAACCGAACCCACAACCTCCAAATATCGTGTCCGGTGATCTTCCAACTGAGCTACATCGGCCGCTGTCCCCCCTGCTACTTGCTTGGGTATTTATGTTGTCTATATAAGAACCTTACATTACTAATTTCTGTGATTACCTAATCAAACATTAAAAATAAAATGACATAACAGTACCATCCCCAACGCTTTCCTTGGCCTCGCCGACTGTTGGCTTTTTTCCTTCATGTATTATAACGAGCACCCTCATTTCCCCTTAATTGATCTATATAGATATATGAAGGAAAGAAGCCAACAGTCAGCGAGGCCAAGGGAAGCATTGGGGATTGTACTTTATGTTTTTTATTTAATTATTACTTGGATAATCACAGAAATTAGTAATGTAATCTGTTTAGGCGAAAGCTAATTAAACACAAAGTAGAAGAAAAAACAACGTGCCGATGGTGGGAACCGAACCCACAACCTCCAAATATCGCGTCCGGTGATCTTCCAACTGAGCTACATCGGCGGCTGTCCCCCCTGCTACTTGCTTGGGTATTTATGTTGTCTATATACGAACCTTACATTACTAATTTCTGTGATTATCTAATCAAACATTAAAAATAAAAAGACATAAAAGTACCATCCCCAACGCTTTCCTTGGCCTCGCCGACTGTTGGCTTCTTTCCTTCATGTATTATAACGAGCACCCTCATTTCCCCTTAATTGATCTGCTTGTAGCTTACGGGGGTCTCGGTTCTGGCAGTCTTGAAGCCATAGGTAGCGTAAGAGGGTTCTAGCACAGCTTTCGCCCTCGCTCTTGATCACGTTCTACGTGACGCTGGCGGTAACAAAGGACGTTCTACGTCCGCCGCTATGGCTGAGGGTGGCGCTGGTGAACACTCTCAAGGTTCGTATATGGACAACATAAATACCCAAGCAAGTAGCAGGGGGGACAGCGGCCGATGTAGCTCAGTTGGAAGAGCACCGGACGCGATATTCGGAGGTCGTGGGCTCGGTTCCCACAATCGGCACGTTGTTTTTTCTTCTACTTTGTGTTTAATTATCTTTCCCCTAAACAGATTACATTACTAATTTCTGTGATTATCTAATCAAACATTAAAAATAAAAGGACATAAAAGTACCATCCCCAACGCTTTCCTTGGCCTCGCCGACTGTTGGCTTCTTTCCTTCATATATATATATATATACCTTGCGAGTTATCTAATAATGACCCCACAGGGATGGCACAATCGTTAGAGCGCTCGACTATGGTGTCCAAGGATGCGGGATCGATACCCGTCCTCGGCGGCCGCTTTTCGGTGAAGGCGCAAAGCGAGGCGCCCGTTTGCTGTGCGGTGTCAGTTGCACGTTAAAGAACACCAGGTGGACGAAATTTATGGTGTGCTTCACAACGCTGTCTCACATTGCCTCAGTCGCTTTTGAACGTTAAACCCTACAAACCAACCAACATTTATCTAATAATGACTTTGTTATAATATCCCATATGAAGGACTGCCGGACACATGACAGACACAGGTGAAGTTTGGTGGCCAGAGGTTTTACGAGCAAATTTAGGTAGCTTGGATCATGTCCAGCTCGTCTTTGCTCTGCTCAGCGCTGGAAACGGTTACGCACTTCTCACAGGCGTTTTATCGCGTAGTGTGGAAAAGTAGCGCACCGGGATCACTAACGTATCTAATGGATTGGCTGTTAGCGTTTACCTGCTTTTCTATGCCTGCCATTCGTGTCCACATTTTATAGTATGTTCTAGTGACTACACGTATTAATATTGGAGCTCGTCAACTATGTTGAAAAGCTGTTCTTCGTTTCAGCATGTAAAAAATGGCGGAACGCCCCCTTTTTGCAAGCTATTGTACATTCTACCTGAGTACTTCGTCCCTAGCTTTCGCCTACACATGCGTTATTGTAAATGTTTGGTACAATCTGTACTCATAGCCCTAGTCGGTCACTCATGTTTCTAATATTGCGATAAATTAGAACGGCGCTCTGCGTAGCTCCAGTCATTGACTGAGGCCTCTTTTAAAGCGGTTAACATTTTAAATGTTTGCACACTTGTGGCGCATTGTGGCCCACTTGTGGCCCAGCACCGATTTGAAAATTAGTCGTTGCTCTCCTTCTGTTCGCTCTTAACTTTCTGCACCTGAATGGGTGGAATGTATACTGTATTCGGCGGTAAGTGCAGCCATTGATCTATGAAGATTCCATGACATAGCACCCATGTCTTACTGCGGTGGGCGGGATGCCACCTAACCAAAATCATGGCCTTCGACGAAAATAAAATAGACGTCCTCACTTTGGCATTTCTTAGGTTATTCCAAGGAGAAGGGATCAGAAAAAAAGACTGATTGGCAATGAATTTTCAGCTGCGGCCGCTTCACGAATCCTAGCAGTTTGGAGAGTCACTGAGCTGGAGAGTTACAAGCGTGCTGTACTGATGGGTGATTATGCTCACTGCGTGGACAGCTTTCGGAAAGTATTTGTGTTGGGCAATGGTAAAGATAAGCTATTCGTTTTTGTTTCATCAGCTATAGTTATTCGTTAAAAAAAATTGGAATCCAGAACGCTAGGAATCGATCAGATGTTTCTTGAGTGCTATTGTGCGGATGTAGTTATAATGTAGGTACTACAGTGTAGGTAATGCAGTTATAATGTAGGTACTACTGACTTTTGCTAGTAACACTAGTGGTCTAAAGTAGAAAGAATATCGTAAGGAGCGTAGTTGTACGAAGCATAGGCAGAATAAAATTATCATTAATGAAGCACCTGCCTCAATATCTCAATTCACGGCACACCGCTCGAATGCTCTAGGCACGTTTGATCAATTTCACGGCACACCGCTCGAATGCTCTAGGCACGTTTGATCAATTTAGTATATCGATTTTCTTGGCCACGGGCAACCTAGAATACGGCATCACAGATTTACAGCCGCTAGCTACCGACGAACGCGTATTTGACAACTGCGCCGCAATAAAATTTTGCCCGTGTTGCAAGGCACGCTCTCATGAGATGTCTTGTCTTTCTTCTCGGCTGTCACCTGTTTTTCTTCCTACAGCGGTCTTAGCAAAATGGACTAAAATGAATTACAAGGATGCACTTAAGTTTTCTTACGGGCAGAAATCCGAAGGCATTGCGAATTCTGTCGCGTGGTCTAGTGGTAGTGGTAATGATTTTCAGTTTAACCTTCGCGGCATAAGGTACCTCCCGATTGATGACGAGGACACTTTTCCATAAGACCTTGCAATAGCGCTGCGGTCAGCATAGAATATGGGGAGATAGCACTGTGGTGAGTCACGCCGATCTTGATGCACTGCCAGTGAGCGAATAGTAAAGGAAGCTATTATGAGGTATTGTGAAGTTTTCAAATTTGTCAATCAAGCATCAGACTGACTCCTGGACACTGAAACCTCAAAGTCGATAAAGGAAGTTTTAGCCATCTTATGTCACTCAAATAAGGCTCACGGTTCCTGCGTAAATATTGTTACACTTTGAGTGCAAACAAAGCGGCTATACTATAGTGGTTTCGTTCATAGGGAAGGAAAGCTGATCGACTGCGTTTGGAAACTCAGTCGTGGCAATGTTTTTTTGTTTTTATCTATTCACAAGGCGTGCATACACGGTTTGGCCACTCATGGAACAAGACGTGCATTCGCACTAAAAGCAGTTCAGTTCAAAGCACGCTTATACCATTACCTCCCAAGCAAGCACGGCTTTGGCGATGCAGTCCATTGTCAGCCCTTGAGCCATTTTCGATATATCCACAAGGCCTGGTGTCGAGCCGATTTTTTCGTCGAGAATTTCCACGGTCGTAGCAACGCACTCTTCAATGATCTGCGATATCAGCTTCATTTTAGCGCTTGAAAAGGTAGGGTTCAGAATGCTCCGCACAGCCTTCCATTCGTCACCTGCGAGAAGAAATTGGGAATTAGGTACATGGCTGTAGTTGCAAACACAGACTGCATCGCCTCTAGTAGAACGGTTTTAATGACATGATATATGTTCACTGTGGGCGGATGATGAAAAACAAAAAAGGCAACTCATATTTTAGAACCTTTTGAAGCAATAGGCAAGTGAACGTGTGATGGATACTTTTCTATTTTTGAGATCATTATCCCAAGCGTACATATTATCGATTTATTGTTTTGATTATTAGAAGCATTTTTGTTTTTATTTTATCTGTCAGCATTAGTTGTGAAGGAAAGTTCAGGGTTAAGTTGTCAAAACGCTTATTAGGAGATACGATGGCTGGATTAGCAATGCTAAGGCCCTAAGTGTTTAGTATTAAGTTTGTTCTTGCAGTTGCTAGTCGCTGTTGGTAATTCATCAACAACCCCATGTTCAGAACTCAACACGACCTGCGGCGATTAACGGTGCTGTACTGTACACTTCATCCCTTATTCTAGAGGAAACGTATAGGCACAACACAACTGAACTATTCTTTGAAAGGTGTAATACTCGGCGCAAATATTCGAATTTTAAATTGGTGCATTACAAAATTGGCTTCTTCTCGCAGATGTCAAGATGATCTGAAACATTTCTGCGCACTTCGCATAAGCCAAAAGATTGCATTCAATTTAGAAGAAATACAGTTTATTGCCGGTGACAAAATTTTTGCAATACATCCAATACTTTTCGCTGCATCTTCATGGGCTCGATTTATTTGTTCGGTGACCGACACAACATTTATCCGGCCCTTAGCTTGAGTATGCTCAAAATTATGAAACAGGATGCAGTTGATGAATGATTACTCGGAGTGCTTTTTTCTAGACATGATCACGAGCCCAGTGCCCTCAGGACTGCTTTGGTATCAGCGATCTAAGGCCAGTCAAGCTGCTTATAAAGCGTTATAGAATGCTTACAACATATTGATCTGAGCTTTTTATACGCACGTGTTCCAGGGGGACGTTAATAGTTTTTTATAGCCTTTCCACATGTGCAAAAGTGGTAGTGCAATGATGGCGAATTAAGAACGCGAACTATTATAGCATCATTAAGCACAGCTAATCATCGCAACAACCGAGAATCCCGACCTCCAGATTGCTTTTGGAGTGGGGAGGCAAAATACTGACCGCTTCTAGTGGCGGTCACGACTGAAACACTGATGCAAATAACAATAACAACAATGGCTTCTAATAATATAAAGAACAAAGTGGACTTTACCCACCACAAAACAAGCACCAGTTCAAGCTTTAGGTGCAACTATCATCATCATTAAGACGAGTTCCATCTTCAGCTCGAACTGTTCTAAAAACGTAAATAAGTTCCAAGCCTTGACTTCAAATGTCCTTATGCAAACCGCGAAATCCTTTTTCGAATACCTTTTTCCAGGCAACAGCTTGAGCAGCTTCTTACACTTGGGAAAAAGCTATACTATTTTGATATCTACATTCCAACAAGCGCGAAAAAAATTGTTTTCATTCAATTCTACCGCCAATGTTTCTTGAAAAGAGAAAATCAGAAAATAAAGCGTCCCTGGTTTACGGCAACCAATCTAAATCGCTCTAGGTGCTCTTGTGAAAGTCTACGCCAGACTTATATCTTTAAGTAATTAGGTGTAAATGTTTTGTTGTCGTGCCTGTTGAGTGGCTCAGCGATGATTTTGAACGGCGGGTTCGTGCATGACCTCCCCATAATGGAATTCTAGATAAGTATTCACAGCCGAGGGGAACGTTCACCTTTTAGTCCAAGCAGACTGCTTTTGAGTGGCTCCACGTCTAGCATAAGGGGGACTCTGTCCCGGAACTTGTGCGCTTCCTTTACGAAGCACTGCTTGATGGCGTCCAGGTCAGTCAGGATGGCGCATGGCATATCACCACAGTAGAAACCAACGAGCTTGCCGTACTTTCGGGTCCATGTGTCCATAACCTGCATATATACCAAGTCGGGATCCAGTCACTCGTAGTCCTAGCGCTATAACGCTTTTTTGCTGTTTGCTTTCATGCATCAAGAACATGCTTCATGCGTCAAGCTGCCAGCTCCCGCTTGCCAGCGCTAAGCTCGTGCTTTTTCGCTCACAGCGTCCACGCCAGATTTTCTGGTGACAGGCTATCGCTTTTATATGGGGTTTAAGCCACAAATGAGACCTAGCGTTGAGGTATCAGCTGCATGAGCCCGACATATGAGGCCGGTATAGCACTAGTGGAGCCCCCATCAGCCCTCAAATAGAAAATTAAGCAGCTGTAATTCTCCTCAAATTTCTTTTAGTTGTTTTTTCAGGGTGTCTAGAAACCACTTTATTCAAAATCCCTGACTTTTCCAGGTTTTCCATGATTATTTCAGGTCAAATCGAGTGAAGAGGCTCAAGAATGTAGCTGCTGATGATAATGAGCATAGAAGAATAATTCCCAACAAAAAGCTGTTTATTAATCATTACTGTGCAGATTACAATAGTGAAAGGCTGTAATTAGTGTTAATGGCGGGTAAAAAAGTCGCAAGTTTACTGAAAATTAAAGGCGCACTGATGACTGCCTCATCAGAGCTCTTTGATACTAAGTTGTAAAATTTCCTATAGGCCCCAAGTATCAAAAAACAGCGGTTTTGATTGTTCACAATTCGGGTGTATATAGGGTACCTCGCATCGAGGCACCCTAGGTCACAGCCGGTATGGAGGAAGAGCGCGCTTTTCTTAGTGCGTTCTCCCTCGAGAGTGGCCGTGCCTATGCGTATAATAGTGGCGGCGCCCGCGGTCATGAAACAAAACTACATCTAAGTTGCAAAATTTCAGATTGTTGATAAATGAGCAATCAGCTGGAAAATAAAATTAGTTGAAGACATGCAGCAGCGAAAATTGTTAAATACAACAGCAAATGCAATTAAGGGGAGACGCGAGTCTTTGGACGAAGAGGAATTTTGTTCGAAATTCCCGCGACGCGAGCGCCAAGAGGGTTGCATCCGGCCGAACGCCGACATCTTGGGCTTGGATTCTAGGCACTGTAGCTTGGTTTAAAACTGTTTTCTTTGTACGCAATTTGCGCTATCTCAAAATGGCTTGGCTCAAGCGAACTGGCTACGCGTGCCGGTTTCCCGAAGGCCGTTTATGGTCTCTGATCAGCTCTCACGCGGCGCGCATTTTAAGCGTGCCGTTCTGCGCCTTCTATTAGCTGGCGTGATCGGCGCGTCAATTTTTTATTTTTTTTTTTCGTCTTGCTGTTTTGCGTTCGCCACCGTGGCCGCCGCTTCATGCGCGTCCGTTTGGCCTTGTGTTTCTCGATGCACCGCTTTGTGCAGAGGGTTTCCTTTCGACTCCGTTAGACAGTAGATTGTAACCGTGCACGCAACGAGCCTTTGGAAGCCGTAAGAAACGGGCGAGGAACAAAAACCAAAAGACGCCGGCCACAAGCGTGCCGTCGGGATCTGAGTTACAGCCGGTGGCAGACTTGTTAGATGTGCAGGGAACATCTTTTACATACAGAAGAATATTTTGCCTGCCCTGTTCAATAGATTGTAAACTCGGACCCGTATGTCGGCAGCATCACGCTGATGCACATAGTAACTCCCAGGTTGCAACTCATGACTCACAAAAACACGTCCGTGTGCTTTTTACATAGGAAACAACTTGAAGATGTTGCGTTAGCCACATAACATAACTTTGATAGTAGGACTCTCAGTTCCCTAGTAATATAGGCATAACTGCGGGGCCTATTAAAGAACTTCGTTTGCAAATGGTTCTGCGATTCAAGGTCGAGTGCGCTAACGCTTTATACGCACAATAAGGTAAACTAATGATCCATGTTATGCTTGGGACGATACTACCTGAGTTTCTCTATGGAGGCACTCCTGATTCTAAAGTATATTTCAGTACAAATTATTCAGCTGAACAAATCCGCATTTCTTCTTGCCGCAGAATAGAACGTCTCGTGCATGATGTATACAAATGTTTGCCTTTTGATAAACACAGCAAACGTGCCCACCACATAACCGGCGTCAGGCTCTATAATTCATCATCATCAGCCTGATTATACCCACTGCAGGGCGAAGGCCTCTCCCATATTTCTCCACTTAACCCGGTTCTGTGCTAGCTGCATCCACTTGACCCCTGCGAACTTCTTCTTCGCAGGGGTCAAGAATCTCATCCGCCCACCTAACTTTCTGCCGCCTATAATTAGATAACCCTTAAAACTGGTTCCACTTATTTCAGAGGTATTTTTCTTTGGGGCAGGCCGACAGTGCATTTGTCTAGCCGTCTATTCCGGCACCATGGTGGACACACTAACGTGCAATCAAATTAGTGAAAACGTTTCATTATTTATTTTGCAGGATGGGAGTTTATTAGAGGTACTGGGACTCGATCTAGGAGCACGGCAGAGGCAGTCCGCGTGCAAGCAGGTCCAGCGCGCACACCGATAGCGATGTCACTTGAGACAGCGCACGGAATCTTGCCTTCTTCACCATACTGATAGCGATCCCACAGCAGACAGCGCAAGGAATCTTCTTCTTCACTTTTGCACGTATGTACATCTTCATCTTTGCAATTTATTTATCATGTTCGCTTTTTCACAAAATTCAACCCCTCGAATAATGTCGCATAATCCTACTTTTCAGGTCATGAACGAATGAACGTTGCGCAAGATATTGAGGATAATTATGTCACGTAGAAGCAAAAAACATGGGACGAACTAAGAAAAAATATGATGTGGATTAAGGAGGATTATGGGGAAGATTAGAAGTAATCATGCATATACAGTGCCCACATTTACTGAGACAGTCTTATAGACCACTGCCACCACCATGCGACTTCCGCAACTACTTCTTGCCAAATTTTCGGTAATACTTTTTCTGTACACTATCGGCGCCGGCGCAGTCGATGCTAACTGAGGCGCACAGTGATTTCTCAATAACAAAAAAAAAAAAACATTATACATCCGAACAAATTTATGTTGTCAACTTCACAGAAAAGCTGCAGACTCAAGAAGATGAAAATAGAGGCTTAGGTCGTGAATGCGTTGCCTGGGCTTACGAGATCTGAAGCAGACTGAAAACGCGCCCGTTCACCGTCGTAAGAGCTCACCCCAATCATGTCGTTTTGCAGCTCTTTCCAATGTCCGAGGAACAGGCTGCTTGGCTCAGGTCCTGGTATTTTGCACCGCTTGAAGAGACCATGCTGTCGGCGCCTTTCCAGGACCCAGGCTATGACGGCTGCTACCGCCACAAACAGCACAGCTGCCACGACGTTCCACGCTTCACACCGCATCTTATGAAAAGAGTGATGTTTAGCTGTCTTCGGCATGTACAAAAGCAGAAGACGATGATCTGATGATGGTCAGGAGGAGATATATATTTACAGAAGCAAAATAGTATACAAAGGCAAAGTTACAGCAACAAGTCACACAGACAACTGTAACTTAAAAGAAAATGAAGACTCTCACACAGAGAAGTCATTTTACAGGCCCTTACTTTCCTACCGAGCGTTTCGGTTAAAGCCTAGGGGGTGTAAGTACCTGCTAAGCACGGAGCCTCAATCTTGACTGTCGAACATGGTACGAGGACCGCTTTTTGATACCAGACATCAACAAAGACCCAAGGGTGGTCACCTTAGGTGATCCGCCCCGAAAATGAAGCAGCCAATCAAATTATTTAAAAACATGCCACAACCCCAATGGGTTGGGAATAATCTCGGACCCAGGTCCTTAATTACGCCAAATAAAAATACAACATTCAAAACACACACTCGTTCCACTCGCCGGTCTCCAAACCCTCTCAGACGGCGCCTGTCTTTGCCTCCCCTCCTCAGCGTGTTTGCGACGCGACCTTGCAGCTGGCGCCTTTGTGAAAGAAACGCCGCGGGGGATCTGGAGACTAGGCCACCCCGCCGTCCCGTTCGAGGAAAAGGGGGGGGGGGGACTGTCCCAGAGCAGTGTACAGTCGCCGTTGCTCGGACCCGATGAGCCGCTGCGTGGGGTCTAAGTGCCGCGCCTATTGTCGCCATCTACAGGGCGTTTAGTGAGCGCTTGGGGCAGGGCAAAACATCTTCATTATCGGGGTCTCTCTGCCCCGATGTTTCGCGACACAGAGGGAGATCACTGGGCTGATTGCCTACTTGGGAGGGCCGAGGGTCGCGCCTATTGTCGCCTTCTGCAGGACATTTAGTGAGCGCTTGTGGCAGTGCAAAAAGCTTCATTAACGGCGTCTCCCTGCACCCATTCTTGGCGCCACGGCGGGACATCGCTGGACGAGCCGGCCGTAAAGTGGTTCGCAGAAGCGTGCCGCTGTTGTTACCGGCTGATAATTGGATGCGTCTGCCGTTCGCTTCTTGGCGACGCCTCGGGGCGAAGGGACAAGCAAACCAAGCCTCCCGTGCACCCGCGCGCCCGCGCCCAAGAAAAGGGGAGAAAAGGAGAAAAAAAAAAACAACAGCGCTCGCTCCTTGGCCTCGGCGCGTGGGGGGTTCGACCGCTAGCTCGACTCCACGTGCGAGTCGCTTTTCACTGCTGCCTTACACGTCCCTCCTAAGAGGGTAAATGAGCTTGGAATCCGGTCATTTTAGCCTAATACAACAAAGGCCGCGAAAACCCGCGAAGAAAACAAAACATGTAGGACACTTCGCACGTGAATGGAACACCAAATGAATCTCGCGACACAAGATGGGTATAACACAAAACAAATCACACATTCGCATCGGCGGACCGGACAGTGTTCATGAAAGTCCCGCGCGCGAGCAATTGGATGTCCTCACGCCAAGTTCACGCGCACTCCACCGTTCGTATCACACATTGCACCGGGTACGCGGGAACGTTCACGCGTCGCCGAAAGGCCATGGCTGAGGCGTGTGCTTGCTCTACGCCCCAAGTCACATTGGGGACACGGGTTAACGCGTCGGCGTTACCATTGCTTGACCCTTTCCGGAGTGTCACTGTCACATTGTAGCGCTGTAGGGCCAGCGCCCATCGCGCGAGTTTTGCTCCATGAGGCGTACTAGTAGTGAGATAGGAGAAGGGGTTGTGGTCAGACACCACGTTAATTTCTACCCTGTATACCCAATCATCAAATTTCTTTAGTGCCCAGATAATGGCGAATGCTTCCCGCTCGATCGTAGACCAGCGGGTCTGCGTTGGCGTGAATCGGTGGCTGGCGAACGCTATCGGCCTTTCCCGTCCCTCGTCTCCCATCTGCGCCAAACAAGCCTCCGCTGCAACGTCGGGCGCGTCGGTGAACAGCCAATATGGCCTTTTAATGTCGGGGGTGTTCAGCGATGCAGCTTCGCACAGAGCTGACTTGAGCCTGTCGAGCGCGTTTTGCGCTTCCTGGCTCCACGGAATCGTGTTAGGTACACCTCGCCTTGTCAAAGACGTGAGTGGTGCGGCCACCTCGGCGTATCCTTCAACGTAATCGCGGTAGTAACCACATAAGCCTAGCAGACTCCGTAGCTGTCTCTTTGTTGCGGGGGGCACGAGCCCACGAATGGCCGATATCTTTTCTGTGTCGGGCCCATGGGTTCTGCCTCCCATTATGTGTCCTAGGTACTTAATGTGGGCCTGTGCGACCTGACACTTTTCCCGGCTCACTTTAAGCTTGGCGTCGCGCAACAAATAAAAAATTATTTCTAAGTGCCGCAAGTGTTCAGTCCACGAGGAAGAGAAAATGGCGATGTCATCGAAGTATGCGGCCGCATAAGCCTGATGTTTCGAGAGGAGGGTGTTCATTATTCGTTGAAAGGTGGCCGCGGCGTTCTTTAGCCCGAACGGCATGACGCGCCAAGGATATTGTCCCTCGTGAGTTATGAAGGCGGTCAGATGTTGGCTCTCCGGAGCTACCGGCACCTGCCAGTATCCGCGTCGCAAGTCGATAAGAGTGATATACCTAGCGCGGCCCACCCACATGATGAGCTCTTTAGGGGGTGACAATGGAAAGGCATCCGTGCGCGTCGCTGCGTTTAAAGCGCGATAGTCAACCCACATGCGCACCGATCCATCCTTTTTACCCACGCATACAACGGGATGGGCGCACTTGCTTTCCACCGGATACACCAGCCCGAGGTCTAGCAACTCGTTTACCCGGCGGCTCACCTCACTCCTTAATAACTCCGGCACGCGATATGGGAAAGTGCGTTTGAGCTGGTGGCCTTCGTGCAGCTCTATCTTATGTGCCCCAACTCGTGCGACTCCCGGCGTTTCGCTGAACAAATCAGCGTAAGCGGCAAACACCTCCAAGATCTCGAGGCGGTCCTGAGTAGGTAGGTGTGAGAGTTTCTCCGCATCTATCAGACAACCACCACATCTCTCAGGCACAGACCAAGGGGTGTACTCGATTTCACCAAACTCCTCGTCTTCCTCGAAAACTACTCCGACATGGCTGACACGTGCGTAGTAGGGTCGCAGCCTGTTCGCATGCACTGTCGCTGTAGCCTTTTTTCCCTTGTTGATTCTGTACGAGTTCTGCCTCTCTTGCGCGGTTACGACGAATGGACTGAGCCATTTGGGGGTCATTTTACTGCCAGGGTCTGTGTCAAAGAGCAATACCTGGTCTCCGACGACAAACGTCTTGCTCCGTGCGCGCCTGTTATACGCCTGCGCGTAACTTCCTTGACGTGCGCTCGACGTCAAGCCCGCTACTTCTGCTGCTACTGCTAGCTGCTCGCGTAGCTGTCGCAAATACTTCGCGGGTTCTTCCCTGAGTGTGTTCGGGAGTGGTTGCAGGCCTGTCCATGTTCGCTGCAGAATTGCTAGTGGTCCGATAGGGTTTCTACCGAATAAGAGCCGGAACGGCGCCACGCCTGTAGTGTCATGGGGGACTTCCCTGTACGCCCAGAGAACGAACGGGACCAGTCTATCCCAGTTCTTGGGATCTTTCTCAATAACATGGAACAACATGTTCTTCAAAACGTGGTTACCTTTCCACTGTCCCGTTGCTCTCCGGATGCTCAGGAGTGGAAAAACGCGGTGCGCATCCCAGTCTTGATAACATCTCACACGTCAGCTGCGCCGTGAAGTTCGTTCCCTGATCTGAACAGACTACCTCAGGTATGCCTGTGCGGCTGAAAATCGTAAGCAAGGCGTCGCATGTTGCCCTAGCGGTTAGGGATCGCAAACAGACTACCTCCGGCCACCGCGCGCACAAGTCAATGAGGCAGAGAGCGTGCCTATGATCCCTGCTCGACGGGACATCGAGCGCCCCGATTATATCGACATTTACGACCTGAAACGGATGGTCGGGTCTGGTGAGAGGTGTGATGGGAACCCTATCTTTAATTCGCCTGTCTGAGCGGACTTGACAGCCGTGACATGTCCTGCAGTGTCGCGTTACGTCCCCTTCTAAGCCTGGCCAGAAAAAGCTGTACTTAATTCTGGTCTTTGTCTTCCGTGGCCCCAAAAGGCCTCCCAAAAGGGACTCATGCGCAAGGCAGGGTACCTCTTCACGCCTGCTAAGGGGGAGCACAAGCTGCTTCACTTTGCTACCGGAGATCGAGTCCCAGTGATACAACAAGCCGTCTGAAACAAACATGCCTGCCTTCCCTGCCTTTGCGTCAGCCCACGCTTTCTTTAAGGTTTCGTCTGATACTTGGTCGGATCTGAATACCTGGCGCTGTTTTAGGGCTGCGTCCGCGTCATCCTGGATCGAGATTACATCTTCCTTCTCGCTTTCTTCCAGATCTACTTCACAGGGCTGTTCCGTCGCCGCACCCTGCTCACCACTCCTTAGTTTGTCTGCCTCAGGCCCCGCCGCTTGCTCCTCGTGTGATGTAGAGCTCAGCTTTGCGCTCTGCTCTGCCATGGTGACAGACGCGTTAACTGCTTCAGACAGAGGGCAGGCCTTATTCATAACAAGTGCCTCGTAACGACTGCCTTTCTCCGAAAGCAGTTCCCAATCCTCCCTGGAGAGCAAACAATCCACTCCCACCGCCAGCTTATCAGACAGCGCGCATACAATGTCTACTGCCTCGGGCCCTGCTATGTGTGCGGTGGGCCGCCTGATGCTTACCGCAAGAGTGACCAGTTTTGCGTTAACCGTCTCCCCAAAAGCCGAAACTAGCTCTATCGAGCCGGATGGCTCCCGACATATACTTGGCACGAGGCCTTCCTTAACCACGTTTATCTCGCTACCGGTATCAATTAT
Source organism: Amblyomma maculatum (assembly GCF_055883805.1). Taxonomy (NCBI): domain Eukaryota; kingdom Metazoa; phylum Arthropoda; class Arachnida; order Ixodida; family Ixodidae; genus Amblyomma; species Amblyomma maculatum. The sequence continues at coordinate 136,221,917 of NC_139346.1, forward strand.
AGCTGTCGCCGGTATCCCTGCGCACTCAATCTCCACCTGCTGTAGCTTAGATTTGCGTACCTCGTCGAATGACTGGGGCGTTTTGATCTCTGCTACTAGGGTTGTCTGGGAGGTTACTGACGCCGGTGTTTCGCATGCCTCTACGTTGGCTACAGCTACTTTTTGAGCTCGAGCGCGTTTCTCCTTCTGCACGTTTTGTGAAGCGCGAGGGCATTCCTTGGCTCAGTGGCCAGATGCGCGGCACTCATAACACTGAATTGGCCGTTTGATATCATTGTTGACCGCTTGCGGGGGTCCCTTCGGTTTCTCCGCATACACAACAATTTGTTTCGCTGTGCGCCCCTTGCCCTTAGCCTGTTCGAACGTTTGTAGAACGTCGGATATTTCATCCGGTTTTAGCCACCTCTCCTCCTGACGAAGACGCACATACTCTAAGCCCTCAGGGCTCAAGCTACCATTTATGCGATCTGCGATGATCAATGATTCTGGTCGTCTTTGGTTTCTACGTTCCGTGACCGAAGGTAGTACTGAAAGTACGTCTTAGTGCGCGAGGTGAACTGCGCCCAAGTTTCATCGTGGCGTTTCGTCGCGCGCTCAAAGCATTCGAGGTATTCTGAGGGGTTAAGCTTTAGCTCCTTTAAAACGGCTGTTTTTACCGACTCGTAGCTGCCACACTCATCTTCCCCGAGGTTACGGAGAAGGGAGCTGACACGCTCAGCTAGTGCTGGCATGATTAAGTGAACGCGGCTTTCGTTTGACACCTTGTACGTCGTGAAAATTCTCTCGACTTCCTCGAACCATAACGGCACGTCCGCGTCACACGGCAGCTTCAGTCCCTTAAGGACTTTAGCGCATTGGGAGATTGGATCGGGCCCCATTCGACGCTGATCGTCAATGTCTGACCTTACAGACGTCTGCCCGCTTCCCCCTATCGCCATTGCAACCGCTGGATCTAGCCCAAGTTTCTGTAACTCTAGGCGTTCCTGTGAAAGAATTTTCAATTTTTCCAGCTCAAAATCTAGTTCCATGCGGCGAATTGCAACCGCTTCGGATACCGACATCTCCGCTACTTCACGTAGCGCTCCTGCTACAGGCTGAGTTGTCGCTTGCTGCGACTGCTCGCTGTCATCTGTTATATCTCCCCCTGTCTCTCTCTCGCCTACGCTCGCCATCATGCCCCGTGTTAAAACCATACGCCACTTTACACTTGAGCCATAGCCACTTCAACAAAGCGCAAGAAATCCCGCTTACCCGTGCTGATGTCGCCAGTTGGGGCCTCCGTCCCTTGGTGCCGCAGCCTCGTCGGAGTCCTTCCCCAGAACGCTGCCTCTGGTTCAGGGCTTGGATCACCTTGCTGCTTCTGGCTGGACGTGCGGACGCTTGTTGCCTAGTGGGTTCCCAGGGCCTGGGTGCTCTGGGTGATGCTCCTGGTCGCTGGTTGCCGAACCATGTCGTGCTGCACCCGTGATGTTTATGCTGTCTTCGACAGGCAGTGAGGAAACAGAAGCAGAAGACGATGATCTGATGATGGTCAGGAGGAGATATATATTTACAGAAGCAAAATAGTATGCACAGGCAAAGTTACAGAAACAAGTCACACAGACAACTGTAACTTAAAAGAAAATGAAGATTCTCACACAGAGAAGCCACTTTACAGGCCCTTACTTTCCTACCGAGCGTTTCGGTTAAAGCCTAGGGGGTGTAAATACGTGCTAAGCACGGAGCCTCAATCTTGATTGTCGAACATGGTCCGAGGACCGCGTTTTGATACCAGACATCAACAAAGACCCAAGGGCGGTCACCTTAGGTGATCCGCCCCGAAAATGAAGCAGCCAATCAAATTATTTAAAAACATGTCACAACCCCAGTGGGTTGGGAATAATCTCGGACCCAGGTCCTTAATTACTTCAAATAAAAATACAACATACAAAACACACACTCGTTCCACTCGCCGGTCCCTAAACCCTCTCACACGGCGCCTGTCTTTGCCTCCCCTCCTCAGCGTGTTTGCGACGCGACCTTGCAGCAGCGCCTTTGTGAAAGAAACGCCGCGGGGGATCTGGAGACTAGGCCACCCCGCCGTCCCGTTCGAGGAAAAAGGGGGAGGGGGCACTGTCCCAGAGCAGTGTACGTTGCTCGCACCCGATGAGCCACTGCGTGGGGGCTAAGTGCCGCGCCTATTGTCGCCTTCTACAGGGCGTTTAGTGAGCGCTTGGGGCAGGCCAAACGGCTTCATTATCGGGGTCTCTCTGCCCCGATGTTTCGCGACACAGTGGGAGATCGCTGTGCTGATTGCCTACTTGGGAGGGCCGAGGGTCGCGCCTATTGTCGCCTTTTGCAGGGTATTTAGTGAGCGCTTGTGGCAGTGCAAAAAGCTTCATTAACGGCGTCTCCCTGCACCCATTCTTGGCGCCACGGCGGGACATCGCTGGACGAGCCGGCCGTAAAGTGGTTCGCAGAAGCGTACCGCTGTTGTTCCCGGCTGATAATTGGATGCGTCTGCCGCTTGCTTCTTGGCGACGCCTCGGGGCGAAGGGACAAAACAAACCAAGCCTCCCGCGCGCCCGCGCCCAAGAAAAGGGGAGAAAAGGAGAAAAAAAAAAAACAGCGCTCGCTCCTTGGCCTCGGCGCGTGGGGGGTTCGACCGCCAGCTCGACTCCACGTGCGAGTCGCTTTTCACTGCGGCCTTACAAAAAGTGAACTACGTTCAGTACGGTAGCTGTCATGACGCTGTTGGTGACTGCGAAAGAGGTCTATGCTCGGCCAAGGTACAAGGAACACGTATACAGGATGATATTATGCCTGAGCGCGAGACACTCAAGTGAACATCGGCGCCAGGGCGGACGCTTCGTATAAACTCTCGGTCGCGGGTTGTCTCAAACTACAACTAATAGCAATTCAACAAATTTAATGAACACTAACTGGATCAGGTGACAACAAAAGGTTGCATCACAACCACTCGGAGGAGCGTTTTCTCCAACTCGCCTCGTCGGAATCTTGTGCGCTTGTTTTCCGAGACACTTGATCCGCTTGTCGCCGAGCGCCGAGATGCGCTGGGCGCGTTATCTAAAGTCCGTCTCGTGATCACCTTCCTCTTTTGGTCCTAATTTTTTTCCCATCCGTTCGCGGATTTTCCCTAGCTGGCGCTAGGCGTCCGGAGCTGGTAGGCGGTAGAGTTGCATGCGGCGACAAAACTACACCGTGGACAAATAACAACACGGAGCGCTTTCGCTCACTTCCGAAGCCTCGCATGACGACACGGTACGCAAAACATATATATACGCACTTCCCAAGTCGTAGCTGGCGCTCGCAAGTTACGCCTCAGCTTCCTGAGCGCCTATTCCCAGCCAATAACAATATATATTGTCTTGCTGTCTGCATTCAAGTAAAATGTATTCAAGCAAATGTGTATATTTGCTTGAATGCATTTTACTTGAATGCAGACATCTAGGAAGTTTACATTCTCACAACTGCACAAACTTATGGAATACGAAAGCAAAACATTTTCACAGTGATTTAATTGCATATCAAGTGTAACACGGTGAAGGAATGCAATCAAAATGCAGAAAAAACTGAAACAGTATAGATGAGGATGGGCATAAAAAAATGTTTCAAATTTATAACAATTTTTCTTGAGAGAAAAGCTAATTTCATGTCCATTATTTGGATGGGAAAAGTTATCGAGCTAGTTTTTTTTTATTTTTTGTACTGCACAGGTTAGCTTATTCACAGTGCGCAAGGGCTTACGCTCGGTACTGGGGACATATATTTTGATATGTCCTGTTTTGATTCCAACATTTTATTCGTACTCTACAAAGAAACTGAGAGATTCAAAATATATATGATGTGAGGTTTATAAGTTGCCTTAAAGCTGTAATCAAATAAATGAATCACGGAGTGTGCATAATATCCGAGAAAGCCTTTTTTACGGGTGGCGCTAAATTTTGCCAGATGTATATTTATCTTTAGAGGATGCTTAATGGTACAGCCTGCCATTTCGATATATTGCCTACTTATGTGGTACTCGAACGTTACTGCTGTATTGCAAAAGTGCTGAGCCTACAACTAAAGACCAATTCTCAACGAAACTAAGAAAAGCATAGGAGAATGTTATTTTTAATTGCTGGTGTCGAAAAATATAAAAAAAAAGCACCGAATAGTTTCATCGATGAAACAAAAAACGAAAAATTTGTGACAAGTTCAAAGAAAAAAAATTACCATACCACTGGAGTTCCGAAATCACTGCCTCCGTATTTTACCTACGAGGCTCAACTAACTCGGTTATAGCATAGTTATAATAACAGTGATATACCTCTAATTGGACGGCACAAGCTTCGTCTTCTGCTATCTACTTGTCATTATCTTTCATACTAACACGGTTTCTATGTGTACAAAATTGTTTCTGCAGAAAAAAAAAAGAATTCTGTACCAAGTGCCAGCAGTTTCTGTAGTCGTGAATGCGTAGATGCATTTCACAAGTGCGGAGTATCCGCGAATTTTTCCATAAGTCCTAACGAAGCATGGTGCACGGCTTTACGGCGTCAGGCATATTTCGCTTCTCTCCTGAGCAGAGGACGTTGTTGTTCGCTTGTGGAGAAATTTATATTGTAAATGTAATATCCAGCTCCCTTCTCGATAATACAGTTGCACGCCACAGCTGCAGGCCACATTCCATTACATGTACTGCAAACGCACACAAGTGCAGACCGGCTCTGAACTGCGTCATCGCTACCTGTCAATTAACAAGTCTATTGGTGCTCGATGTTTGGTTCAAAACTCAATACCTTCAACTTGCGAAGTGCGTGAATAATCCATCGGGCTCCCATTAAGTTAGCTGTTTACGTGTCTCTCCCGGCAGTTACAGAATTGGTATTCAATGGCTTCAGCTGAAGGGCTCTCCAAAAATGGCACTTTGCTGAAGTAATGCCCCGCGTATGTGAGGGCAGTGGTGCGATATACTTTCCGTGAGTGATTGTGGGCCTTCTGGAGCCTTTCTTTTCCATCCTTTCCGCCAGCCGCTTCCCCCACGCCTTCAAAACATACATCCGGCAACCCTACACGCTGAATTTTTTACAATTCTAAAATAAAATTGGTATAGCGTAAAATTGGTATTGTGATGTATGGATGCGAGAGTTGGACTGTGAAAAAGGCTGACCACCGAAGGATTGACGCGTTTGAATTGTGGTGCTGGCGAAGACTCTTAAGAGTTCCTTGGACTGCCAGAAGATCAAATCAGTCGATATTGTCGACCATAAACCCTGACTGCTCATTGGAGGGTCAAATTCTAAAGTTAAAGCTCAGCTACTTTGGTCATCTGATGAGAAGAGAGGAGTCTCTGGAGAAAGATTTGATGTTGGGAAAGTTTGAGGGTCGCCGGAGAAGGGGTAGGCAGCGAACGCGATGGTTAGATGCCATTCTCGAGGCATTGCAGATGAAGCTATGTGATGTTAAGAAGATAGTGAGAGACCGGAAAGCGTGGCGTGACATGGTCCATAGGGTCACGAAGAGTCGGACACGACTGAACGCCTGAACTGAACTGAAAATAAAATTAATTCTCTACCCCACTGGTTCAATTATCCGACTCATGATGTCCTATAGCCTCTTTTCACTTCGCTGCAGCAATTGCAATAAAATAAAAAAAAAGGAGAAATGTGGCTGTAGGAACAAAGAAAAGAAAATGCACAGGCCTGCTACTGGCTCTGTAGGTGAGCCACCTCCGCTGCCTCGTGCGGACAGAAGAGAAAACAGAGAAGAAAGAAAAAGAAGAGGCAGAGAAAGACGCGCGTCGCAACAGCCGTCATCCACCACCGGGTGGCGGGTGCAATGACAGCCTACAACAGATAAACATTCGGTGGCAGGCTAGCCCCCGCCGCCAGCAGCGGTTACCTACCTGTCAAAGCCCCATCAGGGCCAGGATCAGCCACTCTCCCTAAATCCAGGAATGTTGTTGAAAATAAAAAATTGTCTCTTCACAGTGTAATTACATTTCCACAACCTACTTACTGACGCGCGTTCTGTGCGTTTTGTGCCTTTGACGAAAGCGCAAGTGTTTTGCGCAATTTCGCACTGCTGTAGCTGATATTGCTGCTAGCCAGCTTAGTTCTGACGTAGAAAGAATCTAAGCAGTTAACCAGTACCTCGCGGAGCATCAGACCCAAACTTCATCAGACGTTTTTTTTAGAAATACATAAGAAGCCAAATATTTCGCTATACCCTTCAAAAACAAACCACGTTAAAAGTGCGGTATACGCGTGGCAGGTTGTCCGTCCATAATTTTTATCTGAGAAATACCCATTCAGAAAGCAGGAGCAACAACAGCAATTAGTGCTGGAAAATATATTTACGCTCGGCACACTCTCGACAGCGTCCACTCCTCTGGTGACCTAAGATACATTCTCATTGTCGCGGAGTCGATCGCCACGATTTCTTGGTGTGGACTGCAAATTCTACGGAGTTTAGCCCGGACAAAATAGTTGCCCAGGACTACGGCTGGGAAAAACGAATGAGAGTACGAGGCCCAGTCACCTCCTATTGTGTAGAAGCAACAACTATAGAATAATATCCGACACATGCCTTTCCACAGATTTAACAGCAGGCTGCTGACGCTCGAAGAGTACACACAAAGCTCGGTTTTTGACGTGCGGGCTGACCTTCAATAGATGCCGGCAGCAGCAATGTTTTCCTGGGTCTGTTCTATTTTTGGGTGGCACCGATACCGGCGTCCGTGAAGAGGGAGTCCTCACTTCCTTTGGGCGGTGCGGGCGTCCTTGGACATTATTGTTGGTAGAGTACAGCCGTCCTACGTATTTTGCCTCTGATTCAACGAACTGTTTCTTATGAACTTGGATATCTAGGCTGCACAAAAGCCTTTTGCATCTCAAGAAATGATACGTACGTGGTGCAGTAAGTGGCCGGCGGTCGTCTGTATGTCGCCAACACAGCGCACCGGCGAACGCTAACTCGGCTTACAGGGGAATTGCAAATGCATGGACTGCCGGCAGCGGAGAGAGGAGAAAATAATTGCAAATTCCGTTCTCGTGTATTGCGGAGCCTCGCATGCTTAGCGCTGCTATTCGCAATCCTGCCGCTCAAGCTCTTTTATTTGTTTCGTATTGGGGACAGCGCGTAAATGGAGCGATAGTCTGTGTCGCCAAAGCGGGGAGAGAGGCTTGCGTTAGGGAGGATGAAAAGAAACTCCAAAATATATTTGATACAAGTTGAGCTAAAGGAAAAACGAGCCCCGAAACCGTAATTGCAACACTGATGTTTGATTTTGGGCGCAGTGAAGTCTTGGTAGGATATTACGCCTATACGGCTTTGAGTACAGAAACAAAACTGTAAAACGTTGTGAGACTCGGAGCAAAAAAAGTTATGAAATAAATATTTCGCGCTACCGGACATGCGTTTTTATCCTCGGTCATTGTTCGTGATTTGCACGCGGCAAAACATATTTTTAGCTTCCTATTAACAGAGTTAACAATCAAGGCGGACATGTCTGGTCCCAGCGATCATTTTATCGACGGTTGCACGAAACCAGGTATATGAGAAATAAGTTCAATGATAACAAGATCTGCGAAGGGCAATTCGAATACTAAGAGAGAGAGAAATAATTATGTGAGAGCAGAGTACAAAGTATCCAAACTTCGCGCAGGATCTTCTGAATTTTGATATCCAAGTTATCTCATGTGACAAAAAAGGATTATTGGTGGTGGGATGTTGTGTTGCCTTCCTTGATTCCGCTGTTGTATTTTTGTTAAATGCCGCAGTACAAAACGAGATAGATGCGCTGTAAGATGCTGACGTGATAAATGCGAGTTTTTATACTATACCTGACGTTTGAGACGGGCTCTATATCGCCCCAATAACCGTCCTTCAACTGGCACAAAAAAAAATTCTGAGGTCGTTATTTTTATAATTATGGCTCGTTTTGATAACAATTCTCAGCGCCACCGCCATGTTTCGACAATGTCACCTTCAGCGGTGCGTGGGTGACGCGGGCGCGTTTCTCATTTGCGCAAATATATTTCGCCGCGGATAATTTGCACTTTCCTTTAGCTCCACCTGTAAGTGGATAAACGCGACCGCGATAATGGCTACCGTGTGCAGCTCGTCATTCAGATTTACGTCCGGTCATGTTCCGATTTCATGCAGTTTTACACGATGAATCCCCTCTCCTAACCTGTGCCCTATTAGTAGAATATTGCGCCTCAAGATGGTCAGTTCTTTGATAGGGCCGCTCTACAGCTAGCCACTGGTTATGCCGATGACGATACCGCTCAAGCTATAGGAACAGAAGCCTAAAAATTGTAGTATAAAATGCTCCTCCAGGATTTAATTATGTGAATAAAGTTTGGATACAGTCGAAAGGATAATAGAATATGGTGTTGATAACTAACCTCTACGGCTTTCATAGTGCTGCTTACGTGTTTGCGTCGCTTTCTTTTTTTATTTATTTATTAGAACCTCTAGGGCCCCCAGATGGGACATTACATGAGGGGTGGGCACTTGAACGGTGGTTAACAATGGTTTTTGTGAAGTGATTACAAAGATGATGAGGCTTCTTCGATGGCAGTCTTGAAATGAGCAGGGTCGGAGGTTAGGGCAAGGCTGCTGGGAAGGTCATTCCAGTCGCGAGCTGTGTACACGAAAAAAGACTTCTGGAATGTAGTAGTGTGGACACGATGCGGGATGACGCTGTTAGAATGGCCTGTGCGGGATGTTCGACGTACAGGTTGGATGAGCTAGCTGTCACGAAGTGAACTATGAAATAACTTGTGATAAAGGCAGAGGCGTGAAATTTGGTGACGGGAAGCGAGAAAAGGAAGTCGAAGTTGAAGCTTTAATGCAGATATGCTAGAATATCTTGAGCAGTTTGATAGGATAAAGGGAGTAGCACGGTTCTGTACAGGTTCAAGAGCTGTGAGAAGGTTAGTTTGGTGAGGATCAAAGATAGCACTAGCGTATTCAAGTTTAGGTCGCACAGGTGTTTTGTAAGTTAACAGTTTTAAGGAAGAAGGAGCCATGCGTAGATTACGACGAAGGTAGCCAATTGTTCGGTTAGATGAATTTATTATGTGGTTGACGTGGTACATCCATGATAAATCGCTAGTGAGGTTAATACCAAGGTATTTAAAAGAGTTAGTGGAAGTAGCGGCAGAATCATTAATTTTATAAGCATGCGGAGTATAATTTCGGCGGCGATGGAAAGAAAGTAGTACTGTCTTTGTAGTGTTTAGAGACATTAGCCACGTTGAGCACCATTGGTGTACGGTAGTAAGATCATTTTGAAGGACAGCAGTGTAGTCGGTGTTAGTTATAGGGCGGTATATTACACAATCGTCCGCGAAAAGGCGTATGGTAGACATTATTGTGGAAGGCAAGTTGTTAATGTATATTAAGAAAAGTAATGGGCCCAGGACTGTGCCTTGAGGTACTCCTGAAAGAACATGCGAGTAAGTAGATGAGAAGCCGTTAGCGAAAACGAATTGCATGCGGTCTGTTAAAAAGCTTCGGATCCAGTTGAAGACAAGCGGGTGAAGATTTAAAACGGACAGTTTGAGTAAGAGGCAGGAATGGGGTATTTTATCAAATGCTTTCTCAAAGTCTAAAAATAAGGCATCAGTTGGGATATCGCGGTCTAGATTGGAATGAATATCATGCAGGAACAAAGCTAGTTGGGTTTCACATGAGTGGCCTTTCCGGAATCCATGCTGGTTCGGATGGAAGAAGTTAACTGAAGTTAGAAATGTAGCGACATTAGAGTATATGATGTGCTCCATGATTTTAGAGCATACGCTGGTTAGTGAAATGGGTCGATAATTACCTGGCAATGATCGGTCACCTTTTTTGAAGATTGGAATGACCTTCCCTATTCGCCAGTCAAGTGGAACGGAGCCAGTATTAAAAGATTGCTGAAAAATGAGTGAAAGAATAAGACTGGAAACATGTTTAGTGTTTTTCAATACTTTAGAAGTAATTCCATCAATACCACAGGAAGATGAACATTTTAGCGAATCTATAATATTAACAATACCATGCGGCTTGAATTGGATGCTGTCCATTGGTGGATGTGGCAATGGTGGGAGGCTGGGAACATCATGAGACTCTTCGTTAGTAAAAACTGAACAGAATGTGTAGTTTAATACATGGGACACGTCAGATACGCCTACTGACGAGCCGCTACTGTCACATAGTGAAATATTAGTATTTTTATCAGGGTTAATCGTTTTCCAGAAGCGCTTTGGGTTGGCTCGTAACATTTCAGGGACGGTATGGGAAAAGAACTGGCGTTTAGTTTCGGCAGTAAGATCTGTGTATTGCTTAGCAATGGTGTGGTATTTGTCCCATGCACATTTAGTATTAGATAACTTGGCAGAACGGAAAAGGCGTTTTTTCTTGTTATTTAAACGTTTTAATGTTGTATTAAACCAAGGCGAGCGTGTTCGTTCTGTTATACTGATGGTAGGGATGTAAAGTCTTATCAAGCGCAACATTTCCGATTTGAAGAGAGACCAGTTCGACTCAATAGAACGTGAGAGATACGTAGAAGCGAAGTCGTTATAGAATGCAAGGAGGTCACGATTCATGCTAATGTAGTCACCTTTGTCGTACAGTGTTAGTATTTTTATGGATTTGGGGATTTTGGGAAAGCTGGCAGAGAAAGTAGTATGAACTAGAACGTGGTCACTAAGGCCCGTAATATACGAAGGAGTGCAGATTGCCTCAGGGTGAGTAGTCAACACAAGGTCGAGAATGCTAGCTGAATGATTAGTAGTGCGGGTCGGCTCAGAAACCATATGAGTCAGGCCGAAAGTTAAGCATGTGTTCAGGAATTCGCTAGATACGTGACTTTTCATGCGTGGCGTTTCATTCAACAGCGCCAATGACAGCGTATCCCTGAGCTTGCCGAGAAAAAAGTAACTTACTGTTAAGGTTGGATCAGTGATATTTGCTTCTTGCTTCAGCAATTCTTAGTCGTGTAATTTTGTTCTACGAAATTTTATTCACTGCGTGCGCTGGAACAGGCTTCTACCAACGGGATTCTGCCTGTTTAGCTTTTTAGTCCCATTGACCAGTCGTTCTTTATCGAAGAAGACGATGTGCGCGCATCAGAAAAATAAGAATGCAAAATCAGCAATAGACAAGTCATCACATGCTCTAGATTGGAGTTATTTTGTACGGGTCTCAGATTATACGCCTATATTTACTACTAAGTTACTGGCAACTCGTTTAGCCCTTAAGACATTCCGCCGCTCTATTTCTGACGTAATCATATTCTCTGACTTCTTCTCTCTCTCTTTCTCTGAGTAGCGCCGGAAAGATCAACGAGATATTGTTTGAGCAAACTGATATTCTTCCCTCCATTCCATGAACAACAAGTGCGTTTTCAGGGGTTTCTGAGGCACTTCGGCACTACTTGTAATGCGGTGGCCGATATCCTATAGTGAACTCAGCTCTCAACAGGCCTGTTTTACATTTTTGTACCTACCATCATAGTGCTATGTCCTGTTTTGTGTTATCTCTTTCACTCGCTTGAGATGAAGTCAAACCATTGCCTAAATGACACGACGAGGTAATTGAAAGGAAGGTTTAATACGGTTGCACATTACAGAATGAACGAACACACCACGTTCCGCAGTCAGCTCGCGCAACACGCGCACTCTGTCCCAACATTCAATCTGTCACTGGCACACAACGCCGCACATGTTTCATGATGATGATAGTTTTCTTGACACGCCACCGCACAGTGTCTGCGCCCTCTAACGTTGGAGAGGGATGCGAAGTCACTCTTAGGAAAGTAGATAAATATAGCTAACATTTGGAAGCAGCTTCTACCAACAGGATTCTGCCTCTCCTGCCTGTTAGCCTCATTAGACAGTCGTTTTACTCCCTGAGAAATGAGCCCAGCCTTGCGACAACAGACTTTAAAAGACTTAAAATATTCCTGGAATTTGAAATCGCGCAGATCAAAGCAGTATTTGGTTTCCATGACAATATTGCGCTGCAGAATCATCTGCTTCATTATATATATGTCGTCCTTAGTTCACGCCGTCACATCTTTGTGTGCCATGTTATGGCGTGTATGCTATCATATCCTCTCCTGTCAGGTGTATGCTCCCCGGAAACGACATTATTTTGAATTTTCCCTCGCTCGATTCGAGCTACCGTCTCTAATTCCTGTCCTCCTCTCTTTCGGTGCAGCCATTAAAGGGTATGCTCTAAGGCCATTGGGTCAGTTTCGTAATAGGCGTAATACTCAACCCGGAAGACTTTTTTGTTAGCGCTTCATTGCCTCGATTTAAATTTCATGTTCTTTTTAAATTAGTATTTTCATTGATTTCTTGACCACCTCAAAACATTTTTCGCCAAGTATTTTTTCATAAGCATTGATCCCAATTCAGAACATTCACAATACAGTTGAAGTCGAGGTGAATTATTTATTGCTTGAGCTTGCATCAAACCCTAGTCAGTCGCGCGCTGTAAGTAGGTGTCTTGCATTGTGATAGAAGAAGACGAATGTAACCCAAGGCTTTCCTGCCGCTGATCAGCCAAGAAACCAGATATGAAGGTAAACTGCCGATTTTCTGATCGCAGCGTGTTTAACGGGAACAATACACCAGCAGGTGTGCTTTTTCATAGTTACCATTTCACCTAACGTCATTTACTGTGTCTAGAAATTGCTTAGAAGTTCAGTGTAAGTACAGGCTTACCTTCAATGGTTGTTCCTGTAAGCCAGAGCGAAAGTTAAATGTGACCGATTGGACGGGGTCAGGCGACGAATGGTATTTCAGGAAGTACGCTTGTACATTCCCCGATAGGAAGCCCTAGCTTAACTTCAGGGAGGCGCTTTCTACTCTAACCACTGTCGATGAGGTAACGTGACGCTGGTAGGATATCTTTGCACTAATCTGAAGGGAAGCGCTTAGCAGATTGTCTAACACTTCTAAACGCCGCTCTAACTGGCTAACCTGTGTAAGGATGACAGAAAAATGTGGCCTCGTGCAGGTAACTTTAACTACGGTATAGCGGGTCTAACCCACGAGTCTTCCCGGTGGGCCTCTCTAGTTCGCCAGCCAACAGAGAGAGGGACGTAGTCTATGACTGAACAATGACCGACCAAGACTTCTGTTAATACTTCACACTAAAAACATCCATCGGAGCTGATTCGAACCGGTTGGCTTCGAACGAGGGAACTCGGGCTCAGTAGCCGAGCCTATTAACTATTGATTTACCGTTTTTGTTTGGTTATTGCCAAATTTATAATCAGATTTTACACATAAAGAACGTTACTCCACAAATACACAACATGGGTTAAAAACAACGCGATTTCGGGCTGCGTGAACTGTTGAAAATCATGCGTGTGCAGCAACCCTTCCATTCTCGGAAGCCATTCAGGTATTTGGTCTTCGCCGGGTGGTTTCGCTCGCTATAACCAGGCTTAGGCAGAGTTAACTCCGCTGTTTTACGTGGCGGCTGCCAAATGGCGCGACAGTTAAATAGGGTTGAAGCTGTGGCCAATAGCGATCAAGCACGCTGTTATACTGTAGCTGATCCTGGTGGCCACTGTTAATCATTCGCCATTGGACACGGCTGCTCCCAGATGGCGCCTCGTGTACAGCTGAAATTGCAATGCAACAGGCCCACCGCCCCAGAAAGCTTGTACCACCTTGCTTTCGCACAATATTAAAAATACTGTTAAAATTCCTCTGCACTTTTTAATTATTCAGTCAGCTCGATGTCATTCATTTCTTCAGCCCTATAGTCTTCGAGACCTGAAACGCCTCTTGATGGATGCAGAATATTCACAGTATTCACAAATTCGTTATAATTGCCCGAAATAATAATGGCGACATTATCGGGGTATAAAGGTAAGTTTTATATAATACAGCTTACCTCAACCATTGTTTTCTTTTACGCTTCTGGTTACTTTTGCTTGGGATCACAAACTTTCTTTGAGCCAGTTGATGAAATTTTATCGCGTCAGAACTAAGGTGTATCGATGCAACTCCGACCGCAGGAAAGTGTTTAACACCACCTAATCTTAATCGCTCGTCGCATTATGAAGCTGCTAACTTCAGGAGAGTTTAATTTATACTAAACATGAGGCATTCTTATGTAGCTTGTATATTGAAGGCTCGTACTGCTTTCAGTGAAACAGATTTCCTTTGTAAGCCCGTAAACTCATTTGTAGTAATCATTGTGTCAAAAACGAAAAAAAGCTTTGTGAGGAATTGAAGGAAAACCATTTTTTTGAATAAAAGCGGATAACCACAATGCAGTGCTAAATGTATGGCTGCCTTTTATTTCAGAACGAATGTAAGACTTTGTATTCATTCGTTTTAGAACGCACTGGTAATGGACCTCTGATAAACCAGTGGATTAGAACTGTGCCGGATGAAGCACATCGTCCGAAATTCGACACTTACGACAATCATTTCCACTTATCTAAGTTGTGTGGAATGTGCAGGTATTGTGCTTGTTTCTTTTTATGTTTCAAGTACATTCCGCTGCGTTTGAAAACCTCCGCAACACACAACAGCAGAGCGGCATTTCTTTGCTTTGTATGCGTGTGCCAGCTTAGTGTACTGACAGCTCATAAAGCAATTTAGCTGCTGTATTGTGGCGCAGTTCGTATAACATCAAATGGCACCCTTTTGGAAGAGGTTACAGGGCTTGCTTCCCACCAAAAGAAAAATATGATCATGTGAAGAGATATGTATGTAGTATTAAGCGGTCATCCAGGCACTGGTAGCGGTCACTGGTAGCGAGCAGGACCGGAGCGGTGGTGTCTTAGCTTGTAGACAGCAAGTCCGCAAAATCACTTCCTCTTTCTCAGCCATCTGTACGCATAATCGGAACTTCTTTACAATCTGGCCACCGCACAAAAGAGGAGCCACCCTGACGACTCAACGAGACGAAAGGATAGCGGGATCGTAATAAGGCTTCAAACGGTCAATGTGAACGATCTCACGCCCACGGCGGCGAAGGTCGGTGGAAGCAGCTAGCGGTTCAACTAGGCAATCGACAGAATAAGTCTGTTGGAGCACTAGATAGGGCCCGTGGTACTTGACAGTAAACTTGATGTTCAGACCTGGTGGTGTCGATGGGACCCAGAGCCATACGTGAGCACCGGGAGAGAATTGGTGGACAGAGTGGCTGCTGTCGCTGTGCGCTTTCTTCGGGGCTTGCTTTTCCGAAGTAAGCGAGTGAGCCAGCTCTCGGCATTTTTCAGCGTGCCTGGCAGCTGCTGAAAGTGATGTATACTCTGAGATATCAGGACGGTAGGGGAGGATGGTGCCGAGTGGGGACCACGGTTCATGCCCGTACAGGAGAAAAAATGGCGAGAATCCAGTAGTTGCTTGATCGGCAGTGTTGCAGGAATAGGTTATACATGGAAGAACCTTGTTCCAATCGGAGTGATCGGAAGCGATGTACTCGAACAACATGCCACCCAGCGTGCGATTGAAGCACTATGAGGCCGTTGGTTTGAGGGTTGCAAGCGCTGGCTGTCCGGTTGATGGTTTGACAGTCGTGTGGGAGCGATTCAACAACCTCAGATAAGAAAGATTTGCCTCGATCACTTAGAAGTTCACGGGAGACCCCGTGCCACAGATTGAAATGATGAAGAAAGGACGCAATATTGGGTGCAGTGGCATCCTGAAGGGCTGCATTTCCCGCATAGCGAGTAAGGTGATCGACGGCCACGATGATCCAACGATTCCCTGAGGGTGTGTACGGCAGAGGTCCATACATCGATCCTAACATAATAAACTGGTACGGAAGAGGCTGTAGTGGACCCGGCTGATGGAGAGGAGGAGGCTCGCGATTCTAGAAATCAATGCACGAGCGGATATACTGACGAATGTATACTTACCGCGACAGTAAAAGCGCTGTCGCAACCGTTCATAAGTCTTAAATACACCCACATGACCACACTGGGGATCGTTATGGTAGGATGCGCAGATATCACTACGGAGGTGGCGAGGTACGACGAGCAGCCACTTACGGCCATCTGACATATAGTTGCATCAATAGAGGAGACGGTTACGAAGGTCGAAAAGTTGCGCTTGACGACGAAGGGCGCGTGGAGCCGACTCGAGAGGTGCGAGAGGTACTGGGATCGATACTCAGTGCCTCCACCCAGTGCTAAGCGGGGATCCAGGCAATGGTAGCGAGCAGGACCGGAGCGGTGGTGGCTTAGCTTGTAGACAGCAAGTCCGCAAAAGCATTTACTCTATGTCAGCTATCTGTCCGCATAATCGAAACTTCTCTACAGTACAAGTGATGCCACATTGTATACGTATTAACTAGCTTGTTTGACATTTACCGCAGCACCGTTCGGTGTTTAAGACACTAAACATGTTAGTTTTTTATGACGGCACTCTACCCACTCGAACTCATTCAGGGTACTTGCAATGGTTATTGCAAGTTTTCGTGGTAGATTCAATTGGATATAGTGGCCATTATGAGGCAACACCGCATGGTTTGGGCATATCCATACCGGCCACAGCAATGCTTCATGGTATTTTGAATGTTCATGCGGTCAGCTGTGATGTATAATGCCTGTTACTCAACAATAGTCAATGCTACCTGTCTCAAGCTTCAATCTGTCCTTGGGGTCGTTTCGTCGTCTTTGTTAATTAAAATGCGACAAGAAATATATGTGGCGCTTAATCCGTGTGTATATCTAGCCGGCGCTGAGCAGCCACGGATATTTGAAATGGCCCATGTCATGATTTAAAACATGGCACACTGAACGAGAGCAACCAGATTCCTTGCGCTGTGTGTAGAAAGCCTAGAAAAAATATTTGGGCATTACTAAGCCTAAATCCGCATGCACAGGACCATCCATCGTCCAAGAAATGCATCACACTGCACTTACTCAGAAATTGAGGAACATTTACCGCCAAATATTGACAGTGACCAAAGGTTGACCTTGCCCGTTTTCTGACACCGCCTCGTTCACACATTCCTCTGCAATGTTCTTGTAACAACTTCATATATACTCGGGGAAACACTTCTGAGTGGCCCTTCCTCAGAACGTACGTGCAAATGTCAGGTGGACACGTTTTACAGATGCGAGTTAGCTTAAGTGCAGGAAGTCTAAGCAACACGAGCCTCGCCATTCCGCTTCCACAGCACAGCCATAGGAAACATGCCCCGAGTTCGGCTAAATTTGTTATAAGCCCGACTTCTGATTAGATGCCATGGCCGAGCGACAGAAGCTGCCAACTCTGGATTGGCTGTTGTGATGAAAATCTAACCGTTCGGCACCGTTGTACCCAGGCAGAAGAGTATGGCTTTGTTAAAGCGTGACTTCAAACCGTTGTCGGATTAAATTTCACATGATTTATGTGCAAATGAGTATGCATGAATAAAGAGAGACAAATTAATAGATTAAGCGAGTAGCGAAATACATAGACGAAAAGGAATCCGCAAGGGACGCCGCGAAAGGGAGTCATAGGCACTGTTGCATCATGCACTTAAGGTCGGAACTTAAGTGTGCCCCAAATGTTTCTGGCATATGCGTCCTATTCCTGTGTGATTCTTTGGTAACATACATAGCCCCATATCATCATCATCATCATCCCGATTATACCCACTGCAGGGCGAAGGCCTCTCCCATATTTCTCCACTTAACCCGGTTCTGTGCTAGCTGCATCCATTTGACCCCTGCGAACTTCTTAATCTCATCCGCCCACCTAACTTTCTGCCGCCCCCTGCTACGCTTTCCTTTCCTTGGAATCCAGTTTGTTACTCTCAGCGACCATCGGTTATCCTCTCTTCGCACCACATGCCCTGCCCATGTCCATTTCTTCTTAATTTCTACTAGAATGTCGGTAACTTGAGTTATTTCTCTGACCCACTCTGCACGCTTTCTATCTCTTAATGTTACCCCTACCATTTTTCGTTCTATAGCCCTCATATGAGTGTGCAATAATTAGTCCTCATATGAGTGTGCAATAATTACCTATGTATATAATTGAATATTTTCATTACGAAATAAATGTATAAGAAAAACGTGCACTACTTTAGGTATCGCGTCTTCCTTGCGTTGCTTTGGACTTCCATAAGCGCAGCATAGTTGCTCTGTGGAGCAATTGAGGTTCTTTGTCCCCTAAAATAATCGCATTGAGGAGCATCTCATTGATTTTTTGCAAAGTTGGGAATTTATACGCCGGGAATCTCAACTATACATGGCCTCAGCAGGGAAATGCTTATATATGAAGGTGCCTATGCATCGTTGGAAAAAGTATGAGACAGCAAAATCAATATGCAGAAGACTAAGATAATGTTCAACAGCCTCGGAAAGGAACAGCAGTTTACATTAGGTAGCGAAGCAATGGAAGTCGTAGGCGAATATCTCTACTTAGGACAGGTAGTAACCATAGATCTCGACCATGAAAAATAAATAAGAAGAATAAGATTGGGATGGAGGGCATTTGGCAAGCACTGCAGATTATGACTAGCAGCTTACCGGTATCGATCAAGAGGAAAGTATACAACGGTTGCATCTTACCTGTACTCACCTATGGGGCTGAAACGTGGAGGCTATCGAAGAGGGTTCTACTTAAGTTGAGGACAACGCAGATGGTTATGGAACGAAAAAATGGTAGGGGCAACATTAAGAGATAGGGAGCGTGCAGAGTGGGTCAGAGAAATAAGTCAAATTACCGACATTCTAGTGGAAATCAAGAAGAAGAAATGGGCATGGGCAGGACACGTAGAGCGAAGAGAGGATAACCGATGGTCGCTTAGGGTAACAAACTGGATTCCAATGGAAGGAAAGCGTAGCAGGAGGCGGCAGAAAATTAGGGGGGCGGATGAGGTTATGAAGTTCGCAGGGGTCAAGTGGATGCAGCTAGCACTGAATCGGGTTAATTAGAGAAATAAAAGAGTTGCCTTCGCCCTGCAGTGGATATAGTCAGGCGGATGATGATGATGAAAACTCATATTCTGTATTGTGTAAGCGATTGCAGAAAAGTGAAAGTTTTGTATGTATATGCTTGATCGCGAATGTATATCCGGCGTGTGGAATAAAAATCTTCTATAGCAATACAGACATGCCATTACAGAAGACTTTGCTGTTCAAACGTTGTGAGCGTCTTGCTTTTCCCCCGCGATGTTTGTTTACAATAACCGCTTGTGTCTTGCCCTTTCGAATACACACAGGCACTAGCGCCCGACAATGGCTTCAAATGCCACTAGAACCTTACCTAATGAGGAATATCCCGAAAATATTCACCTGCTATACAAGCCAGATCGAAAAAATTTTCCGAGGTTAGTGCAGAATCTTCCCTGGGGAAATCCGTAAGCCTTAGCATTGCTCTGTTGTCAACTTGTCAGCGAGATGTATCAGCGGGATTCGCGAGTGAGAGATACTGCCCCTTTCCTTTCCTATAAACCAATCACAGAACGCTGGTGAACTATGATGCGTTCAAAGGAACAACAACGGGCGTTCCACTGAGACACGTGACCGGAAGCTGAGAACCGAAACCAAAAGTTGCTGGACGGCCATCATGGCTGCCAATTACACACATAACTTCCTCTAATTAATTATCCAATTAATCCACATCAACCATTTATTTATTGAACATCTTTCCTTGACGTTCTATGCAATGGTATTATTCTTGTTTTGATACACCTACTAGTTCCTCTTTTACAGCTCCTGCAAACTCACGGCCAAGCGAAACGCGCTTACTTAGCCATACAATGCTTATGCATTATTAACGCCACCACCAATTGCAGCCAAAGACTAGCACCCTCGTTCAGTCAAACGCAGCGACGGTCGGACGTCCGAGCAATTACTCATTTCTTAACCACATAACCAACTAGAAGGCGCAACGTCTCCAAAATAGAAGCGCCATTAAGCAACTACTGGAACTTTAATAAGAGTCTTAAGGGCATCCGCAAAGTATATGGCGTTTATGCATTTCGTACAGGAAACCAATGATCTGGAAGGCGGGTCTGCAGCCGACTCCAAGCTGCCCGAGCGCGACCAGGGTGCGCATTGTGGTCCGTTTGTGGTATCGCTGGTCACCGTCTGCCTTCTTGGTGTCATTCCGAGCCTCGTAGTGAGCTTGCTCGTTACAGCCTTCTTGAGGACGGGAAAGCGCATTGAAATGCCTTACTTTCCCACAGTAAGTAGTCGTGCCCAGAGTATCTATTATAATTTTAAAAGTGGCAAAACGGCCGACAATTTCGACGTCAGGCAGTGGTGGTTGAAGCCGTCGGGTATGCAGGAAGACAGCGAAAGTCGAAAATAAAGCTCCGCATTAGGTTGACACACGCGCATCAAGAACTGAACGCATCGGCGGCAGCGCTAGCAGAAAATGTGGATCGGCGGTCGCCCTCGAATCGAATTACCGCTCCTTTCAGCTGCTCTTAATTTAGAGCGGACTAAGAAGATTTGGAGATAATACGCGAATAACTTCCATGATAATTGCTGTCAGCGTCGAGCGACTTGTGGCAGCGCCTACAATCATTTCCAGGTATAGGGATCCCAACCTCAGCCAGGCGGCGCTACGACAGCGATCAATCTGAAGCCCTTGAATAAACTTATTCAGGGGCTTTAGAGAAATCAGGGTTTTTTTCGGCGGAAATTTCAACAGCGGGAGCGAGGGTTAGCCTCACCGGGCCAAGCTGCCCAGGTGCATCGTTTCGCGTTGTACCGGTTGGTTTCTAGGGTGGTTTAAAAATATACTTAATTCTGAAGGACAATTTGCGGGAAAAAATCTCAAGAAAGCAGACCCATTTATGTGTATTGCGTATATTGCCGCGTGCCTCCATACGACCGAGGGAGACCAGGACAAAGTATACTGTCGTGCAGTGGCATACTGATCTCATCAGTGTCTTTTGCCTTGTACAGATTACATTTTCTGGTGGAGGTGCTGGGTTAGACTGAAGAGAGCCTCCATTAGTTTGGCCTTATAGGCCGTACCGCGGTCCGTAGTAATATCTGATGGTGCACCGTGATGCAGCACGAGGGCCCTGGCAAAAACCTGGGCCACTTCAGCAGCATTTGCACGGGAAAGTGGCTGTGTCTCGGCATATCGCGATACGTAGTCTCTCGCCACAACTATCCATCTATTTCCTGATGCGGATGTTGGGAAAGGGCCCAGAAGATCCTTACCAACTGGCTGGAAAGGGGCTGTCGACGTAGGTATCGGCAGAATAAGCCCTGCAGGTTTCAGGGGAGGCGTCTTTCGCCACTGGCAATCTCGGCATGTCCTCACGTAGTGCTGGACGGAAGGCAGCAGCTTACTCCAATCGTACTTCTCTCGAATAAGTGCTAATATGTTCGCGTGACTCCTAAATGACCAGCATAAGACCCATCGTGGCATGCATACATGATGTCCAGTCAGAGGCCGGATGGCAAAATGAGAAGGAAGTTTCTCTTGTACAGAGCATGACTGCGAAGGCAGTATGTTCATGAAACCTGGGCAAAAGCACTGGAAACAGCGACATTAAGGCCTTCGAGATTCTCAATAAGCGGGCATAAATCGGAGCCACGCCGTGATGCTGGGCCATATCGGTGGTCGTGACTACAGCAAGGAATGGAAAGTAGTCTTCGGTGTTGGGCGAGGCAGCATCAGCAGGCACCGCACTACACTAAATTTCGTCCTCGTCTCCCTCGGCCACATAGAGGCACGCGGCAATATTCTGTAGCAAGCAAGGCAGCCAAAATTTGGCTGCATGTGAAGAATATACCGTACGTAAGCGATCATTCCCTATGACGGACATCGCGATATAAATAAGCACTTTCTAGGATTTTCAAGCCATATATGGATTTCAGTACTAGTGAGGTAGGCTTCTGGTTCCCGCTCACGCTGTCGCCTTATTTTAGCTGCTTGGGGCAAACATTAATCACCTGAATTTACTATTTCTGACATGTGTGGTTTCGGATTGTATTACATGTCTTTACATTTGGCGTCTTAGTATATAAGCGCCTCTTAGCACGCTGCGGCAATCTACCTCACGCATACATGTGCGCACGCACTGTAACATGTGATAAGGTTTCTAGAATACTATTGGGTTCCTCACAACAATTGCTCATGAACGCACCTTAAGGTAAATGTTTCTGTCATATTTTTTCGTGCGTGTATACAATCGCGCTTCATGAGACACGCACTTGGTGAAATTTATTATTACACTAAAAAATATCAATGATACGCGCTCGTTTATATATTGCTAATTTCCGAACAATCAAAGCTAAAAAAAAAATTGCACTAGTTCTTCTAGGAGCGATCATTTTCTGTGGACACATGGCATTGTAACTTGAGGGTGTTATTGACGTGAAACGTGAATTCTAGGTTTATGATAATAATCTAAAGCTTAAAAATAGCGCGTAGTGGTTGCACTGAACAAACAAATAACCTTGACATAAACTTTCCTGAAGATTAATCATAATTGACTTCTGGTATACCCAGCGCTATTGGCTATTATTAAACAGCGGCCGTCTCTACGCAAGCTCACATAAATGAGTTAAAGTTGCTGATTTCGCTAATCACGTGGGTAACTCATATAGCAGGCAAGTCTAACACTGCGGCTCTATTAACGCGTCCAACTACAGCCGAAACTGGCGTTATAGTGAATTGGAAAGCACCGTGGTAAACACGGGAAGCGATGCATAAAAAACGATGGAAGTTTAGCCATCTTTTCTCCATGTTTCGCTTTCTGCCGCTGCTAATTTTGGAATTATTCTAAAGAAGTTAGCTGAAGCCTCATGCTGTAATTACATCCGGAATTAGGATATTTACCCGGTAAAAACGCACACCGCCTTCAATGCGTAAAAAGGAGCGGCGAGTTGCCTGGAAGCTAGACAAGCTTCCGTTTTATGTCAGCCTTCCAGTCGGTCTCAGAAGAATGACTGCGAAGACTAGTACTGCTACACGATACAAAGTAGGCTTAAAATACCACGAAAGAGACAATTACTACTTTTTCAGACTGCAGCTGTCCGATCTTCGCAACTCTGCTTCTCATACTACTTACCCGGGAGGCGGCAAAATTTTACCGCGGCACCCGGTTCTTCGTTTTGCGCAAGCTGTTGTGGCACTCCGTAAAGCAACGATAATGCCTTACTGCTTTCTGCGGAGATGGAGGAACAAATGTTATTGAAAAATTGCGAATAATAATACGCGTTTCCACGTTTTGCCATGCTAAACACGTCATCGTATACTTGGCCGCCCTATACGCTGCCGCCTCCTGACAGCTTCGCCGCGGGGCGTTGCGGTGTTGTCGCGTCTCCACACTTGAGTTTGAGAGCCGTGTATCCCCTTACTTTTCTCACAAATGACGGCGCGTGTTCCTGCATTGATCGAGAATAAATCAACAGAGAAACCAGGCTCATAATCATTCACCATATATCCCTAGAAAACCTAACGGAAAAAGGTGAGGCGGGAAAAGCTTGTCTTGAAATGTGCGGCGTACCACCACGCCCTGAAGAAAGAGCGATGACGCCCTGCTTCTTTGCTGAATCGAATCAAGCATTAGAGCTAGCTTTCCCCGTCTCCCGCCTCGTCGCCTTAGCCGCTAGGAGGGTTGGTTTGAAAACGAGGGTTGTGTAATTTCGGCTGTGCTAACTTATTTCTCACTTATAAAGTAGAGACTTTAAATGAGACTTTATTGAGATATAACGGGAATGTTGCCACACAAACTGCGTATTGGTCAGGTTTTTGTTTAGTTTATAGCTTACGAGCGCACTTCAAGGTTTATGATTTAGGCTGTCGTCGAATGTTCTACAGGCAACGTGATGGCAGCCCTAGTAGCTCACACATTCAAGCTACGGATGTTGTCTGGCTTCCGGATCGCATAATTCACTTAGTATCCCTCGTGATGCCGACATTTTGCCTGAGGTTCAAGACGTCTTGCTACATGGAACCATATTTATGGCAGTGTGACTGTCATGCTTCACCGCTCCATTTGCTTGCCCTACGTAATCGAGTAGACGGCACGGCTGCTTATAAGCGAACATCCTGTACCTAATGTCGACCACAGCAATCCTCCGGGAGCACGTTGGGAAGTGGACAAATATTTAGGGGGTACCTAGGATCTGCTTCTAAGGGCATTACGCCTGTCTGCTGCTCCCATACGAGTCCTCGTTCGCTTAATCAATCATCCACGAATTATTTCTGTGTCTGATATCTACCACGCGCGCACACACACACACGCATTCGCACGTTCATTCAGAAGCATGGTCGTGAGTTCGCGCTTACAACTGCTGCAAAGCCGACAACGTCCCCAATGTCAAATTTTATCGAGCATGATGCCTTCAATTCTAACCCGTTAAAAACGAGGCATGAAGCGAGTATCGGAAAGATTTTGTGTGAACTTAACTATTCACCATTTCTTGGAGGTTAAAAGCAAGGCGCCCAAAAAAAAAAAAACAAGTTTACCATTTCCTTCTCTCTTGATATATACAATATAGGAAGCTAATTATTTTGCGTTTCGGAACTGAAAATCAATCAGTTCTTGACGATACGCACGAGTTATTGCTTGGACTGGATGGATATTGATTGCTCTCGACGATCGTTGCACCTATACTGTGCTAACAACGCAACAAGTAACTCTTTTCGTATTTTCTTTCTGTGTGCGGTGCTTGTACCGGTTTTTCTTGGCGGTGTTTTACAAGTACGATCTTTCCCTGTCGTCAATGGCCATATACTAGGAAAAAGCACAGCCGGCAACAACAATCCCAGACCTCTCCGAGATTGTGGTCACCTCCTTACCGCGGAACAATACTACGTGCTACACAGATGACTGCCAGTACATGTCCGAAATGCTGCGGGCTACCCTTGACCTCAGTGCGGACCCGTGCGACGACTTCTACCAGTATGTGTGTGGATCTGGCGAGGGGCCTGAGGACTCTCCCTTCTCTATGGTACGAGTAAGAGTAAGTCTGCACGCCCGCAGACACTGCGTAAATCATCCACTAGTTACTGCCTTCCGTGCCTATTATTAAATAAACTGACAGATATTTAGTGGTAAAAAAGTGGACACGCTTCAATGAAGAGAGAAAAAGTGGTACTGCTATTGCATCTTTAAGACAAAAGCATTTTCCACAAGTTTATAATAATCACATTTCACTACGCCCAATTTTACTTTTAGGAGAAAAGTGACTGATTGATAATTACCTGGTTTTCTACTTCCTAGGAGGCAGAAATTTTAAACAATCTGTAGAATCTCTCATAGCACTTCAACACCCTTTCATCGAGCGAGAGTTTTAAATCTAGCCCTTGGCGAATGGGCTTTAGTTGCCTGAGCCTTGTAAAACAACGCACAACAGCGCGTTAGCAGAAAAGCGCTTTCCGGATACGTGATTTCTTTGTCGACGACACGGATCTCATAAACAAAATTATGATAGCTAGAAGGTTTATTGGAAACCCATTGAGATTGAGGTAGTTGCTTTTACTGCTGAAGAAAAATGAGCGAACCACTTGTATACGCCCGTAGCTTGGGTTATGCCACGCGGCACACATGGGCAAGCAGCGTTCAGGTGCATGCTTCGAGTGGGACAAAAACTCTTTTTGCGAAGCCCAAGTGTTTTGAAATTGAAAGCTTTAATACAGGCCGCTTTCTTAGGTACGTAATTTTGCAAAAACTATCAGAAGCATAGAGCCGTAAAAGAAAGTGGGTCTAATCACTGCATTCATCTCGAGGAGCACGTGAGTCCTTCGTCGTTCCCATCATTTTTGTGGGTAATTTTTGGCCACAATAGCCATCAGGCGTCATGTTTGGCTACAATGGCCCCTGTAATGTAGAGCCGCACTTGTTATCTGTAGCGAGGTCAGAAAGACAGGGCCTTAGCGCTCCCCGAGGCAGATGGCGTGGATATCTCACGGTCGTGACGACTCAAGTATAGGAAGAAGTTCTCAGCGTCTCCGCTATGTTATATATACAGGGAATGTTCTGGTCGACGATTTGTTTTAAGGACTGTTATATTTGGCGCAAAGTTGCGGAGAGAATGCCACTGTCCTCGAGGACTCGAGGAGGCCCAGTGGAAGACTGAAGATCACATGGAAAATGTACGCCGTTTGGTCTCCTTTCGGGTCAAAGTTTTTGGTGCGGTATATTTGTTAGGCAATAGAACGCACCAAGTCGCATTATCGTCCGGCATGCATGGCTACTCGCGAATAGGGATATGCACTTAGAGGCGAGAGCGTGTTTAGTAATATGATGTCCATTTTGGAGAACGCCCCACTCCCATAGGTGAGACAGATAAGAGAAAATGTGGTGACTGGGGGCGTTGTTGTTCTCTATGTATCAATGTCAGTGAAGAAAGGACAGAGTCAATGTTGCTCTGGTGTGACGGGATGTACTCTCAGGGATAAAAATCTTCGAAACGGGCAGACGGGAGCAAAATCACATAGCGTCCTTATCGGCCAGTTGTGTCGACCATATACTTGAGAATTGGAAGGTTAGATTTCAGTTCCCTCATGTGTACTATAAATAAGGCGATTATTTGTTCACATAGTACTTTTAACCCAAAATTGCCAGGCTTGCACTCCGGAGAAAGTTCATCGCGAGATCCGTTCCTGTGTCCAGTATATATGGGGATTATTTCGAACACCTGTGGCTGGAGAGTCGCAAGTATCTCCCACAAGACAGGAAGCTGATAATGGCGGAAGCCATTCACTGGTGCCTTATCCAAGCTAACAAATATTCTAACTTACATGACAGGTGTAAGATACACCCCTACCGTTTACAGCTGTTCGCTCAGGTGTGGCACCTGTCCGTCTCTATTCCACAAATCCTTGGCGTGCACAGCAAAACAAAAACCTTGCCTCATACAGAACACGCATACGACCGGAGCGAGGCGGCGCTGTGTGGCGAGCTTTGGACATCCAGCTAGGAGCTGTCCACCGGGTCCGTGACGCAGCAAAAACCCAGCAGAGCCCAGAACTAAGGGAGCCAACCAACCTGTTTCTCACTTCCCCATTTCCCATCTCTATTTTCTCGTCATAAAGGTTTACTTCATCCTACCTCGTGTTCTAAAAGTCCGAACCCTCATCGTTGCATGTACAGGGTCATCCACTTCTAGCTATAACATGGTCGCTGCTTTCAAAGCAATATTACGTCCAACCCAGGCGCATATGGATGCAAAGCAGTACAAGCACAGAGGGACCCGGAAGTGCTGCTTCACATGAACTGCCAGTTAGCTTTAGTGTGCGGACAGTTAGAACGTAATGGCGCTTTCAATGCAGTGACCATGTTATCGCTAGAAGTGGATGAGGCTGTACGTCGCTGAAACTAAACGTGTTAGTAGGATTAAACTTGATTCTTTATTCAGACGTTATAAATAACTTTCACGGAGTTTAGTGTGCTACAAGCAATACTCTTTCGAATGCATTCATCTTTGAATGTACTGGTGTGCTCTAAATTGTTGGCCGATGTCATGTTCGACGTTTCTGCAAGCTGGCACGCCTGAGTGCCGGAGCGCAAGCTAGAGTACTCAAAGCAGGTGTGAATTTTACAGCTCGCCCTATTCCTCGTTTGCATTTACAGCTCAGGAAAAGCATACGGCCTACGATTGTGTCAGGCATTTACACCGAGCCTGTGCCTGCAAAGCAGCAGACAGCGTGGCAGAAAGCAGCGCAGATGTTCAGAGCTTGTGCCAGACTTGGGAATGCGAACCAGTCGGAGGTTAGTCAAAGAGTGTGGCGGAACGGCTCTGCGCATGTACTCATTACGTTCTCTTGACCAGAGGTGTCTGAAATATTTTTTTCTGGCAGTTCGTCCACTAGTGGTGCATATTTGCACCCACCAAGACGAAACGCGTTTATTTTATAAGTGTTTAGAGATTTGGGAAATTTCAACTACCTTCACTCACCTCAGGGCTTTTTCTACGGCCAAAGCATCATTGGACGCCACGAAGGCTCCCAGAATATCCTGTCGGCAGCCTGGGGTTCAGTACAACGTGCACTGGAGGTGCCTTGCTTTTCGCTTCACTCGAAAGGGGCCGCGGCCATTATTTGATCCAGCTTTCTTGGATTCAGTCGTCGAGTGACCAAATCACTGAGTCACCGTCCCAAACCCGGGGGGAGGGGGGAGGGGGATATAGGATACAGATCTACAATGTTATTTTCTATCGAACAGAATGAATTGATGTGGCAGTAATGAGTCGAAACTTAATAGTTGAGCCTTGAGACTTAACCCTCTGTCCTACCCTGCTTGAGCAGCAAGTTTACAAAATATTAAGCTTACCATTTCAAGCGGGTTGCATGTGGTGCCAGTAATCGGCTGGCAGGTGAAGAAGGGTGTTCGTTTTCCTCCCTCATTCCCATCCTTTCTTGAGGAAATAGGGCTGTTGACGTATCCGCAGCAAGGACAAGCTGGCCTCGCTATAGCCTGTAAACAGGATGCAGGGCTTGAAGGAAGACTTGCACAAAATTTTTAAATATCCTCAATTCTTCCGGTTCCCAGACTAGATTGTTTCATATCCAATGAAGGGGTTGATATTTCCTAAACAATGATAAAAGCGCCGCTGCATTTTATGTCATTTTGCTCTTTGATTTTAAAGGGGCATCAATCAATGAAGCAGTGCCTAATCGATCAATGTCCAATATCAGTTTCATTGCCCCAGAGCAATTTCTTGCAGTTTTTAGGCCTCATTAAAAGTATTAAGGCGAGAAAGAACGCGTAATTCCATATTCCAGTACTGGTAAATTCTGCGCTCCAGAAGCAGTCTACACGTTATTAATAACTGCAGGTGACAAAGTTCGTCTTTTTGCGAGAAACTTGCTTGCTATACAGGGCGCTAAATGAGGATTTAAATAGTTCCCATCAGGCCTTCGCAACACATTCAACTTAAGCAATGCCTAGGCTGCAGTGCGTTAGCTACCTGAAGTGACCACAGCTTATTAACGTTCGAATAATTTATATCTATTAATTCTGGGAAGATACTGACAGGGCTAGATACGTTCCATTCGCGTACCCGGAATTCAGGTTCTTAAATAAGGGCCAAGTACTATCTGGCACATATTTGTTTCGTAGTATATGGACGGAAAAAAACATTTTTTGTTAATCTTACTGACGTCATTCAATACATGGTTCCGACTGGCACTGGCATCAGCGCTACGCAAGAGCAGCCAGGCCTAAATATGTTTTATTATATCTGTGTCGCTTTAAGGGAGTGAATAAAAAACGCATTTCGATGTCAAAATTAACTCTGGTGCTAAATGCAGGTAAGCGACCTGAAAGGATGGATGGTGGCCCTCAATCTTGACCTCGAAACAACAGATCCGATAGAACCATACAATTCTATCGAGCTCATGATGACGTGTTGCCTCAAGTTCGGCTTTGGGGCTGTTTTCCAATTCTTAGTGAGGAAACTCGGCTTCCTAGGAGGCAAGCCTGCTCTGATGGTAAGCACTAACTTCACTTGGTGGTAATGCTAAGCTATAGTCTTCTGCAACAGAAAATGCGAGTGGCTCTTTGACAGATCAAAAACGGGTGGTCATCGCGCCAACCTTTTACACAAGCATGGATGGTCTTGACATAAGTATAATCAGATCCAAGTGATGCTCAACAGTTTACAGTTTCAGTACCATGCTCTAATCGTTTAGCTATTCGCAAAAAAAAATGTTCACGAGCAGGAATATGTAGTGCAGTGCACGCGGAATGTCCCTGTTGGCGTAGCTTTTGTTTACAATTTCACCTCCTTCATTGATGATCAGTAAAAATCACATGATAGCTGACAGCGAAGCGCGATGTGCTATTTGACCGTGATATCTCCAGTTTACATGTTTGGGTAGTCAGCTTCATTTTGTAATATTGGTGTACCTAACGCTAGCTGTTCCGTATCAACGAGCAGACATTGCTTATATGTTCACCATTAGGAAAGCAGATCATACGAACACCACCATTAACACCGTCACTTGTGCTGACTTTGTTTGCTGCGAGAGTTTTTCAAGTGTCGGAATGCTTTATATGAACAGTATTTCTGGTCCGGTTTTCATTTTAGCGACGTTCATAACGAGCGGATGCTGTGAGCAAGCTCACCGCACCCGATTGTTTACGTGCGCAGACGCGATATTTCTGAATGCAATAATGCAATATTTCGGCCGAAAGCTTCTAGGGCACCGGGGCGAATTGTCCATGCTTTTCAAAATTAGGTTATGTATTTGAAATATATGCAGTCCTCCTTATGTCAACAAAGTGTGAGGATTTTCAACACAAAGACAATCGAGAGAAAATATATGCTTATTGGGAAAACAGTCGTTACTAATCTCCCTTTGTAGTTTTAACAGAGAGAATGTAACAATTGGTTGAAAGGAAAGAAAATGCGCTGTATCTGTTAAAGTTCTACATTGCGGCAATGAAATGTGGAAAAGGGGCGAAAGCTGGGAAGAGTTTCAAGTAAAGTTATAGAATTCAAAGGGCATGATGTGTGAAAAAGGCAAAGAAGGACCAAAAAGAATACAAAGTAGGAAGGTGTCATTGCATTTGATGAATGAACGCAAAAGGTCGTTTACTTCCATTCTAAATTATTTTCTTTTAATTGTTTTCCAATCGTCATGCTTTCTTTTTCATAGGCCTGTAATGCGAAATGGTGTCATATTGCTTACGAGGCGATAATTCAGTCGAGCTCTCTAACAAAAGCTAATGCCTTTAATAAACTCAGAGCCTCGCATTTTAAGTTGATTACGTTCCGTGTTTGTAGAAGGGGTGAGCTATGTACTCCAGCCAATAATTATATCTGCCAAATTGCATTTATGTCGCAAAAATCGAGTCATGGTCGTGTGTAATTTCTGCAAAGCGACGCGTTCTAGGGGGCTAATGCGGCCACGCTTGTCGTTCCTAGGCCCTTGCCACCAACTATCGCCTTTAGAGACGCGATATAACTAATTGTGGTTGAGCCGTCTGTGGCAGTGGGTGCACGCCAATAAATCCAATTTCTAGAGGCAGGGCAGTGGTCCCACTTCGTGTTCGAAGTCATTATTAGTCAACGGCTCTGAGATGTTTTAACGGACGTATTCATGCGAGGCGATATCTGACCTATTTAAATATGTACAGACGAGGCCTTGCCATAAGTCTATACAGGCGTCCGGTCACGTATACTTTCAAATCGCTCTTGCAAGCTGATCCACAGCAATGCACATATATATTTCGATTTCAACGCTACCACTGCCAAGGGATGCCGCGCTTCTGTTCAAAATAAAAATTCTTTGCGAATTCGGCGTATGCAGAGTTTGCAATTTACATTTGAATCATCGGCGTGCTCTTGGACGTCGATTCTTACAGTTTTCATAATGCATTTTCATTACTTTTTGGGGTCGGCCTGTTCATTCCTAGTCAGTGTCGTGTGAGCTGAGGGTCATTCTTTAATTAGCGCGCTGGCTGGAAGTGTGATGTTTTCAATTACGGAGGCAATTAATGGTACCTTCTCGTTCTCTGGTACGGTCACTATTGTTCATATTATCTGGGACGATTTGCTGTGATCCTAATTCTTTTTTTACCTTTGTTATACCACCCTTCGTTGGCAGTCAATGGTTTGGCCGTCGTGCTAAGTACGATAGATAGTGCATATACAGAGCAGAAAATTTGTTCTGAATGAACAAGGACGATGAACAGGGCCTCAAAGTGCAACGCATGAAGAGGTTGGGAATAAACCACCAGACACAGGGAGAATAATAGAGATAATAAGTTACAGGAATAGTGGTCGGCTGACAGCGGTGTGAAGCTGAATGCTGCTCTACGTACACAAACCGATGCCCAAGACAGCGGCAGAGCCGGGTTATAGATCGTGATTCAGCTCTTTTTAGACGGAGTATTTACCGCGGAAACAGTGCCTTTGTCTCAATACATTCGACAGAGGTGCTAACAGAGTAACTACTCTTGCGCCTTCTTTTTCTTCGCCCAGCGCAAACAAAAGTTACGAAGAAAAAATTTCCGCGGTGTACAAAACCAGCTTAGGTTTTGGGAAGAAGCGTGTGACATGCGATGTCTATAGGTTCTAGAAGAAAATGTGGGCAAAAAGGTCTGACAGCAACGGAAGCTTATTAAAAGGATATATCACCAGCACTGCGAAGTCAGTTTTTCAGGGATAACCAGGAAAAAAAGCAACAAAATTTTCACGATGACAGTTTATTGATGGATCCAAATGAAACAATTCAATGATATTATTATAGAGAATTTTTGCACAGTCGTCTAACTGTTCCAGGTGGCATAGAAGCCATTGTAAAGAATAAGATGACACTGCGCCGACACAAACGAAAATGAAGGCTTCTGGGTTTTTCGCCGATCAGCTGGCACGGGTACTCGGAGCTCGGGCTGCCGTGGTCGTACCCAAGATTGTGCTTCGCAATACGATCCCATTGCGTCATCGATCACCATCGCCAGCCCTCCGGACAATCCAATACATCCCTCTTCGCTATAATCAATGTTTGGAGGAACCCATATAAGTTTTGTGACTTGCGCAATGCTGGTGTCCTTGAGCCAAGGTAGCACGCACAGAATAGATAAGTAATCATGGTAAACGAGCGCGAAAAGAGAAACGCAGCAGAGAAGACAACACGAGATAAGGTGCACGCCACCACCATAAAAAGAAATTTTTATTAAAACTCCTTTCCGGGACAGTTGGTACAATCTGAATGTACGAAATGTAGCAGAGCTAACACACGCAACCACACAACGAGACAAACTTTAAGACGAGATAGAACGCTTCTGTTTCATTGTAAAGCTTGCCTAGCTGTGTGGCTGCATTTGTTAGTCCTGTCAAATTACATTATCTAGGATAGTGCGTTAGGACGCTAACAAAATTGGAGCTGTCATATAAATGCATTTAGTGAACGAGCTTAGTTACCACGGGATTTGATATTACCTCTTACTTAAGACTGCCGTCCACGTTCTAGCTGTGCATGTTTCAACGTAGAGCAAGAAATGATTTGAAAATCTAGATGGTCACAGCAGAAGTATATTAAACAATTCTGTTTTTAATTAAGGCAATGTTCAGCACGCACTCATGCGAAATATTAGGCACCAAAATCTTTTGCTTGTGTCAATTGCCGAGTGCTGCCTATTTGGTTAATTTTTTTTTTTGCTTGTAAAAGTGGCACGCGCCAGGCGCTTATATTTGTAGGTACAGAGGAAAAGAGGGCTCGATTTGTTCTTCTCTTTTTGTGTGTGCTACCGCATTATTGTACGTTTCTCTTACATCTGCCTTTGGAGACATTAAAGAACGTCATTTAAGAACTAAAATAAAAGGAGCCTACCTCTGTCTGCAAAATACTTCGTTTTGTTCATCGGGAATGCAGTTCAATTTCAGCGACTTCGAAAGTAGGTGGCTGGAGCAGCGCCGCAAGCTGGACTCGGAGTCGGTAGACGGGCTGGCACCCCGGGAGTTCTACCTGTCCTACCTACGCCTCTACACCACGGATCAGGGTCGCTTGCAGGGCATGATCAAAGAAATATTCCATCTCGACTTAATAGGCAAGGAAGCATTTCTTATTGAATACGCTAAGTGTGTCGAGCGCAGGTGTTCACATCGCGTCATAAATGTTGCACTGCGATTCGGATTCCCCTTATTTCCAAGTGGTACGTTCGTGCAGCTTGCTAGCCAGGATACAGCTGTGCCCCACATAAGTACACCAATAAAATTAGCTGTGGCTTAGCTAAGGTTAAGCCTGGATGTGTTGAAGCGAAAAGCATTTCAGCCGCTCGTCTAGCCTTTCGCTTTTCATATCTTGGCTGCTTTTTAGCCAAGTAAGCTACCACTTATGGATCGATGTTTCTGCGCCGTCCGACTGTTGCGTTTTCTTCTCTTCCATGGCGAGTGTCTCCTCCTGTTCTATGAGCAAGTGCGCCTTATCGAGGAGAAGAAACGGCGGCGCGCATGCGCAGTAGGGCGCGGCGGCGGCGAAAAGTCAGGCGACGGTGACCACCTGCGCCAAGCATAACGTCACTTGGTTTCGCGCTTGCTCAGAAGTGGCAAATCTGGGGCTCCGGCTCACGCGAAGCGTGGTGTGGACGAGCCTAGTGAAGCTTTTCTCTTCAAAATCCGCTAAAGGACGCGCGGCCTATATTAGACGCATAGGGAAACACTTCCGAAACTACAGAGCAAGTGTGACAGATACTGCGCCTTTCCCTTCCCATGAACCAACCAACCAACTATGTACCGAAACTCGCTTTTAGAGAACGCGTTTCTTCATATGTCTACCTTGACCATCATTCCCCACTCATGGTTTCTCGGCTAACTCCATCGAAGGACTTTGAATCTATAGGAACTAGATTAACGAGTCCCCTTGCTTATGAGGTTTTGTTTGCCTTGCTCTCTTCATAAAAGCTGCAGACGATTTGCTGCTGTCACACAAGAATTTGTGTTTTTGTGACAGTGTATGACACCAACATACATTTCGGTAGTAAATACCGAATTTTGTGTTGCTACTGCAGAAAAGTAGTACAGAAAAATACAGAAATACACAAAAGTACAACAGAATATCAAACGAGTGGCGTTACATGAAACCTGAAGAATTGCAGCCTATTTTTGAAAGGTTCTATTGTTTCTTAGAGTGGTTGGTTTGTTGTTATCAAATGTATGTACACAAAGACTGAATTTTGACAATAAGCATGATTCATAAAGTTGAAGAGCGCCACAGACACCGCTGAACTCATTATTTCTGATAAGGTAAGCATTTTGACGCTGCGTGCTTTTTCTATAAATGCGCTACACACTACTAAACATACATCCTCTATTGGAATTCACCTATTCGTGGTGAATAATTGAGAATCGAAATAGTTGTGTAAAGCTATCTTTTTCTGAGGTTCAACAGGCATACGGAAACCATGTCATCAGCGTTTACAAGAGATCAGGTAATGTCCAAAAGTAGCCTATGTACTGCCGTGTTACAGGTCGCGGTTATTACGTTCCTCCGGAAAGGTTCGTGTATGAACTGTGTTGAATTAAAAGAACAGAACAGCAGCGATCTCAGTGTTTTGCGCCTCTGGTGACCTAAGCTGTTCTGAATGCGATGGAAGCCACGTTGTAGTTCACAGGAAATTCGGAAAATCATTCTAGAATGGTGCTATTCTGTAATATTATTAGGCGTATGCGCAAAGTTACACGTATAATCATGTTTAGCAAATTTGATGCACCACTTTAAAGATATTTACTCGGAAATTAAAATTTATCAATCATACCCAGTCACAAGTTCGAAGATAGTAGCAGTGAGGAGAAAAGTTCATAACGACCAGTGTCTTACACTGCAAAAAAAAGAAGCAAAATTATTACTCAATCCTAACGAAAACACATATACTGAAAAAAAAAAAAATACTAACACACGTATGGTAACACCTTGGAACGAAAATTTGCACATGCGTGTCGTGGAGAATAAACATTTCGTAATTTTTATCCCTCTTACTTTTCTTGTGGACTGGTATCTCTGTGGCGGGATAACTCAGCAGTGGCGCAACATGTGGCATGAATGCGTGCTGAGTGATGCACCTGCTTCGTTTCCTTTTCCCTCTTTCCTGTTGGCACTTCATCTCGGTACAAAGCGCCGGACCAAAAACATTAAACGGCGCTCTCGATGTAAAGGTAAAAGGAAACAGGAATTGCGTTTCTCATGTTTGGGCTGATGCCCAGCACGGTTTGAGCGCTGTAAATAAGTGTGGACCTTCGAATCCATGACTGGGTACCTGCGTTTTTTCTTCAATATGTAAGCTTTTTGGAAGTTTACAGCGGGACAGCTGAACCCAATATTTTTTTTATGACAGCAGCGGCGTAAAGTAAAATCCAGTGAACATGCAAAAGCTTGCCACCTAACTTTTTTCACTGGTGATGTCATTGCCTCTGCATTTTTTTCTACAATGTTTAGTGTAGTGCTGCACAGTTTAATAAGTTGCTATCTTCTATGTTCCGCAGAACTGAGATTAAAGCAAGGGACACATGCTGCAAAACTTGACCAGCGCGTCGAACCGATTGTAGCTTGCGAACTGCCGCCACAGTGGAAGCAGCGACATGCGGGGCAGGAAGTGGTTGGTTGGTTGGTTCACAGGAAGGGAAAGGCGCAGTATCTGTCACACTTGCTCTGTGGACACCTGAACCGCGCCGTAGGGGAAGGGAGGAGGGTGGGAGTGAAAGTGGAAAGAGAGAAAGGGGAGCCGTAGTGGAGGGCTACGGAGTAATTTCGACCACCTGGGGATCTGTAACGTGCGCTGACATCGCACAGCACACGGACGCCCCTTCGTTTCGCCTCCATCGAAACGCAGCCGCCGAGGTCGGGTTCGAACCCGGGAACTCCGGCACGGGCAGGAAGTGCCAGTTCGCGGATTCGGTTATGTTCCGCCTACAGACGCGCAGCGTCTGAACGCAGCTTGGCTCGATGTTTATAGACAAGGTAGACGCCTGGTCATGTTAGATATATCGGTGCAGCGCATACGACTAGGACGAGGCGCTGTGTCAGTGTCTCCTCTCGCCCTCGTTGTATGCGTTGCACCGATAATAATTGATGTATATAATTCACGTTCCTACCAGAAAAGTCGAAAAAGCAATGTTATCAGGACTGCTTGCTATACTCGTGCAGCTTCAATGGAGAAAGAAATTGGTAAAGAGCGGGCACTCCTGTAAGGTCTAGCGGCCCAATTGACTCTAGCGCATCAGGCGGCTGACAACATGCTTTCGGTATCGGTCTATGGCGTGCGGTATATATGCTGCGCGCTACCGCCTGAAGAGAACTTTCGGTATCGATTCTATTGGTGTGCGCAGTTTGAATGCTAGCATCCGCGGCACCCTTCCACCTTCTATTGACGCATTATTTGCGTTCTTTACGATCTGTTATTGATTCCAACGCGATACCGTTAAAGGCCCGTTCGTCACAAAATCCGACGTCGGCGTGGACTTTGTGAACGAAAGCTGGCAGCTCAAATGGTTGCACATTGACTGGAAGTTACATATGGCTGGAGCTGCCAACTTGGATCTTTCATTTCATATAGGGACTCTTTGCATTCTGCGTCGGGCATGTTACCCTATAGGCAACATAGGCACATTCATACGAATTGATTAAAGCGGGGTTTTGCATGTTGGGCCCATCCCCTTCATACCCTTAAAGGTGGAGTTAAAGTGTCACCATAATTTTTCTGTTTAATTTCTGCTTTGAAAAATGAAAGTTACATTCCAAGACACTTTAACCGGCCGTCAACGCATCTCCGTCGCAGGCTTTGCCAAATATCAGTATTCTAGAAAAGATGCCAGGTGCTTTGTGAAATGAAAATAGTTTCTTCATATAAGCACGAGACCAATGCAATATGTTTACCATTTGTTGCATTATAAGGAAATCTGAAGATGCAGACGAAAGGTGCGAGACTTCAGACGATGTGTCAATGCAAAAAAAGTACAAAAATTAGAAAAATGCTACTCAAGGCATCATAAGTAAATTCGAAGATATTGATGTGTACACTTCAGACGGTGTGTCAGTGTAAAAAATTGCAAAAATCATTTAAGTACCATGCAAGGCAAGGACCATCGGTAGTAGAGACTAAAAAATAGCTGGACATTAGATTTAGAGATTAGCGAATGATACACAACAAAACAGGCATTATACGCTAAAATGGTCTCAATTACACACGCGCTTCCTCCAGCTACAGTAGCCCTCGTTTTGTTTTAGGCATGTATTTTAAACAAAAAAAAAATCGTAAGCCATGTTGAGTAACGTTCCGGAAAGTAGAGCATTGCTTTGCGCTCGAAAATGCGCTCTCTCGCATCACCTTTAAGTGCTGCGGGCTGTGACCTTGGCAGCAGATATCCAGCAGAACTTCACATCTTGCATCCTTAGCATTGCCTCGTTCAGACAGTTTGGAGAATTTCTTGTATATTAATAAGCTGTAAATGCTGAAATAAACTGAAAAATATCCGGATTCATGATTCATTTGCGGCCTGCCTAGCATTGATTTCAGAACGAAAATGAAACTTAAACTAGTTTAAGCATTCATAACTTTAGTGCACAATAGTTTCAATATACAAATGAATCGCCATTATGCGTTACCCGATAGCCGGGGAAGCTCTGGGACAGTAAACCTAAAAAACAACTAACCTTACAATGCTTATCACATGGCCAATTTTCTGGACTGTGAAAATATTGTCATGAACCGGGTGAGTACAGGCGTAGATGTAAAGGTTACCTTAGGGACAGATTGACTGGTAACTGAAATTCCGACGGTGTAGAATGTCATACCTTCAGTGGTGGAGTACGTCATACCTTGAAATTAATGATGACGTAACCAGTAGTGTAGTATTTCGTGGCTTGAAATTATTGATGATGTAATGAGTAATGCAGTATATAGTACCTAGAAATAATTGACTTCATTAGTGGCGTAGTATGTCCTGCCTTGAAATTAATGATGATGTTATCAGTGGTGTAGTATGTCGTACCTCGAAATTGATAACGTAATCCGTGGTGTAGTATGTCGTACCTTGAAATTAATGATGATGTCATGACTAGTATAGTATATAATACCTTGAAGTAATTGATGGCGTCATAACGCGTTATATATCGTGCCTTGAAATGACTGTGACAAAATTATTGGATGTGACGTCATATTGACGCACATATGGTCATGATGGCAAGCCTAATGATGCCATTACCAGGTGATTCACGCTTTTTCTGTTCAGTCCCGAAAAGAAGTTTTGGCGCAGTATGTTTCAGACTTGTTTATTTGATACTTCTATACAAAAGTAAGCACAGGAAAAACATTATTTCAGAACAAGATAAACGGTCATAAAACCTGGCTCTCCCCGATCACGGACTGTGGGACTCAACGCGTGTGGGAGTCCAGAAAGCAGTTTCGGCTTTGCAAACACAGAAATATTCCGCATTTTATGCATTTTACTGTGAAATTACCAGTGTAGCCTGGATTTAGGCATCTGTTCTGCGACCCCAGCTTTTGTAGCTCTGATAAGTGCCCGGTAACGTCATATCGCACGTCATTCGGAGGCAGAGAAATGACTTTGCTATCTGTGGTGCACTTGGTTGCACCTCTTCATCACTTTCGGCTTCGTGTTCTCATGTTCTTTGGGAGCGCCGTGTTTCTCATTGGATTAAAGAAACCACAATGTTCATTTTAACTCCAGCAGGTCGAGCATTTCCTTTTTTGTGTTCGTACTTTTCTCACATAGCCTTTTGTATTCAATGTATCCTTTGCAGCAGGCCGTATCAAGAAACTGCGAGAAAACGCGGACCATCCACCTTTTTGTTCTCATAGATATCTGACAATAAGAAACGAAGCGGTCAGTCAAGTTCACTCCGGCCTTGAATTGATTGTATTTTGCTACTGCATCCAGTTGTTTCACTTTCACTTTTTCTCTTATCCTTGCACCATCTTTGACAACTTCCCTCTGGCGCATGCCAAATGCAGCGGATAAAACTAGGTTGAATGTGTTGTCCTTCCACTTGACTAGGCACATTTTGCTGTCGTTGCGTGCCACGCGGGCTCATTCACCTCGCTGAATATCCCGGTCCGGCGGCGTTGTAGTCGCAACTCCTCCAGTCCGGTTCCCCATCACCATTCCGGCGCGAAACACATATTGGTCGACTAGATGCTCAGCAATCTTGAGGGCTGTAAAACACCGAACTATGAAGACGAAAGTGTCTTGATTCCGATTTAACGTTATGACAAGTTTTTTGATAACGCTGGCACCAAGACCGAACGCCCGCATGTCTTCATTACAGACTGTGCCCTTGCCAACGTAAATAGCAAAGTCCAAAACCAGGCCATCTGGTGATGCCATCACAAAGTTCATAAGGCCAACAGGATCTACCTTCGACAGAACACATTGTCGGACAGGGCACCTTCCTGAAAACGGAATCATTTGTTCATCAACAGATACCTCACGAGATCGAGGTAGCTCTAAGCAGGCATTTCTGAATGAGGTGATTGGCTTCACTAGGAACAGCCTATTTTCTTTGATATCTACCTTGTTGGATGCCGGCGACAAACTGCGATAGACGTAGCAATATCGTACGCAACGGCGCGCCCCAGCGAATGACACTTGCTTGGCGCACATATGTCCCTGCCTTAATTAAGTTGCTGGTGTACATCAGCCATTTTTAAAGCCGTAGCGTTTGAGTATGGAACTGATTTTTTGCGCACGAAATAATTACCTATACAGGTTGCGCATTGCATTACTGCAGTCATCATTAGACTCGCCGATTTCTTCCTGATTACCTTCTATTAAAACAAATTTCTGGCACCGAGGTTTCTGCTATCATGACACCGAATTGCTCATTGGTGTGTGTAGCAGACTGCTTGAAGGAAATACCGCTGTGTGACTTGCTCCACTGAGATGTTACCGCATAAAAGCCATCTGCATGCCGCCTTTGCGTTTACTCTCTGCGGTTTTACACCTAACGAAAAGGACTCTCAAAGAGACAGAAAGCGTATATCAATTGTGCACTTACTAGTCGCAGCGACCCCTGCATCTAGAGTACATTAATTTGCATTCTGATTGGCAATCTGTCCTGGTTGTTCGCTAACCTGGCCCCTGTGCAGATAAATGTGGCCAGCATTTAGGCATAATATTTTATACGTTTATCCCATGTGCTACCGATTCTTTTTTTGCAGTTCTGAAAATGCTAACTGAGCGCTATCAGAAGGAAGACAAGAGGGTTACCTTGCCGTTCCATGACATGGCGCACTTTACGGTTCCCCTGGCAAATGCAGGTACGTCACAGCTCAGGCGAGTGAATCTCACATGCTGTGGTATTCCTTTCACGCTTCTGTTTATAATAGATAAAAGTCAGCTTCTGACGGCAGCTGATATGTCCTTGAAAAAAAGACCTTATATAATTACCATTTAATGCTTTCAGAGCAATGGGATGGCATGGTTCACGTGTACACGGGTGGAGCGTACAATGGGAGCGACCTGATTGCTCTGAGCCAGAACGCCGCATTTATGCTGGCCGATGTTGCCGGTTCCCTTGGTCAGAGGGAGCTACGGTTAATGATCGCGTGGACAGTCTTCCGGCAAGGCCTGGAGAGGGCGCTACCAAGCAAAATTGCTGCGGACTCAGCAACTAGCGTGGAAGTGATTTGCTACAACCATGTCAACAGTGTCATGGAGTCGGCACTAACCAGTCTATACCTTCGAACAGGTGCGAGCACACGCATACGCGCCTGCGAAATTGCAGCGCCAGTGGAGTCTGAAAATATG
The DNA here is from genome assembly GCF_055883805.1 of Amblyomma maculatum. Taxonomy (NCBI): domain Eukaryota; kingdom Metazoa; phylum Arthropoda; class Arachnida; order Ixodida; family Ixodidae; genus Amblyomma; species Amblyomma maculatum. The sequence continues at coordinate 136,263,060 of NC_139346.1, forward strand.
TCGCCTATGACGGTGTCTGAGCAAAATCAGGCATTTTGTGTCATCTGCATTATTTCACGGGCACGTGAGCATCTACAGTTGTGCTTGAACATGCGTCACGCCTTCATAGACAAGGACTGAGGCTTTAAATATCGATAGTCAGGTTCTAGGCGATATTAGTTTCTGTGTTCTTCCGCACCTGGCTTCACTAGACATAAAAAGCGGCTTTGGAACACAGACGTGAAGGCGAAATTCTCACTAGCCACAATACGCGGAAGCCCCTCTGGCTGTATTGTAATCGCAGTTGTTAGCGTTGTGGACATATGCGGGTGCCCAAAAGATTGCGCTGACGTACGGTATCACAGACGGGTTTGCATGTGGTGCAGTATTCCCCTCTTTCATATTAAAATTTTAAGCCAACCAGTCTTTTTACATTGCTAGGGACGGTGTTATGGTTTTGAATAAGAGGTGTGGGAAGTGCGCCGCCAAAGAAGCATGTAGAGTACAGAGGGCATCACGCTGTCGCCTACGGGGCTGCGCGCTCTACTGGATGCGTCGGGAGCGGCCGTCGCGGTAGCGCATCTCTCTAGTCAGTATTTGCCTTCATACACGTAAGGAACTAAGGTCTCTGCTGCATTTTTTTCTAGTGACGAATAGGGATGACATGCATTGTTATTGAAATATGTAACAATTGTTAGCCGAGTTTTGTCACTTGCTTTTAAATAGATGAAAATTTGAAGTCGAATGAAAAATTGCTATGATCACCCATTCCTTAAACTGAACATATTGCCGCAAACAGTTCAAATCTTTATTTGTTATTTCTTCGACAGCCGCCGGCATCCTTAAAATGTTATCACTCGGCAGTCTTTTTACTCTGATTCTGGCACACGGATGCATTCTGTATTCTTTTATTTGTTGATGCTCGTTGTCGCAAGACGGAGCCTCATGTTTCTTTGTCGTGCAAGATCTGTCGATAAGTGTCTCGAAGATTTTCGCCACTCGCGCGTGTTTTTGCAATGCTCCAGATTGTGCTAGTCACCGTTTGGGACTAAGTTTCTTCGCCGCTTGTAAACTGAGCGTTGACGGTGCGACACACATTCGTAGATCGACGACCGCTGAGCGGAATTGTTGCTACCGCCGCCGCCGATAGCTTAGGTATTTTGCGGGCGCAAGTCAACCCAATAATGAGCTTAATCCTCTGATGATTAGGCCTTCTGGATTTCCTGACGACATTTTCACCACTGCGTGACAATATCGCGATTATAAAGGATATTTTCATCTCTGAAATGCCAAAAGCCTTGAATAAAGCCGTAAGCATGGACGACTGCAGGTACCTTTACCATCCCTTTGACTTGTGTAACAATTGGTAAATATTTCAAGATACATAGTGGTCGGTGATATCACCTTATGATAGATAAAAAATCTTACTTTTGAAGTACGCGCTAGTGCTCACTGATTAAGACTGGCAGCGATAACTAGTAGTAGGCGGCTTGACAATATAATGTAAGAAACTACGGCAAGTCGCGTAGGGAAGTCTGAAGATACGTTGCTAATTTCAATAAAATTCAGAAATATGTTGGCCTCAATTGGCCTCACGTAAAACTTTGATCAAGTATGGTAAAATCGGCCTATGTATAACATCCAAGTCAAAATGATTTCAAAGAGGATATAAATCGTATTCGAACTCATGAAAAAAAAAAAAGGGCATGGGCAGAGCATACAATGCGAATTAAAGATAAGCGATGGCACTAGCGGTAACAAAATGGATTCCAAAGGAAGGTAAGCATAGCAGGGAACGTCAGGAAGTTGGGTAGGTGGACGAGATTACGAAGTATTATGGCGAACGCCTTGCGTGGCTTATGATGAAAATATTGCCTGGGTGAGATCTGTCCGCAAGATGTGCCCGGGAGAATCTGTGATTTCACAGGGTTCTAACATGGCTTAAGGAACAGCGCAGGCAGAAAGAAGGGACGGAATAGCTCCCGTCCCTTCTTTCTGCCTGCGCTGTTACTGAAGTCGTGTTTATGCAACTAGCCTAACAAACGTCAATCTTGGCTCTGTCTAACCTCCAAAGAAAAAAAAAAAGCATCCTCGATCGGGAATCGCGCTCCTACCCCTCCAAACACCAGCCGAGCACGTTAACTGACTCCGCCAACCTGGGCACGTGAAAAGTATGCCTTAGTTCTTGTCTAGCATACCTGCCGTCTCCATGGCAACGCAGGGGCGCGACCCCCCTTCCTTGTTTTAAATGTTTTTAGTCTACAGTACATGCATATGGGCTGATGACAGCAATGCTTTCTTGATAACGTTGCCTGTCACTGCTTTCTGAAGGGTCCGATTGCCGTGCTGTTTTGTGCCTACTGCACGTATTTATTGGAGTTGCTAGGTTCTAGAAGAGTTGTCGACGATTGTACGTCACTCTATATGATTTCCGCCACAGAGGGAGTGCATTTCTTGTTTGGCATTCTAGGGGCACAGAGTATTAATTAGGGTAATGAGTGAGTTAGTGTCTCATTAAGTCCAGCACATAGATTTAGCACTGCGCAGGCTTTAGCGAGGTAGACACAGTACTTTCTTTAAAATATTAAACAATATTTCTACAATACTAAGGAATAATTGACAAATTAAACTTTTTCAGGGCAGTTGCTTTTGCAGCTACAGTAGTCTTTCTTTTGGGTTATTTCGCGGGCAGTGGAGCTGCTACTGTGTTGCTTGTTTTCCTGCTGCACGCCCATTCATTTGCACTGTGCCAAAGTAGTAATGTGACAGCCGTTTCAGCTAAGCCGAGCCCAGAACCACTCTCCCTCTTCGTACCGTGCAGTAGTCAGTATGCGGGCAGTCGAAGAAACTAAAGTGATGGTCCGGGCTATAGCCGACGCCCTGAGAAGATCGTTCGAAGCTTCCAAGTGGTTCCAGGGATCTCTACGCGAGGTGGCCTTGAAGAAACTCTCCAAGATGACCGCATATGTTGGCCATCCCGCTCACCTCGACACTGCGACGAAGTTGGAATATTACTATAGTGAGTGATGCATTTCTGAGCTTCTAAGTTTAACCCGACAGCGTTAAAGGGTTCGTTATCGGAAAAAATCTGTCGTCACTGTTGTGAGCAAAAATTCAGGAGCGTGGCTGAGGAATGAGGTAGCTAGTCTCTAGTGCAGCCGGACACTGACTCATCGTAGTGGTGTACAACTTTACGTGACCACGCGACATAGCAAATTTTTCAAGAGCTTGTAACTCAGGCCCCCTCATTTCGTATGGGTGGGTGGCAGGCGGCGAACCCTGCAGGAGCCCTCCGAATTACACATGCTACCTGTTGGCCATGTAGCCATGTTCAGGGACCTTGGTTAAGCGGCGATGCTTTAGTTCTATGCCGGATAGTCTTTCACATACTGAGGAAGCTGACGACTATGCTGACGAGTACGCCCGAGATAGTATAGGCACACATTAAGGCAGTAATAGTTCAATGAAATGCAAGCTACATATACGCGAACGAGGTCCGCTAAGGGAGCTTTGGATTGGGCTGTTAAGGCTGTCGCGTCGTAATTTTTAAGGAGGAGATAGGGGCCAGAATTATGTCGAGAGAAGAAGCAACAATTACAAAGCAGCTCTTTTTATCTAACCCAACATATACGGAAATTTCGCTTCAAAGCTATCGTTTAGTTGTTTAAACGAAAACTGATGAGATGAGAAATTCATTTGTAAATATTTAGCGATCGTAGGTGATTGCCACACAGGGCTCTATGTACCGTAGTAACTTACACATAATTAGCAAAAAGGAAGTTATTCAACCGAAAGTGTGGCGTGCACACTTCTTATATTGGATAATATACAGGACTAAATAAGAATAAACGTTTTTCAAACCTAGCATATTTCGCGATCTCGAAGAGGTGTAAGCAGGTTTTTGAAAGGTAAGGAGTGTCTCAGGCAAGTGAAGCAAAGTGAGCGGTGTCGAGAGTCAAATGAACTGGTCAGCATTTTTTCTTTACCATGGAAAAATTTCATTGTTACTAAAAACTCGCAAAGAGTTTTCTGAACTATGTTGACGTCGGCAACGCAATGTAAACTTGTAATATTTGTTAATTAAACACGATACTGAAATGTGTGCAAGACACTATCGTCATAGATTGTTTTTTTTTTCGAAATGTAAAGAAAGCTGACATACGTGTTATCATTCTCTGACGTATACCTGAGGCCCGCGCAAACATAAATTGGCGTCATGTATAGGCATGTTAAAGTAATAGGATCTTCGTTTCAGCGAGCGTACCATGCTGTTATCAGGTTTCGCCTGTGGCAGGTGGTAGTTTTTGTGTTTGGCGAGCATTGCGTTTGTGCCAGTAAATGGATATATGTACCTATAAAGCATTTCAATCTTTCGGTTTCTAATTGCATTCTATTATCTCAAAATTCACACTTTTAACCACAGGCTAGCATAAAATGCGCCGAATCATCTCTTAATTAAGGGGCTGAAAAAAATGCAGATTAGGCCACGCAGATTTAAACAGCATATATTTGTTTCACTCACTTTATACCGCTTCTAAAAGCTGTGATTCAGCTGGGACACTCCGTATGCCGTAAAAGGCCCGGAAACTTGCTGCAAATGAGCAGCTGTGTAATGTGCTAACACCAAATACAGTAAGCTCGAAACATAGACAATCGTTCCTGTGTGGTCGACCTCTATAATTGGAATAAAAAAAATACGTCTCCAAGCACGCAAATGTAGCCTGTGTGATGCAAGCCGTAGTCATTAGCTTCGTGCAACTTTGGTTCGCTGCGCAGCTGCAATGAAGTAAAGCTGTACTGTTTTGTTTTTTTGCTTTACCTCCAGGTACTTACGAAGATTCTACAGATCACTTCTTCCTAACGTGGATAAAAGCCAGAGCGGCATTCCAGCTTAAAATCTTTGGTGGCGGAGAAAACGTGCTGTTCACTGCAGCACGAGTCAATGCCCATTACTACAACGGGTTGAACATAGTAATTATTCCGGCCTCAATTCTGCAGCCCGAAATATATTTTGTAAATGGTCCGCCTTCTGCAGCCTATGGAAGCTTGGGGCAGGTAGGGAGAGATATCTCGCCCAAACACACTATAAGTAGTTCGCTCATTGGACGCTGCACACTATTGAAGGATTGCATTGCTTCACTATCAGTAGAGTCTGAGTGCCTTTAAAAGGTTGTTTCTGTGTTCTAGCTGGGCGACATTTGCATAAACAGACGGCTTTAATTAGAACAGATTTTATTTTTGAGATAGCTCGTAACGCGTGATGGCAAGCTTAAATACAGCTCTTTGTGTGCTGCTAAGGCGTCTATTAGCAAATTATTTTATTTGCTATTTAATTGAATCATTTTACACTCTATGTTGTACAGTGTATGTTATTGCCGGTTCTCAAAGTGAAATTACTTTTATCGCTTTTGTCTCTCGATGGTTTTAATTAATGACAACAGACGATCATACCAATTCTGCAGCGAAAGGAACTGCTGATGAGGCTGACATGAACCCAGAACGAAACGTAAAGCTGGGCATAGGCTACATATCGTCACTCAACGTTCCCGTTTTGTAGCTGAATAAAATTTGTTTCGGCTCAATATGTCTTTCATTTAATAACCTGTATATGATTTGCATCCCTTCTATGGGTATCGCTGTTAGTACTGGTGGGTTATTAAAATTATAACTTTCGTTTTCATCTAATCTTTAAAACAGGCTATAGGTCATGAGATAATGCATGGTTTTGACGTGGGAGGCATCGAGTACGACGAAAACAATGTGAAGCATCCCTGGGGCACTCCAGAAACAAAGAAGCACTACGAGGACGAAGGACTCTGCTTGCGAAAATCTCACGAGCGAGTAAATATGCGCATTCGAATTTCTTGTCTTGCTGCCACGCTGCGAGACCTTTTTATTTTGAAAGAGAAAAACGGCACGGAAGAGACAAGGACCAAAAGGAATCTAAACCAACAGGACTGCGACAGCGGTCAAGTAAGGGTTATTGCTCGGCAGCTTGCATTTATACGCAGCACGCGGCCCTATCATCGACACCAAAAAACTCAAGGAAAGCACTCAACTACAAATACTACCAACGGCAATCAGCGTAAAGGTTACAATCGAAACAGGTGACTGGCAGGAAAACATATCATTTGAACACTTGCGGAATGTGCGCAACGGGCATGGAAGTTTCTTTGAAGACAGTTGCAAAGCCTGCAAAAATTTCCGTCCGAAATCAAACAGGATGACGTTTCTGAAATCCGGTAGAGATTGATAAAGTAGAGCGGGAAGTAGTTGAGGCTCATTGTATAAAAAGCGGGAAGTTTGGGCATCAGGAAACCGTCCCTTTCGATCAGTGACACTGAGGTGGCTTTTCTCGAAGGGTTCCTTTAGGTGTTGTAATCGCAATTTTCGAGTGTATTTGCCATCTTTTCGAATTTTTTTCCCCCTGCAGCCTTACACATTAAAACCAAGAGGGTCTCTTGAAGTTCTGATAGTTCATTTGGTCCTTTGGGCCTTTGTTCCGAGTTCCTGTTGGTCATTTTGTTTTCCATCGTCGCTTGTTTTGGCATGCAAAGAGTACAGTTCTATGCGCACCTTTTTTCCACATTCTTGTTGGCCATTTTAGTTTTCTATTGTCACTTGTTTTGTTTGCGCAGGAAGCTCACAAAATATAAGGAAAATTGTGTGCCGTGTTTTGTTTTTACACGTGCGCTTATACTTCGTGAGGGAGCTTTCACGTTAGCTGTTTTTAATTTCTTAAAGAGATGTGCTTGCTGTAATGATGTGCTTTCCTGCCGGTCAACGGTTAGCCTGTAATCTGTATGCTGATCGTGGTTGATAGCTTTTGTTGTTGACAGCTTGCGTTTGGGTTCAGCGATACGGCTGAGGGCTGCGTAGAAATGCAGGTGTGGTGCAATAAATCTTAACTGATAGTTGGCGCCAGTCCTGTTGGTTTACGTTCCTTCTTTCCCTTGTCCGATTCACGCAGTTTTTCTTTAAAAAAAACGGCTAAAAACCATTTAGCCCAAACCAAAGTATATTTAGAATCATTTCTGTCGCCAAGGCCGTTGAAAGGCTGCATTGCTCGGTGCTCAAGAAACGGCCATAAATGACCGAAGGCGCACATCGATGCATCGATACCTGGCCAGTTTGTATAATGCTTTACGCCCTGATAACATGCGCGAAGTTTACCACATTACGTAAATGCTTGGTACTGAAAGAAATAAAACTGTATTCATAATCTCTGTAACTCTTTCAACCCTGCCGTCAACTTTCTGCATTTGGCCGTTGAGTTTGTCAGACAGACATCACTGAGAACTGCTGCTAAGGCGGGGTCTACCAGTGGCAATTTTACAAGGTGTGCTGAAAAGCAGATACTGGCTACTATAAACGCTAAGCACTGAGGTCTGCGCGATATATGACGGAAGTAGCATTGTTATTAACGCCACGCGCAGGCTCAAATGGAGGCCGGGCTGCAGGCGCGCCAGGCGGTGCTGAACGACACCATCGACTCTGAGAACATAGCCGACCTTGGCGGCATCTTCATGGCTTACGCAGCATTTGAGTCGCTGCCGCCGCGTCACCGAGACGCCGTCCTGCCGCATGTGGCCCTGGATGGGCGTCAGCTGTTCTTCGTCTTCCAATGCGCCAAGTGGTGTCAACAGAATAGTTCCAGAAGCGGGCGCCACGCCGCCGGAAGGTTCCGGTGCATCGTGCCCGCCATGAACATGCCCCAGTTCTCCGACGCCTTTCAGTGCCAACGTGGAGCGCGCATGAATCCTGACAAGAAGTGCGCTCTTTGGTGACGTTGCTTACCGCGGCGACCATGACGACAGTGATGTCATCTATTGGAAGCGGTGAAGTTTGGGCTTTCTGTAAAGCTCATTTGTCTGTAGCTCTTACCGTAAATGAGCAGTACTGCCGGAGAATGCATTGAATTACTTTGTATTTTGAATGACCATAGGATGACAGAGAGTTTAAATTCTCTAGTGTTTTTTTTAATAGATGAAACTTTGGATCACTAATCTTTCTTGTTCGTGGGATATTACAAGCAATTGTATTTTGTCGCTGTTTCAAGTGCAGCAGTACGCAAATAAAAACTGGTTACGTTGAATACATATGTGCGCATAACTTGGTGAAAAAGTAGTAAATTAGGGAACATGCAACCTGGGTGCGTGGTATACTTTCTTTCTCTGGTTGCTTGAACGTGCAGCTTTTTAAAGCGAAAGCCTTTAATGGCTCATACTGTCGCCGTTTGTTCGATCACACTATAGCTGTCAATCAAATGATGTCATGATGACGTCATCAGAAAAGTAAAATTATTTTCTCCACCGGGAATCAAAACCTCCATCTCTTGGATCCCTAGCTGAGCGGTTTAACCAACTGTGCCACGCCCGGAATTTTTTATTGCAGGTCAGAAAAATACGTAGAGAGATAAAAATCGCTAACCTACCTTCGCCTAAAATGTCGACGGATTGAGCAACATGAAAATATTTTTATTTGTCATTTTACTCCACGCCAGGGATCGTGAAACGCACATCATAATTCCCCTTGTCTGCCCTGACAAAGATAGCTTAAAATAAACAACTAAATCCTGTCTCCACCGGGAATCAAACCACCACCCCCCTTGCATCCTCCACGAGCGCCTTAACCAACTGCGCCACGCCCGGAATTGTAAGGCGCACATCATAATTTTCCTTGTCTACTTGAGGATGATGGTAGCGATCACAATGACGCTGTAATTAGTGATTATGACACTGATAACATTAGCAATGATGGTGCATTTAGTTCATAATAATAATGAGAACAAACGGGACGCACCGTGTGCACTAGCAACGCTTAGGCTATAGCATTTCTGGAGTGTAGATTTCAAAGTGTTCTCATAACTTTTTTTCGAGTTCTGTGCATGCGCCTTCCTTCCTGAACAGGCGTCGTTATTGTGCACCGCTGTTGCTAAGAACACGATTGCGACCACTCTCGGAGTACACCGGGCAGATGCAGCCTTGTGAACATCGTACGCGGGCAGGAAAAAAAAAGAAAAAAAAGGGCGTTCGATCAAAGGGCCTTTTGATTAGTATACTCTTTATTCAAGCGTCCCGTTGTCGGAGGATTGTTACGAAGACAAATGTCTGCTCTACTCACATTAACTAGCGCCTAGTGGAAGGATGCATAAAAATCAAAACAAAGAATTGCGAGTTATACTCAGTTTCTGAACCTAAATTATTTTTCTTCAATCCTCCTTAGTGCACGGGTAATTTCTCCCTTCGATATAACGCCGGTGAAGTGTTTCCTTGTTTATCTGTAGAGTGAAAGGTTTGAGAACACTATCACCAACCAAATAATTATTTATTAGAACGCGATGTTTCGGGACCAACTTGGTTCCTTGCACAGGGGCGACTAAAGTTCGAAGCCCGCAGTAGCAAACAGCGGCCTATGCTTCCCTTTTCCCAACACATGGCGGAATCCAACTGTGTACGCGGAGGGTAGCGTCCCCGGTTTCCTATTCACAGCTGCAGCTGTCAGCCGGATGAACCACGACTCGACGGGACGTCTTTTGAAAGGGTAGGTCTCCACATCAAGGACGCTCACCTCCTCAAAGGCGATTTTGTGGTCAGCGCATTCGCAGTGCTCGGCGAGGGGGTTGCTTTCCGAGTTCATTTGGTGGACGTCATTTTTGTGCTGTAATATTCGCTGACGGAGATATTTTGTTTCGCCGATATACGTGGCCGGGCACTCGGAGAACGGGATTTTACAAATAACGCCTGGTTGTTTTTCTCTGGGGATGCGGTCTTTTGGTAGTGGTAGAAAACGGCCGACTGTTTAGGCAGGTTTGTGCGACACACAGACGTGTTTGCGCAGGATGCGTGCCAGCGCCTCACTGGTGCCCGCCACGTATGGGAGCAGAATGCGAAGGCGCTTTGTCGTTTCCGTGCTTACCGACCCTCTTGTCGTGCGAGATCGGCGGCGGGAAGCACGTTGAATAAAGGCGCGTGTACAGCCATTTTTCTTGACATCGGCGAAAACTGTAGCCTTTTCCGCTTTTCTCTCCGTCTTGGAGGGGCAAATGTACTCAGCTCTCCTCAGAAGAGAGGAGACGACGGAGGCCTTGTGCGCAGCGGGGTGGTTTGAATTGAAATTGAAGTAGCGGTTGGTATGAGCGGGCTTTTTGTACACACTGAATTTTAGGTCTCACCCTTGTCTTAAAGTTAGGACGTTAAGGAATGGTAACTGATTGTCCTTTTGGCATTCCAAAGTGAACTGGATAGAGGGCTCAACCGCGTTCAGGTGCGAAGGAAGTTTTCAACTTCTGATTTTTTTTTATGATGCAAAAGAAGTCGTCGACGTACCGAATGAAAACTTCTGGCTTTTCTTGGAAAGATTGGAGAGCTTTGTATTCAATGGCCTCAATCGTTACGTTGGCAGCAGTGACTGAGATCGCGGCACCATAGCCGTGCCGCTTGTTTGTTTGTTGGTCCCGAAACGTCAGGTTCTAATAAATATTTTATTGGTGATAGTGTTCTCAAACGTTTGTTTATAGCACCCAACCAGGCGGAGTTCCACCGAGGATGTTCTCGTTCAATATCTGTAGAATGTTTTAATCTCTATGTGAATTTATACTTCTCCGTGCAGCCGTTGCACGCCCTGCGTGAGGATGGTGGAGGCCTAGAGCCTCAGTTTTGTGGATGTCTGGAGGCGTACCCATGTATAGTTGTATACGCGTATCAAATATGAGTTTTCTAAACGGTCGCCTTATTACACTCTCGAGTTCTGCGTGTTCATGGCTCAAGTGAAAGTGATAGGGCAAACTTTCCGCATCTTTTCCAAGAGGATATGCTTCAGAATTAGCTCACCGTTGGGTAAGTGCAATGATAGGCGCGTGGCGTACCTGGCTGCGCAGACCATGTCATCCACTGCACTTCAACGTGCTAAGTTGATGAGATTTCTCTGAAGCCAGAGTTGCCATGCATTCATTACTCGACGGCATGTCGGCACCCGTTACGCAGCCGAACTAGACCTGAACAACAGAAGAACAGGCTGCGCAATATTGCGCACGAGTGCCAAAGTCTGAGTGTAAAAGAGAATGTAAATCTTGGCAAGGCGGATGCCACCCAATATTGTCTTTCGTTTCTGTGGACAATAATCTTGAAAAAAAAAAATGTTCTCAAACTTGGCGGATGCACTGTAGAGCCATCGGAGGTGGTATAAATTCAGGTTTCGTTGTTGTCCATCCTTTCAGAGCGCAGACTAAAGCGTTAATTAACCGCTGTTTCTGGCTAAGAAGAGAGATTCGTGGATGGGCTTGCATTCCGTGTAGTGTAAGAGAGGAAGTCCCACTTTTCTTTACTGGCGAACTATATATATGCTTGCTAAATCGCAATGAGTTTGGCTACTTAAGTACCGCAGCGAAAGCGCGCTAAATCATCCCCCAGTTAACTTGCTCAATATCTTTAAGCTGTTCGCGGTCGTTTTCCATTTCTGCATAAATAACCTTGGTTGTATCGAGCACGTGCTCAAATTAGAGAGATTTAGCATACCGTGATCTGCGATCCACCACCGTGACCCTCTACCGCTCGTGGGCGGGGCGCACAAGCTGATTGGTTCCGATGCAGCAGGTCAATGTGCCGGCGCCAATGTATGTGGCGCCATCTATCGACATCAAAGTGATCTGGGCATGCGCAATGGAACGCGCGGCGGCGGATCACGGTAGCGGATCGCGGATCCCTGTGTGCTAAATCTATTATCTACCGACGACAGTCGGCCCAGTTTCGACAAATGCAGGTGGGCTGCATGACCACACTTTTCATCTTGCATCGCTCTGAGGGGGCTCGCAGAGCACGCATTTCAATCTGGCTCTTCTGAGGCAAAATCACGCTGATCTGGAAAACATGTCTGAGGCTTGGGCCTTTACACAGATATGCTGGGTATCTTGCTTTCCTCTCTTTTCCTCTGTGCCTGTCTAGAGCCCACCTCAACGGAGACTGCCATCTAGCTTTGATGATGATGTTCTTTCAGGACATGGTACCTCCTCTTGCCTATAATAAGCTTCGCGAAAAGTGTGCAGTGCCCGCGGTCCCCATGTGAGAGCCTCGAGGGTGACCGCTAAACAGACGATTCCCTCATATTTCTATGCATATTCTCATCCCACGCTTATTTAAACTTGTATTTAATCTGTTGCCTGTCATTGATTCAATAAAAAGTATCTCCTTTGTTCAGTCCTTTCACCATTCATTCAAGTGCGAAATTGCCCAAAAATACATGCTTACTAGCTGCGAAGTTTGGCAGAAGAGACGTTTATTATGTTCTGTGCAGCATGATCACACAGGAGCATCTTCATAGTCAATAAATGTTAATTTTTAAGTTACTATTTTTTATAGCGAACAAACTGATCAGCGTCCTTTAAGGTGACCTGCTGCTCGTCGTCGGTGGGTTGGAGCTCATCCGAGGAGACATGAGGGTGGTCGTATTGGCGCTCTCAAACCGAGTTTCCAAGGACTCCGAGAGTGCTGACGTGGTATCGGAAGGCTCCATGGTTATCGTCAGAGTGGCAGTGACTGCGCCTTTCCGTCGCCTGGGTCTCTTCGGTGCACTGTTAGACCACCAGTTCTGGCCCGCTTGATCGACATCCTCTGCGCCCCTGGTCGCTCCGGTATTCTGAGTTTCGTCGTTTAGGGACGGCTTTGAGTGAGAATCACTCAGCTTGAAGAAGGCCTGCTCCCTGAAAAGCACCGTGCAATTTGAAGTCCCGGAGTATCCGGAAGACATGAAAGTAATCGCTAAGTACCGTTTATGGCTTGCGATGTGTCATTAAATGCACCATCATGATGTAGACAAATTTACACCGTTATGTTTAGGACCTACACCTCTCATATTGAACCTTTGCTTCTACTGGGAGTTTTCAACATTACAAACAGCGTAAGCACCTGCTTAGTCCCATTTTCTAGACAAGACCTGTTTGGTTTTCCTGTTGCCAATAGAGAATGCTTCTCGTGTAAAATGAATCATAAGGAACAATAGCTGAAGAGCACAACGGTTAAGAAATGCTGTTCACGGCTGTAATATCTAAGTTCAACAGAGAACCAGCGTATTCATCGTGGATGCAATAGAGTTTTTTTTTTTTGTTTTTTTTTTGCGGCTCATTCTCCTTCAATCAGTGATGAATGCGTGACCGGAGTTGCTGTCATCGCTGAATATCCCTTGAGTGGAAGCAACCCCGCATTGCAATGTACGTTTAAAAAACAATGTTTACAAACGCAGCAGTCAGGCGTCCAAGCCTGCTTGTTATCTCATTTGCCTTATGCAATTCGCCCAAGGCCGAGAAATGATGAGCTACAAGAGGACGCATTCATTATGTAATCGTTACTGCTATTAGGTACGAATAATTGAAAAGGATGGAGGAATCTATGGAATATATGGTTAAATTATCTGCGACTATATAATTATTATATAATTGATCTGCGTGAATTGGTCCCTGATTGGCTAAAAGCTGCCCTGTAAATTTCAGACCAGTGTGCACCCTCCATTGCTGTATTATTGGCTGTGTGAGCAGACTAACGGCTTCTCTGAAGTATATTGCAATAATTCTGCAGTACGGCACTGATTGGCAGAGGTGTCCAGATATCCGAATCATAAATTGCACAGCTGTATAACCTTTGTCACTCGCGATCTGAGCAAAGTCTGTTGAAATTGGCATGCCATAGCGGTCTTCAGGACATTCGTCGATAGAATTGTAGACCTTCATTTCACTGGACTAGCACAAGTTTTTATGCAAAGTCCCCAAAGCCGTTGGTTGGTCAAAAAACCCGTTAAGTGATCTGTGGATCCACTAACCTGGCCACGAGTACAATAGCTAGGCAGAGGAACAGCGCGATTGCTGTTCCAATCGCCAATGAGATGTAAGGTCCAGCGACGCTGCTCCGCATCGGTTGTCCCCAGCCGGAGGGTGCCTCTCCAAGCTCCTCGCCCATGGCCCCACGCTCCTCATCGGGATCTCCAGCGTGGGTTGGGCTCTCAGCGTGAACTGGCGATGGTACCTGAGAAGTGTCGCCCGGAGTGCCTAAAGACTCCAAACTGGACTCCGTGCTCTCATCGGTGAAGTCACGACGCTCATGGTTCGCCATTTCTTCATCTTTTTCTTCTCCACCAGTGACGCGTGCTCGACACGTTTTGTTGTCCTTTGAAGAAATGCGAAGCCAGGCACTATGATGTAAACTGTAGAGAAGCAACAGTGAGCATGCAGCCAGCTCCTGACCGGCATTTCTTAATGAAATACATAAAAGTTTTGGCAAGTATGTATACATCGTAAAATTGAAACCGCTGAAACAATAGGACGTAAGGAGACAACACAAGACGGCACTGACAACCCCCTGTGATGTCTCCTTGCCTCCGTCCTGTCACTTCCGCTGCTTTATTTTATGATGTCCCACGAACTGACCTACAGCCAGGCATATGCGCCTACATGCCCGAGAGGCAAGGGCGTCAGGGGAAGAGAACAAAGCAGAAGAAATAAAAGTAGATCGGAGAGATATTTACGGACACCTGCACGTGTAGTAGTTCCGAGGCGATCGCCGCCGCACGACTAGCGAAGATGGTTCCCGAAGAAGCGAAATTGATTGATCCATTCACTTGAGCAGGAAATCCAATATAGATTAATTCAGGACACTTTTATGTTTATATAGCACAACAGGCTGCGGCGTGCCCTTAAAAATGCAACAAATGTGAGAGCGCGCGCACATGGCCTATTTCGGCACAGTATGCAAGGCGTATAGTCTTGCCCACCACACCTTGCGACAGTCGTGCTGACTTTCGTATTGCACAGTAAAGAGGCAGCCGCAGCAGCGACTTCACGCGCTACGAAGTTCGCCGAGTGCCCTCCACCACTGGCACCCTTGTCACGAGAATACAACTCCATACGTGTACTGAGGCGCAGCAACCTGTCTCGATTCCAACATCCTTGCTACATATGGTTGTTGTTGCGACTGAAGGAAGAAGGAAATGAAAATGCACCGTCTTGCTACTGGCTTTGTAGCTGATCCACCGCCGCTGCCTCGTGCAGACAGAAGAGAAAATAGAGAAAGAAAGAAAAAGGAACGAGCTACAAACTAACGCTCGGAAGTCGTCGCATTCCCACAATGGGGACCGAAAAGACGGCTCCTAATTAAGCATGCACAATCAAGCAGCTGGACTTTATATCGGTCCTCGATTCCTTGTCTAACGTCCGCGACGGGCTTCCTATCTCTAAGAACAACATCCAAACCAACGTTACTAGAACAATTGATTGAAACATCATGATAGTTGGGGGCTCTGGATATATGTTTTCGAAGCATACCTCTGAGCCTTAGTTGCCGTGAGGTGCTGCCCCTTACAAACGTGTCAGGAACGAGCGTCTGGCAACTTTGGACTAGCAACGAACTATTAATAATTTCGAAAAGGTTAGATAGGTACTGCGGCTTCCTTAATTTTTTCAAACGCAGACATAAACAAATATACTTAAAAAATCGCAGAAAAAAAAGGTGTTAAATGCGCTATTGCATCCACTCTTAAGGCGAAATTGAGGCGTAAAGAAAGGAACGAACAGTATCTGTCAAACTTGCCCTAGAGGCAACTGAACCGCGCCGTGGGAAAGGATGAAGGTAGAAGTGAACGCAGAAGGGACGGCGTGCCATAGTGGACGGCTATGGAGTAATGTAGACCACCTGGGAACCATTAACGTGCGCTGACATCACACAGCAGGCGGACGCCTCTCTGTTTTGCCTCTGGTACTCCGGTTTAGTCCCCATAATTTTCAAAATGGCGGCTGCGACTTTAAATTTGCTTTCGCCTAGCGGAGCAGTGTGTTTGGCTATCCTGCACCAGTGTTCTTCATTATTCTCGGTTATATTTTTTGTCTTTATAGCGGGGTGGAATTTCTTCGCTGCGGTCTAGCATCTAAAGGCCAACCAGGGGTCACCTGAAGTTCCTCGTACGGCTTTCCTATGGTCATTAAGGGTGGCTTGAAGTTTTTTCTTAGTCTTCGCACAACTGACTCTGCGGCAGTTGCCCGTAGCGGTGAGAACAAAAGCGATACTTGGAAAAACTCCGCGTACTCGGCGTGCAGCGTACGAATCCGCACACTGTACCAGACGGAGGGTGGGTTCAAGGCGCACAAGCGAAGCGTTGGTGCCCGCCAGGAAAAATGAACAACGTTATTATCTATTTGCGGCTTTCGCACAGAAAATTAACCATGGAACGCGTCCAGAATTAAAAAGCTTCGGATGCTTACAACTACTTTCAGTCGAGTAAGTAGGCGATGATTTTTCTCGCTCGCTAACAGCGCGCAAACCAAGTACGATGTATCCAGCTCCAAACATATGATTGCACTCTCGAATGATTCTTCACAGCGAGCGGCAAATGAGCGTTGTTGGTCATCATGAAGCCTCTCGCTAGCGTCAAGTAGCTGTCTGATTATTGAGTTTTAGGTAAGCATGGCAGCAGTAGCAAGGGCATTGCGCCTTGGCACCGCATGGATTTGTTTATCTGCCATTATTCTATATCACGACGACGCGCGCCCTTTGTATCTGTTCTGCTTGATAACGGCTGTCGGCATTATCCTTCGCACTTTCATAACGGGCATTCACGTGTAGATTGCATTAAAATTTAAGGCTGCAACGGCCGCGGTGGTTTCGTAACCAGGGCAACTCAGAACGCGATAGTGGGCCACGCAATCCGTAGTTGGTGTAAACGTGCTGAGATTCTGAATCACGAGCACATATGTCGCTCGGCGATGCTCAACCAAATTTGCATTCACTATTAGCCACTCTGAATACAAAGAAAACCGCTCGGTGCATAAAATATGCAGCTCTAATCGAGCAAATCAGCGGCTGTCGACGAGCAGTGGCAATCGTCATCACTAAAGAGATTAAAATAATTTGAAATGAACATGGCGAAGGTTAGCCATGCAATATAACCACGAAGGAGTTCAACACAAATCTCTCGCGCAGCAGCTCACTGCGCTTATATAGCATTACCAAATTGTAAAAAAAAAAAAAAACGTGTCTGAAGAAATGTTACACAGCTAAACGCAACTGCGCATGCTCCAACAAAAGAACCGTCTTAGGCATTACAATATACTCGCTGCCTCGTCTAAATTTGCTACGTGCGCCGTCGCACCCACATCAAAACAGTTCTAAGATCTCATTACGTGTTGTAAAGGAGGCCAACCTCCAGTTATTCGCGCCATTTCAGCACGTAGATCGGTCTGGTGTAAAAGTGAGTAAGCTCCAGCTTAGCCGGACTAAGTGTTTGGCGTATATTCAGTAAGCCGGCGTCGATATCCAGCCTTCACGCTTCAGAGCGGCAGCTCCCTTTAAACGGAGACTTTCGTCGGCAAAACTTTTGCAAGCTTACTAAACATCGCTTTCGGTGCTTTCAGCGCATGCCACAACGACGCAACTAGTCGCCGTGGTGCTTTTTTTTTTCCAGGCAGCAGCAAACCACCCTGCAATCGCGGTAGGCAACAGCGACTGAAATGCTATTTTGCCTACCATGCGAAGTCACTCACGACGACAGCGCCACCGCATCTTCGTGACGTAGCCAGCGTCAAGGAGATCTGTACATGGACACCGGACAGCATCCTGTGCAGCGTGCATCTTCCTCTACCTATAGATACTGGACAATAGCTGACACTTTTCTCTCTTTACCAACTATGTAATAAACTAAATGTGTGGGGACCGGCTTTAATGGTTCTTTCAGTTTATAGTAGCTCAGGAAGCGTCGAGGTGCAATTCAATGTGTTTTTGCAAGGAACCACGAGGAGATGCTGTCAGATATTTCCTCACTTCAAATCACAGGGCCCCGCCGGGTGGTACAGCGGTAAGACGCCCGACTACTGTCCGGAATTCCCGGGTTCGAACCAACACCGCCTGGACTACAAGGCCTCTTCATATCCTCCTCCTCCTCGCGCCTACGTCATCACACTACGACGGAACTCTTTCGTCGTCTCCCGTCTCGGCGCATATCCGGGATGCGGGTGCGAGGGGTGCGAGTGGTTAGTCTAGGTGGTGTTGTTCGAACCCGACCTCGGCGACTGCGTTTCGATGGAGGCGAAACGAAGAGGCGTCCGTGTGCTGTACAATGTCAGCGCTCGTTGAAGATCCCCAGGTGATGGAAATTACTCCGTAGCCCTCCACTACGGCTCCTCTTTCTCTCTTTCCACTGTAACTCCCATCTTCCTCCCTTCCCTTACGGCGCGGTTCAGGTGTCCACAGACACACGTGTGACAGATACTACGCCTTTCCCTTCCTGTGAACCATTTAAAAAATATCACAGGAATGCAACGATCGCCCTTCTCTTTATTCCCGAATGCGACAAGTGTGACATTTTTCAATGGGGTCTAATTAACTAACATAATTGTCTTCCGTGCAGAGCGGCAGAATACTGTCTGCTGGCGTATTTTCGTGGCGCATTAAGGCGAACGCGAAGTTTTTCTCGCAGTATGGCTGCTAGGACGCTGCTTGATGCAGAACTGTCTCTTATGTTTAATTTCAATGGCGGATCGCGAGCGCTCGGCCGGAGCACCAACAGAGCGCCTCGCTCGCGCTGAGCTCCCTTCCTTCATATTTGCCATTGGAACGCTTTCGCTCCCGCGGGAGCACGCACTCTGCCCTTGCGAAACCAAGCTGAACGTCCGGAAGCTCCCGATCCATATACTGCTGCAGCCTACCTTGGAGGATTTTCAACATCACCTTGCTAGCATACGAAATAAGTGCCATCGTGCGGCCGGAGCACCAACGGAGCTCCTCGCTCGCGATGAGATCCCTTCCTCCATATTTGCCATTGGAACGCTTTCGCTCCCGCAGGAGCACGCACTTGAACGCGCACCAAGGAACGCTACGCGACAGGAGCGATGGCGTACCATCCAAACGCGCACTACTGCGCCTTTCCTCCAGAAGTAATCCGATAGTTGAACGCGCACCAAGAAACGCCACGCGGCAGCAGAAAGTAATGCATTCCCTGTGCCTTTTTGTTCAGCTATGACTGCCAGGTACAAGTGAAGGAGTGGTTTCTGTGCACATTGTAGTCACATCATGTGCAGAGACAGGATTTTCGCACTGTCTGCAAGCACTAAAGAATTCTAAGAGGTTCTCTTCCAAACAATTAACTTCCGCTGGTAGTGTACGGGCGCACTGCGAGACTAGCAATCTCAGTAAATATACACGCGACATCTAGCGTAATAAATGGACAAGAACAGACCTTGTAGCTACTAGAAGACAGACAGAGAATATTGATCACTGCTTTAGCGAGATCATCATTAGATATTTGAAAGGCTCTGTCTAAAATATAACTAAATTAACTCAAAAAACTACTTGTACAGTAATCGCTTATTGCAGTCATCATCACAGAATATAAAAAGAGAGTGCTCGATTGCTGAGTATGCCGGCGGGAGAGGTGGCGAAGGGTGGCAGCAGTTCCTGGCCCTACGGGCTGGGACGGTAGGTCAACGCCGCTTGCGGCGTGGGCTAGGATGCCACCGAATTTGTATCTGTTGTAGGCCGTCGTTGCACCCTCCACCGTTTAGGTGGTGGACGACAGCTGTTGCGGCGCGCGTCTCTTTCTTCTGAACGCACGAGTAAGATCTTCTTTTTCTTTCTTCTTTACTTCATTCTATCCTCAAGAGGCAGTGGAGGTGGACCCCGCCGGGGTGCGTATTTGGGTTTGCTCGGTACGGTGGCTCTGCAAGGGACAAAACGACAGAAGAGACGAAGAAAGCGGGCTG
Organism: Amblyomma maculatum; assembly: GCF_055883805.1. Taxonomy (NCBI): domain Eukaryota; kingdom Metazoa; phylum Arthropoda; class Arachnida; order Ixodida; family Ixodidae; genus Amblyomma; species Amblyomma maculatum. The sequence continues at coordinate 136,282,771 of NC_139346.1, forward strand.
TTCCGACTAGCATCTACCGCCCCCAGGAGCCGAGCGGCCTAGCGATTAGCGGCGCATGCTTTTTCAATGGGCGTCACGTTAGACGCGGCACTAGCTTGAGAGAGCCTATAGTACTATTACTATTACTACTACTACCACTACTAAATAATAATAATAATAATACAGAAAGTAATATTTCTCTGCTAATGATTATTATTGTTATTATTATTATTATTATTATTATTATTATTATTATTATTATTATTATTATTATTATTATTATTATTATTATTATTATTATTAGTAGTAGTAGTAGTAGTAGTAGACGGCCGAATTAACTGGCTAAATATTATCTTCACAGTTTTAATTAATAGTAATAATAATAATTGTTTCACAGGAAGGGAAAGGCGCAGTATCTGTCACACTCGTGTCTGTGGACACCTGAACTACTCCGAAGCCCTCCACTACGGCTCCTCTTTCTCTCTTTCCACATTAACTCCCACCTTCATCCTTCTCTTACGGCGCGGTTCAGGTGTCCACAGACACAAGTGTGACAGTACCGCGCCTTTCCTTTCCTCTGAATCAATTACTATTATTATTAATTAAAACTGTGAAGATAATATTCTGATAAGATAATAGAAGCCAGTTAATTCGCCCGTTACATAGAGACAATTCAGTGCCAACTTCGTGAAACGAGTCTTCCTCCATACTATACTACTACTACTACTACTACTACTACTACTACTACCACTACTACTACTACTACCAGTACTACTACTACTACTACTACTACTACTAATAATAATAATAATAATAATAATAATAATAATAATAATAATAATAATAATAATAATAATAATAATAGTAGTAGTAGTAGCAATTGTAGTAGTAGTATAGGCTTTCTCAAGCTAGGGCCGCGTCCAGCGTGACGCCCATTGAAAAAGCATGCGCCGCTAATCGCTAGGCTGCTCGGCTCCTGGGGGCGGTAGATGCTAGTCGGAACAGCACGCTTTCTTCGGCTCTTCTGTCGTTTTGTCCCTTGCGGAGCCACCGTACCGAGCAAACCCAAATACGCCGCCGGGGTGGTGCAGTGGTAAGACGCCCGACTACTGTGCCGTAGTACTCCTCGGCGGCTGTGTTTCGATGGAGGCGAAAAGAAGAGGCGTCCGTGTGCTGTGCGATGTCAGCCATCCCCAGGTGGTCGAAATTACTCCGTAGCCTTCCACTATGGCTCCTCTTTCCTTCTTTTCACGTTCACTCCCACCTTCCTCCCTTCCTTTGGGGCGCGGTGGAGGTGTCCACAGAAAACAAGTGAGACAGTTACCGCGCATTTCTCTTCCTATAAAGCAATCATTCAATCAATCAATCAATCAATCAATCAATCAGTGGAGGTGGCTCAGGTTTAGAGCCAGTAGCAGGCACGTGCATTTTATTTTCCTTCTTTCTACCGCCACACCAACAACTGAGTATGACGACATATATGTCATACTGTCACATATATATGTCATAGGAAGTAACGTAATCGTGGGCATTTTTTTAGGCGGCAACGTTTGGTGCCATTGACCTTCTTAGGGTGCCTAAACAGTCTAGCGCCAAATAGTCTAGTGTTCCCCCTCCCAGTTAAGGCCACAAAGAATGCCGCTGTATCGTCGTTTATGCGCGGCTAACCTATGCCCAAAACACTGATTGCTTTGTACACGCGCTTCAATGGGTATTCACGAGAAAACTGTACCCTTCTTTTACCCCGCTGGGGTGGCACAGTGGTTATGGCGCTCGACTACTGTTCCCAAGGATGGTGGTGGTGGTGACAAACGTTTATTCATTTCAAAGGGGTGGATGTAGGGGAGCCCTTACAGATACTGGGCGGGGTCCCTAGTAAGGGACCCCAGTGGCGTCGGCCGCTGCCCGGGCGCGCTCGACCAAGGCCTTTTGGGCCTGCAGGTCATAGCAGCCGAGCAGGGTCGCCTCCCAGTCCTCCCGAGTGGGGTTGGAGTGAGGAGGAATAGCTGGGTTGGATGGGCAAGTCCACACCATGTGGTAGATGTCCGAAGACTTCTCCGCACAGTGCGGACAACTGCCCGTGAAGGAGGGATTAAAATGTTTTAGTGCTGCCGGGCACAGCAGAGTGTTGGTATATAGACGGAGTACTAGACGCGGCATCGAATCCCGGCCTCGGCGGCAGCTTTTCGATGGAGGCGAAAAGTAAGGCGCCCGTGTGCTGTGCGATGTCAGTGCACGTTGAAGATCCCCAGGTGGTGGAAATTTCCGGAGTCCTCCACTACGCGGTCTCTCATAGCCTGAGTTGCTTTGGGACGTTAAACGCCACAAACCACAACCATGTACCCTTCCTTTACCTAAACACTGTGGTCAGAGAAATCGGTGCTTTCTCATTATTCTTGGCTCCCCTATATACCTTAACAGAACAAGAAGTTCCGCCTTCTCGCCATCCAGTAGCGATTCGGCATTCATGTTCGTTTTATGTCTCAGGGCCTGCCAACAAGCGCGCTTTGAAAACAAAGTCCGCGGCACATTTTTCAGCGCCTGAAGTGGCGAGCAGAAGCGATCGCACTCTATCAGCGCATCATAATTGCTCGTTTCTGAGAGAAGCTATGAAAATATATTTCCAACCAGCTTCCTTGTAAGACGAGGCACCATAAAATACAAAATTAAGTCCCAATCTGGCGGAAAGCGCCGGATTTGCATGCGTCTCTAGGCAACTGTTCCTCGTCCTTTACCTCCTGCGTCTCCTCCTTCGTGTGCTTATGCACCAGCGTGCTGTCAGCGCAGTTTGAGGACTCCTCAGTTGAGCCGGTGGTGGTGGCGGGAAGCATTTATTACAAAAGGAGAGGTTGCTTGGAGAGCCACCCCTAGTGGGCCACTCCCCTTACAATACTAGGTGGAGTCCCTTATCCCGGGACTCCATTGGCCTGGGCCGCCACACGAGCTCGCTGGACCAGCGCTTGTTGTGCCACTAGATCCAGGCAGCCGAGCAAGGCCGCCTCCCAGTCCTCTCGGGTAGGGAAGGTGTTATGGGTAGAAGAGAAGGATTTAGCTGGCATGCCCGGACCATGCGAAAGGTGTCGGCCACCTCTCCACAGAAAGGGCAGAGGCCAGAAAAGGAAGGGTCGAAATGTTTGAGTACCGCCGGGCACGAGAGTGTTAGTAAAAATTCTAAGAAGTATTCTTTCGCCCGCTTTCCCTAGCCCCTTGAGAGGAGCCGAGTACTGACGGTGCGAGTCCCGGTAATATGCACAGATTTCTTGAAAAGTTAAGAGAGGACAAATGTCCTGATCCAGATCGGTAGGGTCTACGCCGAGGGCCCGGTTAGTGAGTGCGCGGGCGGCCAAGTTGGCGGCCTCATTCCCTAGTAGGCCCTGGTGGCTTGGAGTTTGAATGAGAAATCGGGTCTGGGGATCCTGATCCCAAGCTGCTCTCCGAACTGTTCTTTGTGCTGTAGGCCTTATCCAGCCCAGCTCATAATTCTGACCGGCACCTCACGAGTCGGATAGGATGAATTTAGATTGAGGATGGGAGGCAGCCAGGGCGATTGCTATCTCCTCCGCGTGGGTTGCGCTAGGGGCCTTAAAAGTGAGGCCATCCACCTGTCTTTCCTCGTGAACGACTGCAGCCGTGTACCATCCTCCCCTGGAATGGTGTGGGCCCGCAACATCCCCATAGAAAACATTGTGTTTAGAGCCATAATGGCGGTGCAGGGCATTTGCCTGCGCCTGACGCCGTCCATTGTGGTCTTCTCTGTCCATTTTGGTAGGAAGGGGTCGAACACGGAGGGCGGCTCTCCATAGCTCTGGCACTCGTACCCTTTCCTTAATGTGATGGTTGTGTTGTATATGTATCCGGTCCAAAAGGCGACGACCGGACACGGTCTGGGCAAGACGCGCGTGTATTGATTAGTGAGGTACGCCTCGCGTAGCTCCCGATAGGTGTTCACCACCCCCAATGCAAGCAGCCTCGCATTGGAGGTAGAGACCGGAAGGCCGAGCACCCTCTTGATCATCTTGCGGAGAGTGATCTCCAGGATGTCTTCATCATGCTTGCGCACGTGCAGGTATGGAGTGTGAGCCGGCGCTGCGCGGCCGGAGCTGCGCGATGGTAGTACCACTGCTCTGCGCTCCATCAGAAACCAAGCGCTAGGTACGCGGAGCAATCTTCAGCTTGGGTTCACTATAGAATCAGATACGGCAGTAAGTCAAGCCCGAACGTATACATCTGCTGCAACCGCATAGAAAAATATTGAAGTCTATGGCATAGCACCCGATAAAAAAATATATATAGGGCACTTTGGGCCACTAAAGTGCGGTGGAACATAGCCCTCCAATACAGCACCTCTATCACCCTCTAGCTCTCTCTTTACCCTTTTTCTATGCTGCACATCAATTTCAAATGCCGCAGATGCCTGCTGTAGTATCCTAGACATTTGGGTCTGCTTCTATTTGCTGTGTGGTGCGGCGCTCGAGGAAGTGCCAAATGAAAGGCGCCGCACAGACTCCTGGATCGGACGCCCGGCGGGGTCAATTTTGTCTATGCATGAATCTCCTGTTAATGTCATGACAAGTCGTGACAGTACATGGCGCGACCCTTGTCGAACACAACCAGCATTCCATTAAACGCATCAAAGTTCACCGGCGTTCTACAAATCGTTTACAAAAGGCGCAGTATTTGTCACTTGTGGAATCCCGCTATCATCACGGTAGACCAAGGCAATTATGAATATTTCATGACCCGGGGCGTGGCGCAGTTGGTAAAGTGCTCGGCTGGGGTTGCAAGGGACGGAGGTTTGGCTCCTGGTGGAGAAAAAGTATATTTATTTAAAATATTGTTACGGGGATGTACTTAATGTGACAGCACTGCGATGGGCTGAACTCGACGCTAAGACTTCGGTAGCCGTGCAGAATCTACTCCCTCAGCGTCGTTCTCTTTTTCAACGCTTCTTCGTGCCCGCGTTCCTCGATCGTCGTCTTTGTCAGTGAGCGCACTTTGGTCCCGCGTTTCCTGGTAACACTACCCCCCTCGGCAAAAGGCACCGTCCCGGTGCGTATTAGGCGTGCGGTGTGGAGGGGGAGTAATATGGCTTGAGGCGGGCGACATGTACAATTTCGGAAGTAGGTGTAGCAGTCGGTGACTTCGGGTGGAGCGGTGCAATCTCATAGGTCACGTCGGTCACTGGGCGTAGTACACGGTAAGGACCCGTGTAGTGGGGCAAAAGTTTCTGACACAATCCCACACGACGGTACGGAAGCCAGAGCAGCACCAGAGATCCGGGAGGATAGTGCACATCGCGGTGGTGAGCGTCGTAGCGGCGTTTTTGAGCTTCTTGAGAGACGGTGAGATTGCGACGAGCAATCTGGCGAGCAGCGTCGGCTCGGGCGATGGTATCGCGGGCATAGGTTGTGACGGGGCCAGCGGCGGGAAGCAAAGTGTCGAAGGGCAGTAAGGGGTCTCGTCCAAAGAGAAGATAGAATGGAGAGTACCCAGCAGTGTCATGACGCGAAGAGTTATATGCAAAGGTGACAAATGGCAGACTAATATCCCAGTCGAGATGACTGTCGGATACGTACATTGCGAGCATGTCGGTGAGTGTGCGGTTAATACGCTCCGTAAGGCCGTTCGTCTGAGGGTGGTACGCAGTGGTGAACTTGTGCCGAACCGAGCAAGAACGAAGTATTTCCTCAACAACTCGGGAAAGGAAACAGCGGCCACGGTCGGTAAGTAGTTGACGGGGAGCACAATGATGTAGTATGACGTCGTACAAAAGGAAGTCAGCAACGTCTGTGGCGCAGCTGGTTGGAATGGCGCGAGTGATCACGTACCGCGTGGCATAATCGGTGGCCACAGCGATCCATTTGTTTCCTGACAAGGACTCGGGGAAGGGCCCTAGGAGGTCAAGGCCAACACGAGAAAATGGCTCAGTCGGGATAGCAATCGGCTGCAGGTGTCCAGGTGGCAGCACAGGGGGTTTCTTCCGGCGTTGACAGAGGTCGCAAGCGGCTACATAACGTTGGACAGAGCGGTAGAGTCCAGGCCAGAAGAAACGCCGGCGCACGCGGTCGTATGTGCGTGAGAGGCCAAGATGACCAGCTGTAGGGGCGTCGTGCATTTGTTCTAGAACGGCAGAGCGTAGGTGTTGGGGAACAACGAGCAAGTGCTCAGCGCCATCAGGTCGCATGTTGCGGCGGTATAGCGTATTTCCATGAAGGAAGAATAGGGCGAGGGAAGAGTCACGGCTGTGTGTGCGGAGGCGGTCGATAAGAGAACTGAGGGTTGGGTCCAAGCGCTGTTCGTCGGCTATGTGAGAAAAGTCCGATATAGAGAACACACAGGGGTCCGACTCGTGGTCAGTAGAGGAAGGGGGATCGACGGGATAACGGGACAGACAGTCTGCATCCTGGTGGAGCCGACCTGATTTGTATACAACGGAAAAGGTATACTCCTGCAAGCGCAGTGCCCAGCGGCCGAGGCGGCCAGCAGGATCCTTGAGGGAAGAGAGCCAACATAGGGCGTGGTGATCGGTAATTACAGTGAATGGTCGGCCAAACAAGTAGGGTCTGAATTTTCCAACGGCCCAGACGAGAGCCAGGCACTCCCGTTCCGTAATAGAGTAGTTCTGTTCTGCTGATGACAGGAGACGACTGGCGTAGGCAATCACGCAGTGTTGGCCGCGTTGTCGCTGTGCAAGAATAGCACCAATCTCGTGGCCACTGGCGTCGGTGCGAAGTTCCGTCGGGGCAGACGGGTTGAAATGGGCCAACACAGGAGGATTGGTGAGAACAGCGATGAGGGTGGAGAATGCGTTAGCCTGCTCTGGTCCCCATGAGAAAGGAACGCCTTTCTTCAGGAGATTGGTGAGAGGACGAGCAACAGCGGCAAAGTTTGGGACGAACCGGCGAAAATAAGAGCACAGTCCTATAAAGCTGCGGACATCACGGGGTGAACGGGGAGATGGAAAAGCACTGACAGCACGAACTTTGTCAGGATCGGGTTGCACGCCGGTGGAATTCACCAAATGGCCAAGCACTTTAAGTTCGCGGCGACCAAAACTGCACTTCTTTGAGTTCAGTTGAAGTCCGGCACGGCGAAAAAGTGCGAAGATGGAAGAAAGGCGACGAAGATGGCTTTCGAACGAGGGCGAGAAGACAATCACGTCATCCAAGTAACATAGACAAGTCGTCCATTTGAAGCCGCGGAGTAAGGAGTCCATCATTCGTTCAAACGTAGCAGGGGCGTTGCAAAGTCCAAAAGGCATAACCTTAAATTGGTAAAGACCATCGGGTGTGACAAAAGCTGTCTTCTCGCGGTCTTGTTCGTCAACAGAAATCTGCCAGTAGCCGCTACGAAGGTCGATAGAGGAAAAGTAGCGGGCTCCATGTAAACAGTCCAAGGTATCGTCTATTCGCGGCAGCGGGTAAACATCTTTCCTTGTAATCTTGTTCAGATGTCGATAGTCGACGCAAAAGCGCCAGCTGTTGTCTTTTTTTCTAACGAGCACGACAGGAGAAGCCCAGGGGCTGTTCGAAGGTTCGATGATATCGTTGGCCAACATCTTGTCGACCTCCTGCTGGATGACTTGGCGCTCAGAAATGGACACACGATAAGGCCTCCGATGTACAGGTTTTGCATCGCCGGTGTCAATGCGGTGAGTCACAACTGTTGTTTGGCCCAGAGAACCGGCAGCAAAGTCAAAAATGTCGGAGAAGGATAACAAAAGGTTGTGCAGGTCCTGAGCGTGTTCGGGGCTGAGGTCAGAGGCAATCATTGCGGAAATAGGGTCGGTAATTGTGGTGGCCAACACGTGAGCACGTGAAACAGATCGGCCTGTCGTCAGGGGTGCGCCACTCCTCAGGATTGCGGTATCGGTAGCGTGGCGTGTAGGTGTTGCAGGGTGCAGCGTGGGCGACCATGGGAGGGATGGGGCTCGAACTGTGGTGTTCCACGTTGTGGCTACAGGGGACGCCCAAGTTAGCAACCTCTTGACGAACGACGGCTTGAATGAGAGATATCGTCGCTAGGTTACTGTCCGAGGAGGGTGGGTTGGGTGCAGCAGGAGCGAGCGCTTCCAGTTCCCGACGCACGATGCGGGTCACATTGTCAGTGTTGGAAGGCTGCCTTAGGGTCGGCAGATCCTCGCACGTGGAGCTAGGGGCAGTGTTGGGGAGCCGATTGAAGCGATGTGCAATGCGTTTGTGTTTGGCCTGCTCGAAATGTCGACAAACTTGCAGAACGGAGTCAACCGTAGAGCAGTCTCGACAGAGTAGAAGATTGAAGGCATCGTCGGCTATGCCTTTGAGGATGTGCCCCACCTTATCAGGTTCTGTCATGTCTTTGTCGACTTTTCTGCAGAGGGCCAGAACGTCTTGTATATACGTAATATAAGGCTCGGTAGATGTCTGGGCACGTGTGGCGAGGTCCCTCTTGGCGGCGAGTTGACGGCCAACCGGTTTTCCGAACAGGTCACGGAGTTTTTGTTTGCAAACATCCCAAGAGGGTATATCTGCTTCGTGTGTTTCGAACCACACGCGTGCCGTGCCAGTAAGGTAGAAAATGACATTGGCCAGCATCAGCGTGGCGTCCCACCTGTTGTGCTGGCTAACACGCTCATAAAGCGAAAGCCAGTCCTCGACGTCGACCTCATCTGTACCGCAGAATGTGCCAGGGTCACGGGGGTGGGCTACGACGACAGTTGGAGTTGCGGAGGTTGATGGAGCCGGGTCGGTTGTCATCGTGACGGTTCCGAGGTGACGGCCGCTGCGTAGATCCAGTGTCAGATTGTGTCGAACCCGCGACCTCCACCAAGATGTTACGGGGATGTACTTAATGTGACAGCACTGCGATGGGCTGAACTCGACGCTAAGACTTCGGTAGCCGTGCAGAATCTACTCCCTCAGCGTCGTTCTCTTTTTCAACGCTTCTTCGTGCCCGCGTTCCTCGATCGTCGTCTTTGTCAGTGAGCGCACTTTGGTCCCGCGTTTCCTGGTAACACTATTTTAACTATCTCCCTGGAGAGCCTGACAGCTTCTGCCGACAACTTCTGCTGACAACCATCAGGCATTAAAGGCTTTCACATTAAAAATTGGTTTTAGCAGATGTGTTCCTCAATGAGCCGTACACATGATGTTCGAAATTATCGCATTTTGCAGAAAAAGCAAGATTCACGTTTACGAGGTCGGTTGGATGTCCATTAAATATGCAGTGATATACTTATTAAACATGTGTAGGGTGTCCGAGCTAACTTTAGCCAAGAGTTCAAAAATAAATCATTAAGGTAGGTCGGAGAACCTCTTTTATAGAGGCGCGAGCTGTCTTGAGCACTACAGGCTATTTGTAGTTCTACAGTCAATCTCGTAAATTCGTATTTTTTTCAATTCCCAAATATTCATAGATAAACAATGTCTGATTTGCAAGGTTGGACTGAGGACCCTCGGAAACCCCCGTTCTATTTATTCCCGATAAAAAAACCTCGCAAGGTCTTTCTGATCCCGACAGAAAGCCCATGAAATACAAAACTATTAATTGGTGACATTTAAGCTTTGTTAGTAAAAGCGCAACGCGACAGCGTTGGCTACCAGATAGCATATGAAGCCTCGCTAGTGTCAAGTCGTATGAACTTGTGTGCGAGGCATAGGGGCGACGTGAATGCAAAGGACCCTGGCATGGTGATTTAAATATCACCCTCCCATGCGAAAGGAGAGACCCATGTTTACACCTCCTGCCAAGCGTAATGTCGAGTAATCCTACGCCTAGTTAGCTTTCAGCTGCCAGCTACCGGCTAATGCCCGCCAGCATCATGCTTCTATTTTTTATAGAGTTACTTCTATGTAGTGCTTCGCCCATAATGCCAACGCCGGCTTACGGTCGCGAACACCGGCTGGCGACGCCGGATTTTCGGTTACAGCACGTTTAGCACCATCGCTTTTAAATAATCTGAATGGCACATTAGCGCTACCCCCGCCGGGGTGGTGCAGTGGTGAGACGCCCGACTGCTGCGCCGGAGTTCCCGTGTTCGAACCCGACCGCGGCTCTGCGTTTTGATGGAGGCGAAACGAAGTGGTGTCCGTGCACTGTGCGATGTGAGCGCATGTTAAAGATCCCCAGGTGGTCGAAATTACTCCGTAGCCCTCCACTACGGCTCCTCTTTCCAACATCTCTTTCCTTACGGCGCGTTTCAGGTGTCCACAGAGCGTGTGACAAATAATCATTCCCAACATCCTCTCTTTCTTTACGGCGCGGTTCAGGTGTCTACAGAGCGTGTGACAAATACTGCGCCTTTTCCTTCCTGTGAATCAATTATTACTTATATTAGCGTTAAAATTGTGCTCGTCTGAATCGTGGTTTGAGTGACAGAAATCTTGTGATATGCGTTCCTCCACCTTTGTAACACCCTTATAAAGATTGGGATAAACTGCATGGCCGAATTGAAATAATTCAGTAATTTCTAACACTGTTGCGCCCGGCAGTTTTACAACACTTTGATCCTGCCTGTAACGGAAAATGCCCGCACTGTGCGGAGAAATCTTCGGACATCTTCCACATGTTATGGGCATGCCGGTCATCCCGAACATCGCCTCCAAACTCAACCCCACCTGGGTGGACTGGGAGGCAGCCCTGCTCGGCTGCTCCTACCTGGCAAGCCAGAAGGCCCCTGTCTACCGATCCCGAGCCGCGGCTGTCGCCAATGGGCTGCTGTAATGAGGAGCCCACATAGGGATTGCGAGAGGTTGTTTTTTTGCGAAGTTTATTGCCTCAGGGCATAAAAGGAGTGTTATGATAGATGAAGGGTGTGGTCAAATAAATGAAAAAAGGTTGGCTGATGCAATGAAATCGAGGAGTGAACGATGATGCGGTCCCAGTGTCCAAACAGCATATGACTGCGGATTATGGGGGGAGAGGCCAGCTGCCACCAGGTACCGGATCCGCGTTGGCTTCAACGCTGGACAATCCCACAGTAGGTGATGGATGTCTGCTTCTATATTTCTAGACTTGCAGATGGGGCACCCAGGGTGTGGATATAAATACCGAAATTGTGGCCACTTTCGGATCAATGCTGGTGTTAGGGCCACCCCAACTCTAATCCTCCGAAGCGCCACCTCCTCTGCACGGGTTAGACCGCGGGGGAGGCTGACCGTACACGGAGGTATAAGAGCACGTGTACGGCGCCGGAGGTGCTCCTTTCTTGTTAAAAGCAGAGTGGCATTGTCCAATTTTATGAGGTTTGGCGATGTCGATGTTGAGGTTGAAAGGCGGGTCGCAGAATCCGCTTGGCTTTGAGCACTTAAAAGGTCACGCGGGGTCCATTCAATACGAATTGGATTTGGAATGCGAGCCGCTAGACTGTGTATGTTCTGGCCGATTTCCGGTCTACTACTAACACGTCTAAGTAGCTTTGTCACCTGGAGGAGGCGGGCCGTGGGAAGCATGGGAATGGCGGTCACAGACCGAAGCGCCTCTTTGCACTGCAAGCAGTTCCGCACAAAAAGATGGAGGTTCCGGTAATTGAAACGTTGATGTCTTGTTCAAAGATTTACTAGGACAGTAAACTGCTGTTATCACTTCACAGGCTTTGATGCTTGCGTCGGGCGTCTTGAGCTTGAGCGGGCGTCTTGTTCCATAATTCGGTCGCGAAGTGACGACGCCGTTTCCTGTGTTCTTGGTCGGCGTAAATCAGTTGGCTTATTATCGCTCAGCTGTACAAAACGCCAAGGAGGAAGAACTGGCAGTGGCGGTGGTAGTAGTGAATGAGTCGAAGCATTAAGAGCGCACGTTGTGTGAGAGAGTGTGGCCTTAAGCTTGCGTGCATCACGTCGTTGCTGCACCAGTTCATCTATTGTGTTTAGTTGTGCGTTTTCTTGGAGCGCCACGTTTGGTGTAATGCGAGGGAGGATGACTCTCATTGCCTCTCGATTTATAGCCTCAAGTCGATCCCATTGTGCCCTTGTCAAATGCTGAAATTGGGCTTGATAAACAAGGCGCGGTTGCACAACTGCCCGCACCAACTGTCTCGCAACATCTGAGCGAGCGCCGCCCATTTTTGGAGCAATGCATCTAATCAGGCCCAGTGTCTGTAACGCCTGTTTTTTTAGCGCCAGACAGCGATGTAGTTCCCGTTCCTGACTCGTGAATTGTTAAGCCCAATATTTTTACTGTTGAACTTTCTTGAAGTGGGGTTCCGGATAGATGTAGACGAATAGGTGTTGCCGATAGTTTACGGCGGCCCCAGCGGTTGGCGACTGATATGAACGTAGTTTTACTGGCGGAAAGTTCAAGGTCAATGGAAGATGCATATTTGCACGTAATATCTAAAGCAGATTGCAGGGCCGATGATTGAGTCAGTAGGTCGTTGTGTGTGCTCCACACCGTGATGTCATCAGCGTATATTAGGAATTTAACAGAAATTTCATGTAACCGCCATGTAAGTGAGATAAACGCAATATTAAATAACGTTGGTGACAACACAGATCCCTGGGGTACGCCGCGAAGAGGGACAATTGATCCTATGGCCTCGCTACTGAGGCGTATTGCAAATTGTCTACTTTCAAGGAAAGATTTTACAAAATTGCGTACTCTAAGTGGTAAATGGAGCATGTCAATTGAATCCAGAATGGCAGCATGACTGATATTATCGTAAGCCCTTTCTACATCCATGACGAGGACGGTGCGTACATTGTGGCTGCGTGTTGATGATAATACTGAGGACGCCAAGACAGCCAATCCGTCTTCTGTGCCTATAGATGGTCGAAAGCCAATCTGGGCCGGGGGGTAGAAACCGTTATGTTCAGCCACGACGAGATTCGTGTGGCGAGCATTTTCTCAGCAATCTTGCAAATTGTTGCCGTTAAGGAAATAGGTCGAAAGTTGCTTAGGTCTGTTGATGCTTTCCCCGGCTTTGGAATAGAGATCACAATAGCCAATTTCCAGCTGTCTGGTACATCGCCGTCTAGCCATACTTTGTTAATGGTGTCAAGGAGTTGAGGAAGTGCATCACCACTGAGGTTCTTGTAAACCTCGTACATAATGGAGTCCGGACCGGGCGCTGTCTTTCGGTTGGCTTCATCTATAGTTGCAAGCAATTCGGGCATGGAGAATGGGCTCGCGATTCCCTCGGTGTCGGCAGCAGATGGCAGCTTATCAACATGGGCTGGCATGCCCCACAAGTAAGTTCTTGTAACTGGTGCAGGCAACACGTCGTACTTGGGGAAAAACTTGCGCGCTGCTTGCCTTGCGAAATCATTCGGAGACAAGTTTTCTGCAAAGCATGCTGTGGCCGCTGCATCAGAACGACGACAACCGGGCTCCATGGCATGGAAAGCTCGCCAAAGATGAGCATTCGATGACTGTATGGAGAACTGCTCGCCCCACAGGTGCCATTGTCATCGTGAGAGATCACGCTCATACCTTCGAGCCTTAGCAGTAATGTAATTTAGTCTTGTACGTGCATGCGCAGAAGTTGGGTCTCTGGTTGCAGTCAATTCCGCTTGTCGACGAGCAGCCCACAAGTTGAGCAGAGGCACATCCGGTGTTGGTCGACCAACCTCCACCCAGGTAATGGTTGTAGCCTCATTTAGTGCGCTTTTTATGCGGTCTAGAAGCGATGGTGCTGACTCCACAGAGATTTTGAAGAATGGCGAGGAAATTGTCCCAATGGACAACTGTACACTTGCGGCGTAATCGTCGGGCCTGTGATGGATAGAGACCGATGACAATAGGATGATGGTCACTGCCCCAGGAGTCCGGCTCTAAGCGCCACGAGGGGGTGCCGGTTCCTGACCACCACGTAATATCAGGAGCGTATGTTCCACTCCTAGTGTGAAGCACAGTCCTTGTTGGTGTATCTGGATGGTTCAGGAGAATAAACAGCGCATCCGTAAAGGCGTCTCGCACTCGCCTGCCTCGAGGACTTAAGGTGGGGTATCCTCAGTCCGGGTGAGGCGCATTGAAGTCACCACCAAATAAAACTGGTCATCCCGGGTATTGTTACCTAACATTCAGTAACCATCCCAGGTTTATGCGGGAGGGAGAGCCACCACCAGGTCTTACATAGACTGACACAACTGCAACAGTTGCCTTACCAAATTTGACTGCCACTGCAACAACCTCCTGATATGAAGTACACCAATTTTCCAGAGCAAGGCGTACCTGAGGAAACCGTGTGTCAACATACACAGCCACCTTTCCCGGAGGAGTATCCGTGTGCACACGTCGGTCGCCCATGGAAGAAGTCACGTATCCACTGAAACCAGGAATGGGTGGCAACGCGTTGGTCTCCTGCAATAGCATGGCCCATACATGAAGCTTGTTCATACTAAGACGGGATTTGAGCTCTCCAACCTTTGTGGAGAGCCCTCTACAGTTCCACTGAAGCACACCGCGATATCTCTTAGTCGCCATCTTGATTATGAGTCCAGATGTCGCAAAAGCACAGATGTCAGGTTAGATAACTGAGTGACCATAAACCTCAGTAATGATTTCGAAGAGTTATCAGGCAGGGCAGCAGAAGACTTTTGGGAATCAGTGAACGGCATGGGAGTATGGGACATAATCGTTGGCGAGGCAGCTTTGATATTCGCGGTCTGGGATTCCGTTGCTCGCCTACGACGAGCAAGCAGTTCACGATGTTTGCGGAGCTTATAGACCTCCGCTAAAAGCCTTTCAATTTGGTCGTCAACTGCTGTCACATCATCCTGCGGAAGTTCCGGCATGTCCTTCACGTTTGTACTATGTTTGTGATGACGTTGTGCACTCACATTAGCGCTGTAAGCATGTGGTGTACAGATTGCCGGTGGCTCTGTCTCAGATAGCTGTTGCCATTCATCGTCGTCCAACTGGAGAGCCTCGAATCTGTTGAATGTCTGAATCGGTGGTAAAGTAACATGTTGAGACCATTGCCTTTGTATCCCACGACGGACCTTTTGAGTTGCTTTCTGCTTTGTTGGGCAAGTTGGAGAGGTGATATCACGGTCATTAGCTTTGCAAAGTCCGCATCGGTAAGATACTGTTTCTTCTGGCATAACGTCATCTGGTGTTGTAAAAGAACAGGACCTATGCATATGTCCAGGTAGGAAACAGGTATAACAGTAGACGACACTTGGTTTATATGGTCGAGGGCGTAGAATACAGCCATAATAGTATAGGCGAGTAGGAGGAGTCATGGGGCCTTGCAAGGTGACGATGCAAGAGCGCCCCTTTCCCTTGCGACGAGCTTGAATCACACGATGAGTAGGGCAGTAGAGCTCACGCTGAAGTGTAGCCTGGTCCTCGTCAACGTCTATGTTGTAGACAATGCAGCGTTGTAGATCGGAACCATCAACAAGATAAACCTGGACTGGAACCGAGACTTCGCTTGCTACTGAAATACACTTAAGTGTTTGAAGACACTCAACAGCAGCCAAACTCGGGAGCCACACAGCAATGGTATTCGACTTCTTCCTGGCCGTGAAACCACACACATACATACAAGTTTTTCACACACACACACACACACACATACAATCTGCTGTGGTCGTGGCTCCACAACCATATTGCAGCGGCAGGCTGATATGTCTGCGATGGTTTCTTCACCCGCATCCCACTGTCACCGTACGGTCCGGTGCGGGAAAGCTCTCTGCAAGTATCGCCAGCATAGCCTACCACTGGAACTGGGTCGCTGAACCACGGCCACAGCTGAGTTTGGTGGCTAGCCAGCCACTTAGGTGGGGGACGACGGCTGTTGCGGCTCGCGTCTTTCTCTCCCTCTTCGTTTTCTTTCTTCTCTACTTTCTCTCTTCTGTCCGCACGAGGCAGCGGAGCCCCGCCGAGGTGGTGCCGTGGTAAGACGCCCGACTACTCTGCCGGAGTACCCAGGTTCGCACCCGACCGCGGCGGCTGCGTTTCGATGGAGCGGAACGAAGAGGCGACCGTGTGCTGTGCGATGTCGGCGCAATGTAAAGATCCCCAGGTGGCCGAAATTACTCCGTAGCCCTCTACTACGGCTCCTCTTCCTCTCTTTCCACTTTCACTCCCGTCTTCCTTCCTTCCTTTACGGCGCGGTTGAGGTGTCCACAGAAAACAAGTGAGACAGTTAACGCGCCTTTCGCTTCCTATATATCAATCAGGCAGCGGAAGTTGCTCAGATACAGAGCCAGTGACAGGCCCGTGCATTTTCTTTTCCTTCTTCCTACAGCTACAACCAACGTTGCTAGTAACGTTGGCTACAAAACAACAACAACTGAGTATGACTACATATGTGTCATACTGTCCACTAGTGGTGAACACTTTGCAACGGGTCTCCAGCAAGCTCCATTCAGATGACCAAGGTTTCATTAGATGTGTTACGTGCTTAGTAATTCATGCAGTCTTCTCCAGAGAACAACACAGGCTTTATGTGCGACATTCCTTTTTTCATGTCGTTAATCTGAACATTGCTCTGCACACATGAGAAACAGGCGAGAAATTTGCAATATCTTTATGCATATTTACGCTTAATCAAGTAGTGTCGATTCGAGCAAGTTACGAATACCATGATGCATCAAAAATGGTGGTATAAGCTCCATATACACACATTGACGAGGCAATCTTCTCAGGTAAATGTTACCTTTAGACTTTCCTTGATCCACACTATAGTCTCATCAGTATGTCTAAGCCATTGTCTGCCTGCAGTAGTCGTGGTCTGCTTTGTAACAAATTCCTAAAGGCGGCAAAGAACGTTTGAAGGAAAATGAAAAAAAAAAAAATCTTGTGCATCAACATGGCTAATTAGCAAACGTATTCACTGAGTTGCGGTACGGTGTGCAATGTACGGAAGGAATAAACCCATAGCGCTAGCTCAGTTGTCAAGACATTTAGCTACAAATCTGAGTTCCCGGGTTCGACTGCGGTGGTCCCATTTCGATGCAGGCGAAACGCAATGGCGTGCTACATGTGCGGCGCGATGTCAGTGCAAGTTAGAAAATTGGGAAGCTGTGAGTGTGGCGTCGATAGCCTCTTTACCATCCGTTTTCCAATCCGCAATGTTTCATAAGTTTTATTTAAATAAAGTTTTTGGGAAAGGAGGAAGCTTAATAATTTTATGTGGACGCAGAATTGCCGGTATGTACACCTAACATAATCAAGATCATGTTTTTATATTTTTTTTCCTTGTATACTGGTAATTGGTTAATAAGGAAGGAAAGGAGCAGTATCTGTATTTGACCTTTAAGGTTGTTCAAGGTGAAAGTCTCTGTTATGCTGACGGCTTAATTGTAATAAAAAGTTAGAGGGTCTCAGATGTTTCTTAAGAGGAGAATGGCGAAAGCCTACCCTTTATCTCCTATCATTTGCCTCTCAATGTTAGCGTCTTATTGGCGTGCGTTACAGTGCTACATATAATTGGTTTACAGGAAAAGAAAGGAGCCGCATATGTCACACTTGCTCCGGCAAGTGTCAATTTGGACGATACACCATAAGCTCCTGTCACGTGGCGTTCCTTCAGGCGCGTTCAAGTGTGGGATTGCAGATGGCAGGAAAGCTAGACAAGAACACATCTCGCGGAATTTCGCGAAATATGACAGATCTCGCACACAATTCTCGAGCACAGGATTTCGTTACAAGAGCACAGGAAGGCGCCGCACCGCTCTGTGCGCCAGCCCCAACCGTGGAGACCCCCAGAAAACCTTTATTGAGCGCGGCAGCATCGTCTGCTCCGCGCTGCATTCGGGCGCTTGTTAACGTGTACGGGGGCCGGTCTCCTTGCAGAGTTGTGACCGCGTCGCGTTCCAAAAAAAAAAAAAAAACTACAATGACTAAATTACGATGGAATTTTACGTGTAATTTTGGAGCAAAAGGTAGAGTTTGATGGGCGGTTCTCACCCCTTTGTTAAAGCGATTGTCATGACCGCTCTCCACACTATATCTCGAATCGCTGTTTGCCCCGGTTAGTGCCACAGCGCCCATCGCGGAAACGAGTAAGCCTAAAACAACAGATATGCCAATCGTTCTGCCTTTATTCGCGATCCTGTTCCGCACCTCAATCATTGCACCCTCGCTCGAGCAGGCAACAGCTACTCTGGGAATTGCCCAGAGTAGCTGTAGAACGAAGATGAATTATTCCTGGGAGAATTGTCCCTGCCAGCTTTTAAAGTAGCCAGTCTGGCTATTTGTTTCATGGAGAGAGGAAGATTGCCTCAAGAACGGCATGCTTCGGCTTTTTTTTTTTTTTTTTTTTTTGTCAGTGAGCCAGGTTGTGAGGAAACACCCACTGTTAAAGGCAGATAAGTGGCTGATTTCAGATAGCTCTTCTCCAGTAGCGATCTAACTTCACCTGGCCGCTGTCGGCTGAACCAAAATTTAAGGGGGTAAGATTTGTGCCACAGTCGGGAACATGTCCAAAACGCCATAAGACGGGCACTGCGGCGCCAGTAGTAACCTGTGTATTCGCCACCCTGCTGAAGCGAATGGTTCTTTTAGGTGGCGACGTTTGGTGCCATTGACCTTTTTAGGGTGCCTAAAACTTCTAACGCCAAATAGCCTCGTGTTCATTCTTCAAAAAAAAAAAAAAAGTTAAGGCCACAAAGCAATCCGCCGTATCGCCCTTTATGCGCCCCTAACCTACGCCGAAAACACTCATTGCTCTGTACACGCGCTTTAATGGGTATCCACGAGAAAACTGTACTCTTGCTTTACCTAAACCACGGTGACCTAAACAGTGTGATCAGAAAAATCGGTGCTTTCTCATTATTCTTGGCTCCCCTATAACCTTAACAGAACAAGAAGTTCCGCCTCAAGCCCCCCAAACATCCTGCCTCTTGCCTGCCGACTTTCAGAAGCGATTCTGCATTCATGTTGTTGTGGCTGTAGGAGGAAGGAAAAGAAAATGCACGGGCCTGCTGCTGGCTCTGTAGCTGAACCACCTGTGCTGCCTCGTGCAGAGATTGATTGATTTGATTTATAGGAAGGGAAAGGCGCGGTAACTGTCTCACTTGTTTTCTGTGGACATCTCAACCGCGCCGTAAGGGAAGGGGGAAGGTGGGAGTGAAAGTGGAAAGGGAGAAAGAGGAGCCATAGTGGAGGGCTTCGGAGTAATTTCGACCACCTGAAGATCTTTAACTTGCGCTGACCTCGCACAGCACACGGACGCCTCTTCGTTTCGCCTCCATCGAAACGCAGCCGCCGCGCTCGGGTTCGAACCCGAGTACTCCTGCACAGCAGTCGGGCGTCTTACCACTGCACCACCCCGCCTCGTGCAGAGAAAATAGAGTGCAGAGAAAATAGAGCAAAAGAAAAGGAAGAGGGAGAGAAAGACGCGCACCGCAACAACGACCATCGTCCACCACCGAAATGGTGGCGGGTGCAATGGCAGCCACAACAGATAAAAATTCGGTGGCACGCAAGCCCCCGCCGCAAGCGGCGGTGACCTACCTGTCCCAACCTCACCAGGCTTTTAATGTCTCAGGGCTGCCAACAAGCGCGCTTTGAAACCAAGTCCGCGGCGCATTTTACAGTGCCTTACCTGGAGAGCAGAAGCGATCACACTCTATTAGTTCATCATAATTGCTCGTTTCTGAGCGAAGCTGTAAAAATATATTTCCAACTAGCTTCTTTGTAAGACGAGGTACCGTAAAATACAAAATAAGTGCCACTCTGGCGGCAAGCGCCGGATTTGCATGCGTCTCTTAGCAACTGTTCCTCGTCCTCTACCTCCTGCGTCTCCTCCTTCGTGTGTATGCACCCGCGTGCTGTCAGCGCAGTTTGGCGACTCCGCAGTTGAGCCAGCGCTGCGCGGCCGGCGCTGCCCGGCCGGCGCTGCGCGATGGTAGTACAGTTGAATCCCGCTATAACGAAATTCACGGTGCACGAAAAAAAATTCGTTCTCGCGGAACTTCGTTATCGCAAAAATTTGACGTGAAACGCAGAAAGAATTGCCCAAGCAGCAGCAAAGGCGTTTAATGCCAAAAATCTGTAAGCTTGGTTTGCTTACGCTTCACGGCGAGCAACGCCGTCACGCGATTTTCGCACTCGGTCAGCAAACCCATTGCAACATCGTCCTCTCGGACAGCAACGAAATTCCTGATGACATCAAAAGCGTCCATCACCTGTACGGCGGTTGCCGCAGCCGGCGCTTCCTGTACGTCGTCGTCTTCTTCATCGGAAGAGTCCTTATCATTCCGGGCAGCTTTTATGATCTGCTCATCACTCACATCTTCGTGAACAACAACACAAGCGTCAGCGCCGATATATTCGTCGAGCTCGAGATTAGGCGGCACGGTTCCTATTTCTCCCAGCGTTTTCCAGGCGGCCGCGATCCCCGGAGCCGGTGACGCCTCTTCGTCGTCGTCAGTAACGCCTGGTGTTAGGCCAGCAGAGTGTACGGGTCGACCTTCGGCAAATCCGGCGTGCCTGAAACAGTTCACAATTACAGAGCGCCCCAGTGTGCTCCAGGCAGCAGACATAATCTGCAGTGCCACGTACAAGTCCACCTTCGTGTCTCGGCCGGTTTCAGTGTTAAAAAGCAGCCGCTGAATTAACCTCCCGCGGTAAGCGCGCTTCAGGCTAAGGATCACGCCCTGATCGAGAGGCTGTAAGACAGACGTGCAATTGGGAGGGAAAAACCTCAGCTCCGTGTTAGTGAGCTTGACTTCGTCGGAGTGATGCGCTGAACAATTGTCCAAAAGCAAGCAAACTTTACGGCCCTGCCGCTTCATGTCGCGGTCGAATGCCATCATCCACTCGGTGAAAATAGCGCGGGTCATCCATGACTTGTTGTTCGCCTTGTACTGCACAGGTAGGCTACGAGTTCCCTTAAAACAGCGCGGCTTGGCACTTTTGCCTATGACTAACGGCGGACGCTTGTCCGAGCCATCCATGTTTGTGCAAAGCAGCACTGTGATGCGTTTTTTGCCGTGTTTGCCGCCGTGACAGCGCTGCCCCTTGAAGTCGAGCGTCCTAGCCGGCAACATCTCGTAGAATAGCCCGGTCTCGTCGGCGTTGTAAATGTCTGCAGGCGCGAAGTTGCTTAAAATTCCGGCCATGTTACTCGCCTTCCAAGCAGCTGCTCCGTCCACGTCTGCTGACATTGACTCGCCGCACAACACTTTTCCAACGATGTTATGGCGGGCCTTGAAACGGTTTAGCCAGCCAATGCTGGCTTTAAAATCATCAATGCCAAGTAGGCATGCATAGTTCAAGGCTTTCTGCTGGACGATGCTTCCGGACAGGGGGACGTTGCTGGCTCGTGCTTCCACAAACCACGCATGCACTGCTTTGTCCAACTCTTCATGGAGGGGCCGCGTCACCTTTTTGTGCTTCGAGGATGTGCCTGAAGCAAGTGCCATTCTCACGCTGTCCTTATTGCCTAGAATCGTTGACAGCGAACTTGCAGGAATTCCGAAGTCTTCAGCAATTGCCGCTTTCTTCCTTCCGCTTTCTGCTTGGGCGATTATTTGAGCTTTTTGCTCAAGGGAAAGAGTTTTGCGCTTTTTCACTTGCGTTGCCATCGTGTCCTGCGGATGAAAACTCGTCGTTGTCGAAGAGAAAGGCAGCGAGTGAACAACGCGACCACGACACAAAGCCAAAATGGCGGAACTGCAATCACGTGATTTCATGCTTAATGTGGCTTTGGATTTGACTTGGACTTCTCGCCAATAAAACTAGTTTCGGTTTCGATTTTGAACGCGAAAATTTCGTTGAAGCGGAAACGCTCTGCAAAAATGGTTCGTTGTGCAGAGAAATTTAGGCCATTAATTCTTATAGGATACTCGCGGGGAATAAAAAATTATTCGTTGTCGCGGAAATTTCGTTGTGGCGGTATTCGTTGTGGCGGGATTCAACTGTACCACTTCTCTGCGCCCCATCAGAAACCGACCGCTGGGTACGCGGAGTAATCTTCAGCTTGGGTTCACTATAGAGCCTAATACGGCAGCAAGTCAAGCCCGAACCTATATACATCTGCGGCGACCACATGGAAAAAAATTGAAGTGTGTGGCATTGCACCCGATGAAAAAAATTGGTCTGGCTTAGCTTATGGTTAAGCCTAGGATGCGAAGCATACTAGCCTAAAAAATAAACATTACCTGGCTATACCTGGTTAGCCATTCATAGACAAGACATTACTTGGCTATACATGGTTAGCCATTTCATAGACAAGAACAACTCATATGTTACTCAGCTTCTTCCTTTATTTTTCTCAAACCAATAAATACACTATGATGATCAGTAAAGTAATGGCTCTTTGTTTGAACATCGCTTATATCATATTTTCTTGACAAATGCAGGAGGCTGTTTGTAACATGCGCTTTGCGGTCTGGCGAGCCGCCCTCTCCCTGGCCGACATCTCGCTGCTCAACTGACTCAACGAGTGCGTCGCCTTTTATACAATTGCGTGACGTCAATATCTCCTAGCGGTAGGAGCGGGAGTTAGGACGCCGGCGGAGGCTGCGCGTCCGCAAGCGAGCGCTCGAGTTGAGGCCTCAGCTTTCACAGCTGTTGTGACGTCATATCACGTGGTGCGCCGATGTAGGTCAAGTGGTAGCTACGCGGCCGCGCGCGGCGCAGCAAGGAAGAGCTCGGTTGTGCGGCTAGTATGCTTCGCTAATAAAAATTATAGAGGGCACTTTGGACCACTAAAGTTCGGTGAGGCGAAAGCCGTTAGAGCGCGGTGGATTGTAGTTCTCCAATACAGCACCTCTATCTCCCTCTCTTTCATTCCCACTTTTCTTTCTTTCTTTCTTTCTTTCTTTCTTTCTTTCTTTCTTTCTTTCTTTCTTTCTTTCTTTCTTTCTTTCTTTCTTTCTTTCTTTCTTTCTTTACATTACGGTGTGGTATATGTGTCCGCGGAGAATTGTGCAAGATACTACCCCTTTGCCATGCTGTGAATCAATTTGAAATGCCGCAGATGCCTGCTATACTATCCTAGACATTTGGGTCTGCTTCTACAGCGCGTTGCGCAATTAGAGGCGCGATGTAGAATCCTTCTCCCAGCTAAACCGTGGAATGCTCGCAGTTAAAATTTTGCTCAGAAAGGGCATTTTGTCGCTAGTATGTTTTAATACCAAATTTGTTAGGGGTACTTGCCTGATTCGATCAAAAGAAGTCAGATGTTCTCATCGTATGCGGCGGCGACGACGCCAGACGAGCCGCTGCCCCAGCGACGGTACTGGTGGCGCCACCTCATGCTGCTGCAACAACTCTGCAGCAGGAAAGGAGGGGGCGAACGTTTCTGGCAGAAGGTTTGAGTTGTAAGCAGCATGAGGTGGCGCCACCAGTATCATCGCTGGGGCAGCGGCTCGTCTGGCATCGTCGCCGCCGCATAAGATGAGAACATCTGACTTCTTTTGATCGAATCAGGCAAGTACCTCAAACAAATTTGGTATTAAAAATACTAGCAACAAAATACCCTTTTTGTGCAAAATTTGAACTGCGAGGATTCCGCGGTTTAGCTGGGAGAAGCATTTTACATCGCTCCTCTAATTTTGCAACACGCTATATATGCTGTGTGGTGCGGCGTTCGACGAAGCGCCAAATGAATGGTGCCATAAAGACCCCTGGATGGGACGCCCGGCGGGGGTCAACTTCGTCTATGGATCAATCGCCTGGTGATGTCATGACAAATCGTGACGGTACATGGCGCGGCCCTTTTCGAACACAATCAGCATTCCATTGAACGCATCGAAGTTTACCAGCGTTGTATAATTCGTTCACAAAATGCGCAGTATCTGTCCTTTGCGGAATCCCGCTATCATCACTGTAGAATAGGGGAATTATGGTGAACGTTTCATTATACGGGCCGTGGCGCAGTTGGGAAACCGCTCGGCTGGGGATGGAAGGGATGGAAGTTCGGCTCCTGGTGGAGACAAGGTTTATTTATTTAAAATAATTTAACTACCTCCCTGGAAACCGTGACACCTTCTGCCGACAGCTCCTGCTGACAACGATGAGACACTAAAAGCTTTTGCCTTAAAATATTGTTTTAGCAGATGTTTCCCAATGGGCCGTACATATGATGTTCAAATTATCGCAACTAGGCTTCTCGTAGACATAAAGAGAATTTATTGGGAACATACATACAAACAAAAACGCACATTACTCACGAAACAACTATACAAAACACTATAGGTTACATATACATAATAAACTAAAATAAAACATCATTCTCCAGAGAGGGGAAAACAGTATAAACGGGTAGGGTTCTAATAAAGAACGAAAGGCAAGTCTGCCCGCGGAGCGGAAAAATGAAGGATACTCTAAAGGTCGATTAGATGTCCAATAAATATGCAGTGATAAACTTATTAAACATGGGCAGGGTGTCCGAGCTAACTTTAGCCAAGAGTTAAAAAATAAATCACTTAAGGTAGGTCAGAAAACCCCTTTCATAGAGGTGCGAGCTGTCTTTAGCACTACAGGCAATTTTAGTTCTACAGTCATTAGTAATTTATTATTTTTCTCAACTCCCAAATATTCATAGATAAACATTAAGTCTGATTATCAAGGTTGGACTGAGCAACGTTACTAGATTATCAGTAACGCTAGGGACTGAGGACCCTCGGAAACCCCCGATTTATTCCTGATAAAAAAAAACCTCGCCGGATCTTTGTGATCCGGTTGCGTTTCGATGGAGGCGAAACGAAAAGGCGTCCGTGTGCTGTGCGATGTCAGCGCACGTTAACATCCCCGAAGGGGTCGAAATTACTCCGTAGCCCTCCACTACGGCTCCTCTTTTTCTCTATTCACTTTCACTCCCACCTTCCTCCCTTCCCTTACGGCGCGGTTCAGGTGTCCTCAGTAACAGGTGTGACAGATACTGCGCCTTTCCCTTCCTTTGAACCAATTAATATTATTATGTTTCTGATCCCGAGAGAAAGCCCATGATATACAAAACTATTTAAGGGTGACATTTAGGCTTTGCAGTAAACGCGCAACGCGACAGCATTGGCTACCAGACAGCATATGAAGCCTCGCTTGTATCAAGTCGTATGAACTTGTGTGCGAGGCTTAGGGGCGACGTGAATGCAAAGGACCCTGGCATGGGGATTTTGATATCAACCTCCCACGGGAAAGGAGAGACCCGTGTTTGCGCCTCCTGCCAAGCGTAATGTCGAACAATCCTACGCCTAGTTAGCTTTAACTGCCAGCTACCGGCTAACGCCTGCCAGCATCATACTTCTAATTTTTCAGAGTTACTTCTATGTAGTGTTTGGCCCATAATGGGGGTGGTGAAAACGTTTATTTCATATTGGGGGGTTGGCTTCGGCCTTATAATACTGGGTGGAGACCCTAGTCAGGGACCCCATTGGCGGTTGCCGCCGCCCGCGCACGCCGCGTTAAGGCCCTTTGGGCCTGTAGGTCGCAGCAGCCGAGCAGGGTCGCCTCCCAGTCCTCCCGGGAAGGGTTAGGGATGGGGGAGGGGATAGGTTTTGTTGGCAGGCCCATACCATGTGGTAGGTGTCAGCCGCCTCCCCACAGTACTGGCACTGTCCAGTGAATTGTGAGTCAAAATGTTTAAGTACTGCCGGGCACAGCATTGTGTTAGTGAAGAGGCGCAGGAGCAGCCTCTCGTTCGCTTTTCTTAACCCTTTGCAGGGGTTAGGGTATCTGCGATGCGAGTTTTGATAAAAAAATTACAATATCTTTGAATGTGTAGGCCGGATTGGAATCGATGTCCTCAGCCGATTCGAGTCCCGAGGAAACTGCCCGGAGAGAAAGCACGCGGGCGGCTGCCTCAGCTGCCTCGTTCCCTGCAAGACCCTGGTGGCTAGGAGCCCAGACGCGATATCGGCACGCGGGGTCCGTGTCCCGACAGCAATTTTGAAATATTCTGTAGGCTAATGGGGTGGTCCACCCTTGGGCGACGTTCCGGCAAGCCCCTCGTGAGTCGGTGATGATATATTTAGAAGTGTGGTCTGAGGCGGCGAGTGCAATGGCTACCTCTTCAGCGTGTGTTATAGATTTGGCCTTGAATGTAAGGCCATCGACTGTGTTCCCGTTGTGAACGACAGCGGCCGTGTACCAGCCCCCTGGATGGCGGCCCGAGGCATCCACGTAGGACACACCTGATTTGTTGCCATAATGGCAGGCCAAGACTTCCGCCCGCGCCAGGCGCCGCCCATTGTGGTCTTCTCGTGAGATGTTGGCAGGGAGAGGCCGCACTCTGAGGGCGCGTCTCCAGAGTTCTGGGATGCGGAGCGTCTCCTCTGTGAACTGTTTATGTTGACTGTTCAGCCGGGCGAGAAGGCGGCGACCCGACACTGTCTGTGTGAGGCGGGTATATTGGTTCATCAAATGTGCTTCCCGAAGCTCCCTGAAAGTGTTCACCACCCCTAGGGCCATGAGCCGACTGTTGGAGGTAGAGATTGGGAGGTCGAGGGCACGTTTCATGATTTTTCGCAGGATCACCTCAAGGGTATCCTCCTCGTGCTTCCGCAAGTGGAGGTAAGGAGTCGAATACAGAATTCGACTGGTTACGAAGGCGTTTGCCAGCCGCAAGGCATGCTTACTTCGCAGCCCCCCGCGTTTGTTAGACACCCGGCGGACCATACGGCCCACCTGGTCCCCCACCTGGCGGAGCTTGGCTAGTGTTGTGTCAGGGCGTCTTTGGTGATGGATGAAGAGACCGAGTACTCTGATCTCTTTTGATTCATGCATGGGACCGCTCGCAAGCGACAGCGAGATTTGTGTACTGCATCTCCGAGAGGGGCGGAGATGCACAAACTGTGATTTCTGTGGGGAACATTAAGACCACAGCGCCGGGCATAGCGGTCCACTATGCTCGCCGCTGTTTGCAGGCAGGTTTCAATGTCGCCCACACTGCCCTGCGTTGCCCATAGGGTGATGTCGTCGGCGTAGAGCGCGTGCTGCACGCCTTCGACCTCAGCCAGCTGGGCCAGCAGACGCATCATGGCAATGTTAAAAAGCAGCGGGGAGAGACCTGCGCCCTGAGGTGTGCCCCGCGTGCCGAGCATAAATGGTCCGTGCTCCTTGTCTTGTATTTTGATGTATGATTGTCGGTCTGTAAGGAATTGTCTTATATAATTGAACGTATTGCTGCCACAGTGTGTTTCACTTAGATGGGTCAGTATGTCTTCGTGTCTGACGTTATCAAAAGCGCCTTCTAAGTCTAGAGCGAGTACAACCCGGTCATTGTGGGGGCGTTCGAATGGGTTGAGAATTTCTCTGTTAATTTGGAGAAGGACATCCCGTGCGGATCTGTGTGGGCGAAGTCCGAACATGGTGTCCGCGAAAGTGTGCCTGTGTTCAAGATACTCGGATAGCCGATCGCGCACCATAGTCTCCATTAGTTTGCCCACACAGGAGGTGAGAGAGATGGGGCGGAGGTTATTTGTGTCTATTGGTTTGCCAGCTTTCGGAATGAAAGTCACAAGTGCCGTTTTCCAATCGATGGGTAAGGGGTTTCCCCTGTCCAGATTGCGTTAATGTATTCGAGTAGGCACTGGTACGTCGAGTCAGGCAGGTTCGCCAAAAGCTTGACGATGACCTTGTCGCGACCAGGCGCGGTGCCTCTCTTCATTTTGACTAGACTGGCCCGAAGATCGTGAAGCTGGAAAGGTTTGTCCAGTTCCGAGTTCTCGTTGCCTGCGTAGGAGTAGACCGATCCTCGGGGGTCTTGAGCTGTGCACAAGTAGCGGTCCCGGAGTGATTGTGCCAGCTGCATAGTGTTGCCTTTAGAGGCGTGGATTGCTCGGCGTAAATGTTTTTGGGTTTCGGTGCGGGTCTGCGTAGGATTGATGAGAGCTCGAAAGAGCCTCCATGTATTACGGCTAGACATTTGTCGGGCCGCTGTATTGCAACGATCCACCCAGTTCGATTCAGCGAGCTGGGCCGCGTACTCGGCGGCTCGGTGGGTGATATCGGCAATACGTTCTTTAAGTTTGCGGTTGTGTTTCTGGTGACGCCAGCGGCGTGTAAGGCTGCGGCGAGCTTCCCAGAGGTGAATGAGGTGATTATCCACGTCCGTTATTGCCTCTGTGAGCTGGATCTGCGTTTCTGCGTTTCATGTGTGCAAAGGTGTGACATCAGTGACCGGGACCAGTTGGTGTACCCTTTCTCTGCTATGGCAATGTTGGTAGTGGCGGGAAAATTTTGTCGGAAGGTAGTCCATATAGGGACGTGGACTTGTGTGGTAGGACGCTTGAGGGGGCGTGTGTAGATCATGGTATTAAGAAGGCAGTGGTCGCTGCCGAGGGTTTCCTCGCTGTTAACCCAGTCTGCGTGTCGTATGTTGCGAGTGAAGGTAAGATCCGGACACGTGTCCCGCGTCACGGAGTTACCCACGCGTGTTGGGTAAACAGGGTCGGTGTGGAGGGTGAGGCCCAGTGTGGACACAAGCTCCGCCAGTTTGCCTCCTCGCACCTCTTCTTTACGGTACCCCCACAGCTGACTGGGGGCATTAAAGTCGCCCAATATCAGGAGGGGGTCTCGACCCGCTGTCTTCAGCGCACGGCTAAAGATGTCGGCGAACGTCACTCGCTTTAGTTTGGGGGAGCAGTATATGTTCAGTATGTGCATTGGAGGATCTGAGTGGCGGAGGGGTAAGATCGGCACCATGACATACGAATAGGGAAGTGTTAGGTCTAGATCCACTTCTGTGGCTGTGTATGATTTGTGTACGAACAGACAGGACGAGGGGTCTCGCTGAAACATCGTGTAGTTTGTTAATTTGGCCGCCGCTCCTGGCTCCTGGAGGGCGACCACACCGGGCAAAGTTTCGAGTGTTTCTAAGTAGAGGCGTAGACTCGCGCGTTTTTGGCGGTTCCTGAAGCCCCTACAGTTCCATTGCGTTACCAATAATGATTGACATGATTTGGGGGGGAGGGGCTGCTGGTTAGGCTATTTAGTGATATTTAGTGAGACTGGTACAGACGCCACCCCGGAGCCGGCACCTGAAGTAGGTGCGGGGCTGGAGTCCTCGTTATCCGAATCCGCAATAATTCGGGAGTATATTGAGAGACGGGACATATGTTTAATGTTCCCTGCTCGACGGCCTGTTTTTGTAAGACGGGATGTGCTTTTAAGGTTCCCAGTCAGACGGCTCGTTCTGGAATGATCCTGCGTATATTTGGAGACAGTTCAGGAACCATTGACGAGCATTTGGCTGCGACGCGGTCCATGGCGGCCTCCACCATGTTTTGCAGTTGGGAGGTGAGACGCGCCTCCATAGCGGCCATAGCTGACGAGAACGCTGCCGGCAGCTCCGGTTCACTCTCCATGGGGTCTGAGCTCTGGAGACTCGACGCGGCTTTGAGTTTGGCTTCCAAATTTTGAATTTTACCGAGCAATTGCTCGTTCTGCGCCCTGAGCAGCTCGATTTGTTTGCGACTCTCGGCGTCTACGCCGGTGACCACGGGAGAGAAGGAAGGTGATGAAGGGATAGGAGAGGAGGCAACACCTGCCTAGCTGCTCACTTGCTTATGTTGCGGCGCGGAGGCATGGGCGCCGACAGCGCCGTTTGTCTGAAGCAAGGAGGTTGTCTGAAGGGCCGGGAAGTGTCTGTCATTCTTGCCGCTTGGAGGCGGTGGGGCGCCTTCTTCTTGTCTTTCGATGACGTCAGGTTACGGGAGGAAGAATCGTTGACGTCACTGTCCCGTGAGCCGGCGGCGCGGTTGCCGCGTTCCGCGCTGTCATTAGTTCCGCGAGTGGCGCGACCTTGCTTTTTGCCAGGTGTGTCCGTTTTCAAGACGCCACGTTGCCGTGGCTTGTTTCTGGGCGTCCGAAGTCTTCGGAATTTTGCCGTGCAATCCTGTGAGCCCGTTGGGTGGGCCAAGCCGCAGATTACACACGACGGTTTACATTCATGTGGAGCTGGACCTTCTGGAGTAAGCTCCACACATTGACCACACAGGCCGCTCTTGGAGGGGTTCGGGGCAGGACACGTGTCTGCCCGATGCCCGATAGTACCGCACCTCACACACGCCGGAACAGTACGCTTGTATTCACGCACGACAGCCAGTTCCGAATTGTAATGCACAAAACGCGGCACCACCTTCCCAACAAAAGTGAGAACCGCGACGTTCGTCTTTCCCTGCTTGCGTACTTCTGCGAGCTCGCCAGCTCGCCACTGCACTTTCTCTTTCAGGGTGTTGCTTGTCTCCTGGTTGGCCACAGAGATCACACCTCGGCAGATTTCGCCGGTCTGTTTCAAATGTCCACGCATAGGGAGGGGTCCCTTGTCGGTATCCAAGTTGAAGTCGCGAATTGAGCGGTCCGCTGTGGGTGGGTTCCCAATACTACAAGATTTTGGTCCCATGCCGGGATGATATTGAGAGTGGCTCCCGCCTGCTTGCCAAGGTAGGCGTTGAGCGCCGCTCCCATTTCGCCATGTTGAAACACACTCCGCAAAAGTTCGCCGTGACGCGGGGCTTGAGGATTACACAATGTCTTGGGGGTGCGGGTGTGGCATGGGTCGTGGACGCCATTGCATGCCTGCTGCAATTTTCGGTTGGTCAGCAGTTTGGACAGGACGGGCGTGGGGCTGCGCGCCAGCGTCCTTGTTGGCTTGAGGTTGGGAGGCCGTGGACGTGTCCGCCGCCATCTTGCGTCCGCTTCTGGACTGGAAGCGGCGTTGTACAAGTTTGAAAAGGTTCCCGTTCTCAAGGGGCTGTGAGACTGAAGAACCAGTATCTTGGACCGTCGAAATGGTGGACCATGAAATTTCGGACGGATCATAGCCGCGTTGCAAGGTAGAAGTCATATTGGAGAAAAAGGGGTGAGTAACCCAGCGGCGGGGAGCGGCGCAGCCGTTAGGCTTAGCACCGCTGCCGCGATGCACGGGTGAAACTCAGCCCCTAATCGGTGAAATTGGAGCCCACCTGGATAAAACTGGTGGCTCTAGGTGTCGGGTAACTTGCGTGATGCAGTCGCTCTGATTTCTTCAAGGGTCGAGTTGCTGTGCCACGATCACAAGCGAAAAATCACGGAGCCGATGCACCATGCGGCCGCTGGCATGAAGCAACGCTGGGGCTCGGCCCCATAATGCCAACGCCGGCTTACGGTCGCGAACACTGTCCGGCGACGCCGGATTTTCGGTTAACGGCGCGTTTAGCACCATCACTTTAAATTAACCTTACTGGCATATTAGCGCTACAATTGTGGTGGTCTCAATCGTGGTTTGAGTTACAAATATCTGTTGTGGTGTGCGTTCCTCCACCTTCGTAAGACCCTTATAATGCTTGGGATAAATTGCATGGCCGAATTGAAATCATTCAGTAATTTCTAACGCTTTTGTGCCGGCAATTTAAACACACTTTGATCCTGCCTGTATAGGAAAATGCCCGCATTGTGCGGAGAAATTTTCGGACATCTTCCACATGGTATGGGCATGCCAGTCAACCACGATCCTCGCCCCAAGCCCAACCCCACCTGGGAGGACTGGGAGGCAGCCCTGCTCGGCTGCTCCGACCTGGCAAGGCAGAGGGCCCTGGTACACCGAGCCACCTAGCCCGAGCCTCGGCGATCGCCAATAGGCTCCTGTAATGAGGACCCCACATAGGGAATGCGAGTGGTTGCCCCGGCTACCCCAATCTTCCTTCCTGCAACACACACACACACACACACACACACACACACACACACACACACACACACACACACACACACACACACACACACACACACACACACACACACACACACACACACACACACACACACACACACACACACACACACACACACACACACACACACACACACACACACACACACACACACACACACACACACACACACACACACACACACACACACACACACACACACACACACACACACACACACACACACACACACACACACACACACACACACACACACACACACACACACACACACACACACACACACACACACACACACAATCTGCTGTGGTAGTGGCTTCATGACCATATTGCAGCGGCAGGCTGATATGTATGCGATGGTTTCTTCACCCGCATTCCACTGTCACCGCACGGTCTGGTGCAGGCGAGCTCCCTGCAAGTATCGCCAGCATAGCCTACCACTGGAACTTGGTCGCGGAGCCACGGCCACAGCTGATTTTGTTCACTCGAACCATGATTGGGAGTCCCATAATCGTGGTACGCGAATGCGCTAGTCACGTGATAATGTTTGCATCTTGAGGGCTTTTCGAAGGTGCCTGGAGACTGTTTTTTACAAAAAAAAAAATGAAATAGGGGTTTGCGAAAGTGCTTTCTAAATTTGCAGGTGACAGTTACCCTGTGAAGTCAGTATTCATTAATTTAGAAAAAATATCAGAATGAATAAATAATTGTATTTAAAAAAGAAGACGGGCTCAAGCCTGTCGCTAAGTTTGTGCACCTGGCTGGTTTCGCTGATTAGTGGCCGCTGCAACACCTTCTGCAGTTCACAAGCCGTGAAGTAATAAACCCCAACTAAAGATTTGGTGGAGGGGTGGGGTAGGATTCATCTCGTCCTGAGACTCCACAGCCGCACGTTGCCCTCTCCTGCAATGCCTGAAGACGCTAACGACCAAGCCGTACAAGTTGTCCCGGCCATCAATTGTCCCGGCTGCATCCGCCAACGAGAGCCTGCTATTCTTCAGCGGCACTGACGACCATGGCGTTGAGGAATACCTCCCATCCTATGAGCTGGTGAGCGCTTATAGCAATTGGGATGTGGAAACCGAGCTTAACAATGCGATTTTCTATCTCACTAGCGAAGCAAATCTGTGCTTTCGGAACCATAAAACGGATATTCCATTGTGGTCCGCGTTCAAAATCAGCTTCACTTAAGGTTTCGTCCGTCCGGCGTGAGAAAAGTCTGTCTGAGCAAGTTGACGAGTTTACCCGTTACATCGAGGAGGCCGTCGACAAATGCAAGTGCGGGAGAGCGCAGATGTCAAAGGCCGACGACAAAAACCACATTCTCCAAAGAATCGATGATGACGCCTTTCATATGTTGGTAGCGCGAGACGTACGCGCCTTCGCAAAAGTTTTCACACTATGTGAGAGTTTTGTTGAACTACGGAAGCCGAGGGCCCTGACATCGCCATCACACAACACACACTGAGTCGCTTGTGTCCTGAGAGATTCTGGTAAATAGTATTTGCTACTACCGCAGATTCGGGAAGAAGTTACCCAACCGCTGTCTCTGGTTTCCCACCATGAAGAGCCATGACACAATGGCTCCCAGTCTGCGCTAGATTATTGAAGAGCAGGTAGCTGAAGCTCTTCCCCCAGCCCCTGAACACGTACTTCTTGCGGCCCTGTTGACATATGCGGCCGTTGCTGCCCGACCACCACCTACATAGGCTCCACCTCGACTAACTGCCTACGTTCAGCCTCTTGGTGCCGTTCGAGAACCTGTTCGACCGTTCAACCGCCTGCTCAAATGGCAAATTACTGGCGGACGCCGGATAATTGTCCCATCTGCTACTTTTTCGGCCTGCCAGGCCATGTGGTGCGGAACTGCCTTCGAAACATTAGCGTTCGTCGTTCTCCTTCCGACGTTGCCGGCTACTGGAAACAGCGCCAGTACCATCTTCCTGCGGAGCAGTCCCAAAGCCATCTACTGTCTTCTGAGAACATCGCCTCTGATCGGCATTCATCTTCGCCGCGGCGGCGTTCCATTTCTCTGATGCGAGGTCGTCCTTCGAGAACCCTAGAGGAAAACTAGGTGCCGCAATTCTTCAGGTGAGAACTGCTCTCTCGTCTAAAGTCAAAAGGCCTCGGTTACCTGCAGCTAATTTAATTGAAACTTTTGTAGAGGGTGTTTCTGTGATGGTGCTTGTCGACACCGATGATGCGGTCTCAGTGACAGATACAGCGCTCTGCCGCTGTTTGAGGAAGGTAAAGAGGCCCCTTTATGACCTGTCGTTACGAAATGCTAGTGCGCATCTAACCAGCCGTCAGCTGCGTGTACTGCTCGAGTATTCATCTAAGACATTTTGTATACAATCGAATTCATTGTTTTGCTGTCATGTTCATATGCGCTACCCTAGGGCTGGAGCTTCCATTGCTTCACGATGCGGTCATCAATTGTGCCCGCGCTCAAATAGCCCTCTCTGCACTGCCCACTCCCGTGCCTTACGCTGAACTTTCCGGTCCTTTTGTTTCTGACAAAGTTTTATTTCAAGATATAGTTCTTCACTGCCACTGTCTACCTTTGCCTTATGCCCTGGTCACCATATCCACCGGCCTCACCTCATTATGAGTCTCGAACGCGTTTTCAAGCCCCTTCGATTTGCGCCGAGGCGAATGCATCGGTATTCTTCAGTTCTTAAGTTGTGCTTTCCAAACCGACGACGCCTGAAGATCACCTCAGCTCGACATGAATGCACTCAGCCTAGCTACTCCTGCGTCCGCTTCGTTGTTACCAGGTTACGTTGAAACGAAATTCGACAACTAAATACAAGTACTGGAAGCAGCCACGGACAATATATCCGCAATTCTTTAGAAAAAGTTTTAGAATACCGATGTCGAGCCAGAATGATATATATCCGTAACTGACTTAGCGCGTTCAACACCTCAGCGATCGCATGCGGCGCTTATCTTCCGATGCGAACATGAGGTCCGGTGGTTAGGGCAGTTTTAATTGGAAACTACTGCTCAGGAAATTACAGCTAGCAGCAGGTCTAGTGTCAAAAGACGCTGGCGACCTGAAAATCCCCTGGAGTTTTGTGCGAAGAGTGGCCTACACACGAAATGTTCCCTTCCGAGGAAACACACGTAACATAGAATGCTGAAGCAATACCCCTCCTGAATAGCAGTAAAAGTCTACCGTGGCTGAAAACACCTGCACGGAACTCCCTA
The DNA here is from genome assembly GCF_055883805.1 of Amblyomma maculatum. Lineage (NCBI taxonomy): Eukaryota > Metazoa > Arthropoda > Arachnida > Ixodida > Ixodidae > Amblyomma > Amblyomma maculatum. The sequence goes on from NC_139346.1 coordinate 136,317,486, forward strand.
AAAATACAATAACCAGCAGCTTCATCGCCACAGGAATGCAGTTTGAGAAAGTTGCAACCGCAGCGGAAGAAACAGAAGCCCAGGAGCACATTTTCTTCCTAAAGTAAGAATTTAAATTTCTGTGAATTCAGGAATCAATGTTGTTAAATAATTCAGAGAGCACTGTGGAATGAATGTACACTGCAGAAATGTGAAAGCCTAAGCGTTGCTGGTGCACACGCTGCATCACGTTTGCGTTCATTACCATTATCAACGATTGCACCATCATTATCATTCCTGATGTCATCATTGCCATTATCACTAACTGCAGCGTCATTGTAATCGCTACTATCATCATAGCGTAAGACAAAGAGAATTATGATGCGCTTTTCATGATCTCGGATGCGGCGTATCCAGTAAAGGCAACCAGGTGCGCCACGCCCGGGGTCGTAAAGCGCACTCGATGCATGTATATGTATCCCGGAATTTTAATGTGCGGGCAAAGTGAGAGTTCGACGCTAGTGCGACTGTGTATGGCAGGTTGCGAGATAGGACGTGGTTAATTCGGGCTTGAAGTACTTCCATGAAATAAAGAAAAAGAAAATCCCGGGCGTGGGGCGCAGTTCGTTAAAGCGCTTGGCTGGGAATCCAAGGGAAAGAGGATCGGTTCCCGATGAAGGGAGGGTTTATTTATTTATTTTTAATTTTCTTCATCACGGTAGACAAGTAGAATTATGACACCTGTTTCACAATCCCGCACATGGCGCAGTCGGTTAAAGCACTCGGCTGGGGATCGAAGGGATTGATGTTCGATTCCAGGTGGAGACAGAATGTATTTATTCATTTTTAACTATCTTCTGCACTGTAACCAAGGAAGATTACGATGGGTGTTTCATAATCCTAGGCGTCATGCCCGATGAGGTCACCAGGTGACGGTGTCACAATCTCACGGTATCTCGTGGAATCTCGCGAAGAGGTGTGACACTTCGCGTGGCCGCATGGGCAGGGTCATGGCTGCGAGTATGAGCCATTAAAGGCTTTCGCATTAAAAAAACTGCGAAGGAGAATGATACAGGTGAGAAGAAAGAGGAACGTTCGTCGCGTCGGCTTCTTTCATGTTTCTTCTCCCCTCCGCAGATTTAGGTTTGCAAGAATATTGTTAAGGTTTATTTACAAAGTGGTTCTGCCCCTTAGCCTGATGTGCCAGCCAAGATATAGTGAGCTTCCTCTTCTTCCACTTCTATTCCGGAGAGCCTCTTTTTGCACTTCCTTGTTCTCTTCTGTTCGCATGCCTGACAATATCATAACCAGCACGCTTTTCATCGTATATTACAAATTCTATAGCCGAGGCCAACTATAAATGATTCCTTAACGCGCATAATGTTTCGCACGGCATATAGACGTGGTACATGAACTGAGTAAAGTATTGTAGTTTTTGTCAGCTGTCCACACACTCTCTCTGAGCACATGTTTCGTATGCCGCCAACGTTCTCACTGTTTCTCCAACAAGGCCAGTGGCATCTGTCTCCTCGTCGGTTTGCTCATGTTCGATCAAAAGGGACTTCGGCGTCATCGACCGTAGATAGTATGCGCACCTGGTGCTTAATTGTGCAGGTGCTAGCCTGATCCAGCTGCTTTAAGGACGGAACGGCGGTGTTAGATCTGCCCGGTATAGCCCAGAGGGAACATGCTGATTGTCGCAGTAGTAACTTTAACGAGCGCTGCGGTGGGCGGCATTTCTGGAACACCTGATGGACAACATCTTTCAAGCCCTGGTGCTCAGTGGTGCAGCACTAAGTTCAGTAAGTGGATTCGTTTTATCAAATGAAAGCCTGAAGCAGTAGGAGATATATGTTAAATTGTTGATTTCCAACATAAAAGTTCTGAAACCATCCTGCATGGTTGCCTGCGATAGCTGTGTCTATGAGATCGAAAGTTTGGGAAGCATAAATGCGAAATGTTTTCCCCTTTTTCATGGCTGAATATCGTGATGGGTCTAAAATTTGAATTTAGCGCAACACATTGATTTCGCCGTACTTATCATTGCATCATTATGAATAATAATGTGATTATATTTAAGAAAATCAGCCTTTAAGCAATGCTAATAAATTACAATCCCATATCGAAGTACAGAATTATAATAAAAAACTTCATTGACTCACATCAGGGACGTGTGCTTGGCTCATGCACTGCACGAAGCTGTCCGAACACGATGACTGATTTTTCTGCATTTTGAGGTCTTTCATTTCACGTCTTGAGTGCCTTATTCCTTAATGTTAAGGAATTATGAGCAGATATAGTCTTGGCCATTAAAAAAGTCGATTTTCCGATATGCTATTACGGAAGCACATCCATATGAATTTAAAACAAAACGATATGAAAAAAAAAAAAGATACCACAGAGGGAAGACAGACAAGAGGTGCCCAAGTTTCGTCTCTCTTCCTTTTGTGATGTATTTTTTGCAAATCGTCTGTTTTAAAGCCACGCATCAGTTAGTCACACAGAGTTTACCTAATACAAAATTCTTGGTTGGTATACTATACTCTCTTCCTCCCTTATATGGCAAAAAGAAAGAAGGCACGTAAGGGAGATATTCAAACGCGATATCAATAAACAAGAAAAAAACGTTTTTTTTTGTACCTCGTTGCCTGAATAGATTAGTGCCATGAACAATTGTGAATAATAAATGGATGTGTGTGCCCAAATGCGGAAACGGGAACCCAAAGGGTTTGAAAATAGGAAAGCGGGAATATGCACGTTTCATGGTCAAAATTTTCTCCTTGACTAACAGCAGCGGTTTTTGCTTTGAATGGACGATATGCGAAGGACGCAGCGCCATCTCGTAGCTCTCCGAGAACGACGGCTGCCATGTTGGATCGGTCAACAAATTGAAATTGCTTCCCTGGGCTGGGTAAACACAGCTCCACTTAGTGTGAAAAATGATGCCCGGATGCAATGTTGTGCTTGTGCAGCGCTGTTTACTCTGTGAGAATACTATGATGCGTGTAGGAACCAGGCACAAACAACATTTCGTTTATTATTTTTTAAAACGCACAGTGAACGTTTCTGCGCTGATGTGCTGCCCACGTTTGCGGGCCGTTAGAGCTAGAAATATGATAGATAGAACATTGTTTTTATCTGCAAAATAAAGCCCAGCTTACATAGTAAATAACTCTCCAGCAGATCATATATTTGCCCTGTCCGATGCAAACACTGAAACGTTTTTGTTTTTTTTCTGCCGGCGTACGCTGGTGCTGCTCTAGCTTGCAGTCCAGCCTCAAAGAGCAGCTTTCATTACTTTAATTGCAAAAGGCGATTAGTCATGTCGAGCTTTATTTAGGCGCAGTCCTAACCACGCACTGATTTATGCTTAGTTCGCTACGTGTTCAGTGCAAAGAAACTGCGTTTCAATTTTAGTTCAGGGTTTCTGCAATGGCTGTTAACTCCGTTCAAGCTCGTTGAAAAACTGGCTAAGTTATTTTATCATGCCTGACTCACGAAACGCGTTTCAAAATGTGACAGTATGCTGAAAACACTACAAGCCGTCCAATTTTGTTCTTGTTGCTGCAAGTGGCGACTATTTGCTCCTGGCAGTCAACAAAAGAAATCTTGGAAGCCCTCAATCATGCAGACTTCACATCTGCACACGCTATTTAGGCCAATCAGTAACTTCCGTATGCTGATTTGTTCAGCACGTTTTTCATGGTAGTAGGGAAGGTCGCTACAATATTACAACAAGCAATTAATACAAAGCAAACACTGCGGCGTTGCGTCAAATATTGTAAATAATATCCATCTGGCTGTAGAATTAAGCTTAACAGTACAAACCAATAAACAATCACCTGTCTTTTGCTGTGACAGTAGAAATTCGATGTGCATCGCACGTTGTACTTAAAGCGACATTAGCGCTACGCAGCTAATCAAGGCTCGCGAAGGATAGTAATGTAGTGAACACGGTCCCTCACATGAAAGTATGCAGTACCAGAAATATTTCTCCGACCAACACAGGTGCACACCGCGTAAAATAACCGACCACTACCTTACCAGAATGTTGATCCGCTTGAGAATAAATAGTGATGATAATGCACGAATACTGAGCAGTGTCTAAAGGCGCGATTAAAATGACAACTGTGCGTTGGGACAGCCGGCCTGAACATAGCAGCGGTCTGGCAGGCTGGATTCTTCGGGGGAATGCTGGATATTGTTACTGAGCGGTATTCGCTGGCCGTGCTGACAAAAAAGAAGTGCGACAGACTCCCAGAAGAAAAAGACGCAGACGAGTGCTGTGCTGTGCGAGTGCTGTGCTGTGATCATTCTCACTGGTGTGGACAACTGCCGTACTGTGAATATTTCCCGTAACAATATAAACAGGTAGATGCCGGCGGCGAATATCACCGCCGAAGATAAGAGGGCAGAGGGCGAATGGTTTGGGGGGGAGGGGGGGGGGGGTTGGTTTGTAGGGTTTAACGCTCCCGACCTACCCAGTTATCCTACCCAGAAAAGTTATCACAGCAGCCGGGATTCGATCCCGCGTCTTAGGGCATAGCAGTCGAGCGCACTAACCACTTGCGCCACCACAGCGCGGTTAGCCGTTAAGATGATGCAAATAGTTTTCAATGTCCATATGAAATGGGTTGAAGCAGTGTCCATGAAGAACGCGAACACAGCTTATACAATTCACGGCCTAAAGAGCATAGTATATTTTGTCCGCTCGGTCCTCGTCCCTGGGTACAGTAGACAAGCGCCCTAACCACTGAATCACCGCGGCGGAGCTGAGAGCGAATTATAAAGGTGTAATAGTTAACGTGTTGAAGAAGTTTGATTGGAAAACATTTATTGTCAGCAATGAGTGATTTGTGGGCGCTACACTTAGATGGCCTCAAGTCCGTTGCTCTCGGCGACCTTTTGAGCCCACTCAGTAGCCCGAACTTGCGTTAACGGGTCTGAGCTGGCCAGTATAGCCTCCCACCGCTCAAAAGAAGGGACTGGTAGTAGGTCCGCTGGTGGCGGCGCTCTTTTGCAGCTCCATAATATGTGATCGTATCCTGCTATTTCACCGCAGTGTTTACAATTTGGATTGTATTGTGCTGGGTACATGTGCGCTAATTTAGAAGGGCTGAAGAAGGCAGGCGTCTGGAGCCGACGCCAGATTACTTCTTGCGTTTTGTCTAGTTTCTTGTCTGGTGGAGGATATATCCGCCTTTCTAGTTTAAAGTGATAAGTATAGTCATGAAATGAGATTAGTGCATCTCTCGAGAAATTGGGAGAATCAACCTGGCTCACTGTTCGGCTGACATAACCTCGAGCTATACTGTGAGCCAACTCGTTTCCTTTGTTCCCCGAGTGTGCCGGCACCCATATTAATTCCACCTCTTTTTGGTTCCAGTCTTTATATCTTAAAATTCGCTCTGTCGCTTTGGAGATCATGCCCCTCGCAAAATTGTTTATAGCAGACTTGTAGTCGCTAATTATAAGGATTACTGGCCTAAGTAATAGTTAAAGAGACTGCTGAAAAATTTAAATCGTGATTAGCTGGCTTGGTGAGAAAAGTGGTTATTGATAAATGTGAATTAGACAACAAAAAGAAAGGGAAGTAATAAGCGATAAAATGAAGAACGACAACATAGAAGAGCAAAGCAAAGAAAACAAGATTGAAGAGCACTTAATAAATGTGCAGTAAAGTTCGAAATCTTTAAACTTGCCACAAGTGATAACGGAGCGCAATTGTAAAGGTGAACATTTTCATATTTCTTTTTTTTGCATCAATGCAATTCATTTCCTTCAAGTTTCTCATGAACCAGATTTTAAGATTGAAATGCTCAACATCTGAGTGAACAAGTCAGTTGTACGTTTGGTTATAGAACCAATGGATGCCGCCAAGGCCATGCGAGCAGCAACAGAGATGCTTTGGGCATGCAAGAGCCATATCATCACCTTAAACGTCAACCCGGAATTTGTGAAAGTAAGCCTTCTTGCTTTGTTCTAATTATTCAGATTAAATAAACTAGCTGCAATTTATTCACGAAGAGAACCATCAGGCGACAGCATAATGTATGATTATAGAAAACCTAAGGCCTTTACTTTGACAGGCCGATTTCGCGCTTTCTTGGCAATAAACAAGCGGTATAAAATGCAAAGGTTTTCTTAGAATTCATAAGCAATAAGATTGCGTACGGAAGCCATCCTCGTGTTAATATTAAGCGCTTTCGATCTAAGTACGAAAAAGTTCTTTATTTTCCAGTTTCCCGCGGGGAATTGTGATCTCTAGGCAGCAGGTCTGTCGCTAAATGAATTAAAGTGCCATTCAAGGTGATCCTCGAAATACTGAAATAACACTGGCTGATGATTAGAATTTTGTGATGCATTTGCGATGTCATTAGAAATATACAAACAACATTAAGTTTAAAAAGAGCGTAATACAGTGCTGTGATAAAAAAATCACTAATTTGATGAAATATTTAGGCTGTGTAAAGTAAAAACATTTGTGTTCTCCATTTTTCATAGGATATATATGCCACAGGTTTCGGTATGTAAAGACAACGGGACGAAACGAAAAAAAAAAAATGGATCTCATTGGTTTCATTCCGGCAACAGAAGTTAGCAAATAATAATAGTCCAATTACATACAACCCAACTGGCATTGTGCTTAGTAACTGCCTCAAAAGCAGATGAATAGTAACAAAGCATAAAATTTTATTCACAAAGATGACCCCGAGCTACTGTACACAATGGGAGAGTGCACATAAAGCGCCCATAGATAAGTAATGCGTCGCTCAGTCTTGCAGCAATGAGAGGTTTGGGTATAGCGGAGCTTTCTTTGGCGTTTCTGGACACAAAACTCCTGCGGCACACTTCTGGAACTCTCGAAAAGCGCTCTTTCCTTTGAGTGCGATAAAACACGTGCGCGTTTAGCCTAAAATAGAGTGAATCCGCCTCGCTACCGGTATAAAAATTTAGTATTACTGGGCGGAAGAACATTTTGAGGCTTTATTGGGGAAGCTCTGGGTGTTTCGCTGCTGTTGTGGCTTCCAAAATAGCGGAAAAAAAAAAGCGTGCTATAATGTGAATTCCTAGAAGCTGAATCTCCAGTTGTTCTTGATAGCGAACATTTACAACGAACGAAAGTAGACTTACCGAACTGAAAGTTTTCAATGTCTGCGAAAAGGTGGCTAGCATTTACCGGTATATTATCCCATTGCTAGGAATGCATTGTTTTGAAGCAAACGTAACTACCACGAACAAGATAGCGCCTCGTATGGACACCGTGCAGAAACCCAGGGGGCAGCACTCGCGGCGAACAGGCAGCGCCACGAGTGGGCGCCGGAGGATTTTTGTAGTGGCCGACGCGGCCACCTGGGCAGGGCGAGCACTTGAAAGAGGCGGGCGTGGGAATGAAATCGGGGTCTGCGCAGCGAAATGGTGGCAGTTTCGGCCAGCTGAAGTGATGTAGCGAAGGACAAACAAAGCAGGAGCCACACGACACAAGACGGAGAGACCTGGATGTGCCCTGGCTGCTCACTGGACGTTAATTTCTAGGCTGGCAACACGAGAAACGGAAGACGACAGAAGAAGAAGCGCGCGCAGTTGGATAAGGCCGAGCAAAAAACTAATAAGGGGGGGAGGGCGGGTAAGGAAAACCTGGTAATGATATGGAAGAATACAAAAAACATTTGTGGCTAACACCTCTCCTCCCAGGTGTGGTGCAGCTTCACAAAGGCCAGCCTCGAACGCTCGAAGCTGGACTGGCTGAGAGGAAACAAAAAATGAAAAGCTCCGGGGAATTGAGCGGCCGAGAAGGATGGAGCGAGTATTGGAGAAGATTAGGAATGAATGAAGCTGGAGCCGAAGAGGAGAAAAAACCTAGAGAAAAAAACGCGACAAGCCTGAAACTCGAGAACGATTACCGAGGCTTGACGCATGCCACAGGCATATGCAAAAAGGTTTTGAAAAGATTTAACTCTTTTTCTGGTGAGGCTGTTGCCATGTTTCTCGACAATAAATAAAAGGATGGCAGATTTACACTGATCGCTCTGGAAACGCGGTGTTCGCACACGTGGTCTCTGATACAGCGACACAGCTATGAGAATGAAAAACTTCATTGCAGCATGCACAACAAGCGATCTACGGTTTCTAATAAACGTGATGTTTTCCTCTCTCTCAGACATCTCGGGATTGTAGCATGCCTATCTTTCTCTTTCGTTAAAAGAGCGTCCTGCCTCAAATCGCGAATTGAATGCATTTGTTTTTGTAACGATCCTTATTGCCTATTTAACGGTACTTTCAAATCTTCTGCCACAAAATTAGGTTAGGACAGGGGAAGCTTCCACAATGCGGCATAAGGCTATGACGTATGTACGACAGAGATTATTCGGTCGCGACTGGGCTTTTTTTTAGCGCCGAGCAATGCGCCCGATTGACTTGCCAATCCGGAGCTCCTCTTTTCACGTTATGTCGGATCATCTTCTTGAACCATAAACCAGATGCGCGCTGTACATGTCAAGTAGAAAATCACGTTCGCAGGCATCAGGGGTGCATCCCATTGGTTATGCTTACTGATGCGCTCATACATAGTGAGGCCGTCTTTAACGCCGACGTCATTGATGTCGCAAAATTTCCCAGATCACAAAGCTCTGCCGTGAAGATGGTGGGAGCGGTGGCTCCACTGCGGATATCTACGTTGTTGTTTGAGGCCGTGGCCAGCAAGCCTACGCCAAAATGTTACGGGGAAGTACGCAGAGGTAGCTGACAGTTTGACGTCAGCAGCAACTCGAAAGAAAACCCAGCCTAGCTTGAGCGTCGTCATTGGTCATCAAACGACACCAGGATGATGTCTCCGTCGTCTCGCGACTGTATACAGCAACAAAATGAGAGAAATTTCGGGTATCTTCTCAGAACTAAAAGCTATAGAATGCGCTGCATGTTAATTTCCCGTCTTGTTAGTGCAGCGACACATTGTGTAGTTGCTAGAACCAGGCGAAACGCTAAATAATGCGGCAATAATGAACATACCTACAGTAGGAAAATAAGGATTTTCATTCTTACCATTATCACCTCGTTGCGAAGATGATGCTGATGACGTATCTAACAGCTGCGGCCGGCATTTTTCTCACTTTAAGGCATAATTACCTGTACGTACGTCAGAGGAAGAATGACCATAGTTGGTTACTATTTTGCAGGAGGCGGACAATGTGTGCGTGGGTATCCGGTTTTGCTACAGGTACGCAGCTCAACAAACGAAGGTAAATCCACCGTTTTTTACCAGCCATCAGAGTTGCTTTCGATGTACATGTTCGTAGGTTAGAGCCCGGGCGCCTGCAACGGCATTTCCCTACAACACTGAACCCGAAACTTCGTACTAATTATGGAAAAATGACATCTTTTGCAGCCATTTCATTTTGGAACTCATTGCCTTTAACACTGAAAACTTATATGTCCTTGCCGTCATTTAAGAATAAATTGAAGGAATATTTGTTGAATTGCTGATGTTTTATATTTTTTTATGTCTGATACCTGTGTTAGTGCCTTTGTTTGTGTGTAAAAATACCGATTTGCCACGTTTTGTATATTATAACCTGTCGCTAACTTTGCTGTTATTATTTGTTTTGTTGTCGTGATCTATCGAGGGTCCCGGTGCAGTCTTATGACTATGGGACCCTCGTCTGTATCTTTATGCATTTTTAAAATATTTTCAATCTAATAAACTTTCGCTTTCAAAATGAAAAGAAAAAAAAAAGCGGCATACAAACGGCACTAATAGATAGATAAATCAGGTGAATTAATTTCAGCTGCATGTTTCGTAGATATGGGAATGTGAGGAATTGGAGGGATAACCTTGAATCGATATTGGTTTGGCAACATATTTTGTTATTATTGTTTACGCCGTTTAATTAGGACAGTAACTAACGCGAGGTGGTGTCAGATTCACATGAGAATCTGTCGTCGCCTGTCCTCACAGGTACACGTGCTTGGAGCAAAAATACATTGCAGTCATAGCATGGCGCTCTAGCTCTGTTCGGCATTTAGCAGTGATTGTCGTTCTATGTGTATTGAAGCAAGCAAGAGGGACTGACGTCACAGGCTCCGTCTGGATTTCGGTGGAGTCACAGACACGCGTGACACCACACTCGCTAGCAGCGTATCCCCCCCCCCCCCCCCCCCCACTCTACCCCATTATAAGTGCATTGACAAGGGCCGTAGTTATTATTTCCATTCGCAACCTTCGACCTGGCTTACCATGCACGAAATGGCTATATAGAACTTTGCCGCATAAAAATTATATGATCCTCGAATCCAGCGCGAGCCGAGCTGACCTGGTATAGCGGTTCCAGCCTTGGACAAACAAAGTGGAAATTGGAAGCCATCGAAACGCAACAAAATCCAAACCTGACCGTCATGCGTAGACCTATATGTAGAGCTCCGGTAGTATTGTTTTTCGAACTCCCGTTCACAAAATTGTAGTCTGTTAGTTATGATCAAAGCAATGAACCCTTAAGTGAAAGAACCTGAACAGAAACACTGCCCAAAGAAGCCAACTGTGGGCAACCCTAGAATGAATATGTAAAATTTCGCTCCACTGTTTCTGCCATCATCTACTTTTATAAATGTCCTGTAATACTGTACGGTTATAACCTGTCATTCCCAGCAGTATATGTTTCCGTCAACAATAGGGCTTTGGGAACTAAATTTATGGTGTCGCGCTCTACCTGTTCATTCAATATCTTTCAAGTATTGGCTTCATATATACATGTAGTTCTGCAACCCTTAACGTAGAAGCAAAATAATTTGCATTAAAGGTCAGCAAAACACACAGAACCGAGTTGGCACTGAGTGGCTTTCTTTTCTTGTAAGGTTGCTATAAATAATTGCGCTTGTACTTTACATGCATTGCGCAACTATACTTACGTATCCTGGACAGTAGTGGCTTCTCTCTTGAGACAAGCTAAGCGCAATCACAGAAATATGAGTTACTAAGATGCACTCAGAACTGAGTAATGAAAGCTGGTATCTTTAGTGTCTGATTATTACAACGTGTCACGCATAGCTAATAAAGGAGTTGAAGTGTGCACATTTGGTAATGAAATGTCGCGATGACCTTTCCATTTCAATTTTCACATTCTTCAAATGAGAATTAATAAACACATTGCAACCGCAATTTTTAGCGTATATCAGAAGAGAGAATGACCTTGATATGCACAAGCAAAAAACAGGAAAAATGATAGTGAATCTTACCGGTACTTATCTATGGGGTAGAAACGTAGAGGTCTGCAAAAAGGATTATACCTAAATTGAGGACAACGCAGATAGCTATCCTATGGAAGGAGAAGGGTCATATTAAGTGATGGTAAGCGTACAGAGTGGTATAGAGAACAAACTCGAAGTTAATGGTATTTTAGTCATATCATGAACAAGCGGCCATGGATAGAACATGTAATCGTTTATTTTGATTTATTTTATATGGTTCAATGCCCCAAAGTGGCTCACGCTGAGACATACGCTGTAGCTCAAAATAGTTTACAAACCGACAGTCATTACAACGAATATCGAACACAGACATTAAAATAGTACGGCAATTGCTACTGCATTCACAAACCTTTGAGCCCACAGTGCTCCATTTTTGAGCATGCTGTGCGCTGCGCAACGCCTTGAAGTGTTCTAAATCTATCTACAGTGAGAGGAATAACTTTCGTCCTCACCTGCCACGGTCATGTGACTTCCACGGATGTTGTCCAAGAGCTATCAGACTAGAAGAGCAATAACGTTGGCCTGTATAATTTTGAAGAGCCTGAACAAAAAGGTATCACAAATAGCTGCAACTTTCTTTCCATTTGAATTAAGGGGCTATGTTTAAAAAAAACACACACATAAAAACGAAGCATTTCGATACGCCTTCTCACAAACTAAATAGATAGAAACATTCACAGGCAAATTTAATGTGGGATTGTGTTCCAAATAAAGATTCTTAGCATAGAAACAAACATTTGCTATCCATTGCAAGAGGTCCATCTGTAACAAAAAGTGAGAATAAGTAGAATACGAAAAAATGGGAACAGGTTTATTAAAATATAGAGATGAAGAACACATATGAACAGCAACAGCCAAAATTTCACGGAGCACATTTAAACATTTCAGTCTTCTCTACCCTCTCTCACATTCCTTACATAAATTGTGATGGCTATTCGGCTTTATGCGATAGTAAAACAGGGGGAGAAAGTAAACAAAACATGTATAAAATGCCTTCAGAACTTCTTTCGATAAGGTATAACAGTTGCAATACCTGAAGTATGTTTTATATTGTTATGGCCGGGACTTACATTGGTATTTCAATTCAAATAAACTAATTTCCGATTACAAACAGTGAGTCAAGATGGAAATGAGAAACACGTGAAAAGCGGACAATGCCACGAGACTATTATATTTTGTTTTGAAGAGAGGCAAGACATTCAGCCTTTTCATTTATCCAGAAAAACAAAAAACAAAAAATCAGGTTGCAATGAAAAGAACTCAATCTGCAACACCACAAGAAAATGAGAACACCGGAAACTCCGGACGCGAGCGAAACGATTTCAGGCAACGCCCACGATAAAAAAAAAAAAGATTTTTTTTCGGGTATAGTCGACTATAAGTACAAGCGATCAGATAAATAAAAACATTTTAGCAACTGAGCACGCACCACTAGCCGCAAATATTACTTAAAGTGTTTTTGGATAGGCCGAACCTAAAAGAAAAGCAAGGACATTGGAGTTACTTTAGACGTAAGGATATATTGGAAGCTTACGCGAAAACCGAGTAAGAGGCAGACAGCTTACTTACTTTGCTAAATAAATAAGTGTGTTAATTATTTTTTACTTATTTGAAAAGAGGTTGTCGTATTTGCAGGCTTGGGGCTGTTCGTTTCAATATGGTAGCCAAGAGATAGAAATTACATTTAAGAAATAGCAAAGCTTTAGTCTAGTTAAATATGGTATTACGCGAAAGCTCCACAACATGATTACGCTTGGTACAAATCTTTAACTCTATACTCAGACGTTATTTCAGCATGTGGTTCTCTTTATTCATGGCTTCTACTTTCATTCTAGCTGAGTGCAATGCATACAGCTTTATCATCAGGGAAGTAGTGAGCGATAGTTTCAACTTTGATAACGATGAATTTTGACTATGGTGAAGGCTAAGTCTGTGCTGGACCCCACTCAGCAAGCGCGAAATGACATTGTTGCAGAGCGCTCAGCGTACTGCCGTGTCTGTTTTCTCCCATGGCTCAACCTTAATCAATGTGCCATTGCTCCGCGCTCATATACCCCAGCCGCAGCTCACGTCATGGCTGTTTAACGTCCCCAATCAAAAAGCTCCGCCCCATTCATCGCTCTCGCAAACCATATTTGCAAGGTCTCCCGAACGTTCAAAGTTCACTCAAAGGTCATGCAAGGTTATAGGTCAGTGGGCGCCAAAAGATCATAAGGTCATGGTTATGACATGATGTGACACCAAGGTAGTCCACAAAAGATAGGTTGAAGGACTTTGGTGTGGTGGCATGGGGAACCATCAAACAAGCATGCTGACATTTTGTGTTGGCTTCTAGGAAAGGCCCAGTATCTGTTACATTGTTTTGTGGACACCTGAACCAGATAGCAACAATTTGTCGTCCTTCCCCTTGAAGGTAAACTCAAATAGGCCAAGCGTGGCTCTCCCTGGCGTAGTGAAGCTCTCGCTTCCAAATTGTGGCGTGTGTCACGAGTGCCACAGATTTCTAGGCCGCTTTAAATCAACACAATGTGAAGGGGGAGATTTCAGTATATCGCTCCGGCTAGGTGCTTTGAGGCAGCGTGGAGAGCGAATGTGCATGCGTTGGGTGCCGGCTCCCCCCCCCCCCCCTATATACATTTCCCCCGGTCTAAATAATAAAGCCAGTTGTGGCTGCCTTAAAAAGGTTGAACCTTTCTAAAAACATCCGCAATTTTAAAATGACAAATAATTGTCAAAGAACTTACTAAAACAAAAATGCCAGAAAACTTTATCTATTGGTGACAGCAAACACTGGTTCAGATGTGTGCAGACTGCGACAGAGGTGAAGCTTTAACGCAGGCACTTTACTTATAATGCACTGAGATTGCTACGCTCGAACAGAAGCTCATGTACAAACATGAAAAAGAACGAAAGCAACATATACTTGATATTTGCACTAATATTTCGCGTTGTAGCGCAGCAGACTTCTTCCGCGCTATGGACTGACTGCATGTCGCTATTAAAATGGAGGAACCATTATAATGATGTATTAACGCTGTCTTGTCCCAGGCCATACGCAGCAAGGGGCGTTATATCTATCCTTGGGGGTTGTCGCGTCATGGCAGAAATATTCCGCAAGTCATGGGCACAGCAAGGCAAGCGCCTCTCTCTATGCGCCCATAATGGCGCCCAGTAAAAGATAAAAGAAACCCAGCACGCCGTACACAGTAACCAATCCAGTGAAATCACACGGGTAGGTGTCTTTTAGGTCGCGCTTCGGAAACGTCGCATGAACACGAGAAAACGGCGCTCGAGATATTTCTTAAATCGCAGGGGGCAGTCAATCCTTCAATCCAGCCGAGCAGCACTCTGAGACCCAATCTGAGAACCTGAGGTTTACCGCCACGCAGTGCCCTCCTCGCTTGGCGTAAGAGAAACACCTTGGCTCACCCAGACACTTAGAGCTGTCATCTGCTATGTGCATCTTGCATAGGAACCAAACCTTGCCGCTTTGTGACACAGATAAGAGAAAAGGCCAGGTAACAACCACATACCAACAAACGTTGTTTTTAAAGTATTGTTAGAATTGTGGATCTAAATCTTCGTTAGAAACGGTGGTAGAGCAACAGGAGCGGCTCTGGTGTTCATGGGGTTCTGTGCTCCATCCATCTTCTAGGCCCGATTATACGGTGCTGGAACCCGGATTACAGCCGTTAAAGTTTACCAGCTTTGTGTAATTTGTTTTTATGTATGGGGGCTAAAATTCATGAGTACGATCATGTAATTAGTTGTTACATAACTTGCATTTGTAACCAGTCACTGGATTGATGAATGTTCTGTCAAATTCACCAGATGTCAATTATAAGAGTCAGTTCTTGTATAGTCGACGTTCGACCTCGACGACAGGTGCTACATTCCATTACCAGCTGCGAAAGTTGGGCACTTCTAGATTTTTTTAGGTATAATGATTGACGAAGACCCAAATGCTCCAGGCTGTTTAAAAAGTCGCATTTAAAATGCTAATATCATTGTTGCTCGTATATCTAATACCATTTATCTACTGTGCCTTTAGGAGATCAAAAAATTTCAAGCGTTGCTGAAGGAATGTGCTTTGAAAGGCGCTAAGGTCTTGGACAAAGTTTTTCCGGTAAGTAGAATACATATAATGCCAGAAATATTAGTAACGCATTAGGTTAACATCACTAATAATTGACGTGTGTTTTTTACTAGGAAATATTGGCAATGTACATCCAGGACGGGAATGTGACCCACGTCATGCAAACTTTCTTCGTGAGTATACAACATTTATCGCACGAATCCTCAATTGGGAACCGGGTGAACGGATTGCGTTCGTTTTTGCAGGCTGATTTAGCTGTGGTTACATATACACAATAATCTTTATTAGGCGTTCAGAGGATGACGGCATATTCAATAAGATGTTATTTTTCTATCAGTGGTATCAGCATTCTTCAATGAAAAACATTATGTTGTCGTTAATAATATATATATTTAGAGAAGGCTGGGAAAGCATTTTTACGTTGTAGCATATCGGTCTTGAGCAATATGTCTCAAACACCCTTCGTATTTTCTTTTGAGCCTTGCTGCCACTTTAAGACTAGTTGTTATTTGAGACTCATTGTCCACTCCTTAGCTGGTTGCTTCATCAGGAGGGAAATAATTTAAGAAGGTGCCATTTATCCCGTGAATAAATATTTACCACGATAAATCTCTGCGGTTATTAGGTACACTGGCTTAGCATGCGCATGTGCTTTTTGAGATAATGGCTTCTTCCAAAAGTCGCGCTGAAAGCCTTTCTCTCACGCTGGTAGGATGGTCGACTTCTTTGTCCAAGGAGGCGGGATGTCATATTAGAATGTTACACAGTGATTGCACAATTATGTTCATTTGGCCAGCGAACCTTGTTTTCCGGTCCCAGCTGCGACTTGATGTGAAGCTAGAAGAAGCTTTATCAGGAAACGGAGGAAGCAAAAACTTAGCAGGAAAGCTAACGTTAAGATCACAGAACAAACCAAGAAAGCGTCATAGCACGCAGTCAACATCGCCATGCAAAACTGGCAGCTGTTCACGGGAACACTTAGAGGACGATTAGGCAGTGTCCGAACTTGTGAAATACTAGGAGCCATGATAGATCCAACGAAAAACAAAACTGAAAGCGGAGAACATGAAAACCTAATCTACAGGTTTCCCGAAAAGGAACATCAACTTACACAGGCACTGAGGGAGAAATGCTATGTCTGAGTTTCCAAAACAAGGCCAGGTATATACATAAAGTATGGCGAGGCAACCAAAATGGAAGTAGTATAATATGTTTCTGTCCGTCCCCCTGGGTATAACAAGCTCACCAAGAATATACAGGAGAACAAAACCAGGAGATGGATAGGCCGATGACCAAAGAAGTAAGGGCAGCCATAGGGGAAGCCAAAAAGAATACGGCGGCCGGAAAAGATAGAATAGACAACACAACAATTAGAAACATGGGAGACACGGCCATACCGAACTCACCAAATACCTAAACGGAATTTGGGAAAAAGAGATTGTGCCGACAGAATGGATACATGCAGATGTAATTATGACACCAAAGCCGCGCAAAAGGCTGCAAATCGATTAGCTTAAGACCAATCTCCCTAACCTCTTGCTTTGGAAGATATACGAGAGAGTAAGCCAATGGAAGAATCACAAACTACTTGGGGTACGAGGGATATTACCCTGACGCCATATTTGGCTTTAAAAGAGCACTATCCACGTAAAACGTGTTCCTTCAACTAAAGGAGGAAGTCCTAAGTGAAACACCAAGAACGGTGTTTCACTAGCACTAGCACTAGGGTTAGCACTAGCACTCGACATTAACGATGCATTCGATAGCGTGGGGCATGCGGCCATCATAGAAGGTCTTTATAATATAAACTCTGGAAACAGAGCCTTCCGTTATGTCAAAGCTTTCTTGACAGACCGAACGGCTGCGATAGGCATCGGTAACGTAAGATCGGGGAGCTTCATGGCGCCAAACAAGGGACCAACGCAAGACTCAGTAATGTCAGCGCTACTATTCAACGTAATGATGATAGTACTCACAAAAAAGTTGATGAGATAGAAAACATCGCCAACGCAATGTATGCAGACGACATAAAAAGGACGACCACAGGCTCCCTAGCAGAAAATATTACCTTCAAAGGGCGATTGACCACACTGAACAATAAGCCAGGGCTAGAGGACTATCGTGCTCAGCAGAAAAATAAGAATACATACGAATCAAGATAGGCACAAGGAAATTCATCGACAATCCCAGCATAGTATACACGGACGGAGCAAAATACCGATACCAACCCAAATCGGTCGCTGTGCTGGAGGGAAATAAATACTCAGTGCAACAATAAACATCCAATACACAGAGGCAGCTGAAGAAGATCGCTCTGGCAATAGCGCAAAGCGATGAAACAGGACAGAGCCTTAGTACAGTGATGGACTCCAAACATGCTTGCCGAAACTACACAAGGGGCAGAATTGACAGAATCGCCAGTCGTATCCTACAAACGACAAGACAAGTAACAAACACTAAACACAGTATGAGGTCGGGGACACGAGGGGATGATGGGCAACGAGGCAGCAGACGAGTTAGCTCGAGGGAACGTCAACCGAGCGGACTCAACACTGCACCACGGGCACCTTTGACTCTGTTATCTCCACTTACTCTGATGTCATCATCATCATCATCACCTGCCTGACTATACCCACTGCAGGGCGAAGGCATCTCCAATATTTCTCCAATTAACTTGGTTCTGTGCTAGCTGCATCCACTTGACCCCTGCGAACTTCTTAACCTCATCCGCCCACCTAACTTTCTGCCGCCCCCTGCTATGCTTTCTTTCCCTTGGAATCCAGTTTGTTACCCTAACTCAGATGTATTAGATCATTACAGAGGCCAACGAAAACACTATTCAGCCCCTCACAAAAAGGCTATCCGAATACTAGGCAGTAGACTGGCACAGAGTACAAACCGGCACTTATCCACACATACACCTGTTACACAAGATTTTTGCTAGGTTATATGTAGAAGAATGCGCGTGGTGTCACGGTACACCGACACTCAGGCACGTCACAGGACCTGTCCTGTGGAAGACGTGGACCCCAAAATAGACAACCCGAGTGGGACGTAATAGAAGTACTTGCTGGCTAGCGAAGACGAGAAAGATCAACGATTTCTCGTACACCGAGCCAAAATAGCAGCTGAGAAGTGCAACAGCCTGAACCGGGGACAAACACATAGCATCTATAGAAAATAAAGTGTTTTCAATCCATAGCTGGTCAGCCGGACTTGGGAGATGGCTCGGGTCCACGGCTTCCTGAACTGAGGAGGCTGCCCACATAGGGCTGAATATTTCACGCCTGCTCATAATAAATGTTTGTCTCTCTCTCTCTCAATCCATCCATCCTCAGGCCTTGGGCCCAGGAGTGGAGGTGCACGCACTATACGTCTGTTTGAAAATAAAATGTTATCCCTCTTCCTCCTAGACAGCCTGGCGCTGGCCCATGGTGAGCCCTCGCGCACCGGCAGATTATAAGAAGACGTTGAGCGCGCTCGCTGATTGAACCTTTTGTGTCGCATTTAAGTGCTGCCTCCGGATTGCACAATGCGGCAACAGTTTCTCGGGTTACATAAGTTTCACCGCTGCTGCTTGGAGAGCGAGGCCGTCACGAGCGTTAGTCGAATGCAGTGCCACGCGAAAAAAAGGGGCGCGACTTAATCTCTATGGTGGTAGCTGCGCGAGAATCTTCGTGCATCGCTAGTAAACTTCGGTCTTTCTGCCGACATTGTAGTGTAAATATTGCCCTGTAAATAATGCATAAATGTGCCTTTTGTTCATCCCATCAATGATGGCTCGGATGGATCGCTACCACCAAAAGACCAGGCAACTCTCTATCGCGAAACGGGTAACGACAGCCACGGGTCCACAATTTCCTTGGTGCGATAGGGTCAAAGCCGTGCGCTAGAATTCTCGGCAGCCAACGGAAAATTGGAATTATTAACGTTTATGAGCTTACAGACTCTCATTCTAACGGGTTCTTCTCTTCCCCAGCCTTATTTTTTCTAAGTAGCCGCCAGCTCTTGCTTATTGGTAATTTCAGTTTTGTCTCTCCATAATTGAGAGTAGAGCTTGATTAGGTAGGTGTGCCGCGGGGGACCTGATTGCTGCCTCTCGTTCTCCTCCTGTTCTCCTGAACATTCTGGAGAAATACGCTATAATCTCATCTATACATGCACAATATTAGAGATATCTGCAGTTGGTACTGCTGCTTTTGTGATTGATACTGTCTCCACGATTTGTTTTACACTACCCTGTACTTGGGCAATCATCACAATGCTGCTATTTATTTTACTTGCAGGGCTGCGCTGAAAAGTACATACCGATGGACCAGCGGTATGCTTTGCGAGCTGTTATGTTTTTCAAGGACTTCGTTACGGGTTAGAAACACGCACCGGAGATGCTAATGGTGCTTCGGTAAAGATATGACTGCGCCTCAAAAAAGCCCAGCGAGCCCATTTTACTTTACTTCTTTCGTAAAACAGTTCCAATGGAGATGCTTTGCAGGTGAACTTTAGGCCATAGTGTTGCGAAGATTTGTTTCTTTTATACGCCTCTGAACTGTACTGCCTGCAAATACCAGAGCTAATAAAATCCCCTATTAATTGTCGTGTCTTAGATTGCTTCTGATGAACAACAAATTAGTATTCAGTGTGCCTCGTAATGTTCCAAGCTCGTGAACACGGACGAGAAAAAAATGATCTAGGACAATGATAGGAACTAACACACTACCAATCAGGAAGGAAACGATACGCAGAATCCCACAGACGCTCAGCAGACAGGCGGCAGTAGCCCGGAGGAACATATAGGCTGGGACCTTCCCAAACATAGCAAAGCGCCACATCTGGCCCGAAAATTTAAATAACATCCAAATAACAGAAAAAAATTTGCCACTTTAGTCCACGGAGAATTGTATCCATGAACCGCTCGAATGTGGCAGGTGCATTATATAATCCAAAAGGCATAACGTTAAATTCATAAAGTCGGTCTGGTGTTACGAATGCCGTTTTTTCGTTATCTGCAATGTGCATGGGGATTTGCCATTAACCGGATCTCAAGTCAATAGAACAAAAGTATGAAGCTGAGTGCAGACAGTCAATTGCGTCATCTATACGTGGAAGCGGGTAGACATCTTTCTTCGTGACTGTATTTAAACGGCGGTAGTCAACACAAAACCTCCATGTGCCATCTTTCTTTCTAACGAGGATAACTGGAGCTGCCCAAGGACTACAGGACTCTCGAATAATGTCGCGCTTTAGCATGTCTTGAACATGCTGATCTATTGCCTTACATTCAGTTGCTGAGACTCGATAGGGCTTCTGACGTATTGGAGGTGTGGATCAGGTGTTGATCGTGTGATGAATACGACTAGTAGGCAGTGACATTGGGTCATCCTTAGCAACGTCGAACACTGTCATGTGTTTCAGTAGTAGTTCCACTAGAATACGGCGCTCAGTTGTAGAAAGAGACTTACTAATCATAGCCGTAACTTGGGTCTTCATGCCTGGTCGCAGCTGCTGCTCAGTGATAGAGTTGTTTAACGCCGCGACGGAACCGGATATGTCTTCCTCGAAACGGGCGAGTTTTAGGCCCCGAGGTAACACAGTTGGCTCTTCGGAGTGGTTCACTGTCCACAGCTCAGTGCGGCCTCTAGTCACGGGAACGACGCAACGAGGAACAAGGATACTTTTCTTAGAGCAGGTGAATCTCGTAGGTTCTACTATAGCTTCAAAAGATTCGCACTGGTTGCGAATAGAGAAACCCCGCACGAATGCTGCTGATAACGCTGGCACAATTGTGTCGTCTTCCACAGCAAATACTCCAAATTCAGGTGTCGAGTCATCCACAAGAACCGAAAGTAGTGAAAGATTCAAGGCGATCTCTACCGCGTACCACAGTCTAAAGTTGCACCACACTCTTGCAGAAAATCAATCTCAACAATCACATCATGTGTTGACCGAGGAAGCACTGCAAATTCTACTCTAAACTTGAGGACGCCAATAACAACATGCGAAGCACACACACCAAGAGGAACTACAATTTCACCACCGACACAACGCAATAACACTGCACAGTCACCACTGAACATTACTTTTCTACCCAAACGGTTCTTAAAACTCAAACTCATAACAGATACTGTAGCACCAGTGTCCACAAGAGCCATTGTTTTCACACCATCAACAAACATTTCCAATTCGTTCTGTAACATAAAAACGGGCAGAGGTATGGACGTCATCGACTCGCCGGCGGCCTCACCTCCATCGGCCGCGCCTCCTAGTTTCCCTGAGGCGTAGGGGAAGAACGACGTCGAGGGGAAGGTGACCTGCGCGGGCGCTGGGGTGGCGGCGTCACACTACGCTCAGATGCAGGAGATGAATTCCGCAAATATGTCGAATGGTGAGAGTCCCAAGCAGACATAGTCGGGGATCGCTGTTGTTCGGTGTGCAGTCGCCCGTGAATGTTCGCGTGGGGTCGGTAGTCTTGGACAGTTGTAAAACAGCGGCGGCAGTATCTAGCGATATGCCCCGCAATGCACACGGGTTGAGTGCGCCAGCGATTAGCATAAGAATCCTCACTAACAAAGTCGCGACATAGGTTGAAGCGAGGCTCTCGCTGCTGACAAACCGCGTTTTCAGAGTAGGCGGGCCTCCTTTCCGTCGGCTGGTGGTCATAACGTTGAGGCTTGAGAGCCTCAAATGTTCTACAATGCTTTATAACATCAGCGGTGGTGCTCAAGTTCTCTTTGCTAATAAGAAAATTATAAAAGTCTTCCGCTATTTCTTTTAGGAGGTGGCCGACTGTCTTCTTCAAGCATAGTGGGGTTGACGAGCTTGAATAGCTTTAAGATGGCTTCGACCTATGCAATACAAGTCTCTCCAGGTACTTGCGCTCGGTGAAGCAAAGTTTGTTCAGCGCGCTTCTTCTTTGCAGGTTCATCCCCAAAATTTTTCTTGATCTCGCTTGTAAAGATAGCCTATGTACTCAATGAATCCTCGTGATTATCGAACCAGTCGAAGGCAGTGGCGGCAAAGAAAAACACCGCGTTAGCCAGCTTAATAGCGGCGTTCCAGCGATAGTATTTACTCACTCGTTCGTAGTGTTTCAGCCACTCATCAACGTCCCCCTCAGGTTTTCTAGAGAATGTACGCGGCTCTCGATAATGGGGCCAGTTGTTCGCAGTGGATGATCCTGGCTGCTCAGTACTGCCGTCTTCAGTCATGTCTGATGGCACTGGTGGTAAGCCAGCAAGTCTAACGGCTTCTTCGGTAGATGAAACGCTCCGTGGTCGCCACCCCGCAGCTCCACCAAGATGTTACTTGCTTTGTACGCACGGGGGTTTATTTACAGGGATCGGTCCAAACAGGACTGCGGCGAAGCGTAAAAACGTGCCTCTTCTTTTGTTCTTCTTTTTTCTTCACCGATCTACCCGACCATTCTTCTTCATCTTCCGTCGACGTTCTGCGAAGGCGCTTGACAATATTTCTAACCGACTAAGCAAGGCAACAACTGTTATACAAATCCTATAATAGTAATTTAGGGCAACATCTAGTACAAATAAAAGTTGGGAATAATGATTGCACAATGACACGCATGCCTTCTAGCTCCATTATGGCCGATGTGGGACCTACAGCGGTTTTGTGTGGCCAGCCTCAATTGGGCTGGGTGCTGTTTTTGAACATAAAACCCTCGTGCTGTTGTACGTGCCTTCGTATTCCCCACAAGGGACCGATTTTTGGTATCATGCGGGCGCGCCCGCATTCCAGCCCCATTAAAGCCTATGTGGGACCTAAAGCGGTTTAGCTAAGGCTGCCTCATTTGGGTTTCACGAGGGCTTGCTCAAATTGGGCTCTTATTCATATTTCACCTGCCCTCAAGTAACCTACAAGGGGCCGATTAGGGCAGCATGTGGGCATGTCCGTTTTTTTTTTTTGCCCCACTGCGGCCGATGCAGATCCCAAATATTTAATGGGGGTAGCCTCATTTCGAATCTATGAGGGCTTTCCCATAAAGAGCCCACATTTAGGTATGATTGCAATCAAATATCCGACTAGGGACCCTTGTGGTCTGGATGCAGGAATGTGTTCTGCATTAGCCCAAGCAATGCCGCTGTGTGACTCATGCGGGAGGAACAGGGGCAAGCCACATTTTCCCCACCAGGGACCAATGCAGGTTTTATGATGGTTGCCCCAACCCCACTTGCCTACATCGGTCCTACTGGGGCCCCACATTCTGTGCTACCTGGGGTTCCGCGCGAGATAACCCGAGCTTCTTCTATCTCTGTTGGGCTTCTATCAGTTCTAGTGTGTTGTGAAGGCCTAGCGGCAGGATTCTTACGGTGGAAGTTTTATGGGGAGGCCTAATGCGGTTTTGTACGCCTGTCATATTAGGCCTTCGTTCTTGATTTTTGGGGTTGTATAGCTACGTTTAGAGAAGTGCATAGATCACCCTGTTGATGATGAAAGCTTCGACTAGATGGCACAGGTCGTTTCCTTTTACACTTTTCCTTTTGTTTGATATGCGGCGAATCAGTCCCAGAGTTTGGTGTGCTGGAACATTTAGCTTCCAATTTCTTTCTATGTTGTTCCAGTTCTGTATAACCAGTCCAAGAATACGGATATGCAACTGATTTCTTAATTATCTTGCTTTCAACATATACACTAATATTTGCTGACTGCAGGTTGGTGTTCTGACCTGGCCAGGGCAGCGCAGAGGGCTATGGAACAAAAAAAGGTAGGGGTAGCATTAAGAGATATGAAGCGTTCAGATTGGGCCAGAGAAATAACTCATTACTGACATTCTAGTAGAAATAAGAAGAAGAAATGGGCATGAGCAGGACATTTAGTGCGAAGAGAGGATAACCGATGGTCGCTTAGGGTAACAAACTAGATTCCAATGGAAGGTAAGCGAAGCAAGGGGCGGCAGAAAGTTGGCTAGGCGGATGAGGTCAAGAAGCTCGCAGGGTTCAAGTGGATGCAGCTAGCACAGAACCGGATTAATTGAAGAAATATGGGAGAGGCCTTCGCTCTGCGGTCGGTATAGTCAGGCTCATGATGATGATGAGTTTTACCATCAAGCCGCTTTGAAACCGAGAGACTAAGCGACCTGATGGGAGTCACAAGTGTTCCATGGATTATCACAGGAGATTTCAATACCCACCATCCTTTGTGGAGAGGTGTTAGGATGAGCCTCAGGGCAGAAAGCTCGTATCCTTTGCCTCGGACCATAATGTTCAATGCTTTAATGACGGAACCCCGACGTATATTAGAGGAGTGAATTATAGCATCTTCCTGGATTTGACTCGTTTCGGAATGCCTTAGAAGACGCGTCCGCTAGTTTTTAGATATTGAAACCCATGGAAGCGACCACATCCCGACCTACCTTAACCATTACCGGCCATGCCACATCTTCCTCAGTACCACGTATGCGCTAAATTGACTGGAAAATTTCCAAGGAATTTATGGAAGATACTTGCGTTGGAGGCTTCCACACGGGTATCGAAGGAATGATTAGGGAGGCTATGCAAAGAGCAACCCGCTTTTTCAAACCTGTGGCAAACTACACACATTTTGATCTGAATTACAGCGACTGCGATCGCTACGGCGGCGAGCAGAGCGTAGATACCGTCGCATGAAATCTCACCTAGACCTTCGGTACGCCAGAAGCATACAAATGAAGATCCAGTGCAGAATTCAGACACTTGAGACTCAACACTGGCGGACGTTTTGCGCAACACTGAATCCACGGAAGTCCTTGTCACAAGTATGAAATGTGATTCGTGTCCTACGAACATCCCCTCAACAGCGCTACTAGTTCAAATACCTCGCACTGCAACAGCGACGCAGCGAGGTTGATGTAGCCGAAGAATTCTATGCAAAGTTAACTGGCCTCTCAAACCCACCAGAAGCGGAGTATTGCTGTGATGTTTCACAATCGAGGGATTCCTGTATGGGTCTGTTATTTCATTTAGAAGACCTCGACGCCGCGCTAGCTTGTTGCAGACGGTCGTCATCTCCGGGGCCCGATGGTGTGACGTACGCCGCGCTTACCAACCTTGGTCAGGAGGCTCAGCGGGCTCTTTTGGACCTTTAGAACAAGTCATGGTGCGATGGCACATTTCCCGATGACTCGAAGACCAGCCGGCTCATTCCACTGCTGAAATCATGGAAATCACTCCTCGAGCTTTTATAGTATCCTCCGATAGCACTTGCCAGGTGTATCGGCAAAGTTATGGAACGAATGCTCATCACGCGCATTAAGTGGTACTTGGAGAGATACCAAGTGTATCCAAGCTTTATTTCCGTTTTTCGACGTGGCCGTTCGTCTATCGACAACGTGGTAGACCTGGTTACGTTAGTACAGGTGCAACAAATTTTGAAAAGATTGACTGTGGCGTTATTTTTAGACATCAAGGGCACCTACGACAACATAGCACATCAGGCTATTATGGAAGCATTGCAAACTGCTGAGATTTGAGGCCGTATGTTCTGCTGGATACGCAGCTATTTATCAGAGAGGTCGCTTTTTATTCAGACTCAGGACGGACCAACCTCTTTACACCGGTGCTCACGCGGAGTCCCACATGGTGGGGTGTATAGCCCAACCTTGTTCAACCTTGCTCCCATCGGCCTGGTCGATTTGCTGCCACAATCTGCTGAGATGTCCATCTATGCCGATGATATCTGCATTTGGGCGTCAAGTGTGACTCGTCCTCAAGTCCGTACGAGACTAGCATGGGCAGCATCAATCGTGACGTCTTACCTACATTTGCAGGGCCTTAACATTTCAAGTGAGAAATGCTCTCTTGTGGTGTTCACACGAAAACAAATTTCATACTACACCATATCTTAAACGGGAAAGCCATTCCCTAAAAAGCTATGGCTTCCTGGGAGTTGTCATTGACAGGAACCTCTCGTGGAGCACACATCTGAATAACATGAAAAAGAGACTACTTGCCATTTTCTGTTCTCTCCTTCCTCGGGAGAAAGTCCCGGGCACATCAGTGCACTCGATGCTACAACTTTATCGATTATTATTTATGTGGTACAGCCTTGTGATATTCAACAGCATCAAGAAGACGAACATTCGGACTCTCCAAAGTGTGCAAGCGCAAGCTCTCCGCATCTGCCTCGGTTTGCCTAAATGAACCACAACGGCAGCAACAGCTCTTCTAGCCGGGGAACATCCTGCCACTGCGTATGTTGCTGTCGAAACCCTGAGAACACACATTAAACACCTCTCACAAGTTCCGAATCACCATCTGGCAAATCTCCTAGCAACTAGACCATGTATTGCCGTTTCAAAACCATTGAAGTTCACCGCACTTATCTTCCCTTGCAGTTCACCCTTGCTTCAAGAACGCGCGCACACATATGTAGCCTACATGAACCTCAGATTCACCTTTCAATTCCTGGCATAAAGAAGAAAGCTGGGGTGCCAATGCTTGCCTTGCAACAAATAACGCTGGATCACCTTTATTCTAAGCACAATCGTCGAATACATGTGTACACGAATGGCTCAGTTACGTCAGCTAGCTCTGCGGGGTCAGTGGTACCCTACTGAAAAACCAAAAGTTCTGCAGGGCAATAACATCACAAAATCTCATCAAATCACACAGACTCTCATACGATGCGCATCATTATTATAAAATAGCTCCCATATTTATGATAATGAACAAGAATTTATGAGATCATATGCAAATATATGCGACTCGTATGCGATTCCTTATGTGAATACAGATAGATTGTGTGAGAAAATGTGAGGTTATTGCCTCATACAATTTTTTCAGTAGGGTAGTACCGGCAAGGTCCGTCTTGATAAGGCTAAAGACTACACACCTCACCTTTGCACTTGTGCGGAACTAGCTTCCCTACGGACTGCAGTAGAATACATCTGCCAGGAACTCCCCCAAGAATAGTCAGTTTTCACTGACAGCAGAGCACCAAAGCAGAGCTTCAAGGCATGCAAATGGCACTAAGCCATGGTTCAAATGAACAACTCATTGCAGAGATCTGCACGCTGTGCCACGCTGCACCACGCCGCAATATCCAAAGGTCACGACATCATCTATCAGTGGTTGCCAGGACACGGTAGCATTGCAAGAAATAACCAGGCGGACGACGCTGCCCTTTCTGCACACAGCGACGGACGTCCAGTCCAAATTTCGTTAACGGGAGCCGACGCAGCTAACCGGCTCCGCTGTTAGGCTGTGGAGCTGACACATTCAGCGTGGAACACCGGAGAGGTCTCCAACCGTCGCCTCAAGGCACTGTACTCCGAACTGTTCCTGCGTAACTCGTCGTGAAACAACATTACTGTGCCGCCTAATGCGTGGCGTCGCTTTCGCAAACAGATACGCCTTCCTGATCGGGATGGCTGACAGCCCTGCTTGTTGAACGATGTGGCGTTGACGAAACGATTGAATACCTCCTTTGTGAGTTCATTGTTTTTGCAACTGAAAGACATACGCTGCGTACTGCTTTGGATCGCCTGGACGCTCACCCCTTAACGGAAGGGAAGATTGGGACCATGGCCACAAGAGTCATCTGCGCTCAAAGCCTACAAGGCACGCCTTCGCTTTTTAAGATAGACTAGTCTGATTGACAGACTGTGACTTTTTCACCTCCTCTCCTCTTTTACCCTTCCCCTTTATTCCCCAAATTTTCGCTCCGCTGTGCAGGGTAGCCAACTTCAAATATTTCTGGTTGACATCTCTGGCTACCGCCTTCCTTTTTTCCTCCTCCTCCTCTTTCCATTCGTGATCATGTACCAACCAGCCCGTATTCATTCTTTGCTATTATAGCATGTTTAACTGAATTTACTCTATAAATATGTGCATATTTTAGCGGCATCTAACTACAAATTAAATCACCATCCCTTGATTTGTCCAACGACGAGAGGAAGGATGGAGATGAAGGTTTGAAAAACACTTTATCCTGCCTTTCTGTGTCCCGCAGGGTTTTTATTATCATAGGGTTCATCACAGTAGCTACTGTTCACCTTTATGGCTACTGCTCACCATTAGATTTTCATCTTCCACCACTCTGATCCCTTGTGATGCGCCGCCACGGAGACTAATCTCAGAGACTGCGACTCCTTGGTGAGGCGCGCTTGCTGAGTCCGGTTACCGCTCCGAACTGCGGACATTGCCACGCCACCAGAGCGCTACATTTTGCCATTGTACTGCTGTCGGCCGCCGGCTGCGCTATTTTGTTCGGCTTCAGCGGCATGTTCTGCGCTACCGTCGTTCATAATGAACCCGTTACGCCACGTTACGCAAGGATCGCACTAGCATGGCGCTGGTAGGAACGTGCAACTTGCCAAGGCCGTCGCAGACGACGACGGGTGCTGGCCGCAGCTTTTCCAGTGAAACCGGGACTGTCTCCGCCGCTCTGCTGACGTGAGCAGGAAACCATGCGACGAATGTTACGCATAGGTTCGCAAACCCAGCGCTGGTTTCGAATGGGCACCGCGTTGACCAGGCTGTTCGCAAACTTTTGTACTACGCAGCTTACGGCAGACATTGAACACTTCGACTATTATGTCCAGCTGAATTGTACGCCTACATAGGACAACTTCCTGACACATATTTTATTTATTTATTTGCAATACTGCCAGTCTATAGTTGAGACCATAGCAGGTGGGCATTACATTCATAATATCGACAAGATGATGATGAAAAGAATTAAAGCAGCTCTAGAAAAATACAGTCTTAGGCAATTCTTACAGCACAAAAAACTGAAAATGTGTTATCAAATTCGCACAAACAGCTCGCAAATAAAGGACACATACAACCTCAAAAACGAAACAATGGGATAACAGGCTGTCGACTGCGTTAAATAAGCGAACGAAAAAAAAAAGAAAGCGAAATTTGAATCGAATAATTTCAGCTCACACCGTGACCTGTAGTTTAGAACAAAAACTTGAAAATGAATCAACGTTAGTAACAGATGAGTGCAGGCCATTCCATTCACTTGTTGGCAACGGAAAGAAAGAATGTGTAAGTGCTTCATTGTGACATGAAAATTCGCTTAGCTTGAACGCGTGATGGTTTCTTTACTCTCGCCTATGTTATAATGAAACATACTGGGATAAGTCGATGTTAACGGCATTATGCAGTAACTGATATAGGAATTTTAATCGTGCCAACTTTGCTCTTGCTCATAGTATTTCGAGCTCGGATATTGCAGCTAGTTCGGTTGGTGAATCTGTTCGCTTGTGTTTGTTATGAATGAATCTTAGTGCTTTACGATGTATTCTTTCAAGCCTCGAAATGTTAGTAAGAGAATGGGGGAAACCAAACGGTGTTAGCATATTCTAGCACTGGTCTATTAAAAGTCTTATAAGCTAAACGTTTAGTTTGTGCAGGGGCTATGCGAAGACATCTTCTAAGAAAAAATTATTTGCGCAGTGCTGTAGCAGTGATGTTACTGCTGTGTTCGCCCCATCTAAGATCTGGAATCAGTGCGACACCAAATTATTTGTGCTAAATATTTGTGCCTCGTAGAATAACATATGTTGTTCTACGAGGCCTCCGAGACGACACGGGACCCCAGTCGAAAATCTCGTAGTAGTTCCCATTGACCTACATTTAGCTCTTTATTCTTAGTTTAAGTTCAGGGTGCCACGTGGAAGGGATTCGAGAGTGGCGGGTGGCTTCGACATTGCGCTGTCGGCTTCAGAAACGCTCTACCTTTGCTTTATCATAAACGTCTTAGACTCAACCGATTCAGCATATGCTGTTTTTGCGGCCAAGATGTTCAGCCTCTCCACAATGGCGAACACCAACTCGGCAGCAAGCAAAATAATGCAACTCGAAAACAGATTAGAACGCCTCCAAGCGGCCTCTAATGAAGAGTTCATGACGCCGCCTAGAGAGAATTATGGGAACCTCGATGCACTCTTTTTCTGTGATAACTGGGATTGGCCAATGTACTTCATTCCCTCATGGCCAGTGCGAGAGATAACATCGGCAACTACACAATAGGAGTGATGAGTGGCACAGTATTGTTTCAAAGCTGTGGCCTCATGCTTGGAGGCGCCTGGAATGCAGTCGTTGCGAAATACAGGCATACCAGGCCATAGTCGAGTTAGCGCCTGTGCTGGGAGAGGACGCAAATCACTTGCTGCAGTTCACTCACGACTATAATATCCCAGACCTATGCGAGCGACAGGCAGCGTGTCTGGTGTTAATGGAGATACAGCACTGGCATAGCTGCCAAGCTTACGCTTGGAGAGGAGTTTGCCACCACTCCGCGCAGCCACATGGACACTCAACTGGGACATCTGTTCAACGCATCCAGATATGTAACCACCGACTTGGTCGACATTGGTCGTTTCTGGCTGGACGCACTTAACAAGGATGCCACGCCACAGAAACTGCGTGCCATGCGTTTCGAGTTCCGAGCACAGTGAAACCTGTAGAGGACGAGTCCTTTGCAAAAAAAAAAAGCTTCATCTACAAGCCTTTGGGTGACTATACGACGTCTTGGAATGCTGAACACGGCAACAAAAGTAACACTTTTGAAACATTCGTTAATTCTAGAACGGCTAATTCGTGTATCAAAGGCAGGTATCAACACTTATATGGCACGGACAGGCGTGAAATAACATCCGAGACCGCAGCAAGCTGAAAAAAAAACAAAACGTTTTTGCGGCTCCTGTTCTAGAAGAACGCCCTTTGCATTGGCCTTCTTTCTGCACGTGCTTGTTTCTTGGGCTAGATAAGTCACTAGTCATTAGATACGTCACTAGAAAGCGAATAGGAGGTATGCGCCCTGTTCGCGTGTCGATATTTCTTTTTCTTGGTGTTTTTCGTCTCACTCTTTTATTTCTATATAGCATATTGAAAAGCGCGGTGCATTTTTATTGGCAGTATATCAAGAATGTTGCGCCTTCGAGAGCCACTGAAGAAGGTTTCGAGCCTTCAGGTATGTTTTAAGGTATTGTTTACGTCCGAAAGACCCGGAATTATTTTTCATTCATTAATTTTGAACTCTCTTCGGCACACACCACAGGAACTCAAGATTAAAGTCGAAGTTACTATCTACCTTTACTAACTAGTTACTAACGAGCATGTATAACAGCGCAGCTGTACAGGACAAGCAAAATTTGTAGCCTTCGGTGAAATATTTTCATTCGAAATTATAGATCATGAGACATTACAATTTTCAATGAAGACGATAACCTCAGGCGTTTGGGGGAAGGGTTGGGGGGGGGGGAGGGTGCATTAATCCAAAGAATATAGTGAAACCCGTATCCTATACATGAAATACATGAACAGGCATTTAGTTAATTTTGTTATCATCGCATTCGCCTAAGAAAAGGACAGCACTAAAAGAGAGATGAAAAGGAGAGCTAAACCGGATACGTCTTGCAAAGGTACAACAGCAGCAACCTCGGGTAGATTAGCGAAACGATTCTTGACCCACAGAATAAGCGCGCTCAGTTGAATGCGGCTATACTGGATTCCTAGTAACGTCGGATGAGAAAATGAAAGTACTCTGCGCAGTGCGTGCCTCAAAAAACTAATCAAATCGTGTGCGTGTTCTTTTTGCGTGACAGTTAATGTCATCCTCATAATACAAAGGTAAGCTTCCAATTCCTCACTAACCGTTTTGTTAGTGCCAGACATTTAGCGTGTCGATAAGAAGCACAGGAACTACAATTTTTACGCTTAATGTAAATGATGAATAGGATCAACGGAGAAGACGAAGAAAACGCTGTTGATTCCATCATGGAGAAGGCGTTCTTGGATGACACTACCACGGATGAAGCTGCCGCTAGCAAGGCCCAAGAAACTTCGCTGAGTGCAGCCGACGTCACGCTACTCGTTGGTAGAGAGGCGGCACCAGAAACGCGGTTTACAAATGAAGCGGAAGCCCTTGGTTCATCTCCTGCGTCGAGTGCGGTACGTGAAAAGTGAAGCCTGGACGAGGTTCGCGATACGCCTTTGTAGGGCTCGTTCGAAACACACGGAAACATGTACAGGCACTTTAGTTTACTCGTTTATATCGAAGAATGCACAACATCACGAATATCTACAGCTGTACTCGCAAGAATCCCTGTGTTGTCATAATTGCTCTTGTAGGTGCCCTTTAGCTGATTTGCTTAATTGCTGCTCAGTATATAATGGCATTCTTTAAACTGGTAGAAGTTGGGAGACATGAGAAGGAAGCAGCAAACAGTTACTTTTTTGTGTGTGCAGAGAGGTTGCGTGGCGCCGTTGCGATCACAGATGGAACGCTATATGGGCCGTATAGTATAGAAAGCCGAGAGAAAGTAAAACCACTTAGTCTTCTCTGTTGGAAGGTCGTCCTGGCTGGATGAACTCTGCTCAATATTGATAGCGGTGACACGTAAGATAGCGGTGCTTGTGCTGCCGCTACTTTCTTTCAGTGACCACCGTATGCGATTTTTTCTGATAGCAGCAGCGGTAGGCTTACGGATA
Source organism: Amblyomma maculatum (assembly GCF_055883805.1). Lineage (NCBI taxonomy): Eukaryota > Metazoa > Arthropoda > Arachnida > Ixodida > Ixodidae > Amblyomma > Amblyomma maculatum. The sequence goes on from NC_139346.1 coordinate 136,350,234, forward strand.
GAAGCAATAATTGCCACCTGGCACGAATGCTGTAATGGTAGTATTGCCTGGTACATTGCGTTGTACTTGTCATGTTAAGAGACAGGAGGCCTGCAGAGTGTGTCAGTGAAATAACTCGAGTTAATGACATTCTATTGGAAATCAAGAAAAGAAATGGGCATGGGCAGGGCATTGTAGTACGAAGAGAGAATAACCGATTGTTGCTAAGAGTAACAAATTGAATTCCAAGGGCAGGAAAGCGTAGCAGTGGGCGGCAGAATGTTCGGTGGGTGGAAGAGGTTAAGGAAGTTTGCAGGGCTCAAGTGGATGCAGCTAGCACAGGACAGGGGTAATTGGAAGAATATTGGAGAGGCCTTCACCCTGATGATGTTGATAACCTTTCGTTTCAAATTCGTTGCTTCTGTTATTCTGTTTACCACTCGCGAACCAAAGGTGGAGCATGACTCTCTGCAGAACATTGCCTTTAATGATATTTTGCATGTGCTTGGTCCTTCATAATTACTTGTCTGTGCACTTACCTCTAGCGTCGACAGCAACGTATCTACAGCCAAAGTCATAATTGTGCAGCCTGGTAGTTTAGTTTCTACCGTGTGTGAGAGCTTGTGTACAACATCCGTGGATGACTTAATCTAGGACGGGTCAAGACGAAAGTTCATCTCAGCGTAGACAGATTTGGAACACTGGCGATGCGTGACTCGCCACACATCAAGGTGGTAAAATATTCTAGATTGTGTAATAACAACGTGAAAGCGTTAACGGCCCACTGTACAATAAAATCCGGCGTCATGTTGCCGGCATCTGGTATCTGGCCGGCATCTGGCCGGTGTTGTGAGCAAAAATATTGTGGGGGTTTAAGCACGACTTGAACCTACTGATACGAGCATAAGCGGTGTTACGCATGGTTATGCATGGTTGGATGTATGAATTAAGGGAACGCTTAAAATTCACCTTTAGAATAGCCATGACAGCCCCTGTAACATAGCTGTTTCAATCCGCAATGTTTCTTCATGCACTTTTTGTTAGGCGTTGAGGAAAAGGAAGACGCAGTATACTTTTGGGTAGGCACCACTGAATGATGGATACGTGCAATTAATCAGGTCAAGGTCACTCTACCTTTCTGAAGGTCAAGCGTCCAGACAGGTACACCTGGATGATACATGGCGTATTGAAGCTTTCGCTTGAAAGTCGCGGTAATGTCGCTCGGAGGTAGGCTCTCAGGGCACGGGACTGCGCACTGATTGGGCGTATAGATTGCCTGACGTTACAGTTACCAGAAGCTGCTGACTCGGACCTCTGCTTTAATATGGGAGAATCAGCCTGTCAGAGAATTTGCATTTTGAGTCATACACGTTACCCCTAGGCAACGCAGGCACACTGCAGTTTTGGTCACAAGTCCTGAAGCCAAAGGATTTTCATCTCGGCCGCAAAATAGAGCTGTGAAGGCATCACTAAACCCCGTAGGACCTTTTAATTGCTAGAACATGGTTTCTTGTCACAGCGAAAAACTATCACATAACTTTTCCGGGCCCTTTATTCTTTAAAGGTGTCATTACGGCTAAATTTTGCCGCTGAGAAGAGTCCTTTGCTTTAGGACTTCTGAGCAAAGCTGTACGTTCACAGAGCTTGGTTAGTGTGGGATTCGAGTGGTAGTCTACGCTGTCGCTTCAAATATACTCGTAAATTGGGCTCTTAAGCGTTCCGCACAATTTTTCGATGAAGAATACAGCTTATTTAGCTATCTTCGGAATATGGGACATGAATCGTGTAAACGACAACGAACAAAAAAATAAACATGCACGGAAACACGGAAAGCAATTTTCACTCTCTCACTGCAAAGCCGATCTGCCAACACCCTCGCTGCTTTCCAAGTACCGCTACAAACAAATGTAAACGGAGCACGCAATTTCCCTCTAAAATTTTTCGCGTGTTGAATAATTTAAACTGGGAGTCATGGTATGTGCCAACCTGTAGTTGACCTCAGCGCCCTTTGACTTGAGCAAATATTGTTTTCTTATCTCTGTTTTACAAGGCGTGATATTAAGTTGAACGCAAAAGCATGCTCCATTTACTTATATCTGCCCCTGTATCTCTAAACAAATATTCCGCATGCCGTTCTTCACTGTATGCAGTTTGCTGTAACGGCCATTTATCCTGGTGCACTTGCAGGGCAGCGGCCTCAGATTATCGCTCGCACTGGAGAAGAAGTCGGCCTCGAGCGAACCAATCTCCACTGCAGAGCCGCCGCTGGTCAAAAGAGAAGCTCCGGTGCTGCCCGTGCGACATCCGAAGGCCCGTGCTCCAGCTCAGTACCCGACGCCGAGGATGCCAGTCGAATATCGGGTACGCCCCGTTAGGAGCTGCACTGTCCTTTGAAGCATTGCTTTAATTGTCGTCTTGAGTGCCAGCAGGTCGAAAACATAGAGGTGTCAGCAATGGCGCCAAAACGCATGGTCAGTCAATATTTGTACAATTGTGCGACAGGTAATCTTGTGCTACTGCTCCAGTATGCTGGAAGTTTAGGATAAAGGCTTTAAAAGCATTGAGTTCTGTATTTAAACGGTCAACTGGCGGTGTAGACGCATGGATTCTGGAGTGACCACTGCACTGGCACGGCATGCAGTCGAGTAGTGTTGGCAGGCAAACTACCTCTTCTACCATCACTGCAGAGCGTAATTTCGATAATATATAACACATACGTCTACGAGCAGTGTCAGTGCTGTGTAATAACCAGTACTCTGAAAAGACGGAACAGAGTCTGCTGAAGCAAAGTTCGGACAATTTTACCACTGATTTAAAAAATTCGCTTTCGGAACTGTGTCATTCAAGGCAGAAAATTGAGGCTGCGTCAGGGAAGTGCGATCATAGCTGCTTCGCGCAGTTCTTGCTTCCATAAATTATCACGTACAATGACTGGCTTGAAAAGTGCAGTGAGGGAAACGTCAGAGCAGACGAGTTTACTGTGCTGTCCTTTCTTCTCTTGGCTGTAATAATTAAAGAAACGCTAATATATGAGTAGTTTTGATCATCATCATCATCAGCAGCAGCAGCATCCTGATTATACCCACTGCAGGGCGAAGGCCTCTCCCATATTTCTCCACTTAACCCGGTTCTGTGCTAGCTGCATCCACTTGACCCCTGCGAACTTCTTAATCTCATCCGCCCACCTAACTTTCTGCCGCCCCCTGCTACGCTTTCCTTCCCTTGGAATCCAGTTTGTTACCCTCAGCGACCATCGGTTATCCTCTCTTCGCACTACATGTCCTGCCCATGTCCATTTCTTCTTCTTAATTTCTACTAGAATGTCGGTAACTTGAGTTATTTCTCTGACCCACTCTGCACGCTTTCTATCTCTTAATGTTACCCCTACCATTTTTCGTTCCATAGCCCTCTAGGTTGTCCTCAACTTAAGTAGAACTCTCTTGGTTAGCCTCCACGTTTCAGCCCCATAGGTGAGTACAGGCAAGATGCAACTGTTGTATACTTTCCTCTTGAGCGATACAGGTAAGCTGCTAGTCATAATCTGCGAGTGCTTGCCAAATGCGCTCCATCACAATCGTATTCTTCTTGTTATTTCCTTTTCGTGGTCCGGGTCTGCGGTTACTACCTGTCCTAAGTAGACATATTCGCCTACTACTTCCAGTATTTCGCTACCTAATGTAAACTGCTGTTCCTTCCCGAGGCTGTTGAACATTACCTTAATCTTCTGCATATTGATTTTTAAGCCTACCTTTCTACTTTTCCTGTCTAGGTCATCAATCATTATTTGCAGTTCATCCACCGAGTTGCTTAGCAAGGCAATGTCATCAGCAAATCGCAGATTACTGAGGTATTCTCCATCTACCCTTATCCCTAACTGCTCCCATTCCAAGTCTCTGAATACTTCCTCTAAACAAGCTGTGAATAGTACTGGGGAGATTGTGTCTCCTTGCCTAACACCTCTCTTTATGGGAATTTTGTTACTTTCTTTATGCAGAACTATTGTTGCTGTGCAGCCGCTATATATATCTTCCAGCACTTTCACGTATGGCTCGTCTACCCCCTCATTTCGCAATGCCTGCATCACCGCCGAGGTTTCAACTGAGTCAAATGCTTTTTCGTAATCAATGAATGCTATGTATAAGGGCTGGTTATATTCCGAGCATTTTGGTATCACCTGATTGATGGTATGGATATGATCGATAGTAGAGTACCGTTTCCGAAACCCTGCTTGATCCTTTGCTTGATTGCAGTCTAAGGTTGTCCTGATTCTATTAGCGATTACCTTAGTAAATACCTTATACGTAACAGACAGTAAGCTGATTGGTCTGTAATTTTTAAGGTCCTTAGAGTCCCCGTTCTTATGAATGAGGATAATGTTTGCATTCTTCCATGGTTCCGGTACCGTCGATGACACCAGGCACTGCGTATACAGGGTGGCCAGGTTTTCTAGCACGATATCCCCCCCGTCCTTCAGCAAATCTGTAGTTATCTGATCCTCTCCAGCTGATTTCCCCCTTTTCATAGTTTCTAGTGCTTTCTTGACCTCGTCCTTCGTCACTGGTGGAACGTCTGACTGTTTTTCACTACCGCCAATCTCATTACGGTCCTGACTACTTTGGCTACTGTAGAGATCTGTATAGAACTCCTCGGCTACTTTGACTATCTTTTCCATATTAGTGATGACGTAGCCCGCCTTGTCCCTTATCGCATACATCTGGTTTTTGCCTATGCCCAATTTCTTCTTTACCGCTTTAAGGCTTCCCCCGTTCTTTACAGCATGCTCAATTTTCTCCATGTTATACTTCCTAATATCGGCCACCTTGCGCTTATTGATTAGCTTTGATATCTCGGCCAATTCGATCTGGTCTGTTGGATTGGAAGCTTTCATACTCTGGCGTTTCTTAATCAAATCTTTCGTCCCGTTAGACAGCTTACCGGTATCCTCTCTAACTATCCTACCGCCTACTTCTACCGCGCACTCAGTAATGATATCTCTGAAATTTTTGTTCCGCTTGATGTCGCTTATTAAAAATATAAAGAAACCACGCAGAACATTACGTGAATCGTGACGTGTATATAGTGTCGCGATTAAGTTCTACGTGCAAGTTATACACGGCGGCATAAGGAACATTGATTTCGTGTAACCCTCATCGACTGCGGTTTTCCTGTGAAGTGGTTGCTTCGTTGGTTGGCGGATGTATCGGGTTTAACGTCTCAAACCGACACGGGCTACGAGAGACACCGTTGTGGAAGGCTTCGGAAATTACGCCCACCGCGGGTTCTTTAGCGTGCCCTGACATTACACAGCACACAGGCACCATGATTTTGCCTCCATCGAAAAGTGACCGCCACGGCCGGCGTTCGATTCGGCATCCTTGCGCGCAGCAGTTGAGCTTCCTAACCACTGCGCCACCACGGCGGAACCTGTGAAGAAGGATTAACATAAAAATATTATGTACGTATTACGATAGGCGCCGCCGCGATGTCGCATTGGCCAGGCGCCCAACCACTGTTGTCGGGATGCCCGTGTTCGATCCCGGCCGCGGCGGCGGCTCGAGATATGTCCTAATACTTGGGGTATTCAGACTGCACTGGCATGGCATATTTACGCGGGGCTTGTGTGTCGCCTCATAGAAACGCAGCGGCCGTGCTTCTATGGAGCCGCAACACAATGCATCCGTCTACTGTGCGATGTCAGTGCATTTAAAGAACTTTAGGTCGTCGAACTTACCCAATATACTCTAGTACTGCATCCCATTGATACCCGACTTATTTTGGGATGTTAAACCCAGTTAACGAAATACATTACTTGTAGTATAACAAAACATGTTAGGTAAAGAGAAGAGCTGGCGCTAAAGTTTGGCGCGTCTTTGACAGTCGCCTGTTGATTGATTTTCTTCAGTGGACTCAAGGTCTTAACGAAAGTACGGAGAGCTGTTTAGACGCGGAAATTCGAAACAGTTTTCTTTTCATGGTATGAACTATCAAGTGTTGAGTCACGGCTAGAGAAAAATTAGAAGCTACCACTCAGCTGGCTTTTCACTACATTTCGCTCATGTTGAACGAGTGTATAAAAACGGAGGCTAGTCATGAGTGAAATTATATTTACAGAGCTAACCAGTAAAGCGTACGTAAACGCTGAAGCTTTCAATGTGCTGCATAGTCTTTATTCACTCTCCCTGCAGGTAGAGGCTGGTGACGGGAGTAATTCCGGCTGCAGGCTATCGCAGATTTGCTTCGGCGTCTGTGCCGTGTCGCTGTTCGTGCTGTCGGCGCTCATCACTGGCACGCTGACCGTGCACGCCGTGCGAAGGGTGGATATCGTCAGTCGGCTGCTGCGGGAGATCGTCAACGAAACCAGGCTCCACAGTCCCGACGTGTCTGCCCCAGCCACTATCACCACGCCACCGTCCTCTCCAGAAAAGGGCAATGTGGCCGTCGACAAATTGATTACTGCCGGTCACCCGGTGGTATATGACGACCTCCCCACCAACGGCACCCAACAGCCTCCTCGGCCACGCCTTCTGTGACACAGAGCTGATGTTCTCAGAGAAAAGGATTTTGTGTGGTAGACTATGTTGCGTATTCAACGCAGCCGATCTGAGGCCATGTGGTCGATCGGCTTGCCTTAAAATAATTGCAGTAGTATATTGACTGAGAATACGTATTTTGTTACTCTGGCAATGTATTGCTGAAAGCATACATTGAAAAAACATTAGTATTAATTGCAAAGGCCCTTACACGTTCAATGATGCAGCTGCTGGAAATTACATCCTCGGCAATAAACTCGATGGGTCTTAATCGCTCACATTCCGCCCGTCAAGAGAACAGAACTTTCTTGAGCAACTCGCTCGTGTTCTATCCGAAAACCCTTCTTTTATCTTTACATCCCCCTAGCATTGATAATGACAGAAGTATAATGAAGATGGTTGAGAACGCCATTTAAAGGAAAGTAATGCAAGAGAAGTGTAATGAAGCTGGTTGAGAACGCAATTCAACGGAAATTAATGCAAGAGCGTAGCCCCATAATTGGTTTGATGCTCCGCGGAACTTCTTCGAATTCTGTTAAAGGAAGGAAAACGCAGGGGGTGAATGCAAGAAGTAACGTCCTTTAGAACGTACTGCTTAGGCGCACATTCCTAAATTGAATGTCGTCGTACTGTCTTCACTGTCGTCGTACAAGTTTTTTGCGTGCCCCATTGGACGACGCCGCCAAGGACAACATCGAAGTTTTTAGGTCTTCTTAACGCTTTTAGTGCTGGCCAGTGACAAACAGAAGTAGCTTTGCGCACTGACCAAAATATAAGAATTGTACTTCAGCGCACGCCAGCACCCGAGCTTTTACAGGTGCGCAGTGATAGAACCTTTATCCCTCGATTTTCCTTTGTGAGCAAACTTGATGATTATGAACTTGAATGGATAATTTGAGCTTGCCGTAGGCTCAGTAAGGGCCCTAGGAAATGGGGACATCGTGAAAAAATGCACAAAGCATAGCGTGAAGATAAAACGCAAATGAGTGAAACTGTCTTACCTATAATTTTAGTGCTGGTAAAGAATAATTGTTGCTTGTCTCACTGAGGGCTTCTTGATTCAATCGTATATGGTCTGGGTAAAACATATAAATAGCAATTTGTAACAGGTGTGGTGCTACATTTTGTGGTCTACCACCCGGCTATATTTGCCGCGTGCATGACAAGCATAAACGAGATTAATATGTTTGTTTGCTTATTCATTTATGTAGTAAAGCTAAAGTGAATTTCAATAGATGGCAAAATGCAGTGGGATAATTGCAAGATATCAAAACGGGCTGTTTTATGGCTGCTAAAAATGAAGCAACAAATGGCACACACAATTTCAAGCTAAAGCTGTCCACAATAATTAAAATGCTCATGTTTGTCCCGTTTAATATGAACGCTGCAGGCAATACTGTTTTTAGTTAGCAGCGTTAGTTTTCGTATATCTATCAAAATTTTTCTCTGCTCTCGCTACAAAGCCGTAACAATATTATCCAACTTAGGCTTAACGTTGGATAACAATTTACGTAGGATAGGAATATTATCCAACTTGCACGAACAGCAGCAAAGCTGCAAACGATCGGTCACAAGAAGAGAACAACTGCCGACTGCAATTCTACTCTCTTAGCATTGCAAGGAGCTAACCATCATGGAGGAGTCTCGGCAAAAAAGGCTTCGGCGCGGTGGAGGTGCTAGGCAGCAAGACGCCACTCCAGTGGTATTCAAACTGGAAGCGAGATCAAGGAGCCACCGAACTCTCCCAAAGGGGATATACAGCTCTGCTGCGGAGGAAGCAGGCAGCGTTGGATTTGGCTCCATTCCAGATGAGCACGCTGAGCTGTCGAGACGAGTCAGCGCACAACTTGGTGCAGCTGCCAACTACCACCGAGCACACCACCACTCTCGGCCAGGTCACGGGACCATCGTATGAGCAACCGCAAACTTTGCCGTGTCGCTTAGTCTTGTGGCGTTAAGGCTGTTTCACATGATGCGATTATAGCCGCAGCAGAGCATTCCAATCGCACAGCGACAGAAAGGCACGCCGTTCCCGTCGCAGAGCGGCAGCGGCTGACTCCAAAAGAGTTGAACGCACGTCGCACAGTCGCAGCGCCCGTTCCGACAGAAGCGACTGGCAGCCAATAGAATTCCGAGATGTGACAACACAGGAAACGACATAGCGAAGACCTTCGAAACTGCTGCAGAGGTAATGCTCACTTGATTTGGATTTCCAAGTCCCGTTTTCGGCTCAACAAAATTGGTCTATCCACCAGTGCCTTGAAGTGGACGCATTCATTAGGGGCATTTCTCTTGTTTAGGAGCTAACATTACCAGAAGGCGGCGCCGTTCACGACCAAGTGCAGAATAAAATCAAGCGTCCAATTGAACGTTTTCCTCATCGGACCCACGTGTTCTTGCTTCTATAGGAACTGCCTCTTGTTTTTCGAGAAGCTCAAGGAGCAAGCTTGTAGTGCGTATGATCAATTGCGGGCGAGCTGAAGCAATCTAGAAAAGCGCACAAAACGACGCTCAGCCACAGCAAAACTATTGTACGCAGTTGCGCACGAAAGGAAAACCTCAAATATGGCTTTTTTCATACAGGGACACAAAAAGTATGAGCCAATAAAGGCTTTCGCTTAAAACTCTAAGCAGAACCAAACTCAAGAACAACTCTTCTCGTCATGATACCGCTGGCTACTCTCCTTTTTTTCTGCTCTTTGGCCGACATCCATTACTCCTTTTCGACACATCACGAATCGCTACTGACGCTGCTCTAGTACTTACGCTCGTGATGCCATCCCCAGCGCTAATGATTCCCACCATATTGCTCGCGACAGGCTCTTTGCCTGCCAAGGCTCCCACGAATACCGGCACTACGCTCCAAGCTCTCTCGTTCTACTTTGGCTCCCGTCCTGCAGAGTGGGCTTGCGTAAAAAACTTCTCCCACTCTACTCAGGCCCTTACCGTACCTTGCGTCGAGTCACCGACGTCACATACGAAATCGCGCCTCCTAATTCGAGGTCTTCTGAAGCACCAGCCACCGATATTGTCCGTGTGTCAACCCTCAAACCATATCATTTATGGTCTGCTTCACCCCAATAGAACGCACCGGCATTGCGCTTTTGCGGAAAGGGTAATATTATCCGGCGTACCGAGCAAGTGGAAGACGAATCTTCTGGCCGAACGGACGAAGACGACATAGAATATGCAGTTAATTATACATCTCAAAATTTAATATCTCTGCACCCCAATTCTTGGCCGATCCCCCTGTATGGGTATGTGTCATCAAACTAGAGGAGAACAACAGCAACAACAACGGTGCCCATCGAGTCTGGAATAGTGTTACCCCCCACTGTGTGATTTCCACTTGTAACAATATCACTGTGCGTAGACATCATTTCAGGCACTTTCGCTTTTTATACAGTCACTTCAAAATCATTCGGTGTTTCTCTACTGAAATAATATATGACTACATTTCCTTCACCATGATTGCAAGCAGACAAGAGTATAGGCTCGTCTACCAACCTCATCGTCTTGCCCAGCAGCGGCTGGCTATAGGGTGACTCGATGTCGGGGCCTAGAGGCTTTTTTAAGGCTGAATCTTCCGTTGTTGTCATGGTGCAGCGGCATCCAAACATAAAATATTTAGCATAAGACGCCTGCTTGTGAACACGTAGTGTTAGTGCCTCTTAGCATCCAAAAATCTCCATCCCAGAAGCCGTATGTATGGGCCGTCTGCAGGAGTAGAATATGGGCGCTTAATGTAGTGGAGGGACGCGCATGGTTTGGATAAATTAACTTCAGATGCCTGTTTGATGCACGTAACAGCTTTGTGGCCGCTTACTGCCCAGCTATCTTGTTTACACAGCTTGCTTACGCGTGTCGTCCGCCGGAGCAGCCTGCGCGCCCCCCTCGGTTTCTTTGGATGTGCGCCGTATCAGAAAACGCGTTACAGAACGTCGCAATAATTAAACGTTCTTCATATTATGGTCTGCACATCAGCTGCTTTGGGTGCGACTTTACGTTTTTTGTTGAATTGTTGCATCAACCACATGCAAAATTCGCACTGCAGAAATTGTCACGGTTATCTGCACGAGAAGTGCGTTCGTTGGTGTTCGTGGGTGGGAGGGGAGAAAGGACTCCTACCGAACCTAACAGCTTATACGATAAAAATGACAAGCAATCATAGGATAGCTACAAATATAGCTAGAAGCTAGAAGCTATGTCACACGAATACATCCAATCCTCATTGATCTCAATTTGCATCAGCTGTTATTATTATTTTTGTATTCATTATAAAAATACTGCAAGTCATTTCGACTCAAGCAGAAGTGACACAATATACAAACACCAGCTGCCAGCTTGATACAAGAGACACATTGCTCAAACCAAGAAACATGCAAAAGCATCCAAAACTATTGTCGATGATTATGGTGAATGAATTGACAATCATAATATAAACTAGAAAAATTACATGAGATAATCTTCGAGCTGCTTTGCAAAAGTATTTGATTCAGTTATTTTTACCGGCAATAAATTCCAATCTGCAATGGTTCTTGGAAAAAACTGTTCGAATGCTTCCGTACGTGCAAAAATTGGGGCTAAGGAAATATTGTCGCTGTATCTGGTTCTCTTCGCGGTACACCGCTTTAAGCTTACGTGCATATAATTATCTTAACTATAAGACCATGAAATATAGTTCGTGAGGGTAACATCAAGATGCTTATAGAACTCAACCTTCTTGACTAAACCATCCTGAAACCTATAAGAAAAAATGCTGGGCGTCTGTTTCTAGAAGTCCGCAATAGCACCGTTTTCTGCGCTTGTTCCCTGTCCCATATCTTGCACCAACTGTCATTTCGTGAAGTGCATTTTGCAATAGAGCATGAATCATCCGTGGATAAAATTTCTTTACATACAAGACAATCATCAGAGAATAATATGACAGATACATCGTTATTCAGCGCATCAGCACAATCATTAATATAAATTAAAAATAAAAGCGGGCCTAAGACGCTGCCCTGTGGGACACCGGAAGAAATGCTCAGTACAGCAGATGAACACCCAATTTCTATTATGCCTTTATTCACTAAATTATATCGTGCAGAGTGCCAATTGTCTCCAATTTAAACAGAGATTTGTGATGTCATTCTTTATCGAAGAGTTTGCGAAAATCCCAAAACAACACCACAATTTGGCCGGCTCCATCCAGCACTCGCAAGAATTTATGAACAGTAGATACCAGCTGGGTGACAGTCGACATGTTCCTCCTAAATTCGTGTTGGTGCATCGTCAGGAAATTATTTTGATCTAAAACTTCACGCACATAATTGGCTACAGCATGCTCCGGCAACTTCCAGCAGTTACTTGACACTGGGCAAGTAATTAGTTACTGAAAGGCGATAATCTTTTTTAAAGATCTGAACTACGCGTGCCTTGCTACAATCTTGTTGTATCTCACCTTTTGAATAGACAAATTAAAAATATGCGTCAGAAAGCCGGAAAATTGTTCCGCGTAGCGTTTTAGGAACATGTTTGGGATCTGGTCAGGCCCTGTAACCTTTTTAGGATTCAATTCTATTACCATAGCCAAAACCCCTTCTCGTGTTACTAATACCTCGCTAAGGCCGCGAGGAGCTGATACCAGAGTCTGGAACTTATCATCCGTGGAATAAATACTTTGGAATTGTTCATTAAAGCGATCAGCTAGCTCGGTTGCGTTCGTTATCTTTTCATCTTGGGGATTTATTTCCAAAACTTCTTTACTCTGACCTTGGTATCGCCAAAGAATTCATGGATCCGACGCAATGAAATCTGCAAGGGTTTCAATAAATAATTTGTGCCGAACTTGATTAACGTTTGTTAAGAGCTTATGCTCTAGCTAAAAAAATTGATGCATGCCCGTTTTTCCTTGCTTTCTTAGCCTCTTTATTTTACGTTTGGCGTGCATAACATCGCGAGTAAATTCAGTGGTTATGACGGAGGTTGTTTAATTTCTTCAGTGGGATAAAATGTGTAATACAGAACTGAACTGCATGACAAAAAGGACACTACAAGTGGGGAGAATTGAAAGGACACCACAAGTTCAAGAAGGATTGAAGCATGCGATGTAACACGGGCCTTTTAAACGACCATTGAGAAGTGTATTTCGTGTGCGTTAAAGGGGCGCCAAATGATGTGCCTAGATTATGATAGTACCTTTACATAACAAGCATAATGTTCTATCAAAGTTCTATCATACATTTCTTCGTTAATATTTGAGGTCGTATTGCTTTAGAGTGCTTTTAATTTTAGAACTGAGTGAAGACGAGGGTGTCGACGCCCGCTCTCGAGAGTGCTTGAAAGCTCAGAAGCGCTTTATTAAACCATTCAGGCTCAGGCTCGATTGCGTTGAAAGTCGTCATGCGACAATTTCGATCTGCACTGCAATTAATGCAGATCGATTTCAATGAGGATCGAAAGTGTCCATGCGACAGAGGTATAACGCATGATTCAGTGACAGCTATGGAGCGATATTTGACGCGATATATTAAGATAAAGATTTCACAGCGAGGAATATAATTCAAGAGGACTGTTTCAAATAATTTCAAGGAAACGTAGGACTGCTTCTTCTACTTCAATGACAAAAATAATAGGTCGTGGAAGCCGTAATAAACTTCTACCGTTAACATCTGCGCTCTGCTCTGTTCTCGCCGTATATTCCTCACTTCGCGGTAACTCTCGTTCTGCTCTACTCATGCTCACAACCCTCAAGATGGCTATCGTGGAGAAATGCGAAAGTCTGAGCGTTGCCGCTTCGCACGGTACATCGCGCACCACTTGTCGAGCACAACGAGCATTCCATTGAACGCATCAAAGTTCACCGGCGTTCTGTATTTGGTTTAGCGGAAAAGCTATGCGCAGTATCTGTCACTCGCGGAATCCCACTGCTATCATCATTATGGTATACAATTAAAAATATGATGCGTATTTCAAGATGTCGGGCATAGCGCAATTGGCTAAAGATAATGTGAATAATGTAAAAATATTGTAAATAATTTATCAATAACGTAACATAATGCAAGGGTGAATGTAAGGCGATAATTGCTCCATTAATCTTAACTGAAGTGGAAGACGCAATTGACTGTTTGCCACTTTCCAAAACTGCGGGTCCTGACGATCTATCAGGTGAATTTTACAAAGCATTCAGGTCAGCCCTTTCCCCAGTCTTACTCCTCGTGTTTGACGCTAGTATTGATGTCTTGTTTCTTCCGCAGTTTTTTAATCAAAAGTCATATGGTACTAATACCAAAAACAGGTGGTAAGGAACGGCAACAGGCCTATCACACTTTCAGATGTTGATTATAAGACTTTCGCTAAAATCCTGTCAAATAGGCTGCAGATTGCAATGCCTACTTTCATTGGAGCTCATCAAACATGTCTTGAGAGGCCGGTCAATACAGTCTAATCGACATGTGGCGCGCACGGTTTCGCAACATTACAGTGACGCTGACGAGCACTTGGCACTGCTGCAAATTGATCTGGCAAAAGCGTTTGATCGTGTGTCTCATTGCCATTCCTTTCTTCTCTCTTAGATCGTGCCAATCTTAGTTACGCCTTGGTTGCAAAGAATGTTCCGCACGATTGGGTGTAAATGGTTGTCTATCACAGCCTGTCGCCGTTTAGTGCTCTGTTAAACAAGGATGCCCACTGCCTTTGCTCTTTTTCGTTCTATACTTGGAGCTCCTTTGCATAAGTTTCATAAAGAGCAGAGCAGTTAGTGGTTTTCATATTATGCGCCACGAACTGAAAGGTTTAGCTTATGCAGATGACTTCGCATTTTTGTGCGCTGAAAAACCAAGCATTGCTCAGGTTATTCGTTTAACGGACGACTTCGGTTAAATGTCAGGTGCTCAAAGCAACCGATTTAACAGTTGCGGTCTCTGGTTTGGAATGTGGGTATCAATGCCTGCAGAATATGCTGGTGTGGCATGGATATTTAGGCCACCCAAATACCTTGGCGTCACTTTGAGTGCCTATAACAATAGTGTGCCTTACTGCAAAGATCGTGTACTGACTCTTCCGCGCTACGCTTAAACTTTTATCCTTTATGGTCTCTCTCTTTTAAGCAGAGCGACTCCCGTAACTTGTATCTAGACACTAAAATTTATTATTTACTCCAAATTATTCACTGTGCCAGACTTTATATCCAGCATTGCCACATTCGTGTGTGATTCATCTTTTGAAAAAACGAAACGACATAACTTTTTCTGGCCTGTAAGCGCCGGCGGCCTTGATCTAGTCCACCTGTATGCCCTGCAGGTAGTTTCACGCTTGATGCTTTTCCGTGGCGCTTCCCATCCGATAGTACGTGCATTTTTGCAAGGTAATCTAGCTGATGTTTTACCAACTCTTACAGAGTCTTCTAACGTTTCTGATCGTCCGTACATGTTGGGTGTAATGCATGAGGTGTATTCATCTCTGCGATTTCTGCTTGTTCGTTTCTCCCCAGAGTTTCGTTTTGATTATCGCGGAAGCGTTTGTACAAGCATTCAATTTATATGCTCATTCCTCCACCCATGTACGGTTCTACCTTGGTTTACCAAGACAGGATGTACTCAAAAGAGCATGAAAAATGCCGCTTTCGCGATGTACGAATACTTTCTTTTATAAGTTACACAGAGACCCTACCGTGCCTGTTAAAACGTGGCTGGGAAAAAGGGGGCATTTTTGCATCTACAGTAAATTGCCCTCCTTGTGATTCTCCAGAAACCACTGAGCACTGTTTCACCGATTGTAAAGATGCAATTTTGTTCTGCGATATTTTACAACGGACTTCCCAAAAAAAGATTTGACACCGCATTCTCTACGATATTTCACTGAATTGCCGTTTGTTGATAAACGTTTAGACATTCCTAATTGGGTTACACAACCTCTGGAAAACGCGTATGATGGACAGAAATAGTTTGGTTTGGTTTGTAGGGTTTAACGTCCCAAAGCGACTCAGGCTATGAGAGACGCCGTAGTGGAGGTCTCCGGAAATTTCGACCACCTGGGGTTGTGAATCTGTGGTTTCTACTAAAGACCATTTCTGTAGGATGATTGTTAGTTTAAGGTAATTGTATGCACAGCTTCATTTTGAACCGGAGTGGTTCTCACTCTTATTCGTGTGCTCTACTTTGCCTCTTGTTTAGAGTCATGTTGACTTGGTGTATTCTATTGTGCATAGTGTTGATTTGATGCTTCTTCTCCAAATGATTTGTACATAGTCCATTTACACAGGACATTGTTTCAGTGTATTAAATACCATGTCTAAAATATGGAATTGGGTTAAGCGCTCGGCTGGGGATGCGAGGGATAGAGGTTCGATTGCCGGTGAAGACAGGATTTCGTTTTCTGATGGCGTCATCGTGGACGCATGGTTGTAAACGCTGGCGAATCATATTCCATTAAAGTCTTTCGCCCTAATATTAGTGTTCCTGATTATAAGACACAAAAACACCAAACTGCATTGTTCTACGTTTCCAAACATGTCATCCCCGCGCTATTTTCTAAGCACTCCAAGAAAAACTCCCGCACATATCGGAATTTCTGCGCTCAAACGCGTTTACTGCACCACTATCTCACCCCATGAAATAGGGGAACACACCGCGTAGACGTGAATGCGTCTTGATTGAAATTCGCTGCTCGTTCTGAAAGCAAATATCATTGCAGAAGGTAGCGTGGTTGGAAAATTCATCTTTAGTAGTTAAGAAAATCATCGATGGTTACAGAATGCAAGCCCGTGAGAAATGCTACTATCCTATGCATTCGTTTTATTACTTTCGAAGGTCAAATACAAGCATGTATTCAGGAGTTGTTGGAGGAAAGTGTACACCTGGCCTACACGGTCCTGTTTACATAGCCCTGATTACTTTGCCTACTTCTTCTATGACCCCTTGTGCGCCGCGCTTCTAAAAGAGACAAAGAAAGGTGAGCAAACCAAGTCCGCTTTGACCCCTCGTACGTCAGCTCATCTCAGCAGATGGCAAACAATCCAAGCGTATATGAATGGCCATGATACGTCTGCGCTCAGGCTCTGACACGAAAAACAGTTTTAATAGGTTTTACGACCGCGTTGGTGGCCTCTGTAAAAACCATACCGAAAAATGCACACAGCGATATGGAGCATACAGTCGCAGAGACGGCGAACTTCCTGCTCTAACGATTGTTTTCGTTCACTTGGGGTATGCGTATTGTTCTCAGACAGTACTTTTAATCTAACTCATGAGCAGAAATTTCTTTTCACAAGGTTGCGACGAAGCTACTTTTGCTCGTGATGGTTGATCAAGCCCTTACAAGACGCTATACCACTTATCTATGCATTTTCATTGTCCTGAGCATGTCGCATGTCCATGCCTTAAGCCCTGAAGACACACGCTGGTGCGAAGCGAAACTCAGTGAGTATTATGGGATTTTTTATGAGGGAACGAAGCTGCGCTTGTTGATTTTCATCACTGTCGCGATGGTGGCTTTGCACTCTTGGTCACTTGTTCAGTTTCCTATTTCTGGAATTCATTACGGGGCCAACTATCACACGTCGGGCCCTTTAGCCTCGGCATGCCACTGCGGGGATGACGTATTAAGTAGGCATCCACATCGTCTTTCGTGTTGTGCGCCGGCCGCTCATAAACTTATGAAGTTGCATAAAGGAGGGAGGGCTAACTTAGGGGAGACACGTATCTCCCACGTGGATGTATTTCATTCATCGCCGATGGCAGCTGTTAACGTTGAGTGAGCAACTCAGACTGAGAGCATTCGGACATGGCTGTTTCACACGCGACGACAGATCCTGGTTATACCATGCAATACAGCTCACCAGCCCACGCTTTCTTGTTTTCATAAATTATTGACCATACAAAGCTAGCCCAAAATCTGATAGCCAATTTTTTTTTCACGATGGCTTCGTATCTTGAGGCAGCAAAGCCAAATGAAAAGTTTCGGTCGTGAGTGCGCGGTAGTGCCGCTGGCCAAACCAAACCTAATGCGAGCCATTTGTAGGTCAACTTGCAAGTTGTGAATTTACAGGAAAAGATGCAGTTACTGTCACACCTTTGAGCAGATAACTCAACCGCGCCATAAGGGAAGGGCAATAGGAAGGCAGTAGTGAGAAGATGAAAGATAGAAAGTGGTCTCGGAGTTGAGGGAATACAATCGTCCACCTGACATCTGTAACGTCCATTAACATCACACAGCTCATGGAGACCTTTGCGATCGGCCTCCATCAAATGCGACCGTTGATATCTGGTTCAAAACCTGATGCTCCGGTTCGGTGTGGCCGAGAAATATAAAAAACATGCTGTAGTACATCAATGAATACTACTGAAGAGACTAAGTATAATTGCATCTTTTTGTTCAACTTATTAGCAAAGGTAATTATTGCAACTCATTAGCATTCTGATAGGATACATTGTAGAGTATCGCTGGTGTTACTGGCAACCATATTACGTTACACCGTTACTTAATTATTGCTAGACCATGCGAAAATAAGCTTACATTCGATAAGCTAGGCTTCATGGTGCTGAAATCCGCCAATGTTTTTTTGTTTTCTGCATAGACGCCTGGGAACATGCCAAGGCGATGAGAGTCGCCACCAGCATCCTCTTTGCCTGCAAAGATTACGCCCACCTATTGAACATACACCCATCCTTTATAAAGGTAAGATGCCCGCAGAGGTGGTTCAGTGGATTATGGAATCATTGCTCGCAGACTCTTAGTCGAATTCTTTCTATGTCGGTCACGTATCGGCAGCGAAATGCAAATCGCTCGGGAACTCAGCGATTAGTGCGTGTAGAAAACCACTGAAGGTCGACAGTCGATCCCTCGCCCCCTCCCCTCACCCGACACATCCCACTACAGCATCCTTCATACCTCACTTGCCGCTTGCTGCTCATAAACACGGCACGTAGTGAAAGCCCATGTCACGCTGGTTGGTTCAGATAGCTTCAGTAGATTGAGTAGAGACAAATGCGAGACCTTTCGCACGAAAGGTGACTGTCGGCCTAGCGGCGTCAGTAAGGAATGTGGATGCTTAAGCTTCGCCTTAACTGTAGACGGTATAGAGCCTTTGACACCAACTTTTCCTTCCTTGCATAATCTTTTATTAGTTTCTTAGTAATATTAGGGGGCGAAACGAACGGACGTCGGTGTACTGTGCTCATGTCAGCGCACAATAAAGTACCTCCGGTGGTCAAAATTACTGCAGCCCTCCACTACGGCACTTGTTTCTTTCTTCCTGCTTTCACTCGCCCCTCCTCCCTTCTCCAACAGTGCACGTCAGCTTTCCACAGACAAAATGTGTAGCAGATACAGCGCCTTCCTTTCCGGTCATTAATGTTATTATTACTATTTCGTTAACGGGAAACGAAAGGAGCAGTATCTGGGCATGATGATTATGCAGCGATCGCGCGTGGGAATACAAGAACAGAACTACTTTTGGCCGCAATTTGGCCGCTAATCTTTGACATGCTAGAATGAGTTATGGTAATGCAACACTTGTGCATTTATTTCTTTCTGAGCACGCACTCGGTGCCCTTGACATCTAGAAGTTTAGATTGATTCGGAGTTTTAAGAAATCTGGTTTGGTTTGCTTAGTGGGGTTTATGGTTCCAAAGGGACTAAGACTATGAGAGACGCCATATTGGATGGCTCCGGAAGTTTAGACCACCTGGTGTTCTTTAACGTGTGCTGACATGGCACAACACACGGGCGCCTAGCTGTTACGGCCGCCGAGACCGGTATATAAATTCGCATCCTTGGGCATGGTAGTCGGGCGCCTTACCACTGCACCACCCCGGCTAAGCATTTAAGAATGCATTAACCACTAAAATGTTTCATTCAATGCCACGAGTGATTTCTATCTAGTTTCATGCTACAAATATATACTTGCTCCTAAACTTGTCCAATTGTGTTTCATTTTCAATACTGTATATATCCGGAATTAATATCTGTATAGAATTGTCGATCACTTACACTTAACGATTAGTGCATTGGCTACAAAGGACTCGTTAGGAACAGAGCTCCTACCTTTAACCTGATTATCAGAGATCTACTGCGTCGGAAAGAATGATCTGAATAAATAAAGCAAAAATTTGCATCATTTTTTTTTATGACTATGCCTCTCCGCATTTATTGTGCACCAGGCCACCGACATTCGAGCCTTTTCGGAGCCAAAGTCCTATTTCTGTGTTAATGCTTTTGCGAGCACTGTACCATGGAATGTTGGCAGTCGACGTTCAAGCGCCAGTCACCGGAAGTCTTGTCCGCGAAATGTTTGCACCAGAAATGATGCCATTCGTGACGCCATGTGTCGAAGGTAAATGTGCAAATGTGCATGCGCTGTAATTAAATACTAAAACAATGAATGCAGTAATTTCTCTTGATGATGAAGCAATGGCGTCATGACGAGTAGTTATTGTTAATGAAAATAAACAGTAGTAAAAATGAAATGGATAAATGTTTGATAACCGCTAAAAGTGAATAAATAGTTTTAATGAGGGTGAATAATATGTGTAAATAGAGGTGGCCTGAACTGACATGGTGCCTGCCAAAGGCATGTGACAAATGAATCACCGGATATGAATTGCCAGGATGACTTGAAAAAGGGGTGATGGCGTCATCAATCATCTAAAAGCCACGTGACTATGGTAATGCAAAAATGTAATGACATCGGGAAATTATATCACCAGGATGACTTGCAAAAAGCGATGATGTGATGAAGTCACGCGGCTAAAAAGAATGAAAAGGAGGAAAAAGATGAAAATAAGTGAAAAGCGCTTAGTCGTACCCAAAACTGTAATCGTATAAAGAAGCGTCGTCTATGTCGGAGCAGTCGGAGGAACGCGCAGCTTTCGTATTTCTCCACTCAGGTTTTGCAGCGATCTCAAAGATTTTTTCTTTCCTCTCCCATACAGCAATTAAATGCCCACCTACAAACGTGCGGTAGACATCTTGCGGCTCAAATGTGTAACCATTATTTTCAGTGACTACAAATTGATATCAGATCCTTTTGCGTAGCAGAAACAACAGGCAAATCATCAGTGCCCTGCTATGGTACCTCGCAACTACTGCCTATCAGATGAGTGCTTGCTATCTTATTACACTAATAGACAGACAGGCAGTTTTGCTCAATAGGGCTAGTACCGAACGTCAGGTGCACGACCCATCGCCTGTCACGCTGCCGCCAAAAGCACGCTTGTGAGCAGGACCGTAATGCATCCCACTCAACTTGAAAGAATCAGCAATAGGTATAAAGCCCTACTTAAACCAAGTCGTAGAGGTCGTACAGGCCTGCGTACATACCCGTCACGAATTCAAGGGTCCTGGTGGCTTCGATGGACTGGAAGTGTCACGACTGGTGAACGAGGGGAAGGGCAGACGCGGCCCGACAGGTGGATTTTGCGCTTAGTGAGGTTGATAACGATTTAGCATTTATAGTATCACGTAGCCGTTTAGGCTCGTAACGAGTAGGTTGGTTTTAATGGGGGTTGCTACAACAGCCGCAGGAGAGCAGGTCCAGAGCACCGAGAGACGGTCAGCACCAAACTTCAGCCTCTTCTAATCAAAGTCACGGAGCCACTTCTTCAAGTCAGCGCACGAGACTCGCAATGAGCAGCCGCCCAGCAGCTGCTGTTGCATACGCTACATTACCCCCCTCTCTGAAAAAAATCGACCTGATGAATTCGAAACCAGAAAAAAACAAGCAAGAAACATTCGGTAAGGCGGTGTGCAAATTTTATATAGGGCAGTTCTTGCGGAAGGCACGGCTTCATGCGCACGACGTGAACCACCTCGGGTTTCTGCTGGCGACGAGTAGTAGAAAAGCCGTGCGGAAGCACATCGTACGTGACGTTACTCAGCTGAGGGAGGGCTTTGTATGGGCAAAGTATTGTTTCAGAAGTTTCTCGGATAGTCCACGGCGTGGAATTGGTGTCCGGAGCCATACTCTGTCGTCCGGTTCGAAAGTTACTACACGGTGGCGGTGATTGTAACGTTGGGCGTCTCGGCCTTGCTGGTGCCAGATGCGCGCCCTCGCCAGCTGTCACGCTTCTGCGCGCTGAGTAAACTCCTCGGCGCAAACTTCGAGGTCACGGCCATCATGGGGCTACATGGCTTCCAGCATGGTCGAAACTTCGTGGCCATACAATAGAGAGAACGGCGTGGTTTTTGTTGTTTCCTGCTGCCCCGTGTTGTGCGCAAATGTGATATACGGCAGGACACCCTTTCAAGACCGATGTTCAACATCCACGTACATGGACATCATGTCGGCGAGAGTTTTGTTCAGACGTTCTGTCAAGTCATTAGTCTATTTATGGTAGGCGGTTCACCTGAGATGGGTAGTGCCGCTCAGCTGTATGACATATTCCAGTAGCTTGGCAGTGAAAGCAGTGTCTCGATCCGGAATTACAACTGTCGGGGCGCCGTGCCTCAGGACGATGCGCTCGATGAAAAGCTTCGCTGCCTCGATTGCCGTGCCACACTGGAGGACCGTTTTTTCAGCGTAACGGGTGAGGTAATCTCTAGCGACAATAATTCACCTGTTGCTCGAATCAGAATTTGGGAAAGGCCCAACACGATCCATGCAACCTTGTTCAAATGAGCATCATGGCAATTGAACAGGATGCAGTAAACTGGCCAGTTTCAAAGGCGGTGTTTTCCGTCGCTGGCAATCATGGCATATTCGCAAGTAATGCCGTACTGTAGCCGCAAAGTTTGGCCAGTAATAACTGTTCTTAATTCGGGCCAGATCTCGAGCATACACCAGGTGACCCGGGTGGGCTCGTCATGGCATGCCTGCAAGATTTCTTCGCAAAGAGATTCTGGCATGACGAGGACATAATTTCTTCGCATCGAAGATAATTGGGTCTTATATAACACATTGTTTCGCATGCAAAACGATGAATGCACTCTGGCGAAGAGACGGGGAATTTCTGTAGTACGCGCTTTCAGAAAATCGATGAGTGGTGCGAGAGCCGGGTCTTCACGTTGCTGCTGCGAAACAGTGAACGCGTCAACAGCTGCATTAAGAGGGAAGTCTGACTGCACCAGGTCTTGGCTTGGAGCTTGACACGGACGCTTGGTGTTCGCATCAGCTCCTCCAATTTTCGACCGTGAGTGCGGAATTCTTGACTGTTCATGTTTCGAATAGCCGCAATCGACGCATGAAGGTGTTAAGCACCTGTCCACCCTCTCTTCGGGTCCGTCTTCCCGAATTTGCGGATAAACTTTGAGATTGCTCTGGGAGCCGGCCACCGCCACATTAGGCCTAGGCCTAACCCTTCACTCCCCCGACTTCACGGCCCACCAACAGCGGCATGGTACGCACTGAAGATGGGACTACTGATACTGCATCAAGATGGGACCGAGCCATGGAGGCTCGACGTATGGCTCACCCCGATGTCCTCTCTGCCCAGCAAGCCCCCACGAGCTCGACTCATCAGCCCCCGGCCGGCACAGCCACACCAACGCAGCCTACGCAAGGCAAGTCTTCCACCGTTCTAAAGCGTCCGCCACCGTTGCCCAAGCTCCCGACACGAGACCTTAAAATCGTGTTCCGTCCCGGTGGAGGCCTCGACCTAAGTAAACACAACGGGGGCTATATGCTGTCTCTAGTCACCAGCGCTCTGCAGCTACCAATAGACGCAGTGCGAACACAAGACGCCATCCGAATCAACCCCAGGCACAATTCATTCACGATCAGCACGCCAGCCGAAGACCGTGCCCGCAGATATGTACAACTAGAATCCATAAAGATAATCGACCAAGTCTACCCAATGAAAACGTATATCGCTCCTCCGGACAACGCCATTCGAGGCATCATTTATAATGCTATCTACGACCAGACATCTGAAGAAATTTTTACAGAGCTAAAAACGTTCAACCAAAGCCCCTCCTATCTCATCACCGATGCACGCCGACTCGGCCAAACCAAATCAATTCTGGTCACCTTCATAAATACCAAATCAGTACCTAAACAGCTGCGCTTCTATGGAGCGGTCTACCACTGCCATCCATTCATCGCCAAAGCAGAAGCCTGCTTCAACTGCCGTCGTCCGGGACATCGCAGCGACGTGTGCACGGCACCCAAAAAGGACTTATGCCAACGATGTGGGGAGACCCATGTACCGACCGACCCTCCAACGTGTCCACCCCAGTGCATTCTATGCGGCGGCCCCCATTTTACGGGCTCCCGCGATTGCTCGGAGCGATTCAACAGACCGGGCAACAAGAGACTGACACGCTCGACAGCTGGTGCAGACGCCGAGCAAACAACCCGGCAATCCCGAAGCAAGCACCGGACGAGTTCCACTAACCGCGTCCGCTCCAGGTCCGCCGCGTCCGCCGCTTCGACCAACGCCAGGAACCGCTCGCCATCTTTCCCGCCCCTGACCGACCAGCCTCCGCCGGAAAATAAGGTGAGCTGGGGCCCACGATCTTCCTCCCTTGTCCGAGAAAATAAGCAACTTAAAGAAAAGCTAGAAACTCAGGGCAAGCAAATTCAACAACAGAATGATCAAATAAAAAAACTCAATGATCATATTGCAAAGCTCACTCAGCAAATGCAAACGCTAATTCACAGGCTCTCCCCCGCAGATGGAATGGAAAGTTCTTCCACTCCCCTCCCAGGTCATTCCACCCCACTTCCGCCTCCTCCTCCCACATGCAACAACACAGAATCTACAACTAAAACTCATACACCCGCCAAACGGAAGGCACCTCACCAAGACATTCCTACAGTGGTCGACTCCCAAAAGCCTGATCTGGTCGCCTCCATAGCTTTACTCGAAGAGAAGCTTGCGGAAAAATTTGAATCTATGACCACCAGCACGAACGCATGGGCAGCTGGAGTAGACGCGCGGATAGCGATGCTCGAGCAGCAGATGCAGCAGCAACAGATCCAGATTCAAACTGCTCTAGAAAAGCTACTCTCTACCACAGTATCTCAAATGATCCCACCCGAATCTCAGCCCCAAAATGGCAGGACGTCGACAGGACATTAAGGTGTGGCAGTGGAACTGCAGAGGCTTTCGTTCCAAGCGTAGTAATCTGCAGCTCTACATTCAGTCCCTTCCGGCCGATGAAACACCAGCGGTAATCGCACTGCAGGAAACAAACTCCCCTGTAAAACTGCTCAATTATACTCCTCATACACCAACAAACTGTCCTCAGTACAGAGTGGCGACGCTGGTTCACCGCAACTACACAGCAACTGATCACAACATGGACGTTGCAGATATCGACTTCCATTTGATAGAGCTGCTTCCCAAAGAGCGGAAAGGAACGAGTCTATTCATTCTGAATATCTACAGCCCCCCGAAAGGGAAAACTGCTCCTCTAATGGCGGCCATGAAAAAAGCCCTTCAGATCAGCGCTAACCAACCATTGATAGTGGCAGGAGACTTTAATGCCCGCCATATCACATGGGGATACAAAACGACTTGCAGTAAAGGCGCCCGACTCTGGACACTTCTCCAAAATGAGGGCATAACCCTTGTCAATGATACACAACAGCACACGCGCATCGGCAACAGTGTACAGAACAACACCAACCCCGATCTTACACTCACGAAAAACATAACACAATGCTACTGGACAAACACGCAAACCTCTCTTGGTAGCGATCACTATATAATTGAGACCTCTTTCTCACTATCCTCCCTAACCCCCCGTGTAAAGAGGAAACTCAAAATCACCAACTGGGATCGCTTTCGCGATCTTCGTACCGCGGCCCCGAAGCAGATAGACCACCTTACAAATTGGCTGGCTAACCTCAACAAGGACGTGAACATGGCCACATCGGAAATGCCGTGCACACAAACCTCGGAGGTGATTGACAGCCGATTACTACACATGTGGGAAGCTCACTCGAGCTTACAGAAGCGATGGCTTAAAAACAAACACAATCGCGCCCTGAAGCTACGCATCTCCGCTCTCACAAGGGAAATGGAGACGCACGCGGCACAGCTCAGTCACCAGCAATGGGGTCAAGTATGCGACCGCCTTGCTGGAAACCTAGGACTTAAGGACACGTGGCGGTTGCTACGATGCCTTCTTGAACCCGATCACACCAAGAATGTACAGCAGAAAAATGTGACGCGTCTTATCCATGGCATAGACATGGACAACGATAACATTATTCAATCCTTAAAAGATACATACCTCACAACCACACCGAAGACACCCTTACCACAGTACCTTGGAACCCAAAACCATGAGCTAGACGAAGACATCACAAAGTATGAAGTCAGAGCAGCCATGCTCCAACTCCGCACTACGTCTGCTCCAGGAGCCGATCAGGTCACGAACAAAACACTTAGAAACCTCGATGAAAACTCCATCCAGGCAATAACGGAACTCTTTAACAAACACTGGCAAGAGGGAACGCTTCCCTCAGAGTGGACGCACGCTCAGGTTACCTTTATACCTAAACCCGGCAAACCGCTCACTCTTTCAAACCTTAGGCCCATTTCGCTAACTTCATGTCTTGGTAAACTTTTTGAACACGTCGTCTTGAATCGGCTACATACACACATGCAAACCCGCGACCTTTTTCCTCACACAATGCTGGGTTTCCGCAGCCACCTATGCACCCAAGATGTTATGCTACAGATATCAGAAGAAATTCTCCATCCCCGACACTGCAAACGCACAAGAGCATTGCTGGCTCTAGACTTGCAAAAGGCATTTGACAATGTCTATCACTCCTCTATATTGGATGCACTATCCACTCTGAATGTGGGAAACCGAACACATGCTTACATTTCAGCCTTTCTCCGGGATCGCACAGCAGAAATTCGGTTCGGTCCCCTAAAATCCCCCACTTTTACCCTCGGTAATAGAGGCACCCCGCAGGGATCAGTCCTTTCCCCTTTTTTATTTAACATCACACTCATCCCCATGGCTAAAAAGCTGTCACAGATCCCAAACCTCTCCCATTCTCTGTATGCAGATGATATCACCCTGTGGACCACCACTGGGAATGTAGGTAGCATGGAAGAAACTCTTCAGGAGGGGGCAGACATGGTGTCAAGATGCGCAGCTTCAATAGGCCTTGCATGTTCCTCCACCAAATCCGAGCTCCTGATACTCCACCCAAGCCCGCGGAAACACCACCAACCCCCTATGCTCATCACCGTAGATGGTCAGCCAGTACCACAAGTTCACAAACTTCGAATACTAGGTATGTTCATACAAGACAACGGCCTTAACACGGATACACTCTCCAGACTGACTAACACAACACATCAGATCACCCGCCTAATCAAACGTATAGCCAACAAGCACTGTGGAATGCGCGAGCATGACCTCAGACGCTTAGTACAGGCATTTATTATAAGCCGCATTCTTTACTCGATTCCGTATTTATATCTAACAGAAACAGAGACAGACAAGGTGGATGCTCTCATCAGACACGCTTATAAGGCAGCTCTCGGCTTACCTAAGCGCACCCCAACCTATCGACTCTTAGGCATGGGAGTTCATAACACCCTCAGCGAACTGGTGGAAGCCCACCGCATCGCCCAACTAGGACGGCTCTCCACTACCCCAACTGGTCGCCACATTCTTTCCTTTCTCCAACTTAGACCATTAGGTCCCCCTCCAGTAGAAACTTATGAAGTTCCAAAGACAGTCCGCGATCACCTCACTGTCCACCCACTTCCGAAAAACATGCATCCCCTTCATAACCAGGCCAGACGAAAAGCGAGAGCACGTGCCCTACACAGAGCACATGCGAACGAACCCGACACGGTCTACGTGGACGCCGCAGAATATCCACAACGCTCAGCTTATGCGATATGCGCGGTATCCAACCGCTTCGAACACATCACATCAGCCTCGATCATTACCCGAACGTCCGTAGAAGCGGAAGAATCCGCTATAGCCATCGCGATAGTCTCTTCCACTGCCACCCTTATCCTCAGCGATTCTAAAACTGCCATACAAAATTTCGCCCGAGGCCAGCTACATGCTGCCTCTCACAAAATCTTAACTACCAACGTTCAAACCCCCCGACCCATAGACCTTGTCTGGGTACCAGCCCATTCGGGCAACCCCGGTAACGAAGCGGCCAATGCTGCTGCTCGAGCATACGTCGACCGAGCAACAGATACCGAGGACCTAGGCAGTGCCAGAGATCGGCTGATCACCTACAACGACATTACACTACACTACCGGTCTGAAAGACTTCACTACCCTCCCCCACACCCCTCCTTAACTAAACCACAACAAATAACATGGAGACACCTTCAAGCCCGTACCTTTCCCTCCCCAGCACTGCTGGCACTCTTCTCCCCCTCTACTCATCAGTCCGAATGTTCCCTCTGCGAGGCCCCGAGAGCTACATTCGAACATATTATGTTCAGATGCCCGGAGTTTCAACCACCGGCCGAATTGCGCCTTACGGACAACGAGGCTTGGGAGATCGCGGTCTCCAGCTCAGAACCGGCTCCACAAAGGAGACTGGTCGACTGGGCTGAAGCGGTCGCCGTCAGGCACTGCCTGCTGGCCACCACCCGTGATCAGGAGCCGGCCCAGCCCTTGTAACGAGTATTTCGCGGCTCCACTAAATAAAGTTTTTCACCACTACCACCAAGAGGGAAGTCTGGTCTTTCGTCGTCACGCGCAGCCTCGACAGGTGGAAGGGACAAGCAGTTGGCATCATTTTGCTAACGTCCAGACTTATACACGAGATCATGTCGAACTCCTGCAGCCGTAAACTCCATCGCGCAAGGCGTTCGGAGGGATCTCGCAAGTTCGTTAACCAGCACAGAAAGTGGTGGTCGCTCACGATCCGAACGTACCGGCCATAAAGATAGGTCGAAATTTTATCACCACCCATACAACAGCCAGACATACTTTTTCGGTGGTGGAATAGTTCAATTCGGCACTGAACAAAGTCCGGCTGGCGTATGCGATAACGCGCTTGGCACCGCCTTGCCAATGGACGAGTACAGCACCGAGGCCCACGTTGCTTGCATCTGTGTGGACCAGAGCTTCGGCACGCGCTTCGAAATGGGCAAGCACAGGTTTTTTCAGCAAGCGGTGCCGTCACTCGTCAAATACCTTTTGTTATTATTCTGTCCAGGTGAAGGTGACATCATCTCGGGTGAGACGTGTCAACGGAGCGGCAACGCGCGAAATGTTTTGAATAAACCTGCGATATTAAGCACCGAGGTCCAAGGAACGGTGAACTGTTTTCCTGTCGAACGAAGTAGGAAATTTTCTGATGGCTGCTGTTTTAGCCTGATCGGGCGAAACACCTCGATGGCTGACGACGTCGCGCAATAACAGGAGCTCTTCATAACCAAAGTGACACTTTTGGGGTTTTAACGTCAGGACGGCAGATATGACAAGCCCCTAGCACAGCGGGGATACGTTGCAGGTGTTCCTCGAACTTTGGCAAAAACACAACGTCGTCCAGGTAGAATAGACACATCTGGCATTTAAGACCAGATAGAACAGCGTCCATCATTCGCAAAGTGTCGCTAGATTGGAGAACAATCGGAAAGGTAGGACCTTGAATTCATAAAGTCCATCGAGCGTGACAAACGCTGTCTTCTCGCGATCACGTTATCAACTTACATCTGCCAGTAACCGCTCTTAAGATCAATCGATGAAAAGTAGCGCGCGTGGCAGCCGGTCTACGGAGTCATCAATGCGTGACAGCGGGTAGACGTCTTTTTGTGTGACCTAATTGAGCTTACGGTAGTCCACACAGAACCTTAAACTTCCGCCTTTCTTACCGAAAACAATACGTGAAGCCCAGGGACTCCTCGATAGCTGTTTGACAGCTTCGTTTAACATCTCGTCTACCTGTTGAGCAATGATTTCGCGTTCCGGCGGTGGCACTTGGTAAAGGCTCTATTCGACTGGTTGTGCACGGTCGTCGGTTATTATGCGGTGCTTGGTCAGGGGCGTCTGTTTACCCGGGGAGGCGGACGAGAAGCAGTCTTGAAACAGAGAGTAGCCCGACGAGTCTGTCCTCTGCAGGTGATAGAGCGGAATTCATATCAAGATCGAAATTGGGCGTTTGACTGGCAAAAGTGTTGGTCTCAAGAACAAAACAGTCGTGAGCTTCTTCTGCGACGCCTTCAAAGTAGGCTACCATGGTGCCTTTAGAGAAGCGTAGACGATCTCTCTCAGAGTTTGTAATTATGTACGTGAGTTAGACCTTTGGCCAGATGGACTATACCGCATTCAACACTGACGCCATGACGTAACAGAAGCTCTATGATCTGTTCGGCAACGCCACCCGCACAGTACTGGCTTTCGCACCTGATTGTGACAAGGGCGGAGGAGCGTGGTGGCATGGACACATCCGCGTCGACGATGCGTAAAGATGTGCGGCGTCGTTCGCAGTCTGCGGTCGCCGTGGCAGACTTCGAAGATGTGACAGTACGGCGAGGAACATAATAATGGCATCATGTTCGCGCAGAAAGTCCATTCGGAGTATGAGGTCCTTGCAGCAGTGCGGCAGGTTAATAAAAGCAACAAAGGTTGAGTTGGCGATGGTTACTCGAGCAGTGCGCCATCCGATCGCTGTCATAAGGTGACCGCCAGCAGTATGAATTTGCGGCTCCAGCCATTCAGTTTTCATCTTCGAGAACAAATCCGCGAATTTCTTGCTTATTTTCGAGAAGTCTTGTCTAACAAAACGGTCACTGGGTATCCGTCGACGAAAACGGGAAGGTCGGCGCTAACAACGCGATCGGTATAAGATGGATTCAAAGTTTCGGGTTCACGCTGCGGCGGCGGCATTGTAGTCAAAGCATCGGGCTGCGTCGTCACAGGTTGGCTTTCGGGACGTCGATTTCGTTCATCAGCAACCTACCCCCCTGAGGTCGCCGCCTTCAGTTTCCCCGTCGTGGGCTTGGCAACCGGCGCGTCGACGCGTCAGTAAACTCACGGCGACTGGGTGGCGAGTAGCTCACATGAGCAGACGACTGTGTACTCTCGGTCGTATAGGTTGCACGGGTTGCTAGGTATTCTTCGATTTCGGGAGGGCGTTCGCCGACCCGGGGGCGCGGAGAATCACGAGAAAACCCCCGAAGACCGAGTTCACGGTAGGGGTGACGACAGTACAAGTGGCTGGGTTCTCCACAGTAGTTGCACAGCGGCCGTTGGCGAGGAGTGCGCCAGATGTCTGCCTACCGATCCAGTGGCTACATAACAGGGCTCTGCTGGGATGGCGGCTGGTAAGAAGGTGGCAGAATGGTGGCTGAAAAGCGGGCGGCGGCTTTGGTTCGAAAAGAAACTGTTGCGCGGGAGACACCGCGGGCCGATGAAGAGCCGCTGCGTAGCTAGCAGAGAGTGGCTCTGACAGCGACTCGGGTGCTGAAAATGCTTGACGGATCTCTTCGAGCACTGCTTCAGTGACAGCAGCAGCAGTGGGATTAGCCGGTTCAAGACGGAACTTGAGGAGCTCCTCGCGAACTACCTCGCGGATGAGCTCGCGCAGAGAGTGATGTTCAGTGGACCCGTACAAAGTGGCCACACTGATGAAGGGCTGACCGCAGGCAGTTCCAGTGCGCCGACATCGTTGCTGCAGGGCTCGCTCAATGAGGGTAGCTTCATCGATGAAGTCCGCGACGATTTCAGGTGGACTGCGAACTACACAAGCGAACAGGGGTTTTTTTACGCCCTGCAACAGGTAGCGGAACTTCGCTTATTCCGTCATGTCGGGATCGGTCAGCCGCAAAAATGGGTTGCGTCCTCAGCGAACATGGCCACGCTTTCGTTAGGCAGTTGCACACGAGCTTCTAGGAGGCGGCATGCGCAACCACGGCGGTCGTGGCTGGCAGATTTATCCTGCAGCTGCTGGCGAAAGGAATCCCATGTTTGAAGACTGGCCTCCCCATTTTCATACCACTTTTAGTGCAGTCTTCAAGTGCGAAATATACATTACGCAGCTTCTGAGCAGGGCACCTCTGATTGAAGTGAGCCACTCACTCGAACTGTTCGATCCAGTCGTCGACATCTTCACCAGTATTGCCATGGAAACTGGGGGGCACGCGAGGCTGCTGAAGCAGCAAATGATGTTGACTTGCCTGGGCCATTGTAGAAATCTCGAATTGGTTGTCGGATGGCGCCGGTTCAGGTAGAGGAGGAAACTCCGGCGCCAGGTCCCGGAGGTGACGGCTGCAACGATGGTCAGGTGTAGACACGAGCAGAAGCCGGTCGGAACTCGATGAGCGGCTGCTAGAGGCTCAAGACGTGGAGTTCAAGGCCGCACCTCCACCATTGTCACGTAGCTGTTAGGACCGTAACCAGAAGGTTGGTTTTAATGAGGGTGATCCAACAGGCACAGGAGAGCAGGTCCAGAGCACCGAGAGACGGTCAGCACCAAACTTCAGCCTCTTCTGATCGAATGTCATGGGGCCACTTCTTCAAGTCAGCGCACGAGACTCGCGATTAGCAGCCACCCAGTTGTTGCTGTTGCACACGCTACTATAGCTAGCGCTGTTTAGCGTGTAAAAACTGTGGATACTATTTCCTTAGTAGTAACAGAAGAAAACTGGAATAGGAAACAAAGCTAGACATAACAGAACATACAAACATCGACAATCTATTTATGAGATTGCCGAAGTGATCTGCGTAGTCCTGTTGACACACTATACACACACTACAAACAACTGAACCCACATTTGCAAAAACAGTCACCAACTTTTACAGGTCAATAACCGCCCAGATATAGCCTGTCGGAGCTGACCAAAACTTCTACTGATATTTGCATACATAATGCGAAGGAGTAGCGCTAATCGTTAAGGACTGCCTGGCTGCTTGACATGTACTAAACTTTTACCTGTATTTCTGCCCACTTCGCAGGAGGTCCAGCGTTTATGTGCCGGCTTGTCTATCTGCTACGCGTATGCTGACAGAACAAAGGTAAACTTGCTGAGAAAACATTAGGGTACTCTGTAATTACCACTCAAATGGGGTTATTCCTGCGGTCACAGCAAGTGATGCAGAGAAGCTCCGGCATCTGGCTGAAGGTCAAAGCTTAGTGACTCTGCAGTGAAATAGAATGTCATAAAGCGGGTTGTTTTTAAAATGACAGGTCATAGCACATGGGTAAAAGAGTATATTTCGGTGGCCTGAGTATTACCATGTAGACCATGAGCACTGAACAAGGGTAGAGAGGGGGAAATCTCAGTTTGGAGGTCGAGCCAACGCGACGACAAGTGTACTTGTCTAAACGATGGCTCGACCTGCAAACTAAGGCTCCACCCCCCCCCCCCCACCCCCCTCTACCCTTGTTCAGTGCTATTTCACACCGTATAGCCATCTTCTTTCTCTCGTTATGCCTGGAACAATGCAGATCATAGCTATACTTGTCAGCAAGATCAGAATGACGTCTTTGCGATAGTAATCTACGCACGCCGTCAAGGTTTACCTTATTTGTTTAGCATTCCACGATGAGTGTTAAGAGACATAATGTGGAAGGTATCATAACTGCTGTGTTATTGTTACTGGTAATAGTGAGGACTGTTTGATTGAAATGAGCGCATGTATAGGCATCCTGAATGTGCAGCGCACGTGTGTGCTATCCTCAAACGCCATGCACAAGGACGTTTAAAGCAAAATAGAAAATATACGAGGTACTCAGTCCGAAATTGAACTACCTATCCAATCAATGTATTCTGTTTTCGTTAAGAAAGTATACAATACCAAAAATAAAAGCAGGAGCAAGTGCTGCGCAGAAGCAGCTTCGCGATTCCCAGGAAACATCGGAAACACGGAAAATGTGCTCTTTTAGCATTTTCTAAGCCAAAACTTCTGCGCCTGTTGCCAGTGCACGGAGATAATACTGCGAAGAACCGATAAGACATCAAAAAAGCGAACATGCGTGTAGTGTCCTTGGGCATTCTCTGGTGCCTAGATGCCCCCTGTCGCTGTTGTTATTCCTTTGCTCATGCTCTAGGAGCACATGCTATATAGAACGTATCCATTCCCTCAGCGTTGAATCTGAGGCGGGCAATAAAAGGAAGAAAAGTAGCTGACTTCACAAAGGACATCTCATACGTGCCATGGACACAGAGATGAACGTGCACGAACGTTTACAGAACTCTCCCATTTCTATCAGGACGACTTAAAAGCGTCGTCCCAAGCTAAACGTGAAAATGTGAATATCAGACGCCATTGAGCCCCCCCCCCCCCCCTTGCGCCTTCCTTTTCTTTCATTTTTTTTTTTGTTACATTGATGAGGTGCACTGTTTTTGATCATTTGTAAATTTAGAACGCGAAATAAACATTCCACCTCATCTGATCTTATAAGTTCTCTCTATGTTATGTTACAATATTTTTAGTTTCATTTTGACTGTTTCCTTACTTCTATGTAATGCTTTGGAAAGCCTTAATTTTCATGGAAGTGTGTGAGCTGTTCGATAGAGGTCATTGTGTCTCGGAACGCAATTTCCCACGGTAGTTGTGGGCGTTGAGGTCAAATGGAATACTGTTGGAATATATTACTGAGTAGCAGGAATGTATCTTGAGCTGTACCAATGTAGAGCTGCTCTTCACGAACTTGCACTTAGGCATATTTGCTATAGCATATTTTGGTGAGAATAGAAGATAACAAAATCATAAAATGGCATATTTTGTTCTGCTGAAACAGCTTTTTTTTTTTTTTGTAGCGTGAATCATATTGGTTAAATTTTGTTGGCGTCACAAGTAGTGCCCAGCTGGATTACAGCAACTAGTTAGTGAATTAAACCAATTCGTAAAAACTAGCTTCCTCTTTTACAAGAGTATATACATCTCATTTTAGTTTCGTGCTTTACTCTTTGTAATGCTGCGTAAGGTATTTTGCGTATGGATCACCACGTGATATCCGCCTATGACCGCTGAATAATTTATAATCAAAATTATTTTTTCACTTGTTTCGGTTGTTTTCAACTGTCGAGCGTTAGCTGGGACGTCCGAGGTAAGTCTAGGTCACGTCACTAGTGAAAACAGAAAAAGTGGTAAAGTTGCTCCTGTGCCGTCTGAATTCCCTACAATGACATAGCCAGCCTAGTTTAAGAACAGAAATTCCAATAAGTGAAGCGTGAGCGATTGTGTGGCTGTTTTTCATTCTGTGCGTGACCTGGACGTGATCGTGACCTCCCAGCCTTCTTTCGGCTGCTTAAACCGAAATTGAAGCTGGTGAGAAAAGAAAACTAATTTTAAAAAATATTTAGGGGTTGTAAGCGTTAACCGAGTCGTGATGTGAATTCAGGGATGTCTTACTCGTCATTGATAGGAACTAAATGCCACAAACATTTGGTGCGATTACTCGTTTATGCGGAAATAAATAGCGTGTTCTATTGCCGACTACATTCCATGCTTTTGTGCAAAGCCGGTCATCTATACATTCGAAGCATATACTACAAAAAGCAAGAAAGGTAATGCCAATTGTTTCCGCACATATATTTATTACTTAAAAAAATCAAAGATAATGTCTTTTGAATTGTTCTATCGGCGTACCTGGCACAAGGAAGGAAGGCAATTTAGTAAGGACTAATTTTACGAAAGCTGTTTTTATTTCAGACCATCCTCACAACTTAAACTATAACGAGGTAGAGAATGGTGTTCCTTAGAGTACACACCAAAATATTCAGCGGAGGTAAAACTTCCAGAGGATTATGACCACTTGGCAACGCGAGATCCAGATATCCCGGTAGGTATTTACATGGTCACCGTGATTATCGCACCGCAAGTCTTGATACCACCTCTTGTGATGTGTGCCGCGATAGTAATTTTCACGCATGGTTCAGCATACTCAGCTCGCGCGCTGCCAAGCCTTTCGGTACTTAAAGCTTATATCAGTGTCTGTGCACTCAGGGTGCCTGCGGCCTCCTATTCTCTATTCACGCGGGATCGGATTCACTCTCTCAGTCTGCTGACGCGCGTCTTTGGTGCAACATG
Organism: Amblyomma maculatum; assembly: GCF_055883805.1. Taxonomy (NCBI): domain Eukaryota; kingdom Metazoa; phylum Arthropoda; class Arachnida; order Ixodida; family Ixodidae; genus Amblyomma; species Amblyomma maculatum. The sequence continues at coordinate 136,385,648 of NC_139346.1, forward strand.
CCTGCTTGCCCCCCAACCCTCCTTATAGTCTGCTACTACCCGACGCTGGCGACATCTCCTGACGCGTGCCTTCCCGTTCTCATATTTCAATAAAGAGTCAGAAGTATAGCGCCTGTATAGCTTAACAGTGGTACCACCTATAGTGTACCACCACTTGACCTTTGACCTTGACATTTTACGACAGATACCGAATCCCGTATACGATATTTTGGCTGACGGCGTCCTCGACTTCAAGGTCTCGGCAATTGAATCACAGCAAAAACATCTATGTCCATGTCCAACGCTAAGCCTAACGAAAGTAAAACCACGCTTTCACTTCGGATAACTAGATTTAGCAGGGTTAAACTTTAGCAATATTCATAACGGTAGCGCCCATATATAAGAATGAAACATATAAATTTAAAGCATACTTAAGCATAACAATGCTTTTTCTTGGATAGGCAACTTAGCGGAGATAAGCCGCTGCAGCCATTTTTATGGAGCTGTTCTCATAAAATGCTGCAATTTAGAGTTGACTTTTAGTATTTGCCCTTGGCACCCTTATAAACTTGGTAGTGTTTTTCTTGCTTTTTTGTAGGTTTTCTGGCTAACCAATACATGAGGCAACTAAACTTTTAATTTTTTTCATTAATTGTTTTTCCGGATTAAATATCGCGCCTAGTAGCCTTATCACATCAATGACGTAGAGGAAAATTTGCAACTGACCGACTAGGTTTGAATAACTACAAAGATAAGCCAGCCATACTTAACCTAATGGAACTGAATCAAATATGGCATTTTTTGGGTTTTTTATTCATGAAGCATACTATGATGCTGTTTTAGTGATTACACTAGGAGGCCTCAGCGTAGACTGTAGGTGACGGTTTAGAACACTAACAACTAAAAGCAAATAAAACATAAGTATGCGGAAAGTATATCCTTATATGTTATCGTATTGATCGGCTACTGTTTTTTGCATGCACGACTAAATGAAGGACGTCATGAGACAACACCAGCGTGACACACGAAAGACTTGAAACAAACCATCTTGCCCTTCGCCATTCACCGCCTTTCGTGCTGCACAATAGGTATAGGCTTCCGAACCGATCAGCAGGTCTAAAAGCGCTATGTAACTCTTCCTCACGCCGCGGTTTCTTTTGTACGATAATCATAAGCAGGCCTAAATGGTGTCCCAGGTCAAAAGGAAAGAATTGTGGGCTTAATCAGGCACTGTGAAACCGTGATATATTTCCAGATAAGTTCCTGAAAAGGTAATTTTTTTTTTAAAACCAATGAGTGCAGGTCAGCTACTGTAGAAACAAGTTTCTTTCTTCATCACTGCATTGGCATGATTTAAGCAATTTTTGTTCTGAGAAAGAAGGTCAACTGATTCTGCAAAAGATGGCGTTGTCGTCATTGGTAATTTTGTAAAACCCATGGACATATTGTGTACTCCACTTCAACTGTCTTCGACATTCTGCAGGGGAATTCGCAGTTTCAAGCCCTGGTGATATCTTGCATGGAGAAACTTGGCCATAATTGGGCCGCCACCCACCCCGTGAGTTATTATGCACCATCGATTATGTACAGTTTTGAAATATGATGTACTTATGAACTGGTGTTACCAAAGCAATTGTGCAGCCGTGTTGCAAGAATGGCTGCTCTACGTTATTTCACAATTTAGGACAAAAGCCTTGCTTCTGATAGAACGCCGTGCATATACATAAAAAGATTTGCTTCGCACCAAAGTTGCCTAAAATGAGCACAGCTTACAGCCACAAGTAGAAGAAATATTTCAGTGAAACAAACAACTTCGTGAAAGAACTATTTCAAAAAAAATATCAATGACTCTGGATCGAGCTCAGTCTTGATGTCCTCAGTCATAATGGTACATGCCCACGGTGAGAGATTGGCAAGGGTGCATTGCTGATACTAAATATATCTGGGCAAGAAGCGGAGTATTTAGAAAATTATGAATGTTAAACTAGAATTTCAAAAAAAAAAACTCAGAAGGCAAGAAATGGCAACGAATTCTCATTCTAGCAGAGGAATCTACCTGACAAAGTAATATAAAAGTGAACATAATTGCACACTGGTTTCAATACACATACCTTGGCGCTTGCCTGGGAGTAGACGAGAACCGGAATAGTTAGCGGAAGCCCTAATCAAGCAAGGGGGGTCTCTAAGTAAATTACGCGAAGAGAAGCACACCGCCGGCAGAGGAGAAAGAGATGATGTATGGATTCAATTTCGCTACTAGACTCACAAAGGCTGGTAAACGATAGACCCAACAGACATAATTAAAGATTTAGTTGCTGTATTTTGCTGCGCAACAGGGTCATGATCACCTCACATTGCATATAACTATACATCCGCACACTCCCAGGACATTTCAGGTGTTGGTAGTCCGCTGCAGCAAGGCTCAAGTAGTGGAGACGTTGAACGTACAGGCTCAGTCTTCTTTGACAGTTGGACACATACAAATTCTTCGTTTTTTCGCCTCATTTGATGCATACGTGTTTCTGTATGAAGTCAGCGAACTTAATCCAGTAAGCAAAGGCAATGCATCTAAGGTGTGCGCAGAATGTAACATAACTTTGATATCACGCTAATTTTTCCCTATCTGTCAAGACGTTCCCGCCCTCTGCTTATGCTATATCGACGGCTAAATGCTAATGCCCATTACAGCCTTTATTCCTAGGTATTTGTGATCGCTAAAAAGGGTAATTACAGCTAATATTTAGGCACACATTACTGCACTCCACTTCACACGCTTTAAATTATAATTCCTTGGTATTCGAGCTCATTCGGCGCGGTAGATATTTCTAAAATGCATTTTCGTTGAATTCTAAAGCAGCTTCCTTGTCTAGCAACCAAATCATTGGCCGCTGACATCACAAGGACATATCATCCCCATGTCGTCTGCTACTCACGGTCTCGGCTACACTCTTTTGTCTCCAGAATATTTTATTTGCCCATCCTCTTTTTTCTTTGAGAAGCCACAACTATAATATGCGACCTTAGTGATCCTCAGACTTGTTTTTGGCTTCCGTCTAGAGATTGTCGAGGAGGCCGAAATCGATGGGCTCATGCTGTATTATTTAAGCATACAATACGTTATGAGAGTTAGTTTGTTTTAGCAACAAGCGCTCCCGCAAATAAAAAGGTATACATGTCCGACGTTTCCTTCCGCCGTGTGCGCCGCGAAAGGGGGTAGAGATTAGCGTTATGTGGCTGATTGCTGAGCTATCGCCTGTCGGCCTTTCGGTTCAGAAAATAGCAGGAAAACCCAAACAAGCATGCGTCGACGCGAGAGCACACCTTGCGCAATTAAAGAAGCAGACAACACTAGAATGAAGCGGTACCGCTTGACTTGCTAGTATATGCGCGTGTTAGTAAACCTTGATTATTTTCGGCTGGTAACGCATTTTGCATAACTATTTAAGTCAATTGAAAAGCTTTCGCGTGGACAAAAGGAAAAGTGAGGAAAACAGCGGGAGCTCTAACCCACAACTAACGTTTATTGAAGAAGCGAGCCCAAATAGATAGGAAGAAACAACAACAACAACAAAAACAATGCTGACAAAAAGCAACAACGCGTTTTACCTAGGTTATCTTAGTGATAGGACCAAGAATCGAAATCTTTTATCAGAAAAGCAGACAGTCTTACGCACTTGTCTCCACAGATCCGCATATGGCAGGCTTCCATATTCTCGCGCACAAGTTGATCCCTGTGCCTAAATATGATTGTTGTTTTATCGAATAGTGGTTTGCATTTGAGCTTCTTTTTCTTAACATTCGTGCCGAACATTCCTCAATGCTTAGGAACGTTATCACGGGAATCTCCACCGAGTAAGCTTGCATGTTCACCCAATCTTTCATTGGTGCATCGTTCGGTTTGTCCAATGTACAATATACACCGCATGAAAGGGGCACCTTGTAGACCGCTCCCCTGGCGCAAGGAACAAAGGAGGCTGCGTGCTTGATACCACACTCACTATTTATGGGGGAAGAGAAGAAAACGAAACAAGCACACACTTTGTTTGTTCCTTGTGTGCATGTTAACCGGCTGGCCCAACTTTCCGCTCTCCTATGTCCAGCCTCCTACACGCCAAAGGAAACGACAACGTTCTAAATTTATGTGGTAGCTGCTGTGCGTGGGTGCAATCATTCCGATCAATTTTAGTGCATTTTGCGTCAAAAAGTGATAAAACAGCGTCCCGACATCATTGAGCACGAATGAACCGGAAATCATTTACCGCACTATTCATGTAGGCAGGTCTTGGGCATAATGTGGCGTATACATAACAAGGTAACGCAGCATTCTAGAACGGAAACACTGAAGACCCACTTATAAGGCACCGTGGTAGCCAAAAAGAAGGACGGTGGTATTTTTATAGCCACACATGATAACAATAGTGGTGGGAAGGCGAATACCTAGGTGAAATCGTGATGCGAAGCAAATGCAAGGAAATCTGTAGCTTACAGTATCTTATTTTCCCGACTAAAGGAAGCGAATGATTAGTGCAAGCATTCATGGTATGCAAGTATTTGCTTGAAACAACGTTTTTGAGTGATTTCTACCACCCATGCACTAAATGGCTACCACTGATTTATGAGGAACAAAGTTTCATTTTAACACAAAAGATGATCGTTTGGTTTTTGCGCGTCAGCCAAACCCGGTGTTAGGTGACTTTATTTGCGGCAGTACACGTAGCCAGATCTTACCAGTACTTTTAATGTCGGCGGTAGTTTTGTGCTAAGCAAAAAAAACTTCATTTGATCTAACCACTACTTTACTCATTTGCAATGGTATTCCATGCAACTCTTCTAGTCATGCCAGAATCTCCGTTTAAAAATCATAAAAACCAGTAATAATTTAGCCAAGAAAACATTGTCGCTGATAAATTTTGCTATTTTTAATTTCGCAATCGCAACTATTGTGTCATTAATAGTCCTAGCCAGTTTCGTTATCTCATTTAGGGGCCTTGAATCACGCGCATGATTTTTTTCCCTCTCTGACGACAGCTGAGATAACTCGCTAAGGCGATCCAAAAAAGAAACAATTTCATTCTACTAACCTTTTGCAGGAAGCTAAAGTGAAGTACAACATTGACGTCGACAAATTTGTGGCTGCATTTAATGTAAGTCGCCTTTTTCGTTTACTTAGAGGCACCACGTTTTTTGAGCAGGTGCTCGCAAGTTTCCAGAGAATACAGTGTTCTGTACTTGAAGGATTTCTTGGCTTCTATACGCTAACTGTGGTAATTTTACGAAACCCGTTAATGGCCCAGAAAGGGTTACGTGATGAGCACATATACATCATTTTAAAGTGGATATGGTAAATTTGGATCAACATCCGGTATGCGTTGAGCGACAAGGCGGGCAATGACATTACTAGCATGGACAAGATAATCAATGTAGCCGAGGAGTTCTATACGGACCTCTACAGCAGCTATAGTAGCCAGGACCAGAATGAAATTGGCTGTAATGAAGAGCGATCAGTCGTTCCGCCAGCAACGAAGGACGAGGTTAAGAAAGCATTAGAATCCATGAAAAGGGGAAAATCAGCTAGGGAGGATCAGGTAACTACAGATTTGTTGAAGGACGCAGGGGATATTGTGCTATAAATACTGGCCACCCTGTATACGCAATGTTTGAAGACATAAATGTTCCGGAATCATGGAAGAACGCCAACATTATCTTAATTCGTAAGAAAGACAACGCTAAGGACTTGACAAGCTTAGACTTTATTCAACCAAAAGATCAAGCAGGTTGTTGGAAAGGGTACTCTACGATTCATCATATCCACACTATAAACTAAGTAATAGAAAAGTGATCGGAATATAACCAGCCCCTATACATAGCGTTCATTGACTACGAGAAAGCATTTGATTTTATCGAAACTTCAGCGGTCATGCAGGCATTGAGAGATCAGGGTGTAGGTGAGCCATATGTGAACAAACTGGAAGATATCTATAGCGGCTGCACAGCAAAAATAGTTCCGCATAAAGAAAATTATAAAATTCTAATTAAGAAAGGTGTTAGGCAAGGAAAGAAAATCTCCCCAGTACTATTTAGAGCTTACTTAGACAGTGTATTCAAAGGCATGGAATGAGAGCAGTTCGCCATCAGGATCCATGAAAAATATCTCGGTATTCTGAGATTTGCTGATGAGATTGCCTTGTTAAGTAACTCAGGGGACCAACTGCAACTAATGAACAATGATCTAGACAGGAGAAGCAGAGAAGTAGGCCTATAGATTAATATGCAGAAGACTAAGGTAATGCTGAACAGCCTGGGAAAGAAGCAGCACTTTAAAATAGGTAAAGAAGCATTGGAAGTGGTAGAAGAATATATCTACTTAGGACAGGTAGTGACCGCAAGAGAGGAAAATCGATGGTCTCTAAGAGTAACCGATTGGATTCCGAAGGAAGGTGAGCGAGCAGGGGGCCGCGGAAAATTAGGTGGGTGGATGAGATTAAGAAATTTGCAGGGGTCAAGTGAATACAGCTAGCACAGCATCGGATTAATTGAAAGAATTAGGAGAGGCCTTTGCACTGCAGTGGGTATAGTCCGGCTGATGGTGATGATAATTATGATGGTAAAGTTGAGAGCGCATTGTGCACAACAGCTTTGCAGTAAAGGTCAAATTTGCACATAATGCGCAGTTACATGCACGCATCTGAGAGAAAGAAATAAACAACTTTATTTGCCCCAGATGTCGTGAATTAGGGCAAGTGGGTCCTATGTGGCCCCCAGGTTGGAGCAACATCCTGGGCCCACGAAATAAGTGCAAGTTGTGTGTTCTTGTCTGGCTTGGTAAGGAGTTGGTGCCAGCTTTCCGCAGAGGGAGCTGGCAGGAGGGTCCTCGGGGCTGGTGATTCTCACATCCCCAGAGGATGTGCGCCTGGGGGGCGGGTTCTCCGTTTTTGCAATTTGGACATGCGGTGTCGTATTCCCCGTTAGTAATTAGTGATAGCCTGGGGAGACTAAGAATTGAGTGTGTCTGTAATCAGCGGGGAGGAGCAGGGTGGCTTGTGTACGGTTCTGAAAACGATGCCGCTGTTTAACAACTAGCACTCGCTTTCGAAAGCTAATCAATACTTCTTCTTGTTGTCTCTTAAGATCAGTTGTGTGAAGTCACTGCTCACCCTGTGATGACCAGAAATAAAGCTGCGCTGCAACCTGCTGTCTATTTTGGCGCGGCCCTCAGATATGGCTTATCATCTATTCTAGCACTGCGCAGCTAAGCTTTTGCCCAGCGACGTCCGTTTTATGCATCGGACTGTCCTCTACTTCAAAGACTTTGTGACTGGCTGACCGTACAGCGTCGACTGTATTCTGACACAGAGGAAGTGAAGTTACTATAATCTTTGCTAATCAAATAAAATGCTGTTGATAGCACCCATAAATTCTTGTGAGTACTATTTGTCTCCGGAGTTGTTCTTGTGGCTGTAGGAGGAAGGAAACGAAAATGCACGCGCCTGCAACTGGCTCTGTAGCTGAGCTACCTCCGCTGCCTGATTGGTATATTTAAAAAAACTGATTGGTATTTAGGAAGGGAAAAGCGCGGTAACTGTCTCACTTGTTTTCTGTGGACACCTCAGCCGCGCCGTAAGGAAAGGAAGGTGGGAGTGGAAGTGGAAACAGAGAAAGAGGAGGTGTAGTGGAGGGCTACGGCGAAATTTCGACCGCCTGGGGATCTTTAACGTGCGCTGACGCACTCCCTTGATGGGGCTGACTCAGGTAGGTCACCGCCGCTCGCGGCGGGGGCTAGCCTGTTACCGAATTTTTATCTGTTGTAGGCCGTCATTGCACCCGGCACCGCTTCGGTGGAGGACGACGGCTGTTGCGGCGCGCGTCTTTCTCTCCCTCTTCCTTTTGCGGGGTAGGGCTCTTCTCTAATTTGCCCCGCCGGGGTGGTGCAGTGGTAAGACGCCCGACTACTGTGCCGGAGTACCCGGGTTCGAACCCGACCTCGGCGGCTGCGTTTCGATGGAGGCGAAACGAAGAGGCGTCGTGTGCTGTGCGATGTCAGCGCACGTTAAAGATCCCCAGGTGGTCGAAATTACTCCGTAGCCCTCCACTACGGCTCCTCTTTCTCTCTTTCCTCTTTCACTCCCACCTTCCTTTCTTCCCTTACGGCGCGGTTGCGGTGCCAACAGAAAACAAATGAGACATTTACCACGCCTTTTCCTTCCTATAAATAAATCTCTTAAAATCTCCTCTCTAAATTCTCTTCTGTCGCCGCCCCGCCGGGGTGGTGCAGTGGTAAGACGCCCGACTACTGTGCCGGAGTATCCGGGTTCGAACCCGACCTCGGCGGCTGCGTTTCGATGGAGGCGAAACGAAGAGGTGTCCGTATGCTGTGCGATGTCAGCACACGTTAGATTCCCAGATGGTCGAAATTACTCCGCAGCCCTCCACTCCCACAACACCAACAACGCTGACATCGCACAGCACACTGACGGCTCTTCGTTGTTTCGCCTCCATCGAAAAGCAGCCGGCTCCTCTACGGCTCCTCTTTCTCTCCACTTTCACTCCCACCTTCCTCCCTTCCCTTACGGCGTGGTTGAGGTGTCCACAGAAAACAAGTGAGACACCGCGCCTTTCCCTTCCTATAAATCAATCAGTTTTTTTTCTCTTCTGTCTGCACGAGGCAGCGGAGGAGGCTCAGCTACAGAGCCATTAGCAGACCCGTGCATTTTTCTTTTCCTTCTTCCTACAGCCACAACAACACCAACAACGCTGACATCGCACAGCACACTGACGGCTCTTCGTTGTTTCGCCTCCATCGAAAAGCAGCCGTCGCGGTCGGGTTCCAACCCGGGTACTCAGGCACAGTAGTGGGGCGTCTCACCACTGCACCACTCCAGCGAGGCACTTCCGCTGCCTCGTGCTGACAGAAGAGAAAATAGAGAAGAAAATTATTGCGAAAGCAATACGCTAGCACTTTTCTGCCGTCAGTGGAGGTCGTACCTTCGCTCCGGCGCAGCTGCGGCGCACGACCACGTGACAGCGTGACGTCACGACCAGAGGAGAGCAGGGGCCCAACTCGTCTCTTCAGCTGTAGTCGTTCCTTCACTCGGCAGCGTATTTGGGTTTGCTCGGTACGGTGGCTCCGCAAGGGACAAAACAACAGAAGAGACGAAGAAAGCGGGCTGTTCCGACTAGCATCTGCCGCCCCCAGGAGCCGAGCAGCCTAGCGATTAGCGGCGCATGCGTTTTCAATGGGCGTCATTTTGGACGTGGCACTAGCTTTAGAGAGCCTATAATAGTATTACTACTACTGCTACTACTACTACTACTACTACTAAATAATAATAATAATAATAATAATAATAATACACAGTAATATGTCTCTGCTAAATATTATTATTATTGTTATTATTATATTATTATTATTATTATTATTATTAGTAGTAGTAGTAGTAGTAGTAGTAGTAGTAGTAGTAGTAGTAGCAGCAGTAGTAGTAGTAGTAGTAGTAGTGTAGTATAGATGAAGACTCGTTTCACTAAGTTGGCACTGAATTGTCTGTAGGTAACTGCCGAATTAACTGGCTACTATTATCTTCACAGTTTTAATTATTAATAATAATAATAATAATAATTGGTTCACAGGAAGGAAAAGGCGCAGTATCTGTCACACTTGTGTCTGTGGACACCAAGGGATGAAGGTGTCCACACACACAAGGGAGGAAAAGAGAAAGAGGAGCCGTAGCGGAGGGCTACGGAGTAGTTCAGGTGTCCACAGACACGTGTGACAGATACTGCGCCTTTCCCTTCCTGTGAACCAACTATTATTATTATTATTATTATTATTATTATTATTATTATTATTATTATTATTATTATTATTATTATTATTATTATTATTATTATTATTATTAATTAAAACTGTGAAAATAATGTTTAGCCAGTTAATTCGGCCGTTACCAACAGACAATTCAGTGCCAACTTCGTGAAACGAGTCTTCCTCTATACTATTACTACTACTAATAATAATAATAATATTAATATTAATATTTAGCAGAGACATATTATTATTATTGTATTATTGTTATTATCCTGTGTATTATTATTATTATTATTATTATTATTATTATTATTATTATTATTATTATTATTATTATTATTATTATTATTATTATTATTATTATTATTATTATTTAGTAGTAGTAGTAGTAATACTATTATAGGCTCTCTCAAGCTAGTGCCGCGTCCAACATGACGCCCATTGAAAACGCATGCGCCGCTATTCGCTAGGCTGCTCGGCTCCTGGGGGCGGTAGCTGCTAGTCGGAACAGCCCGCTTTCTTCGTCTCTTCTGTCGTTTTGTCCCTTGCGGAGCCACCGTACCGAGCAAACCCAAATACGCCACTCGGCATGGCAGCTACCATGTGACAGCGTGACGTCACGACCAGAGGAGAGCAGGGGCCCCAACTAGTCTCTTCGGGTGTAGTCGTTCCTTCGCTCGGCGCGACGGCTATCACGTGACGGCCTCCTCGGCCCGCCGCGTGAGGGCGCTCGCTAGGAGACGATAAACGGGGCGCCGCAGGCGCGCTCCGCTTAGTCATGTCCAACGTTTTTATATTAGGTTGGTCATGTCTGAGGAGGTGTACAAGGCATCGCTGGAGCGACATGCTGCGCGCAAACGCCGGCGCCGCGCCGAGGAGACCGATGAAGGAAGGCAAGAGCGGTTGGCTAAGCAACGCGCCTATGCCGCACAATGGCGAGCCCGGCGGCATTCTACAAGTTCAGGGAGCGAGAGTAGTTTCATGGACTCTGAATGCCGAAGAATCGTTTATGAGTAGTGCAGAGCGATATAATTACCACAGAAAAAAGCGCCGTGTAGAAGAGCCACCGGGCTGGAGAAAACAACGGCTTGCTAAAAGAAGAAAGACGTGTGCAGAGAAGAAGCAGAACGTTGTGGTGAACCGAGGCGCCGACATTATGGCTCAGCCACTGGAAGAACAAGAGATGAGAATGTAATTACCAGTGTTCAGACTAAGCGTCACTACTTTACGGACCACCAAAGCATGTTCATTGGAATAAACAAACAGTAGAAACCATGTTGCGTCCAGAGTAAATTCTTTATTGCACAAAAGGCGAAGCCATTCCAAACCACCAGCAGAGCCAAGCGGTTTGGAATGGCTGTTTGGAAGCGGACCATTGTTTTTTTGGGAAAGCAATTTTGTTGCGGGTCCCTCTTGCTCAACATATCCGATGGATGCAAGAACGATGTTTTAGTTTCCCAAGCAGATCAGATACATTTCGAGGTAATGCCTCCTACCTGTATGAAAGAGAAAGGTCGCCGCACAGCTGAGGCCAATTCCTGCGCTTCCTCCTGTGGTGCGCGCCACCATGCGACTGGTACGGTGATGCCGTTCTGTACCCTCTCTGCTCTTCTAAAAGCCCTCTCTTCACTCCTCCTTTAACAGCCCCACACCGTTCCTTATTTGTAAACATCCGCT